>NC_140582.1:90572804-91172804 GCF_964204655.1 Triturus cristatus
GAACCGTAAAAATTGCTTTGGGTCTCGTCTTTCTTCCCAGTGTGGCTGGTACGCCTTCATCCTCTAGGCACAATATTCTATCTTCACTTTCGTTACCTGCCATATTTATCATGTTCTCAGTCTCACTATGCACCACAGCTACTTTAAATTTACTATTTGATTTGCACATCATGAAGAAGTGACCCATTGCGGCTGCATTTTCTACAATCCTTGCCAATAGCATGACAATTCCTATAATCAGCAGTGTGGTAAGTGCTACCACACCTGGTGCACATTTTTTCAGATAATTTGTTGCCATCATAACCCCTTGTAACATAACTACCTATGCCACATTCGAATGTCTCAAACTTTAAATTAACCTCTACTTCACATGCACGCTTCACCTATACACAATTTATCATTACCCAAAGAAAAAAACCAAGGTTAATTAACCAACTCACAGAATGCATAACCGAGAGTTGCATGCTGTCAACCAACAACATATTCATAGGTACCTTCAATCATGACTGTGGAAAGCATTTATATCATTGCACTCAATGACCTAGGAATTGTTATAACTTATATCACATTCCAGACTTGAGCTTTATCCCCTTCTTTTAAAGAGCTACGGCCTGAGCTGGAGGTTGACATGCAGATTTTTTTCGTTTCCTTTATCCCCTGCATCTGCGAGACTGAGCAGAACCGTAGCCCAGGACGTTAAAATAACTTCATAGTTCAACGAGCCTAAAACGGCGTCCGACACTGACTCTGCTTCCCGCTCTGAGTGCGGTGGCCCCGAGTCACAAGGGGAGCCCCGAACAACCACTGAGGCTGCAGACGCCGAGGCACTGCGTTGTGGAACCCCCCCCTCCGACCCCCCTCACCGGCCGCCCTTGCAGCTTTGTTGCTGGAGCGCGACTCATGGTGACGCACGAGACCGGAGGGTGACACTCTGAGCAGGGATACCCACCAGCTGGAGAGGACCTTCAGGGACATAACGGCCCCCAGCGCCTGGCGGTGAGTGGCGCTCCGGTTGCGAAGAGGGGCGGGGGGCTCCCTAAGCTAAGCTTGCCACGGTCATTGGAAGCACCCAGTAGACTGGAGCCTGACCTTAAGATGGCGGCGGTCAGGCGCCATCTCACAGACTTACAGGGGAGCCCCTACCCGCGGTCCCGTTTTCGGCAGGCTGCCTCTGCCATGGCGCCCTCTCTACATGATTAGGGAAGTTGTGAGATCACCAGAGGTTAGCCTGTGGGGCAAATTCATCTTTTAACTGAATCGTAGGCGTTTCTGGACTAAAGAATTCGGTCACCCAAGACCACCACCCTTGAGTGCAACACCACCTGAACACCTGGCTGAACAATGGAAAGAATTTCCTGCTCTGTACATATGTAATATATAATTGTCCAAGCCTAATCGCTGTTAAAATGTAATCCTGAGTGAATTTGCAATTTGTATATATATTTATCTTTAACCACTAGTATATGTAGTAGACCTTTGTACTTACTACCATTCCTATGTGATTTTAGAGTTTATCTGTTTGTATCTCTTCCTTGAGTGACTTTACAGCTTGTACATTTGCAATGTTTCCCTCCTTTCACTCCTCTTGTATATATAACTCCAACCACTAGTATATGTAGTAGACCTTTGTACTTACTACCATTCCTATGTGATTTTAGAGTTTATCTGTTTGTATCTCTTCCTTGAGTGACTCTACAACTTGTACATTTGCAATGTTTTCCTTCTTTCGCTCCACTTGTACATTTGCAAGTTTTTTTTCCTGTAATATCTCTCATGTAATCCAAAGTCCTTATGTAACGCAACTGGTTCTTTTGTAAACCGCTCTGAAACCTTCGGGTAATGTTCCCGCTATATAAAATCGCATTAAATAAATACAGGGGTGTAGGAGACACTAAAATTCTGGGGGGGACAGGGACAACCTTGTGCACTTTCCAGTGACCCTATACAAATCACCGCCCGTTAAACAAATACAATCGCATACTTTCGAAGTGAAATATTGAGAAAAGCAGGCATGTATTCACAGTTTGCATGTATGCTTTATTGTTATTTACATTCATACAGTAATGAGACCAAATGTTTAAAAAAAACATATATGAATCTTGCATCTTAATGCACAAAGCAAACAAAGGCCGCTGACTTAGGGTGGGGGCGTCGTGTTTGCAAGTGCATTAGGGTTTGAAAAGTACCTGCTGCTGCATTCCTGGTCTCCAGCAATTTTCAGGCAACAATAAAAATGTGAAGATAACTTTGGTGATTAATGTTCTTTTTTTGAGAGAGATCGAAGGCTTGTCTAGTGAAAGTTTGAATTCAATAAGTCAGTGAGTTACTGCTTTTGTCTGAGATATTGTTTTGGTATTTGAAGTTTATAAGTTAAAATCCTAACATTGAACAGTGAGCTATTAACCGTCATCAAAGAGCTGCATAAAAACTTCAATGTATAGATTAGAACGTTATGATTTTTCCCCAGTCTTTCCCTATCCTAATGTTGGAAAATGGGTTCATTAGGATAGAAATCAATTCTGATTATTGAAGAGAACCCCCCAACCATGGTGTTATGTTTTACATTCTGAGTTTGCGTTTCTCTAGTGTTGCAAAGCCGCCCTTGGCACTCCCTAACTTTTTGCTGACTGGTACTGGTGGTACCTGACCGACTGACCCTGGCCTCTGCCTAAACAGCCAGTGCTATTCTGAAAGAGGCACTTAAAAATACAGTGAAAACACCTACATACACTAGGGTGCTCTATGGGTTAGGGTACCCCTATGATTGGCATGACCTCTCCTATAAGGCCCTAGCACATAATAGGGCAGGGGGATTAGAACTACTTTTAAGTCCCTAGAATATAATCAGGCATGGCAGTTTAGAGGCCAGCAGCCCTTTCTGCGCTTGCATGTGTGCACTGCTGAAGCCTGAGGTCAGTTTAAAAGTAGCCCTGTGTTATAGGGCTGCTTTTAAAATGCAAATTGTGCCCAAACTCGACTTTTGGGTTTGGGGAACTTACAAATTGATCAACTACAATGTTGGGGCAAAATTAAGTGGAAAAATGTTTTCCACTTAACTATGGTTGTATCATATTTGACACATAATATATCATCTGCTGCATAATCTAACGATTTCCTCCAAAACAATTTTGTAGCTCAAACGGATCCCAAATTACTAAAAGAAATGTGACTTGTGTTGATGTGAAGTTTAGGGTTGTTTGCAAAAGTTAGTAAAGAAAACAATTGGTCCCAGACACTCCTAATGACACTCAAATTAATACCTGTAGGAGAGTGTAGTATGCAATCAATTCATACAACCAAAAATGTATAATGTAAAGGCACATTCAACAGGGAAATCTCATAGATAAGAGGCCAACCAAAGTCAATTAAATTGCAAACATCAATTTATTTCCCGCCGAATCATATTCATAAAATGCAAACTTAGGGGCTGACTACGATGGCAGGCGGACTTCAGTACCACCGCCATCGAATCGGGGAATGGGACCGCTGGCCTTCAAGGTGGAGGCCCCACGATAGGCATTACAATGCGACTGCCACTACGGTGTTCGCAGTGCCTTTCTTTTACATTGCAGCAGGTGCTGCTGGCTTCATCATCCGCCGCAAAGTAAAAAAAAAAGGAACATGTTAAATATATTGGTGCCTGCCACATGGTGCAGTGATATGTTGTGGGGCATCATAGATGCCCCCCAGGACCCATGTCTGAGGGCCAGGGGTAAAGGGGCCTGCTACGGGCCCCCAATGTCCCTTTCGCCAGCATTTCCATGGCAGGTGAACCGCCATTGATAAGCTGGCGGGTAAGGGACAT
Source organism: Triturus cristatus (assembly GCF_964204655.1). Taxonomy (NCBI): domain Eukaryota; kingdom Metazoa; phylum Chordata; class Amphibia; order Caudata; family Salamandridae; genus Triturus; species Triturus cristatus. The sequence continues at coordinate 90,576,610 of NC_140582.1, forward strand.
CGTAATCCCTGCTGCGGTGCATGGTAGGCACCACCAGCATTGTAGGAACCACGAGCCCCTCCACCACACCGGCGGGCTCAAGAAGCCCGTCGGGTGCGTGGTGGTTGGTCTTTCCGACCGCCAGGTAACCACCCGCCATTGTAATATGGCGGGCTGTGATGCAGTTACCAATGGCGGTGGGACCGCCACCGACGGGGTGACGTGGCGGTCCCACTGCCATTATAATCACCCCCTAAGTTTGGTGTGCATGCAAATCCTACATTGCCAACCCCTGGCAAGTTGCACTGCTAGTGCTAGATAAAGGCCAATGGAGGTACCAATGGGTGAGGTGGACTGGCCTCAAGGGTCTTGTGACCTTAGTGACAGATTCACTGTCGATCTAGGATGTGCTTCTTCATATGCCTGCCCGTAAGACTGGAAGCGAACTGCAGTATGGATTGTGGTGGACAGGTCCACCTGCGAGTGCTAAGACACCTGGGCTTCTAAGGTCTATCAGGCCTTCTAAGGTGTAGCATCGGAATAAGCTCTGTCAGGAGTGTGGTATGGTGAACTGGTCATGAAGGTCTGAACATGGTTCTCCAGTTCCAAATTCAGCAGCTCTGGCCAGAGTGCCACATTCTCTCCCACACTGAACACCATACTGCCCCACCGAGAGAAACTCGCACTGCCTTCAGCACAACTCAATTGTGCTGCGACTAAATTCAAATTATGCACTAGACAACAGTAAAATGCTGCCTGAAAAAAAAAAAAAATGAATAACACCCTGGAAAAAGCAAACACTCATAGGGAATGCAAGAATAAGCAAAGCATGTGAACTGTAAGCAGAAAAAAACATGGTTACCTTAACGGTTTTAAACTCATTATTCAGAAATCAGTAAGTGATTTTGCCTGAAAAGTTCAAGACATGGCTACAGGACCAGGAAGGGACCCCTTTCAATGTCCATTGCTTATATCATTTCAAAATGTATGCAGTTTGGTTTAAAAAAAGACCACATCCCCAAACACAGAGCCGCATTTTATAAGCTAAAATAATTAAAAAGTTGAAAACGATCATATTAAACGTTTCCACTCTACCCATCAACCAGGTATTGCAGTCCCTTTAGGAATGGCGCACTTACCCACCCTGGGAAAACAATGTTGTTCAAAGAAAAAAGATAAAAAGAAAGTAGCGCTTTCACTGGCAAACTCTGTAAAGTGGCGCTAATGTGTGTGGGTGTAAATAACAGTCTGGCCTGTCTGCTGTCCACTCTGTATTGCTTTATTTAGGTATTTAACTATTTTTTCTCTCCATTCCGAGGTTTTTCTTTTCAATAGAAAACGGTCAGAAAATGAGGACATTTACAGCCAAAGTGTTCAGCCTTTTTTGGATCAATTGCACAGGGGAACAAATAAAGAAAAGGAGAGGCAAGAGAGAGTACCTTAAGAGCTGCCTCTTGAAATCAGCACGTAAGCAGGAGCGAGACAGAGACAGAAAGAGATGGAGGAATAAAGAGAGGAGGGCAGCCGCCAGAGGCAGATCAGGAGTAGTGGACACGGTCCTTGCCATGAAGGAAAAGAGACAGCGTTTATTTTTTCTCCGTTCTCTGCCCTTCCTAGAACGGCTGAGCCTTCCTGCAGCATAACAAAAGGCAGAGGGGGTGGCCTCTGACTCCAGGCAGGTCAAGTGCAGGGCCATTAGGTAGCGCTTTCGCATGCTAATGGGCCTGCGATAACAGAAGGGAGAGGGGAAATTCCTTTGTCCCCTCGTCCCCCCCACCCTTGTCCCCCGTGTCCCCCCCACTCCAAAATCTGGGGGGGGATATATCCCCCGCGTCCCCCACACTTCCTACACCCATGAATAAATACATTTTAAAGCACGAGCTTATCAAATGCTCTCTTAGGTTAGCGTTCTAGTTCTTTAATAGACCTCTGACTTAGAACGCGTAGACGACCATAGAGACGTGCGTGCTGTACTCATGTTGTAAGAAAGAGCGCCCTCATGTTTTGATACAACGGAAGTAAGTCGCCAAAGAGCGGAAGTTGTGATTGAATGCGCCGGAAGTTAATTCCTGGTGTAGTGTTGTCGTTTCTGAGCTGCTGGCGCTGCTCCTACTGAAGACTGCAAGATGTCAATCGAAATCGAGTCATCAGAGTGAGTCCTTTCAGGGGCTGCAGAAGGGTTCGGGGGTACCATAGCGGCACACTTTACTTCAGTTTCGGGAGGAGCCGGGGGTTGGAGATCTGGTTTCAGTTACCGAGGGCTTGCCCAGTACTCTGCCAAGGTCCTCTGCACACCGACGCTCGGTCTCAACATCTAGTTGCAATGTCTGGTTGCTTTATCATTGGGATTTCCCTAGTTTTAACCACTGATCAGACGTCCGACATCATCCCGTGACACACACGAGAGATAACCATTCACGTTCCCAGTCATTTTATTTCCCAGTAATCAGTATAGAACTGCAGAAACTTTAATACATTATAAACGGCTCTGTATTGTCTACTCACGCTTGGTATGGAACATTATGATGACTCTACGTTGATTAGCATGTTTTCTGGACATTAGGCTTGAAGGCACTCTCTAAAGCCCTGCGTTTAATACATTTTGCAACCTTCGATATCGAGCGACCTTGTGTCGAGTTTAGCTCCTTCAGCCAGTCCTGGCTTTAAACTTTTTACCCTTCGAAGTGTAGACTTTATCCTAATACTTAAACTGTTGGTGGCTGAAAAGCTAGGGTCGTCAGCAGCTGTCATATATCACACAGGTCAGTTGCCTTATTGCTCCACAGTGTTTGTCACAGATAACCCTTTGCTTTGATCAAGTGTTCGCCGTCTCTTCATTAAAATAACTAAACATAGTTAATACACACCTTCATTGGACTTGTCTGATCACATTCCATTAATCAGTTTTTGAAATGAGCAGCAAGTGGGCCAGCTTTCCAACTCTACATGGATATCACAGATGGCCACTAATTGATCAGCCCTCATCCTCAAAACACCGATATAAACTGTCTGATAGCTTAAAGGAACATAACTGTTAAATATTCTCCATTGCTTGATATCTCATTTTCTGGTCCTCTGAGTAGTTATAGCAACAAATTGTGATTGCACTTTGGGGCTTCTAGAGAGCTGAATAGACACTGTTAGATTACTTCCTTTCCCCTTGTATAGCAAGAACTCACATTTTTTTTTTGCGGGGATAAGAGCGAGGTAGCCAGGTAATCACAGTTGCTTTAATATTGGTAGACATGATTTAACGACTTGAATCTGTAAGAACCATTACCTATCCTCCCAATTCTGATATTCAGTGTAAGACATAATCTGCACGTACCTTTAGCGATCAATTAGTATTCAAATATTTATTGCATCTGGCACTTTAAATTTCTTTTAGCTCTTTAGCTTGAACCTTCGGGTGTATTTGTATGCTAACTATGTAGCTGTATCAGTGGCAATGCTTGGCCATCAATCTTCACTCGAGAAGCTCTAAATCTTTGTAAATTGTCACCAAGATAAATATTGTAAACTATCTGACAATCTTAGGACATCCAAATTCTATCCATCCGTCAAAATCTTTGGTGCAAATATATACACACACACACAAAGGCATAAAACCTGTTACTAGCTTTTGTTGCAATCTAAATGTTATGTCAGTGGCATTACCATGTTGAATTTTAAAGATATTATGAGCACATTTTGTTTTATGCTTTATACGCATGGTCAGCTCTGCACAATGTATTGTCTCTTATTAGTGCAAATTTTATATTAAAAAAACCTTTTATGCTTGCATAATTCTTTGTACTCGAGATATAGACAAAGTCGATATATCCCCAGGAGGCCGTGAAAGAACTATCCTCCAGGCATGCATCTGCAAATTTGATCTTGAGTCCGCCGCACTAGCAGCTCCGATAGGGGGCACTGTGATCCACACTTACAGAGACACATCGACCCTGGACTATATCTTTTTAAGTTGCGAGCTATCAAAGAGGTGCACAGCCTTCGAGGTACATCAAAGGAACGAAAGTGACCACAACCTGATCACCATAGACAGTCTGAGCACAAAGATTCACAAAATCCGCAGTCCAGCCGGCCACAAGTATAAAACAAATGTGGGCCCACTAATAAAAAGATCAAATGAGGGCCGGTCTCAATGACTAATTATGAAGATTGGAAACATTCCATCGCCACTGGCAAATGGCCCCATGAGGTAACACCGACAGGGCAGTGGTCCCGGCTGCTAGACATGCTCCATGTGTCATTAACTCCACAAAATCAAAAGGAACACCAAATTGTGCCGAAAGAAGTTCGATGGCCCTGAACCATTGGAACTAGAAAGAATATAGACAGTAAAAAAACATACAGACAAGCTGCTAAACAACACAGAAAAGAAAGAACTATAGCTACAGAAAGCAAGGTGAAAGAGGCCAGAAAACAACACAAAAAATTGTGTGGAGCCAAAAACATCAAGAAACTCAGGAACAGTGGAAACACGTATTCTCTTTGCTTATGCCCAGCAAAGCCAAAGAATTCTGGACATATGTAAACAGTCTAGCAACTACATCATATAGCAAAGAGAATCGTCGTACCAGCAACCAAATGGGAGCAGCACGTGGAGAACCTATACGTAGACTCGGACAAATCAAAGGCTTTTCAAATAGAGTATTGGCAGAACATTTTAGAAGACACAGAGGACAGCACCATAACAGCAACTAGGGCAGAGATACTAAAGGTACTAAGTAATAGCCGGAGTGATGGGGCTCCAGGACCTAATGGCATACCGGGTATTATCTTCAAAGACGACAGAACGTTCTGGGTCCCGTGATGCTCAACCTGTTCAACGAATGCCTTGCTGAACCCACCGTACCGGAAGCATGTATGGGCTTGATCCCCTACCCAATACATAAAAAGGGAGATCCAACATTACCGGAAAACTACAGGTTAATTGCCCTCCTTGACGTAGATGGCAAATTCTTTGCAAAAATTCCCCTAAAAGAACTAAAGCAATGGATTACTGACAATAAAATCATACCACCCTATCAGACAGGATTCAGGCCTAACGCATCAACTCTCGACAACATCATCGCTCTCGCCTACCTGGACTCAAAGGCACATGAAAGAAACACTCCATTATATGCCTGCTTTGTCGACTACAGCGCGCCCTTTGACGGCATCGACTGTAACATCCTATGGAAAAAACTGGCAGGATGGGGTATTCCAAAACAACTGCTTGCACCAATTGCAGCCTTATACATGGATACACGGGTGAGAATCAAGCTAAAGCAATCACATACCACCAGACGGATTTCCACTAACAGAGGTTTGAAGCAGGGGTGTGTATTCGCCCCAACCTTATTCAACCTATACACAGCAGATTTAGGGGAAGAGCTTCTAGAAGGTAGAACCTTTCCGCCATCGTTAAGATGAAAAAAATTCCCAATAATACAGTACGCAGATGACTTGTTCTCGATGGATCAGACACTAATAGGAATGAGGCCTGGACATATTACACGAGTATAATAATCGCAATGCCCTCCATGCAAATGCGGGAAAAACAAAAGTCCTGATTTTTGGCTGATGCCCTTTAAAATGCGAACTCAAGTGGAAACTCAAACCATTAAAGGTCGACATGGACTCCAAGTATAATTACCTTGGAGTTTGGCTTATGGACTCAGGGAAACGCACGCTGCAGACAAAGGCAATAGGGGCCAAACCAGCAAAGATCATGTATGCTCTTTCTCGCCTCAACCATAACCTAAACAGCGACTCGGCAGAGGTAATTCGAAGAGTAATTGGGGCCAAACTTGTACCAATACTAAGTTACGACCACCTCGCCTACCCTGGACGGCTGACAGAGGTACTAGAACGAAACCACACATCATCCTACAAAAAGGTATTCAGCATACCAAAGCACACACAGCACACTTTAATACTCTTGGAATACAATCTCGCAAGCATGGATGTAGCATGCACAAAAGATATAATTAACTATTACTTCCAGGTGAGCCGGGCAGATCTTGATTCCTAGCGGGGTGCCCTTATGGCAATGTTCTCGGACAAGTCAAGTGCCTGAGCGAAGTACTTTGAACTAGCTGCTTCAACATTAAATCCGGATTTACCATCACTGACGGCTCTCCAAATTAGCAAGGCACAGCTAAAAGGCTAAGTAAAGATACAAGCTAAGAAGACCCCTAGTGATCTGGATCTAATCAAGGCAAGAACAATTAGAGGTGCTGAGGAGCTTGTAACATCCACAAAACCTTTCTTTGCCAACAATATTTGAGAGCAGCAATTGTAAAGCATGCCTTTAAGAACATTTTATCATTTAGGCTACTGACTATACCCATTAGGGAGTACAAGGCACACTGAAACAACTGTGCAGTGACACAGCAACAATGTAGGCTGTGCAATTACCACTCTGAATCAGCTGCCCACATCGTATGCTGCTGTGCAAGCTTATCAAAACAGAGACATGGGTATCTGAGGGCTATCCTTCTGCAACATGAGATAAGATCATGCAAGGAAGCACTACTATTCATATATACAACTGTCACTCCAAAAGACCTAGCACAGTTTGGTAAATTCTTCGAGGAAGCGGGCAGAATACTACGAGAGTCTGGCCCACCATTCGGGAGAGCCGATAATTTGCACAAAATTCTCCATGGAGCCGCCCCTGTCCCACATTACAGTATCCAGTAGAACTGCAGCACTTGAAGTAGATACTTTTTTTGAACGAGCTTGAACATGCCGACTTCCAACTATTAAAAGACTTAGGTTCCATCCCACTCCAAACACTGAGGAACTTGCATAGAATTTGCACAGATTTTTAATGCATCATATTTCCTTATAGTTGAGCCTATTATTTTCTGTCTGCATGAGCCATTCGGAGGGACAGAACAACTATACTGGCTAAACAAATAACCATACCATCCTTCTTACCATAAGGACTTAATAAGGAGACACTTAAAAAAAAGGAACTAATCCGAGATGACACTCCTAATTTCCTGTTTAAAGCTTTACTTATTGCTGTCAATGAAGGTGGCTGCTTTAACTACTATCAGCTCCATGGTTTTAACACTGTTAATCTTCACTTGACAATTAACTCTTTTTATTGTGTTTTATGTTTTATTGCGACGAATGATTGTTGTTTAACATTTTTGACGCTCTCAAAATTTTTGACAATTCTTTGTATCTTGCAATTGGCACTTTAATAGACTTGATTGTCTAAATAAACTATATAAATCCTAGCTTCCACCTCCACTGCATTGTTTCTACCAGCACACCTGTGCCCTCTTCATTGCTTTTGGGATAGGAATTAAAAAACAAATTTAATTACTAAACTGTCTATCTTTTTCCTGTTCTTGTATTAATTTCTACTCCCATGTAATTCAAGCGTAGACAAATGCTGTGTCAGCTAAGCTCATTCTGGCACTGAGTCTTTGTGTTTTGTGTCATGCATTTGTTTAATGTATTTATGACAATTGTATGGGTTATATTGATGTATGGAGTATTTTTATATTGTGAACTTAGCCAACAGGCAGCAGACTGCTGTACTGAATTAAAGGTAAATGCACAGTGAATCAGCGATTGGAAGGGTATATGGATTCTGTGAGTGGAGGTGGACGGATACTATGTAATGATTTAGTGTTTTTTTTTTTTTAAATAGCGTAGTCTCATCTGTTCTTTCCTATTTTGGAGCAGGTTGGTGTCATGCTGATGGTTCTGTGGATGTAGTTTCAGATCCTCCGAACATAAATGAGAAAGAGGGACCCCTAGGACTTGAATGGACTGATAGTCTGTAATGTGGTCAAAAGAAGGAGTCCATGGCAATTCTTCAAGACCTCTAAAGTTGAATTCTAATCTCCTCTGTAGGGACACTATTCAGAAAAGATTCTTCTGACCCAAAAACACGTATATTTTTAATTTCTATTAAAGTGAGAATTTTTTAAAATAAAATTAGAGCCCTAATCCATCGTCAGTCAGGGCCACCATAGAATGCCGGATGTGGCACCGTTTAATTTCACAATTTGTGTAGCTGGTCTGCACAGACTTCCTACCCACATCCTCCTCTCCCGAAAGTTCAGACACAGGTAGGCAGACCACCAGCACAGGCCTACTTGCAGCTAAATCAAATCAAATCAGGTGTTTGTTAAGCGTGACTAATCACCTGTAAGGGGCTGAAGGCGCTGGGAGGTGTGGGGGGGTTCGCAGGTTCCAGTCCTTCAAGAAGGGGGTCTATCGAAGAGCCAGGTTTTGAGGTTTCTTGTGAAGATTGGCAGCGATGTTATCTGTCTGAGGTGGAGCGGAAGGTCGTTCCAGGCTCTGGCTGCGCGGAAGGAGAAGGAGCGGCCTCCCGATCTGGTCTTTCTGGTGCGGGGGACCACGGCGTAGGATAGCTGGGCTGATCGTAGGGTCCTTTGGGGTGCGTGGAATTTGAGTCGGCTATTCAGGTATGCTGGTCCGTTGTCGTGGAGGGCCTTGTGAGAGTGGGTTAGCATCTTGAAGGTGATTCTAGCTTCGATGCGGAGCCAATGGAGTGTGCGAAGGTGCTGGGTGATGTGGCAGTGTCTTGGCAGGTTGAGGACCAGTTTTGCGGTGGCGTTTTGGATGTTCTGTAGCTTGCGGTGAGGTTGTTTATGCGGCATAGAGTGTGTTGCCGTAGTCGAGCCTGCTGGTGACCAGGGCGTGAGTGACGGTCTTTCTGTGTTCGAGGGGGATCCATTTGAAGGTCTTTCGTAGGAGGCGGAGGGTGTGGAAGCAGGAGGACGAGACAGAGTTGATCTGGCGGTCCATTTTGAGCTCTGAGTCCAGGATGATTCCCAGGTTGCGTCCGTGGGGGTGGGCGGGCGGCCACCAGGTATCTATCGTTCCAGGCGTCTGGGGTTGGGCCCATGATGAGTACTTCCGTTTTGTTGGTGTTTAGTTGTAGGCAGCTGTTTTTCATCGAGAACGCAAAGTATATAATGGTGTGTATCTGACCATGCCAGCAACGTTTTAGTCCATCAGCCTCTGCTCTTGTGAGGTGGGTCTCCTGCAGTATAGCTATGTGCACTCCCTGTCTTTTGAGGTAGATCTATATTTTATCCACTAGTTTGCAATTGTCTGCTTGCAACAGGTCCAGCTCTGCTGCTGCTGCCACTGTGCCAATCTCTCGTTGTTGCGTGGTCTTCACATCAGTGATGGCTGCAAGGATTGTGTCTTGTAGGAGTTGGGACAGCTTCTCCAATGCCTCCTCCGCCGGATCTTTCTCTGTGTCTTGCCCATCTCTAATGCCTAATGCGGTCCGCCCTTCAGTTGTCAGCAAACTCCCCACAACAAGCATGTCACTGTTAACGTATCGCATTCTTTCGCTACTCACCTCTGAGGCCACTTGGCTGCTGATCCCCAGTTTGCCAGCTGCTCGGCGCAGGGGTCAGGCATCGCCACATGCACCTCCAGAACGCCTGGTCTCTCCTAATATGTTATTGCTCAAGTGGGGGCTCTCAGTGCCTTCAGGTGGGTCCAGGGGGTGTCCAACACTCTAGGTCATGCCTCCAGGGCTTATGACCAGATCTCACAACTCCTCCGCGCGGCCGGGGCCTCCTGCAATCCTCTAGGGTCCGCACAACAGGTTCCTCATGTGCTTCCAGCCCCCTCTTGGGGGAGAAGAACGGGGAGGCTCGATTGGACTGCTCTCAGGCACTGCGTCCCGCTGGTACTGCTGTTCGCAGGCACTCAGCTCCTTAAGCCATGGCCTCGATTTTACCAGGTGTTCCAGCCCTTGCTACTTCGCTCGGCGCTGCCTGGCCTCTGTTTCGTTTCTTCCGCTAAGGGTCAGCTTTGAGCATGCTGTGGGGTGCCCATATGCCAGACACAAGGTTAGGAGCACCGATGCCCTTCATAGGCACACCTGCATGATATTTATTAGTCAGGAGGAACGAGCAACAAAGTGATGAAAAAGTTTGATTTTTAAAAAAAATATTTAAAAGAGAGGTAGCTGACTTCAGTACCTTGCAGAGTCCTAATAATAAAAAAGTGCCTGCCACTTTTCAAACTGCAGGTTTTTTCGGGTTCAAGTCCAATATGTGACCGGTAGAGTAGTACTGAATTTTGTTACCTAATGTGTGGAAGAAAAAGACCGCAGAGTGACTGCCCATTGATGTATTTGTTGGACAGATCGAAGGCGCTCGAATTGCCTCAGGTGCTTTTACATGCAGTCACTGTAGTGGTTGCTTCTTGTGGCATTTGAGAGTATTTGGTGATAGAAGATTTGATCATGTTCCAGGCCAGTCTATAGTGTATAACAGTGAAAAAGTTGGGAGATAATGGTATGTCCATTCATAAAGATGTGAAAATGGATCAAAATAATAGGATGTGGGGATGTACTGTGCAAGCCCAGAGGTCGGCTTATGTCATGGTAGGCGAAGTTTTCCTCCATAAAAGGGCTGGTTTATGATAGTTATGGATGTGATCAAGATGTTGATGTGCACTTTCAGGGTTTTTATGCAAGGATGTCTTTAGGAAATGGTTTCCTGTGGTCGCCTGCAATGTATTTAGTGGTGGTGATTAGAGTTCTGTGTGAAAAGAAAAAAAGGCTATTTCATGATAAGTTTTCCCTTGGGTGGCTGAAGGTGTATTAATTTGAGTGTCGGATATTTAGGTGTTGCTGTTAGGACACAAGTCCTCTGCATAGCTAGAAACAGATTTGCTGGCCTGCTTTTAATTCGGTTTTAGGTCTCGCCTAGCATTGCTGCGCACATGCGTAGCTCGCTCGGCGAGATTTATTGCTTACAAGGACTTTCAGCCCCACCCCTCATTTCCATTGACTGGCGTCACCGTTTATGCTAAACGGTGTCCTGCCATTGGAAATGAGGGTTTTCTGTAGACGCCCTTTCCCTTGCGGGCCGGACTGGCTCGCTACTTTGCTGCTGTCGCAAAGCACTTTCTTATCTTTATGGGGCCATGTGTTTCAAATTAGAAACACATGGTCCCATGAAGACAAGAGATCGCCATGCTCCGGCTGCAGCGCGGTCCTCTTTCACTTTCGGGACCGTTGCAGTGCCGTCCACACGCTTGTTCTCTCTGTCTGTCTCTTGCTTTCTCTTTATTTCGTCTAGTCCATCTTGCCTCCATTCTCTCTGCCTTTCCGCAGCTGCGATCCTTGGACGCTGATTTCAAGTCATGAACCCCGGCCCGCGGCTACACCTCCTTCGCAGCCCCAGGGACACGTCCGCCCAAGCCATGTCCTCAGCCCGCTTCGACTCGTCAGACTGCTGAAACTTTTTTGTTTTAAACATTAAATAATGTCGCCCACGTGTCTTGTTTTACCCGTGATCTGGGGAGAACTAACCGATGGTGACAGAGGCCTGGACAGAGATGTGAAGAGAGAACCAGCAAAAGACATATTACCCAACCACTCCTACCCTGCCTGCACCCGCCCCTTAGATGCCAAGAAGCCCCATGGCATGTGTAACTCCAAGCTCAGCCCGGGATGTGTCTTTAGGAAATAGTACACGTTATTTTCAGTCCAGACATACATTGTTGCGCGCGGGACTACAAGTACCAGAATGCAACGGGCAGGTCTGCTGAGTCGTCGGAAGGCGTCCCACATGGGATGGGTCGGGACGGCAGCGGTCCACGCCAACCTTTAACCCCTCGCAGACCCCCTCTCCTCCTCAGCCCCACAGCGCCCTCCTCGCAGCCCACGCGTCGCATGTCACAGAGCCCATGCAGATGTGCCATTATCTGTCTCACTCAGCTGGCTGAAGTGTGTAATGGGAGCTGGCAGGGCTCGCGCGCGCCTCTTTGCCTCTGTCCAATTTCCCCATAATTACACTTCCGAAGTGTTCACCATCTGTGGAAGATCAGATTCTGACAAATGCAGTGGGCCCTCTTTGTTGTTGTGTGTGTGTGTTTGTGAGGGGGGGGGAGCTGGGGGTGCTGTGGCCGCATGTCCCCCGGCTCCTTCCAGCGCTTACATCAAGCCCATTAGCGAAGCTCTCCACTGCTGGGGTTTGTAAATTGTTGGAAAGTGAGTTAAATCCCAGGGCAGGCCTCGTTCTGTGCTCTGCCTCGCTTCCTTCCCTCTCGCTGTGTCTGATTGGCTGCCGTGGGACGCGAACTGCAGAAAGTAGCTAGGGTCAAACTGCAGGTCCAGTTGCGTGCATCAAAGCAGGGGTGCCTGCACCAGGGAAATACTTTCAGAGTGCTTGAGACGAATTATTTGCGTCACTTCAGTAACAGTAGAAGCCTGGCCAATGGCGAAGTCGGGTCTGCTGCCACACCTGGTTATAGTTGCCAAGTATATTTGACCAGCCCTAGTTTGTTTAGCCAACAGCAAATGTAATCTCTTTAAATACTTACAATGTTAAAAATAAACTACAAGCCCCAGAATGCAGTATGTTCGACAAATGCCAGAACTAGCTTAAGATGTTATCATGGCAGCCACAATAGTTAAATTATGCTAGAATCAACCTCGTATTCCGGACTTTCCTTTCAGAATGTGCTTTCTTTCTTGCACCTGTACAAAGCAACCAGTGAAGACCGAGACCTCCGTGCACAGCTTATGGCACCGAGGGCAGGAGGTCTCAGCCATTGGTTTCTGTGTCATTCACATGTTAATCAGCACATGTAACGCTAACAGGATTAGGACCTTCTGTCCCTTGTACTCAGGTGCTGGTTTACAACCCCGTAGCAGGAAATACGTGCATGTAATGGTGGGAAAGTGTGACAGCATTGGGGGAGGGGGGTGTTCGGGGGGAGCGGCGTAGATGTGCTTTGTCATTAGTTGGACAGTCCATGTAGGTTGTCACCTGTTGAGTTTCAGAGACCGTGCCATGGTTTTGGATTACCAAGGCGTCTTCACTGGTTGCAGTGTCCTGGAGAATACACAGGCCCTTGGCACAGAGGGGGGTCCCTGGACTTGTCCCTTAGAGGTTTTATCCTTCAGTTGCCGGTGCTCAGGGCGGGAAACATTTTGAAGATCCAGAGAGTAACTGGTGCTGGGGAGTAAACACTTCATTGAGGTGACCTTAATCTAATGTACCTGTGACTCTGCAGCAAGGGCTGTACTGTGTCACAAGCAACCCTCATCCACTCTCTGGCTGTCCTCTTAGCTCCGTGGCTTCAGTCACTGGCGAAGACACCAGAAGAGCACAGTTGCCGCCTGACCTGCACACGGTCACGGGAGCACAGCCAGTGTGTCATGGGCTCTTGTGCGGCTGCATTTTAAAAATACCCTCAAGATCCTCGAGCACCAGATACTCTTCAGAGCTGCCCTTAACCACTACCACCACATCCTGAAAAACACTAGGAAGACCGCCCTAGCCAGCTGCAAGAATGACAGCTCCAACAACGGCAAGGAACTTTTCAACATACTCAAGAAATTCCCCAACCTTTCAGCAACAGAAAATAACATCCCACCCTGGCAAGATATCTGCAACGCCTTGAAAATGCAATAGGTCTCGCCTTTGATTAAGTTAAGTAGTATTAATGTATTACTGATGTGGATCGAAACTATATCTGTAGAGACTTCAGAGTTAGTACATCTCGGTTCCCTTAACTTATTGCTGCCTCAAGGATCGGTCGGCCTATTGATGTGCGGAAGCACACCGGTGTTTTACTCACCGATCTCTGACACCATCTTCCTAATTAGAAGTGATGCCATTAACTTGAATAAACTTTCGACTCTCTGAGACGGGCCGAACTTTCAACTTTTTGAGACCGGCTGAAGTTATACTCACCCATTTTATTGTTACTGTGAATAATTTTTTTCCTGGACCAAAGTAATCAAGGTTGAACTCCCTCCCTATTTTAATAGATACTGAATTATTTGTGACGCTCAATGGAAGTTTTAGTCCTGAGGATGACCGTGTAATTCTACAGTGGTCGAAACGCCGTCAACGCCTGTGTGGCCAAAAATGTATGAAGGACACATTCATTTTGTATATGTTGTACCCTCATTGTAACGTGTAATTTTTCGTTTGCCACCTGTCTGGTTTGTTATTTGTATTGTTTGTTCACCAGCATATTGTTTTGAGCGTTATTGTCTTAATTGTTTTACATTTTGTAATAAATTAATATTTCTACAGTGATTGTTCTTTTTACATATGGGTATTCTTATCTTTTTCTCTTTCTTTCACCCAAGGGTTGATTATTTGTTTTGATTATGATTTAGATATTTGTGTGTTATCCTTGTGTTTTTAAGCAAATTGCTTCTTGAACTTTTGTTAGGAATACACATTTGATTAAGTTAAAGCCATTTGCTTTGCTAATGGTATTGTATAGCAAAGCAAATGGCTTTAACTTAATAAAAGGCAAGACCTATTGCATTTTCAATGCTTGTTCTGGCTTGCTGTTTGGTTTTCCTATAATTGACTTGACATTTATGCAGGCCTTGTGGAGGCACTCCATGTTATTTTAGCTTTGCGAGACACACAAAAGATGCTTGCATGAATGCTTGCAAATAGTCTATACCACTGGCAATCATTCTGGGTAGCATTCAGTGCCATTGTTGTTCACCTACTCTACTGCTGTAGACAGAGACCAGCATTATTCAGATCAGTACGAAGCCCGCTCCTCGTGGGGTCAATCCATCCTGGACTTCAAGCTAGTCGCCTCCAGAAATATATGTGCTCCTTGGAACACATTGTTCTACGGTTGATGTGTGCGTTGTTAGTGGTACAAAATGTTCTTCCATGTTGCATACAATATAATTCTTTAGTATATTCAATTCTATTTGTTTGCAGTTATAACCAACACCATGAATGTATTATCTTTCTAGATCAGTAGAGATGCTGGCTGCTGCTAGAAATATTTTAATGTTTTTCTTTAACAAGTCAAACATACAAGTTTTTTGATATTCATGAATACTGTTTGAACAAGACCAATTAATGAAGTACGTTTTCCTTTTTTTCAGTGTTATACGTCTTATGATGCAGTACCTCAAGGAGAATGGCTTACATAGAACTCTCGCCACACTACAAGAGGAAACAACTGTATCTTTGAATACTGTGGACAGTATAGAGAGCTTTGTAGCGGATATCAACAGTGGTCATTGGGACACAGTACTACAGGCCATACAGTCACTGAAACTGCCAGATAAAACACTCATAGATCTGTATGAACAGGTGTGGTGCTTCATTGATAAGCATATCTTCTGTACTAATGATATTTGCATATATTTCTACAGTGAGTGTAATTGTTTAATAGTTCTACTATTGCATTTATGTTGTAGTTAATCACTTGGGTCACATCATCTTTCATATGTTCTCAAGCATGCAGAAAAGTAAATAAAAGAAATTATTTATCTGCTCAATGATGTTCAAGGTCAAAGTTTACAATTGAGAAAGAGTGGTCCAATTTCATCTTACCTTGAATGTGCGCTTTATTGCTTCTTGTTCCAGACTTGCTTTGATAATAGTTGAGACAAAACCTTCTGAAACGGCTGATTAGTATAGCTTTCGGGCATGAACCCATCTTCTGTATTGTAAGGGGGGTGATAGTAAAGGTTTCTTGTGAGTAATCGTGACCTACTCCTGACGTTGATGTGACTTGGCTATGAATCCTGCTGTCAGAAACATTGTCAGTCTCCTCAGCTAAGTTGCTGAGTTTTTTTTTCCTTTGGAATAGTGGAATATGTATGCGACTCTTTCTGTTTCAAAGCTGGTTTTCCTTACCAGTTACACAGTGATCACTAGAGTGGTTGTTCAACCAAGTTTGCAAAACAAAGAGCCACTATAAACGAAAGCAAAGCTGGATATGCATGCTCATCCCAACTCTAGGGTTAATGTGCTGTGTAGTTAGTTTACTGCTGTACAGAACCCACCTTCATTTTAAAGTACAGCCCACCTCCACCTCATTTTTACTACATACGTTGTAGACAAAAGACTGCTATAACGTGTTCCTCCATTTCCAAGGTGGTCTTTTTTCAGCACCTACTCCTCTCCTTGGCTGCAGCAACCATACTTCAGTTATTTCAACACACCTTGCACCAATACAGCTAGCAGTACACAAGTCGTAACGTTGACATTCTTCTGCCCATGTTATCTCTTCGCATGCAAGTTGCTTTATACTGACAAATACAGGCATTCACAGGATTTCTTTCTAAGCTGGTGCAGAGGGTTATATGTTCTGACTTGAATCGGACATCATGAAGTTATTTGGCCTTGTGAGCTTGCACTCATAAACATGTTTAATACGTTGACACAGTAAAATACAAGATGGACTCAAGTTTTTGTTGTGTGGTTTAGGGGAGCAATTTGAGTTCTTGTGGATATTGTTTTGTGGTATTTGTATTTAAGCAGGTTGTTTAACTATTTAATGAGTAAATGGCCCTTTAATGAATCCAGAAGTAGTATTATATGAAGAACAAGGAATATACCTGGCTTCCCTGTTCTTAGTCGGGAAGGGTAAAGACATGCGGTCTGGATAGAGTTGTTTTTTGCAGTAACTTTATTATAATCCTCTCTGGTCAAACTTCCCGTCTTACTGTACTTTACAAAGTGTAATTTTTAATTAGTTTGATAACACCTTTCTACTGTGACATTTGCTTTTGATATAACTGTTTTAACATAGACTATGTTAAACTAATTAATTACATTAGTTCAGTTAAGACAATTATTCCAACATGAAGATCTGTCTTCTAAACCTGTGCAAATCACTTAATGCATTGGAGTGTCCTTTCTTATGTCTCACCTAGCTGATTACGAAAGACCTACGCGAACCTGCAGTGGGCATATATATTGCCTATTGCTTATCATTGATTGCCTTTTTTGTCACTCTCCTTTGCTTTCCTCTTACTTAATGGCTTGCATTTTATTTATCCCTCCCCTGGAGCTTAGTCTCCTTAACTACCTTTTAATTGGCTGACTTACATCCTTTGATTACTCACTTCTTTCTATTTGGTTAAGCACTCCATAAGAGTGCTTTTGTTTTCCAGCTCCTTCTTGTGTTTCTCCTTCCACCAAATACCCCTCCTCTGTGCTGGTGGTTATTTGGTGTCTCTCGCTCTCTCTCCCCCCACCTCCCTCCCCACCTGTACTCAGTG
Source organism: Triturus cristatus (assembly GCF_964204655.1). Lineage (NCBI taxonomy): Eukaryota > Metazoa > Chordata > Amphibia > Caudata > Salamandridae > Triturus > Triturus cristatus. The sequence continues at coordinate 90,593,606 of NC_140582.1, forward strand.
TTGTTCTATCCCTTGCGCGCTTCTGCCCAGCCACGTATTGCTTTCCTCCCCTGTATACTGCTTTTCTCCTACTCCCTCCCCGCCCCATCCTCTCCTCAATCGATTTCCTAAATCCTGTAATCCTTTTTTATTTTTCTCTTTCACAAAATTAAATGTTTTATTTACTGATCCGCGTGGCGCGCGCCACCTTGAATGGATACATAAAAATTGTGTCCACAATGTGTGTGTAAATATATTGCTGATGCTGTGCAGCATCTGCAAAAAGCATTTTACTTATTTCAAGAAGCGTTTGAAAACATAAATGTTACTCATGTTTTGTTTTGATTTAATCACTTTTTCCCACTCAAATGTTCTCCTTTTCTTGTTGTTGCACAGGTTGTTTTGGAACTCATCGAACTCCGTGAGTTGGGGGCAGCTCGATCCCTCCTCAGGCAGACAGACCCAATGATCATGCTGAAACAAACCCAGCCAGAGAGATACATTCACCTTGAGAACCTTTTGGCAAGGTCTTACTTTGATCCGCGTGAGGTAAAGTTACTGTAGTAAAACAACAAATTTAGTACACCCCCTCTGGCGATATGCTGCATATAAGTAATTAACTTTATGAAAAATAATTCAAGCAGCAAATAGTTTTAATTCTTTTAAAGCACAGTACTAGTCCAAGCACCACGTTTTGACTTAGATAACACAGACTAAATACTGGTGGCCATTGCACACCTCCACCCTCTCAATAGCTATCATTCTCCATGTAGGAGCCCACAGTATTCTTCTCCGTTTTCCTCATGGAAGAGGAATCAAACTGCTTCCATGCACACAGGACTGTCTTCTGTGTCTTTGTACCACATATTAGAGATTCTTAAAGATGTTCGTAAGCTCTGCTGTAGGTATAGTCAATAGAACTCCACAGCAGTTCCTTATCTTAGCCAGCGGTGCCCTGGCCAGATAATGTAATTGGTCTGTGCCGATGAGGCCATGCTCTCAGAACTCCAGAGAACCATGCTTTTAGTTTTGTTGACTCAATGTAGAGGACTGTATTTGACCAAACCAGTATACAGTCAAGGTAACTTTCTCCTCCTTTACTTGGCTTTCACCCATGATTGTGTGAAAGCTCAGCAAAGGAGTACATCTTTTAAAAAACCAAGGGTTTCCTAATCTTAGAAAATTGCTTAAAAACAGACAGTTAGAAGCCCATTTTTAGGTCTCGCCTGACCCAGCGCATGCACTGGTCTGGCAAGACTTTTAGTGAGGGCTTAAAAAATGCAACCATGGCCGGCCTAGAGCTTCAGTGCATGTGCGCGGGCGTGTGCCGCACTTGATCGCGATCACTTTCGCGGCCGCTTTGATGTTCTCCGTGAGCCAATGCGCTTGAGTGCATGTGCGCGGGCGCGCACCGCGCTTTATCGCGATCGATCAAAGCAGCTAGACAAATGTTAATCTGCATTTGCTGAGGCCGCAGAGCCATACTGCTTCAGGCCTCAGGTTATTTTTAGATAGCCGGTTATGATCGCCGGTCTATCTTCAGACCAATTCTGCACCAAATGCCCCCACTCCACCAACAACCTGCTATGTTACGTTGTCGCCCACCCTTCTCTCACCTCTTTTACATGCACTTCATCTGACGTCAAAGTTCCATACGTCTATTACTATGCCTACTGGCATCCTGTCTGACCTCCAAACTGCTGCCCTTTCACGGTGCCTTAAAGACTTACACTAAACAGCAGTCAAGCAAGCTTACGAGTCTCCAGAGCTACACAGAATAAGAAAGGAAGCAACTAAACCATGTAAAATAGCAAAGTTAAGCAACCCAACAAAAAACAAGCATTGGCATAGCCAATAGGTCTCGCCTTTGGGACCTTATAAATGTTTAGCCATGCAACAGTTGCATAACGAAATACTTATAAGGTCCCAAAAGCGAGACCTATTGGCTATGCCAATGCTTGTTATTAATTACTAACTGTACTAAGCCTTCAGTAACTATGGCTCATGCCCTAAGTTAACAATAACTTGCGCCCTCGCCATGCAGTGCTAAAAAAAGCCACATAATCCAGCACTTATGGCATCTTCTATGACATAATATCATAGCGGCATTTGTAATTTTTGATGAGAAAACTGCATGGATGGGGCGCAGGTTAAAATGACTTTAGGGCACGAGTTATAGTTACTTCACATAACTATAAATAGTTAATATTTTTTTTCTTAATTAAAAAATCACTTTGTTACTGAACATTGCACCTATCTATAACGTTACTTTAACCTTTGTTTTTTAAGTGGAAAAAAACATATATATCTTGTCGTCAGATACAACTGTACTGGTTTGCCATGCTTATTGTTTTTAATGTTCTTTCATTTATCCTAAAATCATTTTTCATCCATTCTAGATTAATGTTAATTGTTCATCTTTTTAAATATACATTTTTATCCATTTGCCTCTGTAGGCATACCCTGATGGAAGCAGCAAGGAAAAGCGAAGAGCTGCCATTGCACAAGCTTTAGCCGGAGAAGTTAGTGTGGTTCCTTCCTCCCGTCTTATGGCGTTACTTGGGCAGGTAACCGATTCAGTTGCAACAGTATCATGTTCTAGCATGGCTCAGATAAGCTATGCCACCCTGAGATGTTCGACTGTTTGTGTTTCCTTCAATGCCTCTGATGTTCTGAGTACCTGTTAGCGGTTCTCCACACTTCTGTTGTTATTTTTGATGGAACGTATACTAGATAAGTGAGAGGCTGCATCCATAGTATACCTGACCTATAGATGAACATGAGGTATCCTAAAATCAGTCTACGGCAAGATTGTTGGTGGCACCTGATTGTAGTCACAGGGCACTTTCTCTTCCCTATAATCTGTACCTTAAAACCATAGATTACTGTAGTTCTTACACCCTTTCTCGTACTTCAGCATTTCATGTGTGATATGCTTCATGAATTTGGAGACTGTGCAAAAGTACACGGTGTCTACGTCTGCACTAAATTGGTCCCGGGGCAGGTTGCCACTGTCCTCCGTGAATATTAGTTCTTTGTCCTGGATCCCTGTGCCAAACTCCATTTGAACTTGTTTCTGACCTTGGTTGCAGCGGAGTGAGTGGGTTGAAAACTACTAGGTTTAAAAAAATATGTTTTGTGGCATCCTGTCATTCCGACTCCACTGATGCACCTTACCTTGCTTCCATGGCTACCAAGAAACTCGGGCATAGAACATACATACATAATACCCATCTAGATGCTTCTCATACCTTTACCTGACACCTTTGCCCTATTGGCTGCCCGGTGTTCCCAAATGTAGTAAACCTAAAGACTCATGAGTTCTGTTTAGAAAACGAATTTTCACTGATTTAGATTACATAGACTTGGATTTAAACATCTAATTTAGATGTCTGTACTTTTAGCTGGCCTAGTTCTACCTGCAAATATAGACAAACTGTTCTTATAGGTGATAGCTCCGCCTGGACATTGAGTTTGTACATTTTTACTGTCATGTTGTATCTTGGTTTCTAAGGAGGGCAATTGCCGGAATAATTGCAAGTTGTTTGCGCTAAAGACCTCATTATGTGCCCACAGATTAAATATTTTTTTCTGTATAAGTAAATCAACCTACACCACCAGAGTAGGCTATGCTCAAAGGTTCTCCTTATACCAGTGACCCAAATGATGATCTGATAGGTGGGTGGTATGTGGCGAGAGGATCTGTCAGGAGCACCAATCCAGGATTTTGCCACATATTCCACAACAAGGTTCAGGTCGCCTATATCAAATTCTTCTTTTGTGACCAACAACCCATAGAAGATTATATTACCCTCATCCATTATCTGTTGACCCATTACCTCTGTCTGGACTTAAGACAAGCTCAAAGGGTTTGAGCAGAGTTAAGAAAACACAAGCTGAATAATGCCAGTTTTGTATATAAAAAGATAACTGGAGAGACGAAATTAACATGTTTTTTCCCTCTTTGCCCTTTTCTTCCAGGCATTAAAGTGGCAGCAGCATCAAGGTCTGCTTCCTCCTGGTACGACCATCGATTTGTTCAGAGGTAAAGCTGCTGTGAAGGATGTGGAGGAGGAGAGGTTTCCAACTCAGCTCAGCAGGCATATTAAGGTGAGATTCCCCTGAACGCATTTGCTTCTAATGTTGCTATGATTTAGGCCTTGTTAGTTGTTTGATATATTGTTAAGTCCCAACTTACAGGTGGTTCAGAGCACTCTTAGACACTGTAGGGTCCCAGAAATTCCAAAAGAAAGTTAAAGTCCACATGAACAATATGTATCAGTGGGTCTGCACTTCAAGGCAATGCTCTCTCGTTGGAGCACTTATGGTGATCACTTGAATGGCCTGAACAACCAGTTTCTTCATGTAATTAAGGTGCATGACACTAAAAGCACATTCACACGGAGGAGACGTTTCAGTCTGCCATGCATTTAAATGTGCACAGGAAAACTGAATCCCTGACTTCACCTTCTCCATCAGCATACAAAGTGTGGGAGTAGCTTTGTGCTGGCCGAATGAATAATCGTGTAAGAAGGAACAAAGCTGTTATGTATATAGACCCCACCCCATAATCTCTACCCATCGACCAACGGTTAGCAAGCTTTCCCATCTCAGAGGCTATATCATCTCTACATTGAGGGCCTGTACTACCCTCTGATATGCCTAACTGCTCGCCCACTCTACCACAAATTAGAGCATTTGGGGTGTCATTTGCGCCTCTGTAAACCAGTTTGGGGTTGACTGGACTTTTTACATACTATACCTCTTTTTGGTCCACTATATAACGAGCCAGCTTCCTACATGTAGCATCTAAATTGTCTAAATAATCACCAACAGTGAGTGAAAGATCATGCAATTCATAAGTCTTCTAGTTAAAAGTGACCTACATTCCTTCCGTCATCCCAAAAATATAATCGCAAATAAAAATATTGAAATCAAACTGAATTGTATTTATTCTCCTTTTGCAGTTTGGCCAGAAGTCACATGTGGAATGTGCACGGTTTTCTCCAGATGGCCAATACCTAGTAACTGGTTCTGTGGATGGATTCATTGAAGTATGGAATTTCACTACTGGAAAAATCAGGAAGGTCGGTATAGCTAGGGAATCATTAAGCACTATAAATCGTTTCCAAAAAATGCTTTCTGGTATTTTTTATACGTTTTTAAAATTGTATTTAAGTTCACTTCTGACTTTAAGAAAAGACAATTCACACAACCAAAATTTTACGACGTAATGAAATTAAATGCCTTTACTTTCACCTCAGAGTTGTTAAGTGACAGATTGTTTGGTTTCTTTTTTTTCCTCTTCTTTAGGATCTGAAGTACCAGGCTCAAGACAACTTCATGATGATGGATGATGCTGTGCTTTGTATGTGTTTCAGCAGAGACACAGAAATGTTGGCAACGGGAGCTCAAGATGGAAAGATAAAGGTAAAATGATGAGGCATAATGTGTATTTCTGATCTTATAGCCTTATCTCTTTACTTTTCTTTCAATTTTGTTGTGGGGCTATGCTGTGCTGCCCATCTGGGTGAGTTCATTGGATTTGATACTTCCAGGATGGTGGTTGGGACGAGGACCTGAGCTGAGCATCAACTAACATGCATCTGTAGATGGATTTAATCTTATGAAACCTATACTTACCTGTGTTTATTAATCCTTCTAAAAATCTTTCATGTTGTCTACCCGTTGATCTACCAGGCGATCAATGGTGACAAAGAGAAACATGTAACCAAGAAGTAATGTGGAGAAGAATTAAATGGAAACGAGCACAAGGAAATATGAAAATTAAAAGAAAAGACAGTCCTGCAGCAATAAAACCCAGATCCCTCCAGTGCAGAGAGACGTGGCTGCCTGGAGACCAATTTTATGGTCTACTTGAGTCAATTAGATAGCTGTGTTTATCTTGCTGAAGAACTGTAAAGTTGATTCTGCTATGATGCAAAGTTGCATGGGTCTGTTAAGACCGCTGCAGCTGCATTCATATGAGATTAGTGTGCAAAGGGGGAAATTTATTCATGAGGAGGAAGACAAGAAAATTAGGAAGCAAAGGGCAGTGCACCCGAGGCAATAATGTGAAGTCATGCGTTGTAGCCATGAAGCGAGGTAGGGCTGGGAGGGCAACTGCTGCTGAGACACCATAAACTTCTTCTCCTTGAGTTGCAACAGCTTAAGACGGTCAGCCACATTTAAATCACTTGTTGACTTTCAAATGCTGAAGTGAAGCGCAAATTCCTACACATTCTTTTCATGGCAGCGTATGCTTTGCCAAGTCATATGACTGAGACTACCGGCTCATGACTTCTAGACCAGGGTCCAGAACTGTCTGACACAGACTTTTATTTTATGCATTCCTGGAGCTATTTAGGGAGTACATCACAAATTCAGCGTGAGGTGCCCATTCAGACTTTTACTGTTTAATCATAGAAGTGTCATAGGAACACAGAGGGATTATCTCCAATGCCATAAACTTTGATTGACAAAGGGGGAGGCATCACTTGTGGCACTGAAACGGAGGCGGAACTTTAGTTTGGTCATTGCCTATCTTTTACACTCCTCGTTTTGGTGTATTGAAGCAAGACTTTAGGAGGACTTTGATAGGGCATGTTTCCATGTACAAACATAGGCACGGGGGACGAAGGATATTCACACTTTATAATGTGTTACAATTGAAGCATAGTTTGGTCTACATGAAACAGAGTTATAGAGGTAAATTCCAAGTGAGGACAGTAGCCCTGTGCCTTCATGAAGGTAGCGCTTGGTGCACCCTTCCCGGTCAAAACAAACCACATTAGCGTGAGTCATGCATGGGTCAAGGGCTACCCTTCAGTTGATACTCGCATATCTACTACTTACTTTGTTTCACCCCATGTAGCTGTTTGTCATGTGTAAATCTTTGTTTATATTTTCATTTGATACAAAGTGGCTTATGTATACTAGCTAATTCCTTACAGCTGATTGTTATATGTGAATAATTGTATGTATCTCGGTTTGCCTCGGTTAAACTATCAGCTTTTCTTTCTGTATGTCCTCCATAAATGACTGCTACTCTTTAAGGTGCTTTGATTCCCTTGGGTAATTTCCGTACTATAAAAAAAGTTAGTAATTATATTCCATTGCGCAATATAACATGGGGGTCGGTAATACAGATGTGATATTCCCACTCCCAGAATTACTGATAACGTGGGTATCGTGTATTCCAGGATGTAGTAACATCACTGTATTCTGATTGGAGCCACCGCATAACCATTGACATGAAGGATTTCTGTGAGAATCTGTGTTTCTGCACCAGAAACCTCCTGTATTTCTCAATTTGTATCTTTTTAAAAAAACATTTCACACATGGAAATGTCACAAACATTTAGTTAATGAAAGCTTTGTGGGGGAAGGGGAATCTTAAGTGCACATATTCCCACATCTCTTGAAATTCCCAGTTTGGCTGGACACTCGAGTACTTCCTGAATCAGACATATGTTGTGGTATGGTTAGACAGATGTTAGGACTTGATTAGCCTTTTCCAGCAAAGTATAGGACTTGATTAGCCTTTTCCAGCAAAGTATATTGCGTAAGTGTTATTGGACAATGGCGACATACAAATGCAAGTCCACAAACGACCATTAACCTTTGCTTAAATAGCTCTAAGCCAAACCCTTCGAGAAGGAGTCAGCTGGGAGAGAGAGCATAGCATTAATGCAAAGATTCTGTTGCGAGATAGCAAGTACAAGTTTTTCACCTGCTCTACACATGTATTCCTTCATTTACAGTAATAAATAAAAAAAATCTACTCAAAACTTTTAAGTTAAATTAACAATGAAACGTTAAGGTAATTGAGGTACATTTTAGCAGATAATCTCCTAAATCCGAAAAGCATAGTTCTTTATAAACACGTATTTTTGTGCTAACTGTCGTAGCTGCTATTCAGTGCACTTTGTCATTTCGACCATGTTTCTCTTGCTTCCCTAGGTATGGAAGATTCAAAGTGGCCAGTGCTTAAGGCGGTTTGAACGTGCACACAGCAAAGGTGTCACCTGTCTCAGTTTCTCCAAAGACAGTAGTCAGATTCTCAGTGCTTCCTTTGACCAAACTATCAGGTGAGGCTTACATAAGAGAGACAGTTTTTCAAATGCATTTGTTGTTTTGTTAAATTTGACCTATTCAGTGATTTTGCTGTTTTGATTACATTCATGTTGAGGGTAATAAAGATACTCTGTGCTTTGCTGAATCACATGTTGCGGGCTTGACCCGAAAGCTCCGCCCAAAGAAATTGTCACTTTTTCCATTCTATGTTTTGTTGAGTTACACTTGTTTGTGTGTCTCGGTGTATGCTTCAGCCTAGCATGTCACCAACCATCCTCACTCAGTTCCTGCTTTTTCCCCTTATTGCCACAAACAAAACATGGGAGCAACCCTGTATTCATTGGAACCGTGGTGCTTATGACTTTGCAGAATCAACAGTTTAGAAGATCAGTAAATAAATTAACCACAATCCTAAACATAATGCAAAGTACCATAATTTAAAACCTGGGAAAAGACCACAAAAAAGTGTATGGGAAGCCCAAAGGGCTCTGTTAATAAGGTTAGAGTTCAGGTTCAATAGTTGCACAGTGGTATGAAATTAGTGCTAAATATTATAATGGTTGCGAATTCTAAGTGATGATGTGAAAAACAAATGGACAAAAAGCTGTGTTTCAAAGATAAAAAAGTATGAGTACCATCATAGGATATATTTCTACTCTGAATAAATCTGAGAAATCCAGTCCACAGCATACATCAAGTAGATGTTTAGAGCACAAGGGACTATTTGAGTGCAGTCTTCACCAGGATAAAAGTCAGCAAACACTTAAATATAGCACCCTATGTACAGTGGGTCAATGTGAATTGAATCCTCTTGATAGTCAGAGAGACCAGTGTGAATTGCAGGGCACCGGGCCAATGAACAGTGTAAGGCCTCACTGCCTAAGAAAGCACTTCGCTTGGTGCTGTAGCTGTCAGCCCTCTCAGTCAATGGATTGTGCATAGGGTGCTACTTCGAAATGCCGCCTTTTCCCTCATTTTCCATTCTCCATGCATGTTAAGCAGTTCATGACAGCTGACCCCCACAAAGACTGTGTGTTGTATTTGGGAACATTTCACCTGATTAGTTCTTGATCATTTTATGCAGAAATGAAGCTACGCCCTCTGTGTGCCAAGAAAGGGACTGGTGCTGAAGAACAGTCTTAGGAGCAGGATAGAACCCTTACACATTTAAGTAAGAGGGATTAAGGGTAGGACGTGTTCACTAGAATAGCAACATCCATTAGAAAAGATCGTGTCACCTCCTCTGTGCTGGAGCACGGTGCCACTAATGTTGGAGGTAAAACTTTAAAGCCATTTTGTGGTATTCTGGGATAGTCGGATTTAACTGGGCAGTAGTTGGTATAGCTATTGTCATTTAACTTTGTATCCCTGGGCCACAGTAGTAATCTGCTCAAATTGAAATGGCCAAGCATTCCCTTTTTAGGTCTCGCCCGAGCCAGCGCATGCGCCGCTCTGCAAGACATTTAGTAGGTGGGTTTTCAAAGTGCTACCCCACGCTTTGGCTGGCCTAGCGCATGCGTTCACACGAGCGTGCACGCGCGTAACTGCCAGCTTTCAGCGCCCGATCAGGTGCCATCTGTCTTTCCTCTCGCTTTCTCTCTGAATGCTCCTCCGCCCCTCCCCCGCTGCGTCTCGCGGTAATTCGCGCAGCTTTCACTTTCGCTGCACACCAAATTGAGCCTTGATGACAGCAGTGACTTGCTCAGGCTTTCGACCGGCTTCAACTTTTCAGGTACTTTCTTTCTCAGCATATACTTGTTGTATAAGGCCACCAGATGGCCCCTTTTCATCAAGCACATGCATGACGCTCACATTTTAGGTTTTTTTTATACACGCCAATATTTTCATTTGTGTTAATTGGAACAATTGAGTACATTCGGACTTCAACTTCCAGAGCGCACTGTGCCCTTCGTGACATGGGTCCCCCGCTAGTGTTATGCATGTGGCACTGAAGTCGGTTTGGCCCTTTTGAGTTCCGTGAACCAGGCCCACTCACCTGTGACTACCATATGACTGAAACAGTATCAACATAGACGTTTACCTCCCGTCGCTCCGCACAGTGGTCCTTGAGTGCCCATTCGCACATTATAAATGCTGGGCAGCTTTATCCAAATGCAAAGTGATGTAGTATAGAGCCTTGATAGCATTGGCATGTCTAACCTCAAGGAAACACTTACCTACTAAAACCTATTACTGAAATGATATGTTCTTTAGGCAAAGGTCGGGGCAGCACCCCCCCCCCCCCCCCTCCCCCCCCCCTTTGCTTGCACTTTTTCTTTTTCACTTGCACAGATGGAAGATGCTATTGTTACAGAGATGGATAACAGACAGCCCCAAGAGCTGCAGACCAGTTAATTAAGGGGATTTGATAGTTTTGACATAATAACTATTCATTGGCCTTATGTAAAGTTTCTTATTAAGAAGGCGCTGGCAGAATCTTCGGACTCACTGGTGAGGCCTGCATACAGAATTACATTTCAGTCGCTCGGCTGTGGAAATCAAAATACCTCTAATTTTCTATATTTTTCTTTCCTGCACTTCCTTTGACAATCCCTTCCTTTGTCTCACCTCCCTCGTCCCCTCCCCCGTCACTTCTTCTCTACATGTTTCTCTTTCCTCTTCTCCTGTTACTCTTGCCTTCTGTCTCACGCTCTCCGTTTGCCTCTCGACTTCCTCTATTCCATCTGCCTATCTTTCTCTTTTTAGCTCATTTGCGCTCTCTACCCCGCCCCCCTCCTCTGCGTTTCGTTCAGTTCCTCTCATTCTAGCTCCTTCTCGCCTCTCTCGGTCTTCCTGTCATTGTCTCTTCCCCTCTTTCTATCTCTCTCCTCCTCCTCCATTTTAGCCCTATTTTGCCATTTATCTCACTTGCCCTCCAACGAGCTGCATCTCGCTCTCTCCACTCTCCTCCGTGGACTGAATGTGTTTGACTATCATTTGACACAAGTTTGTAATGGGACAAGGCAGGGAGAAGCCGCCGACAGGTGCGCACCCACATAGTTCGCTGGTTTCTATTGCAGCAGATCAGAACATGTGGCCTGTCCTCTGGGAATCCTGACTACTCTAGGCACAGCGCACTATAATTAGACATATTCACATTCCAGAACGAGGCTCTTGGCACTAAAGTGTTTTCTTCCTGCACGGAACTCAAAGGGTCTCGGACTGCTTGCAGCACCTGGACCACACCAGCTGCATTTTTTATTAGATTTGTTGCATGCTATAAATAGAGCTCCTGGTATTATGGTATTTTTTTTGTTTACATTTCCGTATATATTTAACTATATTTATTTTTGGGCTATCTTACTGCTATTTATCTATATTTATTTTGAGTTTGGTGAATAAGTGAAAATGCAAAATAGTATATTTCGACATGTACCTGATAATCATGCACTCTTACTTTGATACCTTTCGTGCTTTAGCACATGAAAAGCAGCCAATTACAATATAATAATGCACCCACAGGTAAATGTTACCATTCCGTTGACATATGCCATCTGATAAGGAACCCCTCATTCTATAATTAAGTACCAACTGGACATCCAGGTTAAGGATTTTCCACTGTGGTACAATTGCTTCTGAGTTTCTATGGTCCTCCACCTTTTGCAGTAAGCCTTGATTTCTCAACCTTGTTATCCAGGCAAGCACAAACAAGCATTGGCATAGACAATAGGTCTCGCTTTTGGGACCTTATAAGTGTTTAGCCATGCAACAGTTGGTGTTGTTGCACTAAGGATATTGTGCTGCATACCTAAATACTTATAAGGTCCCAAAAGCGAGACCTATTGGCTATGCCAATGCTTGTTTCAGGTAAGAGGTGTTCCGAGAGTGTGGAGATTCTGATCCATCGTCCGCTAGTGGTGGAGGAGTCTTTAAAAGATAAAGCGGACGATGGATAGCAATTAAGGGAACCTTGAGAGGGCAGCCAATCACAATAGCTTCCTTGTGTAGCTTTTACCAGGATCGACAGCATTTCCTGATAGAAGCAGTCCGCTCTCAGGGTGTGTAATCTTCCGCACTAATTTTGATAGGGGGAGACCTCAATCTCATATATTATCCAGGGGTCGACACTGACCAATCGGAAGTGGAGGGTTGATGACCCTTTCGGCATCAGAAAAAAATGCTTTTAGAAGGCTTGGGGCTGGTAGATGCTTAGAGGACTCGACACAATCTGGAGTGAAACTACTTACACTATTTTGGGTCACACAAAACCTACAATAGACTGGGCTACCTCCTTCTCGATAAACGACTAGTCCCAAGCCTGGTAGAGGCAGTCCAATGCCCCATTGCTGGCCCAAAGCTCAGGCACTTCAAAGTATATTGCGATTGCAGTAGGGCCTCTTGAAGGACCCAGTCACTATTGCCAGCATAAAGACCAGTATCGCCGATTACATGTCCCACAATGACACTGGTAATAAAAAGGCTGCCACCCTTAGGGATGCTTTAAAGTCTGGTCTTCAAGCCAATTTCATTGCAGAGGTAGCTCAATTATGCTAAATGCTCACGGTGTTGTGAACAAAGCTTACTGAGGACCTTAGCGGGCTTCAGCAAATACATAAACCTACTCAATCACCAACATTCTTGAGAAAGATCCTCATGGTATGCTGCCAGATCAGTTTCTTAGAATCAGATTGGTCAGCGAATTTAATGGCCAAACTAGATCATAAATATTATAAATGGGGAAAACATATCTGACAAATTACTGGCCAATCTCTTACGAGTGTGCCATGCTAAAAGTATATTAGATTAAGTTAAATCGTTGGATGGGCAAACATATACTCAGGACTCAGAGATGGCTAAATGCTTTCACAAGTTTTATTCTCGACTCTAAACTAAGGAACCCACAGATCCACAAGGGCACGCCTCCTAATTAATTGGAGCTTCATTACCTGGGTTGAGACAGGCAGAGCCTTAATAAACCCATAACCAAAGAGTAAATTCTCATGCTGATAACTGAACTACTCCCCTCAAGGGCACCAGGCCCGGGTGGCTGTATAGCCTCCCTCTAGAAATGTTTAGCACCATCAACCCTCCCCCCTACTTCGCAAAGTTTACCAAGAGATGATTCAGGAAGGGCAGAGTACCCCCATCAACGCCGGATTGAATATAATCCCTGATCCTCAAGCCAGGCACGGAACCGAGGGAATGTGGATTGTATTGTCCAATCTCCCTCCTCAACATCTATGCAAAAGATTGTGACTCTGAGGCTGCAGACGTTAATGGGTGAATTGGTACATCCTGATCACTTTAGCTTAATTCAAGAACACTGGCAGGTGTCAGCACAATTTCTTTTTTTAGCTAGCTCATCTAGAATTTTCATTTCTATTAAGGACTCGGAGGCAAGGATTATGCTTCTCTTCGCTGTTTGTTATATCTTTCACAGCAGCCATCAAAAATAAACTTCAAAATTAACTACATTTCCTATCATTCCTGTAATTACATCACACATTCTGCTTTAATCATCGTCTCTCTGTCTTAACAAAATACGTCAGCACCATCTTTAATCCTCTTTCTCTGACTAATCAGCTGAAACGTAACAACAGAATCTAAGTCCATCGAACTGGAGGCAACAGCTTCAACAGAATAACTATAATGTCCTCTCGTAGCAGGGCTGAGGAACTGGAGTCATCCACGGGACCATCCGGAGAATAATAAACTGTGAATTCCGGTAACTTTTCCGCAGTATTTTATTTGTGCTTCTAGTCAGCGCCTAGAAGGAAAACAAAGGAATGCGTGTAGTACTTGGGTGATTGAACATAAAAAATTTGATTATTAATGCATTACTGTTTCTGGGTGGGTTATAACATTTATGCAAACTGTAGGAAGCTGGCTCTTTATATAGTTGACCAAAAGGAGGTACACTGTGTAAAAAGTCCAGGCAAACCCCAACTGGTATACAGAGGCACAGATGATATCCCAACACTAAATGCTCTCTTTTGAGGTGGTGTGGGCGAGCAGTTAGGTGTATCAGAGGGTAGTGCTAAGCATTTGTTGCACCCACAGAGGCAATAAATGAGACACACAGTCAAGAAGAAATCCAAGACCAATTTAGAAAACAAGTTGTATTTTTATATACATTACGATACCAAGAAGTTCTTTAAACGGTAAGTACTTTAACAGTTATTAATTTTTACAGGTAATTGAATAGTTCAATTCAAAGCCTCTTTACGCAGCAATATGTCTCTGTGGGAGAAACGGCATATGTTGCATACAGATATTTGCAAATGGTTTTGGGGGTCTCCTTCTGGACTGAGGTGCGTAAGGGACCAAGGTACCACCAGCAGTTACTTGTCACCTGCCCTGGGGCATCCGGGTGTAAAGGTACTGGTCGGGTTGGGAGCTGTACGCTCTACGCCGGTAAGTAGAAAAGGGGGGGGAGGAGGCACCTGAAAACAGAACTGCAGAGGGGGACTTGTGGACAAGTCCGGGAGCTCCCAATGAGGTCTTGGTTCACAAGGGTGTCCGGGAGCTCCCAACGAGGGCTCGGTTCACAAGTGTCCTGGAAGCAAGGCAGGGCAGTCTTTCCCAGGTCAGGGCGCTCGGGTTGCAGCGGGGTTAGGTCGACTGGGCTTGTGTGTTGCAGGTCCTTGCGGTTGTTGATCTCGATCGTTGAGGGTGTAAAAATCAAGACAGCTGGGCCACTCTGGATGAAGGTCTCTGTGGTGCTGACGCCCCTCGACGCCTGCTCGGTCTCAGTGTCAGAGTCCGGATTGTTTAGAAAAAAAAGTATTATTTCACAAAAGTCTCCACGGCTTATGTTGAGGGCTCTAACTGCTAATTACAATTGCATTTGAACTTACATTTCAAAAGCAAGACTCCTCTCTAAAATGAATCTTATAAAGTCACAGATTCTGGTATCCTTGTTCTACTTTGATTAAGCCACCTGTGGTACCCAAGGATGATCCGTAGTAAAATGGCTCAATCTGTAGCCTTTAAAATGACTGTCTCTAAAACCTCGACCCAAACAGGATCCCTCCCCCTTCAGGAATCTTTGGTACTTCTTGCTGTATCCAGGTGGGGTCAGTGGTGTCCACCAGGGGAAGGGGGAGGGCGGGGTTATAGTCCAATACACTGGATTCCAGTGATCTGTAAAGAGTCAAACTGGTCCCATTTGGAAACGGATGGCAAAATAGTGGGACAGTTTCCACCAATTGTCTAACGTGTGCGTTTTTCTTGCAGGGACCTGTTTCTCAGGATCTAATAGCCAAGGAAGATTTTTTTTTTCCTGATGGTTGGTAGTCACGGCGGCACTAGTGGCCTCTGGCTTTCGATCCAGCTACTGCTAAAAGAGTGAATACAGCTTCATTCGTCAATATCACCAGAACCGTAAGGACTAGAAAAATGTGATAAGAGTTTCTAGATTTAGAATGACCTCTGGCAGTTGGGATGAGAGCCCACACTGGTGGATGAACTCTAGTCATCTTGGGGCCCACTGGAGCGACAAAGAAGATCAATAAAATGGACAATGCAGACTCACACTTTCGACTTGTAAAGGCAATGGGTGTATCTTTTGCTTCTCCTGGGCAACAAGGCTCTGGCAAGCTTATGGCTCCTTGGCAATCTTAGTCCACCGGGAGGTCTGCACATAGGTCCTTCTAGACAGTTTCGTTTTAGAAAACGTCACTCTTCCTGGAAAGCACCCTCCAGTACCTCCGTCAGTTAGTTAGGTCATACTTCTACATGCAGGTCAGGCAGCAATGTTTTCCTTGACTAATGCCTAGTCCAGAGGAAAAAGGGGCATCCATGCCAAAGTTCCACTTCGGGCTGTCTCTCTTCTCTCCTTTGCTGTAGCATGTGTCTTCAGTGTTGAGTTGAAACTTTCAACGAAGTTCTGGCTAAAGGGGCCGTACTCTGACTCTTCTGGGGATCAAGGTGGCATCCCTTCAGCCAACCAGGGAATCTGCTGACAAAAGGGCATAATTAGACTTAGTAGATGCTAAGGTCACTCTGGGAAAGCACAGTGGTTGTCTAGAAAGCATACTGGGGAAGTTAACACATCCTCCCAAAGCCTTGCAGATGACCTTTGTCTCAACTGTTACCATTGAGTTGTGGCACACCTTTAAGAAACGCACTTTTGAATGATCGGTCCCATCCAGTGGTTTCACATTTAAGTGCCTATTTGGTAGGAGCCCAGCTGCCACTTTTTCTGCTCATAAGCTAACGCCCACTTGCTTACTGAGACGTTCGCTTTTTGACTTGAGCTTTATGCACCTGTACAAAGACAGGCTGAGATGAGGGGAAAGAATATTTGGCTGTTCTCTGGAGAGAAGGACTGAGCCTGATCTTGAAAGGAGGGAGAGACTGTCTGAGCTCTGGAGATCCTGCCTCAATCCAGCCCACTTCCAGCAGAATGCTCTATCGGTGCTTTCAACACGAAAGATTTCCAAGAACAGAGATGAGTTCCTGCTACCCAGCCCAACCCGAAGATTCCCTGTAGTGCAGCGAGGGATAGCTTTCCTAACCAAGAAGAACAAATCCACTGCAAATGTGACTGTACACTGCCGGGCTTCCTCTTCACTCTGCATTACAGAGCAGCCTTGTGTGCTTCAGCCTGACAAGTGATTTCTTTCCCAACAAGTGCCCAAAGTCTCTATGATCTGAAGTATCCTCCACGTATGGGGAACAGATGCGCTACTACTCTTGCTTTGATTCTTTGGAGATCTCCTACTCTGTCACGTCATAGTACTCTAACCAATGCGCACTGCCTGTGCTCCAACTTCCATTGAAGTCTTGCAAGCATGGAGCTGAAGCAGGATAGACTTGCAACAGCGACTGCTGAGGCACCCCTTTCCGCCCTGCAAGACAGCCGTCTGCACAATGACAAACTTAGTAAGACTGGAGTGCAAGCATCATGTCCTTGAGAGATACACGTTGGCTAATTCCGAATTTCCCCTTGAAATTGTATCATTACCACCTGTGTGTAGCCTCTAGCACAAGCAATGAAAAAGAGTATCAAGAGAATCTTGTCCAGTTTTCCTACTAATGTAATGACCTACTATGAATTACCTATCTGTTTCATTTTTGCATAAATCTTCATTTCTTTTCAAGAGATGACATTGCCTTTATTGTGAGTGATAAGATGTGCTAAATCAGCTTGGCGTTTGACGCCCACCATACCCTAAGTGTTGACTTTTTGACCTTATAACCCTCTGCAAACGCATGCCTATAAAGGAGATACTTTTCAATTCCGTGAGCTTGCTATGAAATGTAGGAGACTTATTAAGCGCAGTTGCCAAACGGTGTCCTGGCGTTGTCTAGCTTCCGTGGTTCCTGGGAGAACAGCAGTACTCATCACGAGGATTGGTTAGTTGCCTGGAGTTCCACGAGTGAAGATCAGCCTGACATCTGTGGGTTTTAAATTTTTTAAAATCGGTTTTCATTTAATTTGTCAACTCAGAAACGGCCAACCCGTATCGCAGGAATGTCACGCCGATTTAATCTTCTTTTTCCCCCCTAGATTTGTATATCGGACTGAAATATGGTCCATCTAGAACTGTCTTTAAAAAATAAACATTTAACACTGTAGCAAAAATAATGTGAAAGACCGTGTTTGTGCATTTTTTTACTGAAATGTTTCTTTATTCACCTCCCATATTCCTGTTAAATGCTCTAACTGTACCAGTTTTGAAACCCTAAAATCATGTTATGTTTTCATTCCAAAGCAATTAGTACACATTTTAGCCCTATAATTTTTGGTAAAAATGTAGGTCGAGGGTTCGATATATTTGTGTTTTTCTTAAAGCAAGATGCAGCTGGCATAAAATTAAATTTGCCATTATTCTGAAAAGCAGGAACCTTCAGTTTTAAGAGCAAATGGAATATGTAATTTCACACCCTGAACTCTAAAATCTAAAAAGAGGCATTCCATTTGGATCGACTGAACTGTTTTAATCCGTCTGAAATACATGGTGTGAAAATGACGTTTTTAAATGCTATTTTGTCTGTTCTGCCTGAATTGAACATTTCCTGTAAATTATTTTTTCTTGCACAGTTTCTGATAAATTGTGCTAGAGAAAACAAAGTCATAGACTCTTGGTTTCATAATTGTTGAAATGTTCTGCTTTATTTGACCAGGATCCATGGCTTGAAATCTGGCAAAACCTTAAAGGAATTCCGAGGTCACTCATCATTTGTCAATGAAGCAACTTTCACGCAGGACGGGCATTATATAATCAGCGCATCCTCTGATGGTACAGTAAAGGTAGGGCATCACACATGTTCAAATATGTTTCCTACAAGCTGTATCATACAGTAAATGTTTGTGTCAGAATTAGATGTGGACATGTATAACTTGGCAGTGATATAAAAAAAAGCATGGTGACAAGCTTGAATTTACGATTTTATCCAGTAGTCTTACGTCATTAAACTTCCCACATAGTAAGGAATCGAAAATATATTTTTAGTCATTAACCTTCTGAAGCACTCATGTATTTCTCTGTAGTGTGTTCACTTTTTCACAATCTAAGAATGGGGGTAGAAATTAAAAAAATAAAAAATATTTTGTATAAGAGGTTCTCAACGCGTCTAGTGCAGAGGATTTAGCCCGCATGTATCCACGCCTCTGACACCCCCCCCCCCCCCCCCCCCAAGGTATGGATGAACTGGAGCTCCACTTCCCTCCGAAACAACAGTCAGCCTTCCAGAACTCCCATGAAGAAATAACTCCAACCTGCCTGCGAGGGCTGGAAAGAAGCACTAGCCACCATGACAAATGTGTGTAAAATAAATGGATGGGGTGTGCGAAAATCTACATTGCTGAAACAAATTCCTCACTCCAAGGAGCATAAAAAGCCAATTGATGGATAAAAATAAACAACACATGATAAATTAGGCAGAATGGGCACCTTCCTGGCATCGAGCCACACTTCCCATTGGCTAGCAGCTGAGAAAAGATAAACATATTAACACCAGGGAATTACGAAAAGACATCAATAGGCTACCGGTCCTGCTTTTCCAGCAGACAAACTGCACTTCTCCTCATCTTGGATAAAAAGACACATCTGTTTTCATCTAAAGAGGGGTGAGTACATTGAGAGATCAAAAACAGTTATGAACTCAAAGGATTATAAGACCAGCATTGGCATAGCCAATAGGTCTCGCTTTTGGGACCTTATAAGTGTTAAGCCATGCAACAGTTGATGTTGCACCAAGGATATTATGCTGGATAACTGAACACTTATAAAGTCCCAAAAGCGAGACCTATTGGGTATGCCGATGCTTGTTATTTTGAGAATCTGACCCGACTGTGTGCCTTGGTCTTTTACGGACGGTGTTGCTAATTGCTCCTTTGATGTGGCTGTGCATTTGCAACATACAACACTACTTCAGTATTGTCACGGAACAAAGCACTCTTCGAATCGTGAATGGTAGCGGTACGTGCCGTTGTTGTCTGTTTAGCAGTGATTTGTATGTTTTGAGGCTAGGAGGACTGCATTAAAAGCAACAAAACCAATACAAATATGTTAAATATTTGCAAAGCTTGTCCTTACTTGGGGAAAATAAACATCTTTGGTTGTTTCCCTCATTATAACATTTTCAGCAAAAAATTTCTAGTGGGGACATCATTATTTATCCTTTTGCTTGTAATTTTATTGTTTTTATTTTTGAAATATTTAATTTATCAAGGTAAGTTTCCTCCAGGCTCAAGAACAACATGAGCTTTTGTTAGCATTTGCTTTGTGTTTCAGTTGTTTTCATGTCAGACAAGACAAACGGGTCCTCCTAGCTACTTGTGTGAAGCTCACTGGCGTAGCTGGGTGGGGGGCGGTGGGGGCGGTTCGCCCCAGGCGGCACTATTTTGGTGGCAGCGGCCCGTTCCGGCGGTCTTTTATAATTTATTTGGGGACAGTTGTGTCAGTGTCCCAGTGGGTCCCAGGGCCGTCAATCTTGTAGCGCGCGTAAGCGCTACCAATGACGGCCCTGGGCATCGTTTTGGGCCAGACCCCACGCCGCGCTGAAAATGCAGCACAGACGCGCGCCACCGCTAACACACTATTGTTGGGAGTGGCATTGAGTCTGGGGAGACTGAAAAGACTGCGCAGGCCGGCGCTGGACAACAGGTCGCGACGCGCTTGAGTTGCAGCAGGAGTTGTTGCGGCCACGAGGCGGCCTGCCTGGAACCGAATTGCTGCAAATGAGCCTCGCAAAGTAAGTGTGCGTGAATTTAGTGAGGTCTTTATAGGCGCTTCCTCTTGCCGCCCGAGGCGCAGTCCTGAGAAAGTTTTGGCTGGCACTGCTCGCACTGTTAAGACATTTAATCATGAAGCCCGCCACCTGATCAGTCGACAACCCCCACCGGTGGCGAAGTGAACCTGGTTGCTGGGAGTTTGTTGAATAAGGTCCATAAGACGAAGTATAGTTCAGGAAAAGATTTAATCCATAAGTAAGGAAAAGAGGAAGCACCACTGGTTACACGACTACAGGCTCCAGCAGACCTCCAACAACTCTCTCCTCTTGGTTCATGGGACTGATCACATGTTCTATTCTAGAACACTGTGATCGTGCCATGAACCATGGGTTTGTAAAACAACATGTGCACGATCTCGTGCCTGCAAGCACGAGATGAGCACTGGAAAAGTAAGCTAACATATATAACACATATTCCCCCCCCCTTAAATAAAAAAACAATTAATACACAAATCTATTTCTGATAAATGAAACCAAATCAGCCATCCACCCTGGTTTTTTCCGCTGTCGTTTTCCAGAATCTGCATTATAATCATTATCATTGGAAACATTGACAAAATCATCATTACAGATTGGTCTATTGACAAGATCTTCATCCTCAAGATTGTCAACTGACTTCATTTCATCCTCAGAATTGAGATAAATACTTTTGTTCCCTTTGAGAACAGCAATTCTACTTAAATTCCAGACCTTATTATTGGTAAGTTTAACAGAGTTCTTAAGTACCTCTTTTATTTCAAAAGGTCCCATAAATTGGCTTTCCCCTTTTTTGACTTTCCAAGGTTTTTTTACTTTAACAAACATCCCCACCTTAACAATCGGATCATGAACCGACCCTCTTTTCTTATCATACCGTTCTTTATTAACAGCATGATTTTTTATGAGATTTTCTTTTACAATCTGAAAATCCAAACTAGACATAGTAGATGGAGCTAACCATGCAGGATTACACTTGGTTCTCCAGAGTCTACCCCTCATTATTTCAAACGGGGAGTAACCCGTCATAGCATTAATCGAGGTCCTATACATCCATACAGTTTAGAAAATTTGAAGTTCCCATTTATCATTTTCAATTCCTGTAACTTGGATAGCACTTTTGAGAACTCTATTAAACCTCTCAATGACACCATTACCACTGGGGTTGTACAAAGAGGTGGTACAATGAATAATGCCAACTCTATTGAAATACGCTTTTGCTTTGTTAGACAAGAATTGAACACCATTGTCTGTAATAAGTCGTACCAGTAACCCCTCTTCAGTGAAAATTTCATCCAGAAACAATAACACAGAATCAGTGTCCACTTTATCTACAATTTTGACCACCGGCCATTTTGAAAAGACATCGATTGTTGCAAGAATGTATTTAGAGTTAGGACCAACTGGACCCATAATATCCATGGCAATGGTATGCCACGGAAAATCCGGAATGTTATGTTCACCTATATTAGGTTTTAGAGTAATCAAAGTCTTATCAGCATTCGCACAAGTAATGCAATTTCTAATAATTTGTTCAATGAAAACATCCATGCCTGGCCACCAAAAATTGTTTTTTACTTTTTGTTTGGTTCTAACAATACCACAGTGGCCCTCATGACCGTGAGAAACGATATTATTTCTTAATTTGCATTGAGGAATGGCACGATCTCCCCTTTTTAGTACACCATCTACCAAAGAGAGTTCATCCTTTACCTCCCAAAAACTTCTTAGGTCAGAATTGATGTTCTTTTTATTAGGCCAACCCGATACAATATACCCTTCAACATTTTTTAATATGGGATCATTTTCAACTTCCTTAAACCAAACTTTTTGGTCAATTGGTAAAAGGTCTTCATCATGTACCAAAGCTATATGATAATCATCCCACTCATTGTATGTACTTTCTCTCAGAGGTAATGGCATTCTTGATAGAAAATCAGCCGTTACATTATCTTTCCCGGATACATAAACAATGGTATAAATAAAATCCTGAAGGCGCATAGACATTCTAGCTATGCGTGCCGAAGCTTTCAACATGCCTTCTGTGGTTAAAAGGCGTACCAACGGTTTATGGTCACTTCTGATTAAGCACTCCTTGCCCCACACAAACACCCTGAAATGCTCAAGTGCCCAGACGCAAACTAAAGTTTCCCTTTCTATGGTAGAATATTTCTCTTCTACAGGTGTGAGTGCTCTGGACGCATGCGCAATGATGTGTTCTTTACCATTTTTGGATTTCTGAAACAGCACTGCACCTAAACCCTTTGAACTAGCGTCTGTAGTGATAATACACAGGAGTGAAGGATCAAAACCTGAAAGTGCAGTCGCAGCACAAATGGCTTTTTTAACATCATTAAATTCAGTCTCACAATCCTTAGACCACAAAAAATTGATCAAAAACAAAAGCAAATGTCTTATGTTGAATGTACGACATGAAACATTTTGTACATATATTTTGAATAAAATTCAGTAAGACCTAAAAAGGACCTAACATCATCTTTGGATTTAGGATGAGGAGCAGATCTAATAGCTTCAACTAAGTCATTTTTGGGTTTGATACCTTCCTCACACAATTCGTGACCTAAATAAGTCACAGACTTCACCCCAAATTTACATTTGGAATGATTAATAGTTAGACCATGGTCAGAGAGGACCCAGAGTACGTTCTCTAATGCTGACAAATGTGACTTAGGATTGTTTCCAAAGACTAGGATATTATCCTGAAAGCAAATTGCGTTGTTGCAATTCTTAAGGATGTCTTGCATTACACGTTGGAAAATGGCTGCAGCAGACGCCAAGCCAAAAGGCATTCTATTATACCTGAAACATCCGAAGGGAGTAATGAATGCGGTGTAATCCTTACTATTCTCATTCAGTTCAATCTGGTGATACGCTGCCGACAGGTCATTTGTAGAATTTTCTGCTTGATGGCTGGACAGAATTTAAAATTAGCTAAATGAGTTTTACTGCAACATCTATAACATTTCAAATTTTCTTTTTGATCATCATTCTTACTCTTGAAAGAACCAGATTTTTTTTTTGATTTAACGTCCTGTTCTTTGACGCGAGTTTTAGTATTAACTTTAGCAATAGTATCTGTATTAGCACTGCTAGAATCCCCCTTGACTTGCTTTGCACTTCTACATGACATTTCAGATTTTCTCACGATGGCTAAAATGCTCTCAAGATCAGAGTCTCCATTTACCCATAACCTCTCTTGAATAGTGGAATTGTTAGTGTGCATTACCACTTGATCCCTAATGAGCTCCTCTTGTAAAGTACCAAATCTACAATCTAAAGACAAGGTTTTCAATATAGAAACATAACTATCCACCGATTCATCAGTAAGCTGTTTCCTTTGATAGAATTTGTACCTTGAAATGCCAATACAAACTTTGGGAGAACAATAGCGATCAAAATCTGAAATAGCTTTTTCAAAGAGTGCTTCCTCTGCTACAGCCAGCCCAGATCACAATAGCAGCCCTCAGATGCAATCATGCCGGGCTGCCCTGAGTCCGAGTTCCGGGCTCCAGCTACCAACAAGTGTGCAGTGTTGCCGATGCAAAGAAATAAGTGCATGCGGTGTGATGTGTTAACTTACTACTGACTCATGTGTGCTGCTTTAGTATAGAAACAATAGAAATCACGAGCAATGCAGGATAGCGGCCTTACTTCCAGAGCCTAAAGGCAGCTGTTTCTATGTGGATTGAATGAGGGAAGGGTTTTCTGCGGCCTGCCCTTACCCTGTTCAGTAGAAAGAGAGGGATTCGGCCGACAGAAACGCTGCGTGGAAAACACAAGCAGAGCTTTCGAAACAAAGAAGTGTTAATTATCTGGGAGGCACGAAAATATATTTTCTGTACACAGGCTTGAGAGATTACACGGTTAAGCACACTGCAGCTCAGAAACTGCTGTAGCACCACGCTCCGGGAGGTGTTCTTGTACATACACATGCAAGTATAAATGTGAAATGAAATGGCGTTTAAGACTTTAAACGTAAACCTACCTAGTTTGCCCTTAGGCTTTTATTTATTTATTTTTTTACAACGTAGGCACATTATGACACAATAGAATAGACTGCTTTCTGTATTTAAACATCATATGTAAATAAAATGGGGTGATTGTCATTCGGAGATCTATGTACAAAAATTAGTGCTCGGAGAGACGCTAAATCCTTCTTCTGATAGTTCCCAAATCTCTTAATGGCAACTCCGCAGTAAACAACCAGTAGCAATTCTACATGATTTGGTGTTCTCTTACTAAAATGCAGAGGGATCAAACTATTCATAAGTTTAAGGACAATTTGTAATAGTTTTGATGTCAAAATAGAACGTTTCACTAGCAGTGGTTGGGCCAAAGATGGAGAAACACTCACTACAACAATTTTGGTGGGATATTTGTGAAACCCCTCTCACTACATGATAGAAGTTGGTTCACTTACGCTATAAACGTGGTAGTGCTTCCTTTACCGTCTTACAGTGGATGAATGTTTAAAGAATGATATCCCCTGGTTTGCGTCATCAAGCAGGAATAGTGGGGCTGACTGGGAAACCTTAAGGAGCAGATAGATGCATACAGGTGTCTGAGATGTGCTGCTTTGTTTTAATTTTAGCAAAGCTAATGTTCGCAAACTGAACTTCTGCAGTAAATAATCCCTTCCATTCCATTCATTGCCTGGTTTTGTTCACGAGAAAGTGTCACTCAGTCATTGAATGTCACTCATAAGTACACTGACATTATGAAAATGTCACACATAAGCAATCTGAAACCTTGGCAGCTATGCTGCCTGTGCCCTGTGACAGACATTTACACTGGTCAGCAGCGTCACTCAGCAGAGCAGCATTGGATGGCTCTCTGTGACAGGCCTGCTGTGGTGTGATCCGTGCGTTAGGCACCCGAAACCACGTGGCTAGAACGTCACTAGTGACTACATTGTGAGTCGAGCCAGGCACTCTTTAATTTAGTTCAACTACTGCCTCCTGAGATACGAGCAGGGTCGGGCAGCATTCCTAATGTTTTTAAAGTCTGCACTGGTGTAAATGCTGAAGGGGAATGGTAACCAGCTCTCGCCAAGCCACAGTATCCTGCGACGTCATGGACTCGACCCCCGTGGCCTTTTGCTTACCTGCAGTGGCACACACTTCTGCCCTGGCAATATGGCAGAGAGCTGCTGGCATGCGGTATCCATAACCAGACCTGACCACCCGCGGGCCGCACCTGAGACTGTTTGCTCAGGGTTGAGCAAGAAAGAATCATGCAGCCGCAACGTTAGTAGTCGTAGCAGCCATGGTGACGGGGGCTGGCAGTCAATTCAACTACACAGTGCACTTTTTTCAACGAGGAATACAGGTATTTTTGTGGACTGAGTGAAGCTGTCTCTGTGCCCTGAGTGAACCGCAATATCCTGCGCCCGTTTGTCTGTGTGGGTCTGCAATCACATGACCTTCATTTGAGGGCCTGGCTGGCTCCACTAAAACAATTTCAAGGTCCTAAAAGTTCATTTCGAAGACAATAACATTTTAATGCTAATTTTGAGTTGGCCTGCGATTTCATTGTCAGGGGACTCACAACTTTGACAGGTTGAGAGCAATGATCCCGAAAATTCTGGTGGTGCTATAGTGTGTTTATGGTTCAAAAGAATGACACTGCTAGTGCACAACTGTAAAAACTGCACTGAACAAAAGTCAACATCACAGCCTTTGTAGTGTTTGGAACTGGCTAAAAAAACCCTGACAGCCTAGACCCCTGCTCCACATTTTACTAAACTTTGGTTATCAGAGATCGCATCACACCCCACACTTTCTATGTGTCTGTGCATTCAAGTAATCTATCGCTAGGGGTAGACCCCTTTTAAAGGGTGCTGGGTTATAAATACAAGTCGTAGAGACTGGCATAATGGCTTCAGCTCAGCTGATGAGTCACTTCAGTAGACAGATGCACATTTTATTAGAGTTTACTTTATTGTACAGTACTTTTCAGGAGCCCTGAGCCGCGCAACATAGTTGAAGTCGCACTTAACTAGCTGGTGACGGTGGGGTGACTCTGGTCAGCGGTGACGGAGATAGTGTTGCTCATAGTTGAAATTCTGAAAATGTCACCTTAGCAATTTGAAACCTTGGCAGCTATGGGAGTGCTGGGCGATTTGCAGCAGAACAACCCCTACGGTAGGGGCCCTGCCACCACTGTGGACTCTACACACGACCGACAAGAGCCTAAAGTAAGAGCTAAAAATGGTTGTCATAAGGGGAGGAAAGGATCTTCGGTGAGCCTCCTCATTTTGGGGTTTAGAACTTCCCCTGAACATTACCCCAAAAAATGTTGTGTCACAGAGCTCCATTCCCAACTACCTCAGACCAAGTGCCTCTACTTTCAGCAGCAGCGAAATTGAGAATAGGTTTGGTTGGTATCTTTAGTTGCAGCAGTTTGCTCCTGTCATTGCTTGACTCTATAGTTTGAAGAGGACAGTGTTCTGCTTCCCCATGCCCAAGATATTAATGGGCGTTTAGTCATATAACAAAGTATTAAACCTTCCTTCATACACGATTCCTAATTCACTTCTTCTGTCCTGATGATGGTCCCGTTCATTGGTTGAACGTGGTAACAAATCTTTTACACCTAAAAGTCGAAGATTATTAAAGCTGATTTAAGAATAAAGCAATCATTTTTTGGGAAATCCATAGAAAGAATAACACCATCATAGTGAGAGAAATAACCCTACTAACATGAAGCGCGCAATTTTATTCTGTTTTTACCTAGAATTGTATTTTTGTATTTTTACCATACCTGTTCTTAATCAACTTTGTATAGCAATGGTTTTAAGTAACTATGCTAATAAAATTACTTACTTACTTACATAGTGAGAGTATAAAGGGGCATGAGCTATTCCCTGAAAGAGGACATGTAAAATAAAAGCAAAAAATTGGTCATAGGATATCTGAATCCATTTTGTTATATTAAAGTAAAGTAATAGAAATAATCCAAGGTTGGCAGACAAATTCCAGAGCAAATACGCACGCCCCCCCCCCCTTACCTGCCATGGGCGCCCATCTGAGGCATAGCCCCGGGCGCCAGAAGCTCTAGCTACGCCACTGGTGAAGCTGCCATTTACCCACGCAGTGGAAAGCTTTATTGAGTTTGCCCTGCAGCCATAGTCCGCTGTGGCAACGCTGCCCATATTTGGTGGCTGTGCAAGGAGAGCCAGTTGGTGCTGCGAAGCACAGCACAGTGAAGCGTTGGCAGATCCGGGGATGACATTTGTCATCCTGTACTGCTGAAGGGGAGATAAAAATCAGTTTTTCCGTATGGTTATGCTTTATTTTTTTGCCCGCAGTTTTGTCCAGATGGCTGTCTGAACATTGTTTACTTTTAAGATGCTGTCCCAGATGTTTTTCGGAGCCGATGGATAAATGCAACTGTGGCATACCGACATACAAAGTATTTGCAAACTTTTTTTAAAAATAATGGACAGTCCCTTAGTTGTACGATGGCATTTTACCGCAATTTTTAATTAAATTCTTCTTGAAGTCTGAAGGCGCTTTCAAAGTGATGACATCATGTTTTATTCATGTGGAATGTCGATGTTGCTGGACATGGAAGGGTCAACGAACTTGTTTTCAGAATGGGGAGGGGGGACTCTCAAACAACACTGATTATCACTCATCATTTAGGAGTTTAAATTTTCATGGTTTAGAATTTTGGTTGAATACACAGACAAATTAGAAGGGCTTCCTGCCCGCGTGCACGCGCAGCAATCACGTGGCTGTGAAAGTAATCGCGATAGCGATCAAGCGCGCGGCGAGCAATGCACTTATTGAGCATGAGGAATGCCATATGGCGCCTCTGCTAAAGCGTGCGCACATGCACGCAAGCTGTAGGCCGCCGGTAGCATTTTTCGAAGCCCTTACTTAAAGTCTCGCCAGACCAGCGCTGGGTCAGGCGAGACCTAAAAAAGGGGAATGAATGGAGTAGAGTGGTGAGCTGGCTCTTTCTTGCATTGGGCGTCAGTCAACATATGCTTGAGTGAAGGACCACTAGACACCAGGGAAATATATTTGAACAAAAAGATGAGGTCAGTGGATGTTGGCTCTTCCTGGAAGTGGAGACCCTGAAATAACAAGGAATCATTCATTTTTATAACTGAGGACTTGGGCACCGTGGTCTAGTGTCTGCTAACGCCCACCTCCCCAAATCCCTTGTGCTCCTGTGTAGCTATTCAGCACATCACTGTGTCAAGGCCAGTTATATGAGTGGCAATACCACAGCCTCTGTGTGAATTTGGATTCATGGTATGTCATTAAGATTAGAAACATACCTACCATTCCTACATCCTTTTGAAGAGTAGAAACTTTGCAGACTCTAAGGACGTTTGATGGGATTGAATTGCACAAATTCTCTTTGCCCATGAATCTCTAATGTCAATATTTGTGAAGAAGTGAGCACAGAAATTCACTGTCAGAGTCCAAACATACAGCTTTTCCACACTTCAACTGATTAAACATACCTCATATGTGGGTAGGCCTTTTGTGCACATCAGTAATGGGTCAAAACTGTGCCCGTCTGAAGTCAGTGTGAACTGCAAATGGGGAATGGCAAAGGTATTTTGGTCCGGAGTCAGCCAGCACCGAGCCAATCCTACCTTCCACCATTTCTTTTTCAAAAAAGCAAAATAGAGACCTAGAGAGATAGACGTTTTTTGGATGCCAGCAGTTTCTCTTACCTAGAAGGCTATCCAAACGACAAAATAAAGCTGCATAAAATGTGATTTCCTAGGGAAATATCTGCATTATTTGTGTGCAGGGTAGCTGGCACTAAGGGAACCTTAACCTGCACAGGTATTTCAGAGACATGGGGGACCAGTAGAAACAAATAAGGTGTGCGTTGCTTAAATCAACCCTCTCATAATAACTTTATTTCGATCACCAGTATCATTTAATTACACTTTAAAACCTAAAAACATCTCAACAGTATGCATAAAAGGACAATAAAAAATTGACACGATATAGCCATCCTATACAAACCATCATCAACAACTGTATTTCGATTACAAAGATCAAAAAAGTAGACCCCATATTATTAGTAAAATACACAATATAGATGTTGGAAAACGAGGCAGCATCTGTGAGGCCTGCACAAATAACATGACTACATTTGTCCTTCACTGGGAACCAAACACCCAATTGTAGCGCCTGACTCTCAGAGGGTAGCGTTGCAGAGCAGTCTGAGGCTTACTCAAGGGAGGTGGTGTGGGCTAGTAATCGCCATTTGCAAATGCACAAAAATAACACTCAATAATTGATTGTCCAGTCTGTACTTTGCTTTATAAAAGTAAGAGTACATTTATTAAACACACACACTACTCAATACTATGCACCAATTTACAAATATACATAAGCTGTTGGAATTACTTTGTGACATTTCATAACATCTCCACCTCTCCCGCAAGGGGGGGGTGGGGTCTAGAACCACCACTCCCATGTATGCACATCAACTTGCCCCCAATGCAGTTAGTTGAACATAACCTGGAGCGAGGGCCCTGCGCACTGGCACCATCCCAGTGGCGACCCACCCCATTACCTCAACAAGCATTAAAAAGGGGTAAACCTGCCTTGGTGACACATGACCCTGACTGAGCATCTCCTACTGACCATAAAGTATGCACCTCTATATCTTAAGAGCTAGCAGTCTGGGGACTTCACCTAAGCGCAGCAGCAAGAATCCATGTTTACGCACACTTTAGAATGACAGTACTCATCACCTTGTTTGATCATTTGAATGCATTGCAATTACAGCCCCTAAAGGCATCACAGATGAAATCACAGGATTGCGCATATACAGCCAGACACCCTAGCAGGACTATCTGGCAACATAGCCCCACTTGGCTTATGACATCTCCTTACACATGAAACTTACAGTCCCTTCAAAAGAAGTACTCCTGGCAACTACACTTCTTCTGCAGTGCGCCTCTTCACTTTAAAAGGAATCACAGGTAAAAGCATGGGATTACGTAAATACAGCCAGACTCCCTAGCAGGAAGGTCCAGCAACATAACCATTTAGTTTAACATCACCTTACACAGGTACTTCACTTTACACATGTGACTTTCAGTCCACCTAAAAAGAAATAACCAATAGTAAATGCATTTCGGTGCAATTACACCACTTCACCTCCAGGGGATGCCCTTCTCCAGACATCCCCACCTCAGCCCTTCACTCCATGATGCACTTCATAGTACACCCTCAGCTGTAGAATATAAGTTCCAGCCTAGAAGGTGTTAAAGGCTGGCTGAGCCCATGAGGGGTTATTCTTTCAGATGCCCCGTGAAACTTATGGGTGGACTGTTCTTCTTTATGCTGGGGGAGCCCCCCTGCACCCCTTTTCACACATGAGGGTGACCCCCCTCCTCTGGGGGCCACCAGGCACCAAAATAGCAGATTTCTTCATGCTGGGGGGTGGGAAAGACAGTGCTGCTCCATCAGCTTCCCCAGCACCTTTTCACAAGTGAGGGTGACCCCCTTCCTCTGGGGGCCACAAAGCACCAAAACGGCAGATTTCCAAATACCTAGCGAGGCATTATGGGGCGCTTCATTCTCCTCTTTACCAGGCCCAGCCACTGGGAACACTCTCCTCCGCCCTCGGGGTCTCTGATTCAGCAGGGTGCTGTCTTCACTGGCTCCCTGCGCCAGCCTTTCGCCTGGCTCTCCTCCGTGGCCTCTCTTCTCCCTGCGCAGAGGCCACTGCTCCTGTGCACCGGTCCTGGGCTCTTCTTCTGGGGCTAGTAGGGGCCTGGGGGTAGTCAGGGGGTCTCTCTTTCCAACTGCCCATTGCGCAACGCTCCAGCACCTTCAGCCTCAGCAGACCACACCCCAGAAAGAGGTTCTCTTCCTGTGCAGGCACTTTTTAAAAGTTGAGTAGGGGGCTGGCAGGAAGTCTCTGTTGGTCCTATCAAACAGCGACACATCACGTCCCTGCCCCTCCTTCTTGTCCAGCCTCTGGGTTAGTTAAAAATGGCGTCGTTCAGTGTCTCTGGCCACATGGCCTCTGATACCCAACTCCTTCCCTCCTTGGTGCAGCCTGGTGCCTGGCACCTAGTGATGGATGAGCCTGTAGCCCCACCCATCATCTCTTCATGGAGAGGAGGCCCTCGCTTGTGGAAGAAAGGTTATCAATCCATCCAGCTGATGTCAGCCCTCAGCCTGGGTCTGGTCATGGCTGGCTCAGAGAAATATGACAGTTCTGGATGACCCAAAAGCAGTACAAATATGACTTTGGACTCTGCAGAATACTTCTTTTCACATTTGCTACATTGGACTTAAGTGCGTGTCTGGAATCTGTAGGCCTAATGGAAGTTAATCTAGCCCCTGGCTCCACATTCCCATAGGGCAGGGGTCTTCAAACTGTGGGGCGCGACCCCCAGGGGGGCCGTGGAGTGATGCAAAGGGGGTCGCGCCTTCCCAGTCACACTTCTGCCTGGGCCCAAGAGCTTCAGCCCCCCCCCCCCCCCTTTCCCCCGTCCTGTGTCTCAGCCCGGGCTGCTGCAGTGAAACTTGAGCTGCTGGGGGCTCAGCTGGGCAGTGTCTGGATTCCTATCTCCGGCACCCCCGTGTTTTTTCACAGGTCTTTAAAGACCATTTAACATGCCTTTGTAAACTGGTTACAGAGGCTTAGGTTTTTTTGCTGGTTCCAGTACCCCCTGGGTCCCCACTGTGCCTATTCCTTACATTTGGATTTTGCATTCACTGCCGTAGTGTGAGAATGCATTTCATGGACAGGAATACAAAGTTGGCTTCCTGGGGGCGCCGTGAGTGAAAGTTTATTGTGCTTTTTGAAGCACCTGCTGCAGCGTTTCTTTCCCCGGCAATTACCAGGCCTCACATAAATGTCAAGATAACTCGTGTGATTAATTATCTTCCTGGAGAGAGATCAGAATGTTGTATAGTTGAGGTTTTGACTTGGGTGATGTTAGTGCAGAGGGTTAATATGCCTGCTGCAAAGAACGTGTACCAAGTAGATTACAGAGTGCGTATGATGTGAAGAGATCAGCAGGTTACTGCTTTCAAGAGAGACATCCTTTTGTTACTTGCAATTTATAACTTAAAGTCCTAATAGAGAATAGTGAGCTGTTAACTTTCATCCTAGAACAGCATGCACACTACAAAGAATACATTATTAGACCATTGATTAATGTTGCAAAAAGGGTTAATTTGGCTAGAAATCAATTCTTATTATTAAAGGAAACTCCCAACTATGCTGTTTCTTTTTCGACTCTGAGTTTGTGCTTCTCCACACCAAGCACTCTTGAACTATACTGCCTACCAGTATGGATGACATGTAACTCCTATACTTTTAGTCCTTTGGCTTATGTAACATTTCCTATACACTGATTTACACACTTATGATTGTCTCTGTGTAATGTGTGTGTGATGCAAAGTGCTCGGACACCCTACACTGGTATGAGTGGCACTATATAACTAATTCAATGCATCTGAGAGTGTGGGGTTATGGAGACTTGGTCACTGTTAAAGGGTGCTAGTGAGAGAATCCGTGGTGGGGGTGGTCATTGTGGGGGGCACCAACAAACATGGTCGCACAGAGCACCACCAGCACTAAAGCCGGCCCTGGGAAGTATGCACAGATAAGCGCTGAAAATACCGCTTTAGGTGACTGGTTTTTTTTGTACCGACTGGGCCACCAAAATAATCTGCTGGCAACCCTAACCATAGGACTGGAAGTTTGTTGCAGGATCAGCACATTATTTATTTCCTTCACCCTCGATCCCCGATTAATGCCGCACTAGTTTAACTTGGATCTTAAAGTCTACGCCCCGTCAATAACATGCTGAGTTACTTCATGGGTCTGGGAATGCACCCTGCATTCAGACAACTCATTCCTCATTCTCGCCCTTCATTGTCACGCTCACCCTGCACTCAGTGATCACAATGCACTCACACTGATCACCATGCACTTGCACCATTCACCCGCTCACCCTGCACTCACAGTGATCACTCTGCTCTCAAAATGCACTTGTCCTGCTCACACTATACCTCAACCTGCAGTCACACGAGTACACTACTCATCCTGCACTCATGTGACACTTCACTCACCTGTCCCCCTCACTACTCAATATGCAACTCACTCAAACAAGCCCATCAGTAATCATACATTCATTCATCCCATTCTGAACTTGCATCCGCACCCAAAATGAGAGAGGACAGCAAGGGAGCGAGAGAATTTGATTGAAGAGGTCAGGGATGAGGAGAAATGTGAATTGCCGAAGAGAAGTGTGGACACGCAAGAAGTGAGTGTGATCCAAAGGTGAGGGCTTCTGTTAGAACAAAGGGGAGATGTGAAAGAGGAATGCGGGGACTGGAGAGGTGTAAGATACAAATAGACAAAAATTTGAATGAAGAGACGAGGTGAATGAGAAGTGCTGAGGGGCACGGGAGGTGACAGGGCCAGAGAGGCCATGAGATAAATGTGAGAGACTGTTAGAGATGAGGGCAGTGAAAGGACAGAATGGCAAGAGGTGATTAAAGGTGAAGTGAGAGGTTGAATGGGGAGAGTTCAGAAGTTGTAAAAAGGGGTGAAAGAAAATGACCTGCAAAGTGAGAGAGGGATCCGGGGTTAGGAGAGGAGAGAGGGATGGAAGGGAGGGGGTGAGAGGAAAGCTGCATGGGTAAAAGGCTTAACTCTACACAAAACCGCCAGGGTTTTAAGGGACCCCTGCTTCTCTTCCAGGGGATCCTCATCAATAGTCATAAGCACTGAATATTCCCGCCCATGTGCGGTGACCCCGGAAATAATAAAATTATATATGTAAAAAACACATATATACAGCTCTGTATATGTATAAACATATATCATTTTTTTCCAAGCAAATGCAGCTCCCATAAAAGGCTAGGCAATGTAAATATACACATCCAATAACACATATATACATATAAATATATATATAAAGGTATAACAATACACCTAAATCTCTTTTTTTTTTTTTTTTTTTTTTTTTTTTTTTAATGAGGTAAACACTCATGAGAAATCAAAAAATAAAGAGAGCAAACTGTGGAAAAACACAGATGTACAACACATTGCCAGCCTGCAGGCTGCATTGCAATATAATACCATAGAGACTAAAAAGCCCTGTACAGGTAAAAACTGGCACCGTGCCTTTAAGGCAGCCCTGACTTCCATATCCCATCATGCCTCAGGGGTGACAGTTAGGTCAGTTGTTCTTTCCGGCTCCTTCAGTCAGGACCCTGGAATTCAGCTCTCTTCTTTTTTGACTCTTTAGTCAAGAATTATTACAACTTTAAGATTTTTTGGACTTCTTCTTACAACATCTTTGAAGAAGTTAGTATCCTGTGTTTTTCTGACTGACTTTTTTGCTGTTTTGTCAGAAAAATGCCTTCTTTATTTGTTCCATGTCCATCTTGTGGAAAAAAGAAGGCTGCTTCAGACACACATGAGGTGTGTATTATCTGTCTGCCGGACTCTCACTCTCCAGCAACATGCCATCATTGTGAAGACCTTTCCAAAAGGACTTTAAAGGAGAGGGAGAGGATTAGGCTGTATGGCCTAGCAGAACGGTCGACGTCGAAGCAGTTGGTCCCTGTTTGCTCCCCATCGACGTCGGGCTCGGCGTCGAAGACTCCAGCGGCGGGATCGTCGCTGAGAGGTGAGGAGTCAAGGGGAAGTCATGCTGCAAAGAGAAAATCGTCGTCGACTTTAGATTCAGCGTCGAAGCGGATGCGTTCGACGTCGACGGCGTCTAAAAGCTCGGCGTCGAGGACTCGGCGCCACAGTTCAACGTCGAAGAAGCATCTGTCGACGTCAAGAGAAGATCGATCGACGTCGGCACAGAGATATCGTTCGTCGTCGAAAGAAAGACATCGTTCGACGTCGAGGTCGGCGAGACATCATTCGACGTCGCAAGAAGTACGTAGGCGATCTCCACAGTCGACGTCGAGACCAAGATCGCCGTCAAGATCAAGATCGCCGTCGAGGAAACATCGTTCGAAGGCGAAGAGGCTTTCGACGTCGTCGGAGCATTCGACGTCGAGACAGAAGTCTCCGTCAGGAGTGACGTCGAGGCAGACGCCTCCGTCAGGGCCGACGTCGAGGCAGACGCCTCCGTCAGGGCCGACGTCGAGGCAGACGCCTCTGTCAGGGCCGACGTCGAGGCAGGAGCCTCCGTCGGAGTCGACGTCGAGGCAGAGGCCTCCGTCGGAGTCGACGTCGAGGCAAAGGCCTCCGTCGGAGTCGACGTCGAGGCAGGTGCCTCTGTCGGAGTCGACGTCGAGGCAGGTGCCTCCGTCCTCACAGGTCTCCAAAGCTTTGGTGAGGTACATGAAGCCTCCGTCGAAGATAATCTCGACGTCGAGACAAGAAGCTCGGAGCCTCGAAGATTCGAGTCAAAGATCTCCGGTGATAGGCCTATCACCGTCGAGGCAGCCCTCTGTTGAGGGTACGCAGGAGGTGTCGCATGTTCGCCTCACGATTCGACCAGTCTCAAGGCGAAAATCTCCTCATAGACTGATATATACGACTCCTGAGTCACCGCGTCTCATATCTATCTCGCCTTCAGGATCAGAGGGCTCAGGTTCAAGATCAGAATCACCAGAGCTTGTGCATCAATCTCCCGTACCTGCAAGAGAAAGTTCGCAGGAGGAGGACAATGCTGTACCTCAAAGTCCCGTAAGGGAGATGCCTCAGGACCCTGCTGTACCAGACGCAATAAAGGCATCGCTAACAAGAATAAGGGGCGTGGTATTCCCAGCGACACCGATCAGACCAAGATCTCGAGAAAGAGAATCCCGAAGTCACTCTCGAGCACCAAGAAGGCGATCCAGGTCTTCCTCCCGCAGAAGGGAGTCGACCAGATCAGAGAGAAGGCGCCGTAGAACCCCTTCTACCTCCCCTTCTTCCAGATCATCCAAAAGGGATTATTCACCGACACTCTCGGAGACGCCACCCTCTCGGGTATCTCCGGTAGATGATATTTCTACGTTTCAGGAAGTGTTGTGTAGAGGAGCTACAAAATTAAATATCCCTATGCCGGTTCAGGAGACCACTTCATCCATAATTTTTGAAACTCTTCATGAACGTACAGTGTCACGCCCGTTATTGCCGTTAGTCC
Organism: Triturus cristatus; assembly: GCF_964204655.1. Taxonomy (NCBI): domain Eukaryota; kingdom Metazoa; phylum Chordata; class Amphibia; order Caudata; family Salamandridae; genus Triturus; species Triturus cristatus. The sequence goes on from NC_140582.1 coordinate 90,629,949, forward strand.
CCGGTTTGCTACAACCGGTAATGGATATCTTTCTTACACCAGCAACCACCAAAACTGCGCCGGCGAGAATTCTAAAAAAGTACCGTCCAGCTCCGGAGGATCCTCTATTCCTTAAATCAGATCCTCCACCGGACTCTGTCATCACCGCCGCTGCCAGGAAGACACATGCAGTAGCTGGATCTTCAACGGTACCACCAGATAAGGACAGTAAGACACAAGACTCCTGGGGGAGGAAAGTTTGCGGCTCAGCATCCTCAAGCTTAAAGGTGGCGAGTGCCTCGGCGCTTCTGGGGCGCTATGATAGGTCATTATGGGACTCTCTGCAGAGGTTCATTGACAAAGTTCCATCAGAGGACAGACGGAACTTTGAAGAGATTTTGCATGAGGGGAGTCTGGTTTCTAACCAGATCATAAGTGCAGCGGCGGATGGGGCAACACTGGCAGCACATGAATATGCGCATGGAGTCATAGCCAGAAGATCATCCTGGCTTAGATTGACGGCCTTGAAACCGGAAGCGCAGGCAAGAATTTTAAATCTGCCTTTCTCCGGTAGTTCTCTTTTTGGGTCCCATGCAGACGAAGAAATGGCCCGTATGAAAGCAGAGCTGGAGACCATGAAAGCTGTCGGGCTTGAAAAGAGAAAAGAGTTTCGACGCCGCAAGGGAAATGACAGGCGCAGTTACCAACAGAGGGTTCAAACCCCTCATTGGCAAAAGAACCAGGACCAGCAAGGTCAAAAGAAACAGCAATACCAGTCCCGCAAGCCATCCAGGGGACGAGGTAACAACAGGCAATCTAATGCTGGAAACAAAGCTCCGGGGAAGCAATGAGAAGCCGCTTCCTCCGTTGCTGTCCACCGCTCCGGTGGGAGGAAGTGTTGCACATCATCTTCCAGAGTGGCAGTCCATCACAAAGGACAAGTGGGTACTGAATATACTGCGTCATGGGTACTCGCTTCGTTTCAGAAGTCACCCCCCATCGATTCCTCCTGTCAATTCATCCCAGCATCTAAAGCAGCTCAGAGAAGAGGTAGCGACGCTTCTACTCAAATCTGCAATAGAGAAAGTGCCCATAAACCAAAGAGGAAAGGGAGTTTACTCCAGATACTTTCTCATCCAAAAGAGGAGTGTGAAGGTAGAGTTCAGACCCATTTTAGACCTACGGATACTGAACAAGCACATAAGAAAGGAGAAATTTCGCATGCTGGCGCTCCACCAAATATATCCTGTTCTCCGGATGGGCGATTGGATGTGTTCACTGGACCTTCAGGATGCATATTTCCATATTCCCATCCTAAGGAATCATCGAAAATTTCTCAGGTTTGTGGTAGGCAACTCTCACTATCAGTTCAAAGTCCTCCCATTTGGCCTGAAGTCAGCTCCTCGAGTATTCACAAAATGCGTGTCAGTAGTAGCGGCTGCTCTGAGGCGCGCAGGAGTCTTCGTCTATCCCTACCTAGACGACTGTCTAATAAAGGGCTCATCACCACAGAATGTGCGGTCACAGCTGTCGCTATGCCTGAACTTATGTCGCAAGTTGGGTCTCAGAGTGAATGTCAAAAAGTCCAATTTTTCACCAACGCAGAGGATCCACTACCTGGGTGCAACTATAGACTCCGTAGTAGGAAAAGTGTTTCCTTCGGAGGAAAGACAGTCATCCATTATGCTAAAAGGCAGACAGATTATAACCAGCAATCTGTCGTCGGCAAGGCAAATCTCATCTCTGCTAGGGGCCATGGCATCCTGCATCTTCCTAGTGCCCAATGCCAGGCTAAGGATGCGTCCTCTCCAGCAAGATCTCGAGGACAAATGGGATCAAAGGAACTCCCTGTGGGAAGAAAAGGTTTGCCTCTCCTCTGCAGCCAAACAGTCAGTCAAGTGGTGGCTGAAACCAAGGAATCTACAAGTGGGGATCCCCTTCCATCAAGAGCCCCCAACTCAGACCTTAATCACCGACGCATCCCTTCAGGGATGGGGTGCGCATTTTGGGACTCTGCAAACTCAGGGACAGTGGTCCAGCAGCGAGCAGTTGTACCACATCAACATGCTGGAGCTCAGGGCAGTCCACCTAGCCCTCAAAGCGTTCCTGCCTGCGATCACGACGAGTACCATTCTAGTGCAGACGGACAATACCACCACAATGTACTACCTGAACAAGCAGGGGGGTACTCGATCCAGAACGCTCTCGCTGGAAGCTCAGTCCCTGTGGCACTGGATCCTAGCAAGGAACATCTCATTGAAAGCGGTGCACCTACCAGGAGAACTCAACGTGCAAGCGGACTTGCTCAGTCGGCATTTCCAAGAGCCAGAGGACTGGGTAATCAACGACGAGGTGTTAGAAGACATCTTCGGGGAATGGGGGCGTCCTCAAGTGGACCTCTTCGCGGACGAGCAAAACACAAAATGCCGAGGCTTCGCCTCAAGATACCATCGACCAGGATCCCTAGGGAATGCCCTTTTGATCAATTGGTCAATGACATTTGTGTACGCTTTTCCGCCTCTCCCACTAATTCCCAAGGTGGTGACCAAGCTACAGAATTCATCTGCCAAGATGATCCTCATAGCACCGGACTGGCCGAGGCAGTGGTGGTACACGGATCTCTTGCACATGTCGATCCGACCCCACAAGCGGCTGCCGTGCAGGCCGGACTTGTTATCCAAGATGCAGGGGAAGATTTACCATCCCAGCCTTCCCTCGCTGAGCTTAACAGCATGGCTCCTGAAGTCCTCCAGTATGGCCATCTGAACCTCCCTCAAGAGTGTATGTCCATACTGAAGGAAGCCAGGAGGCCTTCGACAAGACACTCCTACTTCTGTAAGTGGAAAAGATTTTATATATGGTGTGCTCAGCATCATTATGATCCCACTAAATGCCAGGAGGATGTAATTTTACCCTATCTTCTACATTTAGCAAGGGCAGGGTTGAAATTTTCATCCATAAAGGTTCACCTAGCAGCCATAACAGCATACAGGCGTTCGCCTTCACAGCAGTCATTTTTTAAAGTGCAGGTAGTGAAGGATTTCTTGCAAGGACTCAAGAAAGTCTATCCCCCTGTTAGACCTCCCTCTCCTTCCTGGGAGCTAAACTTGGTTCTGTCGAAGCTCATGGGTGCGCCTTTTGAGCCTATTCATAAGGCTACCCTACAGCACCTCTCATGGAAGACAGCATTTTTAATAGCCATCACTTCAGCACGGAGGGTCAGTGAGATACAGGCCCTCTGTTCTAAAGAACCCTACACTATTTTTCATCTAAATAGGGTGGTGATGAGAACTCATCCTTCGTTCCTACCCAAGGTGGTATCGGATTTTCATGTAAACCAAGCCATATCCTTACCAACCTTTTTTCCCAACCCCTCCTCTCCAGCAGAGAGGGCGTTGCATTCTCTAGATGTCAAAAGGGTCCTAAAATTCTACCTAGATAGGACTAAGAATGTCAGGAAATCTGATCAATTGTTTGTGAACTATGGGGTTGTCCGTATGGGCTTTGCTGCATCCAAACGTTCCATTGCTAGGTGGATTGTTTCAAGTATTACATTGGCCTACCAACTGGCTCAGAAACCATTGGGGGCGCGCCCTAAAGCGCATTCGACAAGAGGAAAAGCGGCTACCGCGGCTTTTCTCAATAATGTCCCACTCTCCGAGATCTGCAAGGCAGCCACTTGGAGATCTGTCCACACTTTTACCAGGCATTATTGTCTGGATTCGGACACCAGAGCAGACACTCAAGTAGGACAAGCCTCCTTGAGGAATCTGTTCCATGCATAATCATTTTCATGATTCGCTTTCTCCATGGGTGATACAACCTTAGTTTCATTTGCCTGCTGGTGGAAGGGGAGCTTGCTACTCTATTCAGTGCTTATGACTATTGATGAGGATCCCCTGGAAGAGAAGGGTAAGTTACTTACCTGTAATCCTAGTTCTCTTCCAGGGGTATCCTCATCAAAGTCATAAGCAACCCACCCACCTCCCCAGGCAAATGAGAAGAAGTGTATTATTCATTATGGAAAGGATATATCTTTGTGTTTAGGACTACGGTCCCGCAAAGAACAACTGACCTAACTGTTACCCCTGAGGCATGATGGGATATGGAAGTCAGGGCTGCCTTAAAGGCACGGTGCCAGTTTTTACCTGTACAGGGCTTTTTAGTCTCTATGGTATTATATTGCAATGCAGCCTGCAGGCTGGCAATGTGTTGTACATCTGTGTTTTTCCACAGTTTGCTCTCTTTATTTTTTGATTTCTCATGAGTGTTTACCTCATTAAAAAAAAAAAGAGAGATTTAGGTGTATTGTTATACCTTTATATATATATTTATATGTATATATGTGTTATTGGATGTGTATATTTACATTGCCTAGCCTTTTATGGGAGCTGCATTTGCTTGGAAAAAAATGATATATGTTTATACATATACAGAGCTGTATATATGTGTTTTTTACATATATAATTTTATTATTTCCGGGGTCCCCGCACATGGGCGGGAATATTCAGTGCTTATGACTTTGATGAGGATACCCCTGGAAGAGAACTAGGATTACAGGTAAGTAACTTACCCTTCTTCCGGTCAGGGCCAGGTGAGCTTCTAATGTGGCAGCACGTATTGCTGCAGAGTGGAAGGCCCTTCACAAAGGTTGACTTGAAATCTTTCTGATGATAATTGCTGTATTTTGGTTATAAATGGGTACTGATTGGGTGAAATCTTTCCTCAGCGTTACTGTGTGTAACAAATATCAAAATAATGAAGCAATGCTATCCCAAAATACGCGGCATCACATAACCTTATTTACATTTTCATCCCACGCAATTTAGTCAACAGGTTTAGACATTTTTGTCAAGAGGGGGTCCTTACGCCTCAAAATGTTGACAGGGGGGTCTCGGCATCCAAAAGTTTGAAGACCTCTGCCATAGGGGAATAATAAAGTGAAAAAACAGTAAGACACACTGACTTTCCCTGGCATGTTTCTTTCCAGTGTATAAAACCTATTCCATGTCACCACCCAATACTGCATAAGTCCTGCCACACCATTCACTTTGTAGCTGCTCCTGGACTGCGCACGCTAGGAATCTCCCCTGCGCAGCCCTTACACGTGTGCACACGCATGTACACGTGTCTGCATGTAACCAGCCCGGTGTCCTTTACTCCAGCTGCTGAACAGTGGCCTGGTCAAGCCAGGGGAACACCAGTAAAATCCCCATGCAGTCTCTTACATCCTGAGTTCACTGTGGGTGAGTCCCAACTTATGAGGCTCCCCCACAGTAAAAGCTCAACAATTAGGTGCTCAAAAAGCGAAAAATCCAGGCGGCCCATAGTGTCAGAACCACCTTCTAACAATAGATATCATGAAAATAATTTTAAAAATGTTAAAAACAGAAACAAAAATTAGGTTAATCATAAAATACATTCAATTGATCACATTGCAGCTGTTCCAGGTACCGTAAACATTTGTGAGCCCTTTGAGAGGAGACACTCCCTTTCGCCAGTTGAAACCGATAGAACTCCTGTAATCAGAACACCTATAATATGTCATAGTTTCTGTTACCAGTTATTAGAGATTCTAAGCTTGGCACAGTTCTTAATTTTATAAAAGTGAACCATTAAAAACATGATTAGCAAACATTGGCAAATCCAATAGGTTTCTACTTTGCAGAATCTATTGATTTTGTCAGTTGTTTTAGACATGTTACACAGCAGCCCGAGCTGCTATGCAGCATATCTTACAGTTAAAAAAAGGTGCTATGATAGGCACAGGTTTTTTTTTTTACTTCAAGACATGCTCTCGCTGTTGTGTAGCATGTCTAAAAAAAATTGTCAAAACCAATAGATTGCACAGATGCGAAACCTATTGGCTTTTCCAGTACTTGTTTAAAAGTGAAGTGACCCTTCAAACAAGTGGTAGCTGCGGGGCCCTAGATACCAGGTAATTTCTACTACAAGCATTCCATGTCAAAATATTTTTACAATAAAAGTTAAACCATTATCCAACGCAGCAACATTCTAACGCTCAGTATGGCAAGGAGCCATCTAAACAGCAATCCGTGCTGCAATCACTGGTGGAAGTTCAGGAAAGCTGAGCCTCGCGACAATGGAGGGTAAAAGCAAGTGGGCGTTGAAGCTCTTCCTTGAGCCGCCTCTGTTTAAAAAAATGAATAATTGTGCAAGAACTGTCTAAACAGCAGTCTGGGCTGCAGTCACTGGTGGAAGTTCAGGTAAGCCAAGCGTCATGACACGGGAGGAGTTCGGTGGAAGTTGAGGTAAGACAAGCGTCATGACACGGATGGAATTCGGTGGAAGTTCAGGAAAGCCAAGCGTCACGGCACAGGAGGGGGTAAGCAAGTGGGGATTGAAGCGCTGCCTCGGGGCACCTCTATTTAAAAAAAAAAAACGATGGCAAAGCCAGTAGGTCTTGCCTTTGCACGGGTTTTTTATTGTTGTTGTTCTGTCTATTGTACTGCAGTTATGTAGTAACTTTCACAAACCCTTCATATAAAACTGATGGACCGAACATGTCCCTCGGTGTCCGCTCTAATTGAGACTAGTTTCCTCCGGACTTGACCGTAGACTGCACTAATCCGCACCGTTTGTTGCATCTCAGAGGCTAGACAAACAAGCTAGCCTGCCACAGCTGTGAACAAAAGTGCCTTTCAGAAGGGTTCTGATGCTTTACAATATTCCAGTCGCACTGGCTTCTATTTACAGTAAGTCTTAGAATAATTTAATGCAGTCCTGAAACATTAAAATTCAATTTTTGCTGCATAAACCCGCGCAGGATATCACTGCAATTCAGATATTTATTTTTTTCTAATGCAATCTAACGAATATTGCTTTTCATGTCCTTTTCCGGCGTAGAATATAGTTGCCCCTTAGAGTGTGTTCACAGCGTAAAAATTCATTAATAACCCGTCTACAAAGTTGGGCAAAGCCAGCGAGTGAATAACAAACCAGGGCCTATACTTCTTATGGTGTCCCTTTGGCTGTGTATAAGCATTTTATAGACACAAATACCATAGTCATAGCACCACAGAATATATATTACAATTGATTAAAAGACAAGTCCAAAGAAGACAAAAATGCGCAATTACACAGTGAGAATCACTTCCTTGCCCATAAGCGAGCAAGAAAAGCCAATGGGCAAGCCATCTTCATCCCTGTCGTAGAATTACATCATCTACTCTGTCTTAAATGCACTTACTGCACCAGATCCAAAGGAAATAAGAAATTTTGCAATGAAGTAAGCCATCAATCTATTGGTAGCATCCAACTGTCGTCTGGTGCCCAGGTTCCTATAAAGTTGAACTATCCATTTGGATCTTTGAGAGCGATAGGCTGGACAAAAGAGTAATATATAAGTGAGTGACTCTGGCACTCCTGTACAAGCAGGACAGAGGTCACTCCCTGGAGTAGCTTCCGACCACTTACAAGAGAACCTTTTTTTGGGGAGCAATTTATATCTAAATTGGAGATACGGATTACATGCTAGCAGCGGAGTAGTTTAATTAATTGTGGATTTGAACCAAGGGCATGGTTTAGAATCTATCAATTCCATGGTCAATGACCCCTTGTAATTCGTGAAAATTTGATGAGCCACAAAGTCCCAGTACATTTCACTAAGGCCGGCTTTGGCTAATGATCTTATTTCATCTGGGAATAACCATAATCTCCCCAATCCCAGTTCCCTCAATAGTGTTTTCACGAAATTCAACTATGGGATTTTGCAAGCCCACCCTGGTGACATATGGTCTCTTATGCCCACTCAGTATGGTATAAGGGCTGGGGAAGACCATAACCGGTACCAATCAGAATTTTGCACTAATCCTTGTGTGTTATTTCCCTTGGTGCCAGGTCCAAGAAAAGCAGAACCATTGGCTTGCTCGCAGGTAGTTCCAGAAGCTATCCTATTGTTGTGTGCAGATTTAGATTCCGTATATAGGTTTCCCGATTTATGCCCTTATATAGGTACAATTCACATTGCCCTTATTTGGGCATAGAAATCCGGCCCTTATTTAGACATTGTCCATACAAACCAAATACAGGCATGGCCACCTACATCCGTCCATCCACGTCACAACGAATTCTTGGAAAACCAGACCCTTAAGCCTTTAGGAATTTCCCTCAGCTTGAATATTGATTTCTCCAAGAACTCATTAAGTATGCATGAACACCTATTCCTTAGGAGTTCATTCATGACGTTCCTCTGCCCGTCTTTTACGTCAATACTGGCATTCCTAGACACCTTGAAGGTATAAATATACCAACACTTGCCCTGGCAAATTGCGGTTCGCAGAGGATTCGATCCAACCCAGACTACGCGGTTCGCCACGGCAAGTTCGGAAGGAGATCGAGTTCCAACCTGATGCACTGACCTGACGCTGCCATCCTCCTCGCAGAGAATCCAGCTCCAGTGCTCTCTGACTTCCCTTGCGGTGGGTTGGACTATCTAGTCCTGAAAAGAGATTCCAACCTCTCTCATTCTAAGGTATGGAGCTGACTAAGAACTTAGAGAAACTTTTGGCAACTCCTGCCTAAACTAAAATATAGCAACCTATACTTTAGAAATGGCACCTACTTCAAACCTCGTACTGCACTTAGGTTAGGTACACTGGGGTAGAACAATTTAGAAGCATCAGGTGAGTATCACGTTTTAGCTTATGTTATTTATGTATGTATTTTGATTAATATATGTCATAGCTACAAACCATGCTATTGCAGTATTATTTTATCTTACTGCTAACCTCGTACATATTGTACTTTGCAGTCTGTCTTACGATTGTAACAATTCATATCTCTTGCATGAGAACTAAGACTGTTCAATAAACCCTTAATTGAAACGCCCGTCTCTCTAGTTCTGTGCAACTCTGTAGAAACGAAGCATGCACGATTGACTGAGTGAAACTGTTATCTATTGTTTCCACGATTCTGAGACTGTTTCGATTCTAAAAGGAAACAAAGTTGTCCTGTTTATGCGGTTGTCAGAGACTAATCCTTTCTTGTATATTCGAGAAGTTTCTAGTGACCTCTGAGTTAGCTGGCACACACAAGTAATTAAGTTTAATGTACTCGATAGAGACATACTGACCTTAGTCCTATGTCAAATCTATAGTGTTTGTTATTCCAATGCGCAGAGCCTATCAGGGCTATAGGAACTACACTACACTATGAACTTATTTCCAACTGGTGACAAGGTTTTGTTATTTGCATATCCCCAGATTTCTGAACCATACATGGCTACCCCCAGTGCCTTTACATTATAAATCTCAAGGGCTGGAGCAACCCTCTTAGATATTGTCCTTTTGTGAATTTTTACTATGCTGTCAGTGTGCTGAGTTATTAATAGATTTGTTTTTTGTAAATGCAAGTCCTAATTGAGGTTAGGTATTAACCTTATCACCAAATAGTCAAAGTTTAACACCTGTTCAATTACATATTTGTCCACATACATCAGAATCTTACTCCTTTTAAGGTCTCGGCTAGCGATGGCTGCGCTTGCGCAGTCTCGCTCGCGAGATTTAATGACATTGAGTAGAGGGGCTTGCACCCGCCCCTCTTCTCTCCTGTTCTCCATTGGCTGGCCTCTTAAATGCTGGCCAGCCACTGGAGAAGAGGTCCAGTCACTCCGTTGAAGCCCCGTCCTTTTCGGATCGGGGGGCGTGTTTTTTGCGAGAAGTCTCAGGGAGGAGACAACAGCAAAACACGCCCCCCAATCCGAAAAGGACGTGGCGTTTCTCCGAGGCATTTTCTGCTGTGCCTCGGAGAAAGGCGGTGGTGTCCCGGCGTTGCTCCCTCACCTGATCTCCTTCGTCATCAATGTGTCCGTCTTCAGCGACTCGGCGCTGTGCTTCGGCTGCAAGTTGAACCCTGCCTCGTCACACTTTTCTAGAAGTCATATATATGAGTTTGTATAGAAGGGGGCGAATCACAAAAATACTCATAGGCAGCGGAGCAGGTAAGGTCTTGTGGGCGACGGCCATGTTAGGGCTAGGCGAACATATCTTTAAAATGTAATGCTTTATCCCTTAGCTCTGGTTTACCCCCTGACTGACGCTCGAGGTGCAGACAGCGGCCATGTTGGAAGTCCATAAACTCTCCGCCGCCAGTTTATTGATGACGAAGGAGATCAGGTGAGGGAGCAACGCCGGGACACCACCGCCTTTCTCCGAGGCACAGCAGAAAATGCCTCGGAGAAAGGCGGTGGTGTCCCGGCGTTGCTCCCTCACCTGATCTCCTTCGTCATCAATGTGTCCGTCTTCAGCGACTCGGCGCTGTGCTTCGGCTGCAAGTTGAACCCTGCCTCATCACACTTTTCTAGAAGTCATATATATGAGTTTGGAAAGAAGGGGGCGAATCACAAAAATACTCATAGGCAGCGGAGCAGGTAAGGTCTTGTGGGCGACGGCCATGTTAGGGCTAGGCGAACATATCTTTAAAATGTAATGCTTTATCCCTTAGCTCTGGTTTACCCGCTGACTGACGCTCGAGGTGCAGACAGCGGCCATGTTGGAAGTCCATAAACTCTCCGCCGCCAGTTTATTAATGACAGGACGCGGTCCAGATCTGAGGGCGGGACCTGTCAGCGCAGCGAGCGTACGCTTCCGTTTGCCTCGTGACCCCCTTACCAGCTGATCCCGGAAGTGAGCCGCGCTGCCGCTGCACGAAAGATGGCGAGTGGGGCTGTGAGCGGTGGCCGGGGCTGCGGGACTCTCCTCGGGGGCCTCCTCCTGTGCCTGCTGCTGAGCGGTGCGTGGGGGCGCGTGCACCACCTTAGCCTACAGGTAAGGGGGCGAAAGACCAGTGCGGAGGTGAGGGGTCTGGGGGGAGAGTTCTGGGTAGACCAGGGATGTTGAAGGAGTGCCCTGGTGGGGGGGTCGTCCCCTCTCCCGGGGGCCCAGCGAAGAGTGGGATTGTCACCAGCTCGGGCTTTGCCCATCACAAAACAGCCGTGATCCGGCGCGACGGTGTCTGACAGTTGCCTCAGCCTCACTGGTGAGTCTGGACCCCCTGCAGACCATCGCTCTTTAACCTCCTGTCTCCGCCCTTGCAGGACGACTAGTTGGGATGGATGAGGATGTCACTCCTTAAAGCGTTGTGTCTTGTAATGCAAACTGGGGAGAGGAGACCGGGGAATGAACCTGTCTAGACCTCAGGGGAGAGGAGACCTTTGTGGGGGTGCCCAATGCGAAGGTGTCCTGGTACATGCTGGGTGGGAGGGGGCATGTGGACGAGTGATGTATGTGTCTGTGAAGGGCCATGCTAGAGACCCTCATGCAGAAGACCACAAGGCACTATGGGCACCACAGTGGAGGGGACAGGGGGGAGAACATGGCCCTGGATTGTAATGATCCCGTAGAAGAGGATTTTTTAGGTCTCGGCTAGCGATGGCTGCGCTTGCGCAGTCTCGCTCGCGAGACATAATGACTTGGGAGAAGAGGGGCTTGAAGCCGCCCCTCTTCTTCCCTGTTCTCCATTGGCTGGCCTAGTAAATGCTTGCCAGCCATTGGAGAAGAGGTCCCGTCACTCTAATCCTGCCCCGTCCTTTTCAGATCGGGGGGCGTGTTTTTGGCGAGAAGTCTCAGGGAGGAGACAACAGCAAAACACGCCCCCCCAATCCGAAAAGGACACTCCCTTTCTCCGAGGCATTTTCTGCTGTGCCTCGGAGAAAGGCGGTGGTGTCCCGGCGTTGCTCCCTCACCTGATCTCCTTCGTCATCAACGATTACCAGCCCGGAGGCTGCATCGTCTCGCACCTGGACCCCATCCACATCTTCGAAAGGCCCATCGTTTCTGTGTCCGTCTTCAGCGACTCGGCGCTGTGCTTCGGCTGCAAGTTATTGCATTAATTAGTGATTATGAATGTGTGTCAAGTTTTTCACTCTCCAGTGATTTGTGCCCATTACATCCAATACGAAACATAGACAGCAATTCCTGCTGTAGTTAGCTCTCGATGACTTGGTTTCAGTTTGTGAGCTTTTATTAGCTGACCTATGTCAGGAACAAAACAAGCATTTACAATGCAACGGTCTCGGCATTGTTAAAGTTAGAGCTATTGGAATTGCTCATGACATTATTTTTGTTTATGTTTTTAAAACATGTAAAGAAACGGCATTGTTATTTACAATGTCAATAGCTTAATCTGTGTGTGGGTGCAAATGCACTAGGTCTCGCATTGGAGAGTGATTAAGCTATTGACATTGTAAATAACAATGCCGTTTCTTGAAATGTTTTAAAAACAAAAACATAAACAAAAATAATGTCATGAGCAATGCCAATAGCTCTAACTTTACCAATGCCGAGACCATTGCATTGTAAATGCTTGTTTTCTTTGCGGGCTGAATACCATACATTTTGTCATTAAGCTATTCAGCTCAAGCCCCCACTCAACACAAATGCATGAAAGTTGTTCAGCAGCTGCTGAAGCCCCTGAGCGCAATAGGGTTTAGTCAGCAAATAGTAATGTGGGCACCCTTTAACCACCAACCTTTGCGGAATCACACCCATCTCTGTTCAAACATTCCACTACCCCATTAATGTACAACAAGAACAGGGTTGAGAAAAGGATACAACCCTACCTGACTCCACATTGTAGGACAGTGCCCCTTTTTGTCATGGCCAACCCCACTTTTTGCCACTGGTACTGATGTTTTTTGACTGATGGGCATTGGGTCCCTGCTAACTAGGTGGCAGTGCTCTGTACCTAAAGACAAGGAAAAATTGTCTAATTGTGATACAATTGGCACACACTTTAGTACCCCCGTAAGTCCCTAGTAAATGCTACACGTTGAATTCAATGGGGGAACAGTTCCTGCAAAGAAAGACTGCAAGGGGGACCAGTCTGGCAGAACCCAAAGGGGGACTCCGCTCTTGAGGGTCTCGGTACCACAGAGACACCATCAGTTTCAATGGACTCAGGCTGGGGAGTTCAGGTGCATAGTTGTTTTGTCCAGCGGGTCAGCGAGTTTGAGGCTCTCACAGTTCTCTTTGCACCTGCAGAATAGGGAGAAGAAACACAGCAAGACAACTTCTGGTGTGGAGCCAAGTAAATAGTTTCAACACTACGGTTTATAGCACAACGGCTGCTGCTGCACGTCTGGGGATAAGAAACAACCCCCAACTATTTAATAGCACCTTAGTGCTAGGTTTTCGTTAACATTGACCATATGGCCAGTGTTATGGTATGGGTCTCCGTTCAAAAGATTTCTGGAAGCATGCAGGTCTTTGATTTTGATTGGAGGTTTCTATCGCTTAGACAGTTTTCATTTTACAACAAACCAAAAAGTTAGTACAAAGGTCATGAACAGACATGAATTGTGGCTGACTTTGCTGGTATATATTTATGTTTAATATATAACACAGAATATGATTGTGTGAAGCATAGTAAGCAAGATAATATAGTTATAGTAGTCGGTGCAAGATGATCCACCAGGGGCCCCAATAGTTTCTCTTCTTGGTCGGACACACTCTTTCTTAATCACTTTTTCCATATCGACACACCGGTCCGTCCCCCTTAATCCCTCCGCATAGAGTGGGCCCCTATTGGAGCATGTGTGGTGAGCAATGTACCTCTTGCCAGGATGAACTCCACTCTCAATAGAATAAGAGCATACTGTGTACCATCCCTGTCACCCATGATGCCTAAACATAGGTTCACTTTCGATTCACCTTATCTGCCCCCTGAAGACTCTGGATGTTTACTATTTACACCAGGCATGGAACCTGTAGTAGCAATTCAGCCAACGGATGACTGAACCATCAAAATGTCTTGTTGGACTATAAAAGGTGAACATTTCTTTGAATTGTATGAGAGATAGCACCACAGTAATACTAAAGTTAAAGGTAAGGAATGCGTTTTTTCACTGCAGCATAACTCCATCGATGCTTAGAACATCATCCTCTCTCCATTTACATGGCAGGATCTAAATAACTTAAGACACTGAATTTCGTAGACCTTTTGTAAGTATCTAGATATGTACTAAATTAATTTGGTGATCTGCTTTTATTTTCTGACATCACAGATTTGGAACATGAAGACAACTGAATGCAGCAACACCTTCAAATCCCTAGGAAGCACTGCAGGGACAGACATCACAGTTAACAATGTAGTGCTGTTGCCAAAAAATCCAGAGCACTTCGTTGTGTGTAACAGGTCAAACACTGTGGTTATCATGAACATGCAGGGACAGGTACGTGAGTGACCATATGCTGTGCCTGAGATGACAGAATGATAACTGAACCGAACAATGTTAGGAATGTAATTTGTTTGTCTATGTTGGGACATGAATGCCTTGCAAAATGTATTTCTTCATCTTGGGGTAGTAATCATAATGCATAACCTTAGAATTCATCCAATCGGGGTGATTCTGGCCTTGACTTGAAAACATGAATGATAAAACAATATTAATTTCAGCCCAAACAAAACAGACCCTATCCCTTTACAACAAGAGCCTTCTCAGGCAGAGTTCCTAACTCTGAAAATAGTAGTAGCCTCCGGTTCATTTTAACGTTTGTGGTGATGACATTGAGCCTTCTTTTGGTTTAGATTTCTTTCCAGAAACCCTCTTTTTGATGTTTTCTAGTTTTATACTTGTTCCAAGAATTTGGGTACATTTCTTCTGCTTTTTGGTCCAGATACCAATATTGTTTTTCAATAAGCATTGTTTTTTTTGTCTTTCCCATTTAATTCCCTCTGTTTTAAGGGCTGTGACTTGTGGTAGCAGTTAATGGGGATTTTCAGTATGTTGTCTGCCTGTGACTCCAAGTTGCCTTCATGAAGCCTTCTTTCAGCAGGCTGTTTATTTATTTATTCATTTATTTTGTAGTGCTGCATAACACAAATCAACCTTTGAACATGAGAATGCAAAGCAGGATTACATACTCCCCTGCTGATAATGAATTACCTCTGTATGCCCATATTCTCAGACATGAATAGTTACAATGACATAGATCATGTTGAGGCACATTTCTTGTAAGCTTGTGTCCTATCCAGAACCTGTCCCCACTCCATTTTTTCTGTGTATGCAGAAGTGGTCTTTCCGTTGAAATCTCACTTCTGCTCTGTCCGTGTTTTTGTAGTACATTCTCTATCAGGAGAAATTGCTTTCTTCTTTGGCAGATATTTATAAAGATTAGAATATTTCTATTCCTCTGAATTTGATCCCTGAACATTTAGATTGAAGACACCTTATTTTTATTCAGTTTTCATATCTACAGGCAACTTTTGTGTTTTTATTTTAATAATCAAATCACATTTTGATAGTAACTGTTAAAATCCCACAGTAAGGAAAGAAGAAAAAATGATGCAGGAAATCTAATAAATTGACACTACTGACATAAGGGAATTGCAGGAAAGTGGATTATTATGTGACGGTGAGACCTCACCATGTAATAATGTCACAGTCTTTATAAGGTCAGTTAAGTTTCTTTAAGAAGACCTTTAACTCAGTCCCGGGTATCAGTGGCACAGAACCGTCAGGCATAATCAAAGGAACAAGTTGAAATCATTTAGAGGTACTAAAACACTTAATGAGTAAGAGAAACAACACGATAAAAATCCGACACCAATTTATAAAAACAGTGTATTTTTATCTTAATTTAGACACCAAAACACCAATCAAGGGAAACCAGAGATATAACTTTTCAAAAGTAAAGAAATATTCATTTTAAAAATGCAATAAATAGTTGTAAGCTATTAAACAAATCTTAGCCAACTGGCTAGCTCTCCACTTGGGATGGACCTCAAAGTGGTGGGGGTCAGGCACATGGACCACTTAGGTTCAGGGAGACAGTTGCCAGTATCATCCAGCAATCTTCTGAGTCTCTGCCTCCTTTAACCTTTAACACAGCCCATCAGTGGTCCTGAAGCTGAGGGTGCAGGATGCTTTTTCACTGCCATAATTACTGGTAAGCTCAACCCAACCAAGACAGAATTCCCAAAAACAATACAAACCTGGCCCAATGATCTGAACCTTGACAGCTTCGACTTCACCAAATGCCGAATCACTTGGATTCACCCTGGACACCAACCCCACCCTCAATGAACATAGTTCCAAAAGCAAAAAGACTGTCTGGTACCAGCTCTTTCTTCTAAAGAATGACAAAATGTTTCTTCCTGAAAGTGACTACCAAACTGCTGTTCAAGCTCTTTCATATTGATGGTGGTAATGCCGTGTCACTCGGCCTTCCAGATGCCACACTGGCACACATTAGGGGTGTAGGATGCTGGCTCTGTATAAAATATTGCCACTAACGAAAGAAAGGATAAGCTTTAGTGACCAGGGGAAAAGAAAGAGATGGGGTAGCGTCACTTGACCTGTTTGATACTTTCAGGTTCAGGGGAGAATGGAGACTGAACAATGGTATAAGAGGGCTGTCAGGTCTTCAGTCAGAGATGACACGTTGCAGCTGGGCCATAATCTCATGCAGCCTTATTCAGTGTCCCAAATGGACACACAACAAGAACTGCAATCTACAGTGAACCATTCTCTCAAAAAGACATAGCACACAAGCCACCAATAGGCAGAGGACACCAGTTATGTCAGACTGGATGTACTTTTATTTGGGAGAGCAAGTAAGCAGTCTCCTCACATGTAGGTAAGAAAACCTACATCACTAAACTAGAATCATCCTGCCATATCCATTCCGCTCATATGAGATGAGGAGTAGTAGCCACCTTCACTATGTTTAAGCTTACACTTTTGGTGTACCCTCTTTTTAAAAAGCGAGTCTCTGCTATCTAACCTCTCTAATTAAAAAGTGGTTCTCCCCAGTTGGCTTGCTGATTATCGAATCCACTAGAAGACAAAACAACTGTGCATGGCAGAACAGCACTGCAAAGATATCTAAAGAGCCTCTGTCCCAGCAGAGTAGCTTGTCTGGATTGGTTTTTTTTACACCAAGGAAGAGAGCAGCCACAAATAATGGGGTCACACCCCACTGCATCTAATCTTACCCTCATGCCATGGATGAACACTCAGAGTGCACCAAGACACTGACAATTTCTCATTACGCAAAGACAGTCAATTCAAAGGAGGGTCAGAGGAAGAAGAACTGCCCCCATGAGGGTCAGAGCCAGAGAGCAAGTGATTTGCCACTGCCCGCACCCCCCATAGACACAAAAAAGTAGGGGAGCTGGATCAACTAATTCTTCCAAGAGTGGAAAGCATTTCTGTAGGAAAATGGGTTTTTGTTCCAGTTATCACCCCCACCCTCCCTCCACACACACACCCTTTTAGTCTACTAGATGCTGATTTTTGACTGACGATGCACTGATGCCTGCTAACCAGACCTCCGTACTAGTGTTACTTCCCTAAAACAAGGTAAAGTCGAATTGTGCTACAAATGGCTGAGGACCTCAGCATTCCTATAAGTCCCTAGTAAACGGTACACCAGATATCCATGGCATGGGAACTAAAGAGGGACCCTAAGGGCTGCAGCACATCTTATGCCAGCCTAAGGGACCCACATACCAATTCCACACAGACTGCCATTGCACGCTGCATGACATGGTGCAAACGATGAGTGAAACCACAACATGACACACTCCCATGTGTTTTGCCAAAGTCACTGCATCTAATATATGTAAGTCACTCCTACAGCAGGCCTTTGAACCCTAATGCCGGGTGCATTATATTTTATGTGAGGATATATCTGCAGGAGCAGACTTGCCCCTGTGATGTCTAGTTCTATTTCTAGATATTGCAAGTGAACAGGGAAACCATTTTAAAACAATTGCTGGACACTGGTGAAAACGAGTTCCCCAGCTACATGATGGCTTCACTGAAAATAGGGATGTTTGGTTTCAAAAATCTCGTATTAATATACCCACACTGATTCCAGTGGTAGATTTATTGATATATGCACCCAGAGGGCACGTTGGTGGGGACCCCTGAGTTTCTACTAACCTCTGGTGTGTTGGCTGATTACTTTCTGCCAGCCTACCACCAGAAACTAGTGTCTGACCCCCAAGGGTGAGAGCCTTTTCTCTCAGGAGGTCAGAAACCAAGCCTGCACGGGAAGAGGGTGATAGATTTGTGTTTTAGAAACACGCTTTTTGTAGACATAAATGGCTAGACAAATGTTTATTTTAATCATAGCTTTGCAAATTATCAAAATATATGAATATGATGTTTGTTTCAAGTAGTTTGTAAGCCTTCCATATGTGTCTTATTTGTACTGTTATTATATTCTTCTGACAGACTACTCATTGTAGCCACAATTCCATATCTGGCTGCTAATGTGTGATGTCAAAATTCTCAAGAAATGTTATCTGAATTTGTGCATGCTTCTCCCATATTAAACTGTACACCACCAAAGGGGGATTCTTGTTCACCCTGTGCATGATTTGGAAAACTCACTAAATGCACTCCTTGATGCTAATGTTTCTGTATGCAGAAAGAAGCCACTCTGTTTGTTCTTATGTGTACATTAATATAGTGTGTCTCTTTCAGATTGTGAGGAGCTTTAGCTCTGGTAAGAGGGAAGGTGGTGATTTTGTGTGCTGCACCCTGTCGCCGCGTGGAGAATGGATCTACTGTGTAGGTGAAGACTTTGTGCTGTACTGCTTCAGTACAGTCACCGGCAAGCTGGAACGAACCTTGACGGTAAGCAAACCAGGGCAGATTGACTGTAAAGAAGCACTTAATTTCTTGTTTCATCCAGGTGCAGGAAATGCTGAAATCTGTTTGGCTGCACTGAAGCCAATAACTGCATCAGATATTGTTGGTATGCCTTTCTTAGGAAGACATTTGCTTATGATGTTGTGTGATAAGATCATACTATATCTACAAAGGATGAGTAAACTCAATTACTTGTTTAATTACTTTTTATTATAGCTAATGTTTAAAAACATTCCCTCGTTCTGCATTATTCTATCATCTAGTGCAGGGATACTCAAAATATGGCTCGGGGGCCGCATGCGGCCCTCCTGACCGTTAATTGCAGCCCCTGGTGAACAGCATAACTGAGCTGCTGTTCACTTAACAGAGCAGGAACATCCAGAAAGCTGTGAAACAAACAGACCTACTTTATTTACACATTAACTTAACTAACAGTAAAGAAGAAAAGAAGGTGTCCTAGACAACTTATCTTTAGGAACACCTTTAGTTTTAAAGACATCTTGCACTAAACATGTAAAAACATTATAAACTGTCTGCAAACTCCAAAATAATGTATTTTATTAACATGCATGGGCATTTTAGCTTATTAGATCAGATTATATCACTGCATTGAGAAGCATTTAATAGCAGTGATAGTTTTCAAACATGATCTTGGAAACATTCATGCTGCCCCCATTCTGAAAACAATGCCATTGTGAACCAAGAGGCAAGTCATTTGTTAGGTGCACCTTGTGTGTAGCCTTGATTGTTATAGAATTGGAACAACATTATAGTTAATAAATAAAACACAAGAGAAGGTTTTGTACAGCACATATCCTAAACTCGTATATCTTTAGGGGCTCGCATATGTGGTAATGAAGAAATAGGCGGCAAAGTGAAATTAAACAGTTGTCTAGGATCACACAATTTCGTCAAGTGGGGAAGCCAGGACTGATACCAGGTCTTCTGGTTTCCCATTTTAAAATTCAGCCAACAGATGAGTATCTCTTTTCCTCTCTCGTTTTACATTAGAAGTTAATGCTTTAACTTTAATTCTTGGTGCGCATGAGAATAAAGTGTTGGTGGCAGACAGGAGTCGTGTGAATGTTTGGTTTGTTGTCCACACCATGCATCTACTTCCCGTCCCCCTACGCCCACCTTTCATCACCCTGACCTTTGCATTGCTGGCATTGGTGCGACCCTAAGGCATACCAGAGACAGTAGTTTGCGGCCCCACGAGGAAATGATTGGGAGTACCCATAGTAAGTCTTGAAATTTTACATTTGTCTTTGCACTGGTGGGTTCCGAGTGAGGAGGAGCATAGGTGATTATTTGTCTGTATGTGTAATTCTGGAAGATTGGCACTGCAAGATTGTAGCTATTGAGTTCGTAAACATAACAACACTCATGAAAGACACATCATAGATCAGTGATTCGAAAAGTATTGTGAGGTCCTTGACATACATGGCAGATGTGGAAGTTACTGTAAATGGATGAGTCATTGTCTCTGTTTTTTCAATCTAGTCTTCAAGATTTTGGCTTGTATTCCTATTGCCAAGAAAGTTTGCATCAAAGGACAAGTCTGACTTGTGGTATCTCTGCCTGTCTTTCTGTGGCAATGACAAAGGATGTGTTCCTTGTACACCTCTTAAACCAAAATCAATGATAATGAATGAACCAGAACTTAGAATTCATCATGGCTTTGCTCAAAGGTACAAGTCCAAAGTCATGAAGTTCATGCTGTGAAGCAGACTTTGTTGGATCTGGAGCTTAGCTCACACATGCCTCCGATGTCGAAGGGAAGAAAGAAGCACATGGGAAATATTCTCATTATTTGATTTGGAGACTGAAGATCTGGGAAATGTGATCCTTATCAACCTCAGTTCACGCAGATCTTTCATGACCAATATTAATTTCAAAGGCAAACATCTAAGGAGGCAGTTCTTCTTGAAACCAATCTTCAGACTACAAAACAGACCAGTAAGACAAAATAACACTATTGACACTGAAAACGTTGACTACTAAAAAAAACAAAGAAAAGTTATACATTTACCAATGACGAAGGCAAGACAGCTTCAGTGTTAAAAGAAGACATCAGCAAGACTGTAAAAAAAAAAAAAAGGCTGCGACTTAAAGTTGAGAGGCATCTTTACACATGGTTGACAAAACTGCCTGATAACTTTATATAAATTGATGTTGAAAATCACATGTTGCTTCAGAAACCGTAAACCTTTGAAGAAGCTTTGAGATCTTACTCTGTTGTACAGAAGACTGGACGTCAGAGACAGAGAGGAAAGGTAGAATCAGTAAATGTTGCGCAAATGGTAGCAACACCCAGCCCATCACCACAAAATTCACCTACCAGACCAGAGAATGAGTCTCAAGAGTACTATAGGAAGCATGACGCTGAAGGGCAGGAGAATGTAACACAGGTGGATGTTGAGTATAAACAATATATTTGGGAAGCTTTAGAGGCTCCTCAGGTAGAGAATTACCCAACTAAATCATCAACTCCAGCAGATAAATCTGAATACTATGTTATGCTTAGGCAATCAGCGAACAGAGTATTCAGGTGGGAAAGAATCATGCTTTCTATTGTAAACATGACACCAAATACAGAAGAAAAAAAAGTTTGTTTTTACCAATGTTGTCCAGCACCATTAACAGAGAGTTAAAAAAACTTGCCATGTTTAAGAGAATTGGGTACAAGTTGTTTCCTGCTAGTGTGGATTACAGAATCCAGCCGCTCTTATTGGTCCTCTTCCAGCTAAGGAAAGGAAAAGGCAGGTAACTGATATGAGACGACAGCTACACAGTGGTGAATACCAGTCTATGTTGCTCTTCAGAAGACCTAGAAGTTGGCATGCAATTCCTCCCTGAAGAACATACTCAAGCAATTACTCCGGGACGGGGGTGTACACAGTGAATGGTGGTAATCATCTCATACACTCATTTAAGTACTGGGCAAGAGGAGACCTGTATTAATGTGTCTGGTGTTAAGCTAGAGGCACATATAATTGACACACCTCTAAATGGATGACCACTGTTTGGACATCCTCTTGATGTGTCCCGTGAGCTGATTTAAAGAGACAGTAAAAAAGCAAGAGCCAAGGGAGTCTTAAAGAGAGAACATATATTGCAGAATGTACCTAACCCAAAGAGACCCCTGCAGAGACCGTTGCATTCCCAGCAACAAGGACACACTTTTCATTCCTTGAGGGACATCAACCAACCTCATCTTAGCAACCTGCTTTACCATTCCTAAAGACAGACAGAACATTTTTACTCACTTGTGCACCTCACCTAACAGCAGGTTGGGAGAGAGAGAATGAGGGATTATTCCCACCTGCAGGAAACTGTTACCTCAGATAAATGGGTTCTGTGACTAAGAATAGGTTTTGCTTGGAACTGCTATAGCCACCATCAGGTATAAAGCAGAAGCATTCCAAGGTGAAATCAGACCACCTTCCTTTCCTTCTTAAAGGTCAAAGCTTGTTTCTAAATGGAGCATTAGAGTCACTTTTAAAAATTAACCCAAATACTTTATTTAAGACTGTAAAATTCAAAATAGCAATATTTAAGGCGTCATATCAGTGCTGGAAAAGAATGTCTTCGCTAAAAGAGATCTCAAAGATGCTGATGTCCACATTCTCATGCACCCAAAACTTTCAAAATATCTATGGTTTGTTAGGAGGGTGGGCGGGGAGAGGCTACATTATCATTTTAAAGTACTGCCGTTTGAAATAAAATCTTGACCAAGGCTGTAAACAAAATGCTTATTTTTTGTGGCTGTAGATCTAAGTTGGCAAGCCAGCTAATATTTTGACAACTGGTTGGGAAATGGAAATTTGGTCCAACAATGCCTGAACAGCATAAGTGCAGTAATTCCTTTTCTTTAACCAGTGGGGTTCACAGGAAACTTGGATGAATAATCCCCAAAAGCCGAACAGAATTTTTTATTTGGGGGGGAGCTGAGATCGACGCAGGGCAATTGCTGTACCATCCCCCCAAAAATAATACAGGTGTTTCAATCTAATAGAAGGTTGTCTCCGATGATGAGGAATGTAATTACATTTTTGAGAATGATGTGTATGGTCTAGTTTACCCCGTGCAAACTACACGATACTTGTCAATGACTGACTTTCAAACCAGTGAACATAGTTACCAGGAGATTGAAGGTTTTGTCTCACACAAGGTTGCAATAGTTCTAAAGTAGTAAAAACAATTGACAAAGGGTAGATCAGTCAAGGAACCAGTCCCACTAATAATAACAAATGCCTCACAGGGGTAGGGTGGCACACCTAAATAGTCTGATATGCCTCCAAGTAAGCAGTTAAGAATAATTGTACTTTCTTTTTTTTTTTATGCAGAGTTTTATATAGCGCGAACTTGACCCAAATCCAATCCGGTATCAGAGGGCTTAACATAGCACCAGCTACGTTACATGAGGACACACATTCATTCTTTGTTAGGCACGGGGAGATTAAGTGATTTGCCCAGAATCACAAGATATTCGGCGTCAATACCGAGGCTCGAACCCAGTTCCCCATGTCCGAGGTCGAGTGCCCTAGCTGTTAGGCCAACTCCTCTGTACTGGTATTGAATGCATTCCAACGGCCTACACAGGGGGAAATACAACAATCCTCACATACAGCACCAAAACGATGATGTTTTGTGAACAGAGGAGGGTAAAATATTCACCTCTAGGTAATTCAAAAGTGTTCAACTGTTGGCATATCACTTGAGAGAACAAAATGCAATGTTAGGAACATTAAGCAGAAGTGCAGGTGTGGTCCATGAGTGGGAATTACGCCAGCCCTTAGTAGAACATATATTCACTGTGTAGGAAAAGCTACCCATAAGTATTTGCTTTGGACGAAACACAAAATACCAATACTTTGCCGCCAGATACCCCATCTCCTATCCTATTAGAGATCATTGCGTATGCATTTGCCCATATACCACTTACTCCTTTAGTGCAGAACAAAATACCATAGGTCACGAGTAATTAAATTACATAGACTACACCACAGTTTCTTACACGTCTGTGGTATTAACATCAGAAGATATGTCACATCTACTTGCCTTGAAAAACGGACAAACATATTATCCTGAACCAAAGCTCCAAGTCTTAAAGTTTGGACGCTTGAATTTACCTACAGGATATATGGAGATATTAAAAAGAGGCAGATGCTGCAAATTAGAAATAGTTTGCTTCTTGGTGGAATAATAAGGGATTCAAAGCATATCAACCTGACGAAAGAATGAGTGTCCGATACCCTAGGCATTTGTTGGATAGTCAGTTTAGTAATACATTGCTGAGAGTCTGTGTACCTGCTGTTGCAGGATAGGCAAAACCAGTGATTAAAGAAGTTTAATCATTATTGAACAATCCAATAACTAAATATGTTTTTTTAAACCGGTAAAAAGCATGGATTCACAATTCAGATTACCATTACCATGATAGAACTTAAATGCAGTTTTTGGTAGGCTCCAGCTACCATTGTTTAAACAAATACACAAACTTGTATTGAAACACCATGTAATCAAGAATGCAATCTTGGGTGTAATTTTCTCATGCCTACAATACATGAAATATAAGCTGTAGCTGTCCAAAAGGCAGACTTACAGATCTGGAAAGGTCGGGTTGTGATGATGACAAACCCAGAGTTAATGCCTAAGGTAGTGCAACTTTTTTACTTCAATCAAACAATTCAGGTGCAGTTTTTCTTCCACCAGGCATAATTCCTGAACACACTGAATGTTAGGAGACAGTAATGTATTACCTGGAGACAAAGGAGTTTAAACCAATGCAGCAGGTGTATGTCAAACATGCCACATTTAAGGGGTGAGCACTTACTAAAGCAACAATTGTTAGATGGATTGTGAAGACAATTAAAATATTTTAACCTCCTGCAGGACAGACATTGATAATACTAAGAACACATTCTGGAAGGAAAAAGGGGGATCTTCAGCAAACATTTGAAATATTCTTGTAGTAAAGTAAATTAATGTTTCGGGTGAACAAGTGTCCACCTCATAAAATATGGCCACTGTAGGAAGCCGACTCTCTTTATTTGGTATACTTATAACCGTGCACAGAGTCCAGAGATTCCCCCAGAAGTGTACAGGGCTCAGTGTAAACCTAAATTGCTCTGTCAGTGGTAGTGTGGGCGAGCAGCCTCAAGCCCAACACAGAGGAGTGTAAGACATTTATTGCACACAAATAACCAATAATTGATGTACGACTCAAAAAGGAGATCTGCACCAATTTTATAAAATAAAGCTTTGTTCAAGTCTGGCGCCAAATGCTTTTCAATGGAGAAATTGTTTCGGACAAACAGGCTGCGGGCATCGCACCGGAGGTTGCAGGTGGGAGACCAACGACAGCAGAGGTAAGTAGAGATGTAGGCGGTCGTAGGGGCACCATTGGCTCAGCTCACCAAGACCCAGGGCTTCCGGTGCAGGGGTGCCTTTAGACGTCAGATTCTTCTTACCAGAGCCGGGTGCGGTCAGTAGCCACCTGGACTCAAGACTGAGGTGTCGGGTGCAGAGTGGTCAGGACTTGTGGTTCCGGAGGGCACCTGAGTCCTTTGTGTAGATTTCTTGGCGACAGAGCTTCTGACCTCGGGAGTCTCTGGTCCTTGTCGAAGGGCAGGCAGTCTTCCTCTGGTTCTAGCAGTCTCCGGCTGCAGGACAGGCATCGTCATCTTTGCAGGGTCTTTGAAGCTGGAGACAGGCCGGTAGGGCTGGGGCCAAGTCAGTATTCGTCTTGAAGCTTCGCTGCACAGCATTTTCTTCGTCCTTTTTCTTAGGTCAGCAGGGAACTAGTTTCCAGGTGTCAGGGAGCCACCTTAATACTAAATGTAGAGGGGTTTTAGAGTAGTAATAGGTAAGGCCAATGGGCACCTAACCTGGGATGACTATACCCTCAATTATGCCACCCTCCTGTGGGAGGGGGTATAGACCTAGCTTTGACTGGAGGAGATCTTCAACATGGCGGGGACCGAAAAATGTTCTTCACCTCACCTCCCCCTCCTCAGGGGTGGAGTTGGCAGAGGTGGGCACACCTCCTATTCTTCTAAGTTTTCCTGTCTGTTTTCCTGCCCAAAGTGGGGATGTAAACTAGGGGCTGCCATCTGCTGCTAGCAGAGGACGCTGGGAGTCCCATTACTTGCTAGCAGAGGACTCTGGGAGTCCCATTACAAAAGTGGCAGGCCTTTGAAGCTTCCCTCTCGAGCACTGTGCCTATCCTGGGAGAGGAGGTGTGACACCTCCGCCCGGGGTGTGCATTGTTTCTGGTCCCTGAAAGCAGAGTCTCTCGACTCAGGGGTCCAGAAACAATGGACACCTCCGCCCAGGGTGTGCATTGTTTCTGGTCCCTGAAAGCAGAGTCTCTCGACTCAGGGGTCCAGAAACATGTCTGGGGGTGGCCGGCTGCCTACAGTTCGTCTGTGCCCACACCACGGTTGGTACGTTTTCAGCGGGCACCTCTGAGGTGCCCTCTTGGTACATGGTTCAATAAGTCCCACACTAGCATCAGTGTGGGTTTATTGAGAGGAGTAGTTTGGTGCAAAACACTCCTGGGTTCAGAAAAGCCATCATGGTGCACGGAACTCGAGTCGTTGAATTTGTAGCCAATTTACTCTTTATGGCTTCCCTGGCACTTACAGTATCTAAGAATCGACTTGGATATTGTAAAGGCATATCTGCTCAGGCAGATATGCCCACACTGTGGTATAATGCACCCTGCCTTAGCGCTGTGAGGCCTGCTAGAGAGGTGACTTACCTATACCATAGACCGTGCTAATTGGCAAGGCAAACAGACAGTAAGCCATGTCGACTTTGTCGTTTTGTCTGCACCAGGCCAGGCATGCTGCAGTGACTATTTGCTTGGACTTGGTGAGGGGTCCCTAGGTGACCCGCTTCAGTCCCCATGCTCTAAGTACTCCAGTACCATTTACTGGGGACCTACAGAGGGCCCGAAGGAACAATTGTGGAACAGTTTTAGGAAAAGAACACTGGGAACCAGGACAGCACAGCCCCAGTACACTTCAGTCAAAGTTGCATCAAAAGCCATGCAAAATGTTATTGGGTCGTGGTTACTGCAACAGCCACCCACTGCTTGATGTCACAGAATCACAGAAATTAAATTAAATAACCTGTGCTGATTTCCTAGTAAGGTGACACGAGGCAGTCTGGCAAAGTATTTCAACAGTGCATGCACAGTAAAAAAAAAAAAAAAAAAGTCACACAAAACATAATAAAACTCCACAAGCAATTTTAAAATAAAGAGATACATCTAATGACTACAATAAAAATAATACAACAAAGATCTGATAAGGGAACCCGGTATATGAATTTTAAAGGTTTAAGTGAAAATATCGCTAGAAAACACTAGGCGCCAGTGATAGTCCATGAAAGAGGTAGACCAGGACCTAAGGGCATTTTAGGCTAACTGTGATGGAGCCCTAGACAGATACAAGTGGATTGGTCCTGGTGTAAGTCTGGAAGTCATAAAGTTTGAAAAAGTTTATAGGTCCCAATGCAGAAAGGGACTTCGTCCCTTTTTGAGAAGACAAATCTCCTTGGGCGGGACACTGCTGAAATTGTAGCTGCTGTCATGTTAATGAAGGCGGAGTACTCGTTTTTTTACTGAAGTACTGAGGGCCTCATCTGCGGTCACTAAAAATTGGTACTGGGGTGGCTTTTTCCACCACTGATGTTGATGTCAGCCTGACTAGGTGGGCAATAGCTAGGGCTTTTCAGGTGTCACCTAAGATTTCCGTATGACAGGCCGGGCCACTTTAAAGTAAATTAAGTCCCTGGGCCCACCCTAGCTGTTTATCCTGCCCAGGGAAGAAAACACTCCTCCACTCCGAGGCCATTGTCTCCGCTGTGGGAACAGTTTTCATAACTCATTCAGGCCAAGAACAGGCTAGACAGTTACTGGAGAGCTAATGCCAATTAGGCCTTCCGCAACTTCAGTCAGGGTAAAGGTAAATTTCTAAAAGTTACATTTAAAATATATTAAAAATCCACCCTCACCATTAGATTCGATCTTTTATTAAATATAAAACGAGTAGTTGACTGCAGTCTATAGCTAGTTCAGGTCAATAGTTACAGATTTCAGCATATAATCAATGCTTCGACTTTTCCTATGTACCGGTTACAGCATGAGTAGGGACAATGTCGTTTTGGGCCTAGTCAGTGGCTGAACATGCCATTTCTAATGTCACACGTTTCCTCCGTCTAAATATTATGCATCCTATCATGTAGGCAGCAAGATGTGCTTATTGTAGGAAAGTGCCCATTTTTGACATGGTCACTACCACTTTGTTCCTAGTATCTAATGTAATTTTGACAGAAGTGCACTGTGCTCCTGTAATTCAGGTCCCCAGTGCCTGAACCCCTTTCCCTAAACTGTACAATTGTTTCCCCAATGAGCAATATCTTTAGCCCCCCCCTGTAAGTCTCTAGTAAATGGTACCCTGGTACCTAGGGCAATGTGGCTAAAGAGGGTGGCTAAAGAGGGTCCCTAAGGGCTGCAGCATATTTTATGGCACCCTAAAGGACCTCTCAGCACGAATATGCAAACTGCCATTGCAGGCGGCATGTCCTGGTGCAGAGAAAATTGAAGAACCTACATGGCACACCTTCTGGGTGCCATGCCTACAGACACTGTATGCAGTATAGGTAAGCCACTCCTGCAGCATGCCTATCAGCCCTAAGGCAGGGTGCACTATACTGCATGTGTGGAAATATCTGCATGATGTCTTAGTCGATTCTTAGATATTGCAAGGGAGCAGGGAAGACATTTTAAGTACATGCTGGGCAAGGGTTAAAACGAGTTCCCTAGCTACATGATGGCTTCACTGAAACTAGAGAAGTTTGGTATCCAACATCCTGCAGTAATAAACTGACACCGATTTCAGTGATGAATTTATTAATACATGCACCCAGAGGTTACTTTAGAGGTGCCCCCTGAAAACCTACCGACTACTGGTGTGCTGATGGACTGGTGTAGACGAGCCTGCCACCACAAAACGAGGGCAGGAACAGTGCTTACTCTGACCAGAAGTGTTGTCACCTCCTCCAAGCGGGAGGGCTAAGTGATCCGCATATGGAGGCAGGAGGTTTCAAAGGCCTCTGTCGCCTTAGATATGCGACCCAAGGCTTCCCCAGACAGAGTAAATTTCACCCCTTGCCCAATTTGCACTAGTTCAGGTGGGAAAAATAGCTAGTTAGGAGGTGTGTCCCCCTCTCAGGCTAATTCCACCCCTAAGGTGGGCTACCTGATGTGGGCACAATTTTTAGAACTCCACCATCTGAATTTTGGCAGAATTAATCTGTGTGGGTCAGGGTTATGCCCACTTCACACATAAAAGATGTAAACCAATGGTTACTACCTGTCACTCCCCGTAACACCCCTAAATTGAGTATTTAGATGGCACCCCTGACACCAGGAACTTAGATTTGTTGGATAAAGAAGAGGACTCAGAGCCGCAAGGAAGAGCGAGAAATGAAGAATTGCTGTGGACTTTTGGCACCAAACCTTGCCTGCTGCACAAAGTCTCGACAATCACGTGCAGCCCACAGGCATCAAAACACAAGTCTGGTCTCCCGAGTTGCCAACACGATGCAGCACCTCCCCAGGAAGAGGACCCTGTGCTCCTGAAGGTCAGATCTGCCCTTCCACCAAGTGAGAGGACCTGTTATTTGGGTGATTTTGACAGGTCCTGGCAGCAGGGTTCACGCTGCTGTTGTCAGGCTACATACTGTAAGCCTGAAGCCGTGTTTTTACTGCCACTGCAGTGGATGGCACAGTATGTGCTGCAGTCCACAGTGGCATTTAACTGTCCATCCCAGAGGTATATTCATGCACTATGGCCATTTAAGAATTTTGAAAGTGCCAATTCGGTATTAAGCCAATTTCAACATGTTTTAAGCGACAGAGCACATACACTGGGAACTGAACTGCCCTAAAAGGGGTCACTTTGCAACAGTTAGCCATCTTTGATATTTGTTCTAAGCAATTTGGTCGTCATTATATAC
This sequence comes from Triturus cristatus, assembly GCF_964204655.1. Classification (NCBI taxonomy): domain Eukaryota; kingdom Metazoa; phylum Chordata; class Amphibia; order Caudata; family Salamandridae; genus Triturus; species Triturus cristatus. The sequence goes on from NC_140582.1 coordinate 90,659,584, forward strand.
TTTTAAAAAACATTATCATGTAGATTCTCTGACAAAGAAGGAAGTGGAACAAACTGTGTTATACTTTTTTTTTATACTTCTCATACTTTACATCTTAGGCGGAGAAATGATGCTGCATAATTGATAACAACATGTGAATCTAAAATCTGTTTACACTACAAAAAAAATGAATCACTTACCTGTTACTATAGTTTCGGAGTTTGAGACTGGCCTAAATTCATATATGGCCCTTTCACCTCCACAGATAAGGGGTAGGGTGCAGACAAAATGAGAGTTTATTGTTGATCGATATCAGAGCATATACCACACACAAAATAATTTGAAGAAAACATATCTCAAGAATACCACTTGTAGAAAGAATTCAAACCTAACCACTTGATGAACAAATAATCGTCATGTGAATCTAGAATAGTCTCACCATTCAAAACTATTGTTAGGTAAATATAACTAATTTCTTATATATGATGTTATTCGTAATCCACTGACACATGTATAGCTCTGTTAGTCGCAGAGGAAATTATTGTGTCTCGGGTGACTGTGGAGAGTTTACGTTCTGTTGTTGTTACTTGGATGTGTTACCTTGTTTTTACCTACAGAGTGCCCGGTAGCATAGCATTTGCTAACAGTGCGGACAAAGATGTTCATGCTTCCTATTTGGTGTGTGTGTTTTTGTATGTATATGCACCATGATCTGTTAAATGGGATTGCTGCTTTTGAGGTTAGTAGTTAAAGATCGCTAAATGCTAAACGGTCAATTTTTACAGTTATTCACGAATTGTGATGGCTTGTGTTGAAATGTGGTTCTTGTTAAAGATGCAAAATAGAAAGGGAGAACCTTCATTCACAAAGTCTTCCTAATCAGCACTAGACTTATCCACAGCCTGCTAATGTGCAGCAGCCCTATGAAGGTGGACGAGAATAGTTCTGAAACTTCATCCACCACGGTCAGCTGCTATTTCTGTGCCAAGAATGCACACAAATGTGGACAAAATTCAAAAGGTCAGCAGTATGTGTCCAGGAAAGTGAAAGTGATTAACTACTGGATCTTATCTTCATAAGTTGCTGTGAGTCTGAAGAGGGGTCCTTTACTGTGTCATTAGAACAGTAATGATTCAATGTGTGTATTTGCAGCGAGACATTTGTGCTTTAAGACTTTGTCGCCAGTTTCAGATCCTTATTCCTCAGCTATACTGTCCTCCTCCTCCTGCTCCAGCAGATGTTCCATATCCTTCTTTTCTCAAAAAAACCCTAATTTAGAACTGTGTGCCCCTGTTCAGAAATGCCTTACTTACCATCAACCTACCAGTAAAGTCTATTTTCTTTCCTCCGTTTGGCCATTTCCTTAACAACCTTCACTCTTGTATCCTGACGTACATTGCAGTTGTCGCTTTTTACCCTTCTTGTGCACTCACAATTTCTTGGTTCTGCAAAGTGCCTCCACATTAGCTCCATCCATCTATGAAATCAAGTTGAATTTTAATTTCCACTGCTTGTATGGTCAGGTCTGTCTATTTCCAATGGCAAATGCCTGGTTCACCTTACTGCTGACAATCCCTCCTTCTACCACCATTCCCATATCCACCTTTCTCTGCTACTATGCCACCGCTACACACCCACTAATGTTGAATTGTTGCTATTTGTTTTACTTACGTTTACTTCCACCCACATAAAAGCAGTAATTGCCACTAACGTAAGAAGTTTAATGGGCATCTGATGTACACAGTAATTTCTCAACCCATTTCTGCATCTTTAAAACCATTTGTGAAGAAAGATAAGTTGATCTTAAGCCACCTAAATACCCTTAGTTATTTGTGTAAGCAGTTCTAAGCTTGGCCTTCTGTTTTTCTTTGTTGCAGGTTCATGAAAAAGATGTAATTGGCATTGCACATCACCCGCATCAAAATCTGATCGGCACATATAGTGAAGATGGACTTTTGAAGCTTTGGAAACCATAAATGGCCTGCATTCCCATTGGGAAGAGTGGAAGAACCAATTGTGTTGGGGCTTGGTCGTGATTTTCAAACAATTTGTGCCAGTTCCATGGTCCAACATTGACGAACTATGTATAATATACATTTTTTTTACTCTCCCTTGGATGAACTTTGATTACTTCGTGTTTCTAAGTAAAAGAAAAACAGGTGGTTCAAAATATATTAAGACTGAGTGGTGTGTGCTTTTGGTTGCTTAGTTTTGATGAGGATCACTGCATTCTAAAAGCATTGTTCTTACCCAGGGCACTAGACCCCACGCTGCAGAATATTCCCCTTCTGTTTGTGCTTAAATGTTTGACAAAGAGCTCTTGTTTTCTATTTCATTGGTTTCTGTCCAAATGTATGTTCCATGCATAAAGCTCCAGTGCTACTTTTTATGAAAGAAGGTGGTTAGTTCCTGGTCAGAGGGTGAACAACTGCACAAAGCAGTGAGATATATTTCGATTAAACACTCAGCATCTCAGTATATTTTGCACTGATCATTGTTACAATTCAGTAAGTCCCAGTTAACCAGTAAAAGGTTGAAGGTATATCTACCAGAGTTAAGTGATTGGTTTCAAAGCTTTTAACCTGCGTGTCCTTCTAGTTGAAATGTAGACTATTACATAATTACTAGCTGGACCTTCTCGGTTTGCTTACTTTTATTTTCATTGGTTCCATAAATGTGAAATTGCTCAACCCCTACCTTGAGCTCTTGCCTACTATGTTACCTATGTCGATAAAACATTTCCATAAATCTTTACATTTTTCTGCTCTATTTCATTTTTTGAAAAATGTTTTTCAATGGCATGACTTTTTTGGGAGGTGTTGGGGTAAATATCTTGTGGATGTTCCAACAGAGTGCTTTTGGCACCCCACCTTCATTCTGTATCTCGAATGGTATTCTAACAGCCGTCTTACTTATTTCTGTTCTGGTAATAATTAAAATACTGCTTAATACCGTTGACTAGTTAAATACATAATAGAGCAATCATCAAGAACTCTTGCAGTCTCCAGGATTTTGTTTTACGATTTGTGCAATAAATGTCATTGTGTACACCCCGACTGCATCACTGTGTACAAAGAGATTATCTACTACAACATAACATCCTCATATGGCTTCATTCATTTTATGACGTCTTCAGCATTCAGTTATATCTAAAATATTGACATAGGACTAGTACAAATGGCATGTGTGTCTGTTGATCATGGCAGCAAGGTCATCTTGACCTTTGAAGAAGTAGAAGCATATTGGTGTCTCATGTTTTAGTTGTTCTCCTAAAACCATCAAGCATATTTGAACCTGTTGACAGTGATTGATTTGCAGTGTTTCTTTTCACTACCTACATTCTAATTTCTGTTGAGCTCAAATAGGTTTGAGCTTGATGATTTGCATATCTGTGTGATCTCTTGTTCTCCCTCCTGAACTAGTTCTGCTGCTGCAAGCAGGGCAAGAGAGCACTCAATAGATGTTGTCACCTGAAATGTCTCAAGGTGGACCTAGGCATAAGCATATGTTAGTATTTCAGGCTTCTCCCCAGTCCATTTATCACTAAAATTGATCTTGCTCTTTTGTGTTTGTGTCATTTTTGTCTGCTCATTTTCTGCAGCATTAGATTTGTTTCATGAGAGGCAGACCTTTTGAGACATCAGTGTTGAACAATCAGTGTTGTTCAGCAAACGTGCAAGGGCAGGGCAGCACACCTTCCTTTCGTCTCTCCTAGGACATTCTTCCTACATAGAGCTTTCATTCCAGCATAAACTTGATCTTGGCATTGAGAGAGATAATATTTCCACTACCTTTCTAGTGCCCAAGGTAGACTACGAGAGTCTGACCACCTCAACATTTCATTGTCCTAATGGTAATTTGGGATTATAATGCTGTCTGCTCCTTTTAGAGATGTTCCAACTACTCTTCTCAAGTCTTCCTGTAAATAGCAAAATCAATTTAATAAGCCTTTAGCCAAACCAGGACATTATTTATCACTCCATGGATTTGAAGTCCTTGAAGCTGTAGGTGTTGTTAATTAGAGTTAAGTTGGGATGTTCTATGGAGGAGTTGAGGATTCCACAACCCTGGAAAGAGACGACCTTCCCGGAGTTGGATGCCTGATTTTTTGATCCTCCATAAAGATTCATGTTCAACTACTAATTCCTGTTAAGGGGCATGGCTAACCTCCTAAGATGGCGGCTGCTTAATTCCGAGTCTCCCACTCCCGGGCTACAGAATCCTAACTTAAGTAGCCGCTAAACACACCATCGACTGCTAAAGACGGCACCCACACCTTCCAAACAGACTTGTTGTGCTGTGGAGGCTGAGGCAGAGAGGGGTTCTTTCTCGACCTGCGCTACTGCCATTGCTGAGCTCTGCCCGGACACTGGCGGTCCCTCGTGTCGTGTGTGACACTGGGGACGTGGGTTCCACCTGGAGCGGTGCTGGCGGAGGCTTCGGCCCGTGCGGCTCTTGACTATGTGCGGGGGCTGAGCGGACACACTTGCAGCCAATACTAGTCTCCGCTGCGGTGTGCCTGGGCTTGGGTGTTGGAGGCACCCACCTCACCCTGTACCAACACTGCTGCATCTGGGTCGGAGGCCATGGCCCCTTTTGGTGCAGTATCTGGGATGGACCCGTTGAGGCCATTGGTGCTGCCACCGAGCCGCACCAGACTGCCTGATACTCGGTCCTGACAGCGGAAACGGGACACCCGACCGGTGGGGTACGCATATTCTTTGGAGGTGAGGAACAGTGTGATGGAAGGGGTACTCTGGGTGGCCCAAGTCCGTTGTGAGCACATGGTTGTCTGAGGCCCTGGACACAAGAGACTGCTAATGATCTCCCCTTGTGGCTGTGGGGAACTAGAATCTATCTACCCTGGGCCCACGATGGTAACCTACTATATGATCGAGGTCCCCGCCCTCATGCTGATGTAGAACCCCCTACTTCACTGAAGCTGCCAAGCCATATACTTTGCACTGTTGGCGGACTGCTGCGGTGTGGGTGTCATCTGGATTGTCTTCCTGCTAGTGTGGTGAGTCTAGAGAATATACCACCAACGTCGCTCTCTGTGCCCTGTGGCTCTGTGGCACTGAGACTGATTGTAGCCTATTTGGGCCAGTACTGAGACTATATACCTGCCTATAAATACAGTGGGGTGCTGTGGGCCCTGAGCACAAGTTGGTTCGAGGCATGTGGGCTGCTGAATTCATATCTGTGCATAGATCGCCGCCTAGTGTTGGGTCCGGATGTTTGCATGTTGTTGTCCTGGAAGAGTCTTCGAAGTATCACGAGATAGGTGACTCCTCCCCTGTACCACAGTGCGCATGGGCATCCTCTCCATCCTTAGATTGTTTTTTTCCGCCATTGGGTTCGGATGTGCCTATCTTAGCTCAAGTTAGGAAAATTAAGTTTAAGGCCTTTAGGTTTCGTCGGTACTGTTCCCGTTCGGTATCGACTACTTTCTTTACTATTTTAGAACCTTCTTCCAGCCTTTCGGATCCGTTTGGTCCGAACATCGAACTTACATCGACGATGGAATCGAGGACTCCATTCAAACGGTGTCCTTTATGCCACGCAAAATACCCACACATCGACGTCCACCCGGTCTGCAACAAATATCTCTCACCGGATCACGATGAGTCGAAATGTATGGCCTGTGCCCGATTCCGATCGAAGAAGACTCTCCGGAATCGACGGGCGGCGAGATTAGAAGCGCAGCAATCGGCGCCTGTCCCGGCCAACATCTTCAGCACCGAAGACGAGGACGCCGAAAGCGTGGAAGAAGTAAACTCCAGCCCCGCTTCCGAACACGATTCCCGATCGGAAGACGACGACGAGGTGCTTTTTCACAGAGAAGAAGTCGTCGACGAGGTAGGAGACAACGATGAGGCCTTTGGGGCCGAAGAAGATAGCTCTAGCGAGGAGCCAGGCCCACCCGTCAATACGGAGGCCGACAAAGTGCGTCATCATAAGGCTCAGGTCGAGGGATCGCCTCCGGGCCTTTTCAAGATCAATCTCAAAGTTCTTCGGCCCCGCCTTCAGGCCCGGCCTCGAACATCCCGCACGAGCCATTATTACCGAAGACGACTGGGTTCCCTTCAGCGAAACCAAAACCAATCGTCGCACCAGTTCCACCGAAACGAAAAGCGAAACTGGCTGAAATCGGCTCGAAGGCCTCGAAGCCCTCCACTCTTTCGACGCCAGCAAAGGCCGTCGGCCCCGAACGCAGTAAAAGGGATTTCGGCGCCAAGCTCACCGCAGCGGATATCGGTACCGAGCCGAAGAAAAAGGCCCTCAGTACCCACAAAGCGCCTCGGCCTCTGGCACCGAAGCCGTCGGCCCCGACCACCATAGTCAAAATGGCCGCACCATCTGCGTCGACGTCGAAGACAGCGGCACATGCCAAGTCGTCGACCCCAACAACCCTCGATACCTCTCTTCGGATCGATGACCCCATGGCTCCAAAGCAGTCGACGCCCACCTCCAAGGTGCCGACCGGTTCCAAAGAGCCTTCTGCGTTCTCCGTGCAACAAGTCGCGGCATCGTTGCAACGCATCAAGGAACGGGCAGCCCTCCGATCCACATCGGGCCCCGACACGCACAAGGCTCCGAAAGCACCCTCGGCGCCGACCAACATCACTTTTGGCTTGCCGCCGTCCACGGCGCCGAAGATGTTCGAGATCCGAACACGTGTCCGCCAGACACAGTCCCCGTCTACTGGACACACAGATTCTGAGCCTTCACAGCCACAATTCATCGACGCCAACACTGGTAAACTGATGCTCCGCAAGCGGAAAATCACGCCAGAGAGGGGATTGGACTCCTACAGAATCCCTCTCAAGCACAAATTTCCAGCGGGTTCGGAACCGGTTCTTCATGAACACTTACAACCCTCCTATCACGATCCCCAGTCCTTTTCTCCTATGCCTTCAGAGACAGACGCAGTAGAGGACTATATGGGAGATGATACCACCTACCCTGGGGATTTTGATCCTGATGAGCATCTGCAAAACCCAGATCAGGCATTGGATAACCCTATAGACCAGGGTACCGCGCCAGATACCCATGACACGCAGCTTTACAGCACAAAGACATCTCCCACAGAGGACACTGCTGCCTTCAATGCCCTCATAGAACGGGCTGCTGCCAATCATGGAGTAGAACTCCACTCTGACACTGTCGAAGAAGACTTCCTGGTGGACACTTTCGCCTCTTCCGAAAGAACTGTCAAGACTCTGCCCATGTTGAAAGGGGTTCTCAAACCTGCAAAAGACATCTTTAAGGAAACAACCAGGGCACGGGTGCTAAACCCCAGGATTGAAAAAAAATACAAGCCTGCACCCGGAGACCCTATGTACATTAGGGGTCAGTTACCTTTGGACTCCATGGTAGTTGCTAACGCTCGCAAACGAGCCCATTCGCAGACAACAGGTGATGCTCCTCCCCCAGACAAGGAGTCCAAAGTGCTGGAGACATCGGGCAAAAGGATTGCAGCGCAAGCAGCAAACATCTGGCGCATTGCCAACACACAGGCACTCCTGGCCCGTTATGATCGTTCCCACTACGACACACTAGAGTCACTACTCCAACATTTGCCAGATGAATACAAAGAGGCAGCGGAGCTCCTCATCAGAGAGGGACAACTCCTTACCAATGCATCCATCAAGTGCGCCCTGGATGCTGCCGACACAGCGGCAAGGGCAATCAACACCAGAGTCATGTTAAGACGACACGCATGGTTGAGAATCTCAGGCTTCAAGCCGGAGATTCAGAACAACATCTTAAATCAACCAGTCAACCCCGACTACTTATTCGGCCCTGAAGTTGACACTACCCTCGAGAAAATTAAGAAAGACACTGACACTGCGATATCAATGGGGGCTCTGCAGACGCAGCAGTTTCGTAGTGGCTCCTTTCGTCGCCCCGGGAATAGAGGAACAGCTAGAGGCCAGGGGTCACAGCAGCAATACACTAAAGGGGGCACACAGAGTACCTACGATAAAACCAACAGAGGCGGATATCGTGGCTCCAGCACCAAGGGCAGAGGACGTGGTTACGGCAACACCAGGTTCTCACCCAAAAACAAACCGTGACGCCCTCTCCCTTCCCCCCGACCACATCACACCTGTCGGGGGGAGACTCCAGCGGTTCCTGTCCACGTGGAAAACCATCACCACGGACAGGTGGGTCAGGGACATCATCCAGCACGGTTACTGTCTCGAATTAACCTCCACTCCACCCAACATACCGCCAAAGCACCGTCCTATGTCCGTAGAGCACTTAGCATTATTGCAGCAGGAAGTGCTAAGTATGCTGCAAAAAGGTGCAATAGAGGTCGTGCCCGTCAACCAGCAGGGGACAGGGGTGTACTCTCTGTACTTCTTAATCCCAAAAAAGGACGGGTCGCTCAGACCTATACTAGACCTGAGACCCCTCAACCACTACATTCTCTCAAGAGCATTTCCATATGCTCACCCTACAGCAGGTTCTCCCGCTACTCAGTCAGGGAGACTTCCTAGCAACACTGGACCTAAAGGATGCGTATTTCCACATCCCCATACACCCTTCACACAGGAAATATCTCAGGTTCACTATTCAGGGGCATCACTACCAGTTCAAAGTTCTCCCCTTCGGAGTAACAACAGCACCCAGGGTCTTTACCAAGTGCCTAGCAACAGTGGCGGCACATCTCCGAAGACAACACATTCACGTCTTCCCTTACCTGGACGACTGGCTTGTTCAGGCAAAGTCAGCCCAGCAATGTGCCAACCACATGTCCCTCACCATTCACCTTCTTCACAGTCTGGGATTCTCACTAAATTACCCAAAATCACATCTCCAACCCGCCCACGTACAACAGTACCTAGGCGCGACCATAAACACTTTGGCAGCCACAGCTCAGCCAAATTTAGTGAGGATCAACAGCATGCAACTGCTGATCTCGAAGTTCAAACCTCAACACTCCCTTCCTGCGCGAGTGTTCATGCAGTTGATAGGCATGATGGCCTCCTGCATTTTCATAGTCCCGCATGCGAGACTACATATGCGCCCGCTTCAGGAGTGCTTAGCACGTCAATGGAATCAGGCTCACGGGCAACTAAAAGACCTAGTGTTGGTGAGCGGTCGGGCATACAACTCTCTGCATTGGTGGAATCCACAAAACCTTTGCAAGGGCCGACCGTTCCAAGAGCCTGTTCCACAAATAATACTGACAGCGGACGCCTCTCTCCAGGGTTGGGGAGCTCATGTACTCACACAGTGCAGGGACTATGGACAACGCAACAAAAGAAGATGCACATCAACGTTCTTGAACTGATGGCAATCTTCCTAGCCATGAAGGCATTCAAAGTACACTTGTGCAACAAAGTCGTGTTGATCCGGACGGACAACATGACTGCCATGTACTACATACAGAAGCAGGGAGGAACACACTCTCCACAGTTGTCTCATCTGGCTCAGAGTATGTGGAAGTGGGCCATTCAGAGGAACATATTCCTCATGGCGGAACACCTCCCCGGCAAGGACAACCAGATGGCGGATCTGCTCAGCAGACACAGCCAACAGATGCACAAGTGGGAGCTACATCCGTCAGTTCTCCAACCGTACTTCCAACAGTGGGGTCATCCAGAGATAGACCTATTCGCCACAAACGAAAACGCAAAATGCCAAAGCTTTGCCGCCAGGTTCCCACATCCACAGTCTCAGGGCAATGCGATATGGATGAACTGGTCCGGCAGATTTGCGTACACTTTTCCCCCAGCGCCATTAATACCTCTAGTGGCACGCAAACTGCGACAACACTCACTGACACTCATCCTAGTTGCTCCCACATGGGCGCGCCAACCATGGTACACCACCTTTCTAGAATTTCCGTGGTGCCGCATCAAAGGCTGCGGATCAAACCCGCACTTTTAACGCAGAACCATGGCGAGATTCAGCACCCAGATCCGCAACAGCTGAACCTGGCAATCTGGCTCCTGAAGTCTTAGAGTTTGGCTACCTAAACCTGCCACCTGACTGTATGGATATCATTAAGGAGGCCAGGAGACCCACTACCAGAGCTTGCTATGCGGCTAAATGGAAAAGGTTTGTCATTTATTGTAACAACAATGACATTAACCCGCTGGCCGCATCCATTCAAAACATCATCTGTTACCTCTTGCACCTATACCGATGCAATCTGGCATACACCTCAATACGTATCCATTTAACCGCAATAGCAGCCTATCTCCAAAACAGGCAGCACCTCTCTTTATTCAGAGTGCCTGCCATCAAAGCCTTCTTGGAGGGACTCAAACGAGTAATTCCCCCAAGACACCCACCAGCACCGGTGTGGAACCTCAATTTGGTCCTCACCAGACTGATGGGTCCACCCTTCGAACCTCTCTATTCATGTGAGATTCAATTCCTCACCTGGAAAGTAGCTTTCCTAGTGGCAATCACTTTGTTAAGAAGAGTTAGTGAACTCCAGGCACTAACCATTCAAGAGCCATTCATACAGGTTCACGCAAACAGGGTTGTACTACGTACCAATCCCAAATTCATGCCCAAGGTGATATCGCAGTTCCACATGAATCAAACTATTGAACTGCCTGTTTTCTTTCAAAATCCACAAAATGTCGCAGAGAGAATGCTCCATACACTGGATGTAAAAAGAGCCCTCATGTACTATACAGACAGAACTAAGGTCTTTAGGAAGACAAAACAACTTTTCGTTGCCTTTTCTCCACAACACAAGGGCAACGCCATTTCCAAAGCAGGTATAGCCAGATGGATCGTTAAATGTATTCAAATTTGCTATCACAAAGCTAAACGTACATTAACGATTCCCCCACGAGCCCACTCAACACAAAAGTTAGGGGCGTCCATGGCTTTCCTAGGAAACATTCCTTTACAGGAAATATGTAGAGCAGCCACATGGTCCACTGTACATACATTTACCAAACACTACTGTGTAGATGTACACTCAAAACAGCAGGCAGCTGTAGGACAGGCTGTTCTCCAAACTCTTTTTCAGACTGCTGCAGCTGGCACGGGTAGCCGCCGCTAATAGGAGGTACTGCTATGTATTCTATGCACAGATATGAATTCAGCAGCCCACATGCCTCGAACTGAATATGCTACTTACCAGTATGCATCTGTTCTTGGCATGTAGGGCTGCTGACATTCATATCGCCCACCCTCCTCCCCGGCGCCTGTAGCAGCTGCAGCTCTCAGAATTACTGTATAGCATGGTCATCACTTACTGTATCTACTCCATCACTGCCACAATGGCGAAAAACAATCTAAGGATGGAGAGGATGCCCATGCGCACTGTGGTCCAGGGGAGGAGTCACCTATCTCGTGATACTTCGAAGACTCTTCCAGGACAACAACGTGCAAACATCCGGACCCAACACTAGGCGGCGATCTATGCACAGATATGAATGTCAGCAGCCCTACATGCCAAGAACAGATGCATACGGGTAAGTAGCATATTCAATCGCCGCCCTGGGGTTGAGCTGAACTGGAGTCACCTTCTGCAGATCCCATTTGGGCCTGTGCCCCAGACTCCGTAGCATCCACATATATATATGGCGATACCTGCCTTTTTGGCCATAAGGTTGGCCCCCACCAGCGATTGTTACCCCAGCATATAGTGGTAGCCTACACCCTGCCCCTAAATGACCTGTCCAGCAAACTGGGTTTAGGAAAGTACTCTTGCACGCCTAGACCACCAGGCTCCCCTACCAACTACTGTGGACAGTGAGGTGCCCCACGGGCAGCCTTGGACAGTGCTGATTGTCTAACTCACCTCCACTAACGCTACACAGCACAGGGTGTAACTACTTCTGACTGCCATGGGCTGAACATTGTGGATCAGTCGGCCACACACTCCTGCGCTTGGCCCATGCCCTCTGAACACTTATAAGCCTCGTCACTCGACAACATTGTGCCCCCCACTGAGATGCCACCCCAAATGGATAAGCTTGATGTCTTACCACAAGAAATACGAGACTCGCGTATAGCAATAGAGTAGTGTGTGGGTGCCATGACAACTGACATCAGTATCCTTAAAGATGATTGTAGTATCCTGATGTGATGGATTGCCCCTCCCATGTTTCCCTGTCCCTGGCTGCTCAGCCCATGTTGAGTGTTCTGAATGGAATGTTTGGTCTGTGGGCTATGTGTGGAAGGCTTGGGTGACTGAATAGTAGAATGACAGTTGGATGGATGGGGCTGAGCAGCGAGCAGGCTGCTCCCAGTGGGGTTTACCATGACTTATACCTGGACTTATTCTACCTGTGTACCTGTGATAGGACCAGATTCTTGCCTACCTGATTATCTCCAAGAATCCTCTCAGGTCGCCAGGATCTTTTTATCTGCTAAATAGTGTAGAGGAGAGAAAATTCAAATCTCAATACATAATTAACCAAATTAAATTTCCATTCCAAAGGACCACTGACTACGAATCTACATTTTTAAGATTTTATTACAGCCAGAAATAAATGCACATACAAACACCACAATACAAGGTAAAGAAAATAAATGGGCACTAATACAAAAGAAATTCTACGCAAGAGTCTCATACGACTCAGAATAAACAGGATAATCAATTCTAAAAGCATCAATAAAACAATGGTTAGTCCAATCTCTATATCTGAAACCATTAGCCTAAAAGAAAAATCAGTTAGTCTTTCCCTACTCTATCTCTAAGGTGACATCACTACTTAGTATTTCCCTTCCCAGGCAAGAGAATAAAAAGGTGTCAGAAGTGAAGACTTCCTTAGAAGTACATTCACTTAGTCAGAGCTCGTTCTAAGATGCTCCTTTTAGCTTCCCATCTAAACCTCATCTGCTCAACCCACGGGGCACTGTCCAGAATACAAAATCCCCAAAACGTAGAACACGCCCTTCGGCACACCTCTTCAGCCAGGCCTTCTTCCAGTACTTTTCCAGTGAAACTTGTACTCCATCCAACGACGGTTAGCTTGACCTTGGGTCCCAGGCACCTTCTCCGCTGAAAGTATCATCCGTACATTCCAATGTACTCCCCTGTTGGCTTCTCGTACCATCCCAACTCCTAAAACAAAGACCTAGTCTCTCTAACGAGTTAAATGTCCTTGCACCTGCAACAGAACATGGGAACGAAAAACTTTTCTCTCCTCTAAGATTTTCCATCCTCCTGAAACCCAAAGCCTTTACCAAGGGAAATCATTTTCAGCCTACAACATTTAGCTAACATAAGAAATGAACAGGCCTTTCTCTTTAACCGTATATGCGATCAGGCCTTAACATTGTTAAACACTCCTAAATCACACTTTAAGCATTAGTTTTCATTAGTCCTATATACGTGAATAAGCAAACTGCACGTGCAACTTTAACATGACGCACGTTTAACTAACACATTGCATTACGTGAAAATCAAACATTATGCGTTTACTAAAATACATTCGCAATGATCTGCAGCATTACTTATCATGAAAAGCATGGTTACATTTCTAATCGCTCCTATTTTAAACAATTCTAGTAATACATTTCTATGGCACACCTAACCTACGTCGATTGATATGTGGGTGCGGACCAACAGTGAATATGATGCACCCCTACAAATTTCAGAATAACGTAACGCTCTATCACCTGCTTACCTGATACCTGAATAAACCTATGTTGACATCATCACTCCAAGGACAGAGCGTACATCAAGAGTTACATGGCCAGGGTGCCTGCGCAAAGTCTGTTTCCTGATGTGAGCACAACGTGGAAAGAGCCTGCATATTGTCTCTATTCGCTTTTGCACATCTACTAGATGTCTCATATATACAATAAGCGCAGAAATCTCTACTCTTGGTCCTGCACTAATCTGGTGTCAGCTGTGGTCAGCCTCAACGATGATACTTCCAAAAAGGTTTGCTGCGTGTGGAGACTGCTTTGCCAGAGAGCATGTTACCCACAGTTCACTTTATATGTACGGAGGTATGGCTTTGGTTTGGCTCTACTTGTCTACATGGTGTGATTTTGGCAGTTACATTTCTGCCCAGCTGTGTTTTTTTTTTTTTAAATGCGCACAATGTGGACAGTCTTTGGCTGGCACACGCTTCTGCAGACTGAGGACATGTCTTAAATTGAACTTTGACCATTTTGCGACGATGTTTTGTGAGCATAGGACTTTTTTTGTCTTACATTGTTGGGTTATGCTGAGACCTCATGTCTGCAGCGCCCAACCCCGGTTTTGAATTTAATTTTTTTTAACTTTGCTCATGCTTACCTGCCTCAGTCCTGGAGTTGGAGTCTTGGCTGTGACTCACTCTTCTCCTCTGCTGGGGATGCCTTCGTGAGTTTGGAACACGCTTATGACGTGAGCCTCCCGGCATGGCGTGATCTGACGTGCTGCCTTTTTGATGCTAGCAAGGTTTGCTGTTTTGCCAACCACGTTTTCACATGTGCGTTGTCTTCAATGGAGTTATTTGGTGCATGAAGACTGACGAGAACGTCATGTTTAAGAGGAATGAGCATGATGCTGTTTTTTTTACACCGGCGGTGAGTGAAAGTTGGTTTTTTCCCCCCTCAAAGTGACTACCATCCGGTGCCAGGATCTATTTTTCTTTTTCACGTTTCACACCAGGATTTTAGGAAACTGCAACATGAAGGCATTTCTTTATCGTAATGGGCAAAACATACATGAAAGGCTTATCGGAGTGCTTCTTTTCTCGAGTGCAGTGTAGGATTGTTAAAAATTGTGAAATCTTGTTTTCATGCATTTCTTCATTCACTGCTCTGTGTTACGCTGCAATCTAGTAACAATTTCTCACACTTGAAGTCCGTTGGTGGTTAATTGAGTTCTACTGCTTGTAACGCTTGTCTGTTTTTGTACATGAAGTTCAATGTTGGCAAATCTTTAGCTTGTAGCTCCATGTTCAATATCTCTCTTTTCAGTTTTTATATAGCAATTTTGAATGTCATATTTATATTACAGTTTACAGTTTCCACATTTCACAGTTTAATTTTCACTTACGTTGGGGACGCTTTAGTTTTCTGTGGTTAGCTGCACTTCATTCTCCCTTACATGAGGGATGGTCATGGGTTTAGGTACATGTCCTTTTCCCATAAAGTGTTACACGTGGCCCCTACACAGGGGTGGAACCCTTTCACGGGGTAACTTTACCCTTACATGAGGGTTGGCTCTACGTGGGGGTACGTTTTTGGGTTCTGTGACCTCACTTTGAGGTTGATGATTGGGTTTCGTTTTTTCCCTTTCACACGTTTGTTTTTTAAGTCCAACTTTACACTATATTTACATTGTACCCTTACGTGAGGGTGGTCTCTTTGACTTGTTGCAGGGGTGGGTCCCTGTGTGCTTAAGACTCCTTGCGCTGCACGAGTTTATGTTGCAGGGGTGTCCCTGTGTGCTTAAGACACCTTGCGCTGCACGAGTTTTATTGCAGAGGTGGTCCCCTTGTGCTGCACGGGTTTTTGTTGCAGGGTTTTCATCCTGCCTGACTCCTCACATTGGAGAGCTTTCTTGTTCTTTTCACTGGTTGTCCCTCGTAATTTGTTGGGGCAGGACATTGGGTTATAGTCCCTCTAGTCCTCATTTACGTACACGTTGTCCCTTACTTAGGGTGGGGGCAGAACGTTTGGTACTAGTCCCTTCTGTCCACATTTACTGTACTCCTTACATGGAGAGGTTACATTTGAACGTTTTCTCATTTTTTCTTCATAAGAAGAGGGAGATGGGTATCATTGTTTATCTATTGTTTATCCGTCTTTCTCCATAGTCTTTTGTTCCTTTCCCTCTAGTGATGCTTGTTTGTCGCTATCCCTGGGTCTGGGCTCTCGATTCATCTTGTTTAGCTATATTCCTCTTGCAATATAGTCTTTTCTTATTGTACTGATGCTGTAATTTTTATGTTTATAGTTATATGCTGTTTTTATCTTTTATGCTTTGTTTACGTTACATCTTATCTTCTGTTCATTAGGGAAGAGGTATGTAGTATCCTGATGTTATGGATTGCCTCTCCCATGTTTCCCTGTCCCTGGCTGCTCAGCCCGTGTTGAGTGTTCTGAATGGAATGTTTGGTGTGTGGGCTATGAGTGGAATTCTTGGGTGACTGAATGTGAGATGACAGTTGATGGATGGGGCTGATCAGCTGGCAGGCTGCTCCCGGTGGGGTTTACCATGACTTATACCTGGACTTATTCTACCTGTGTACGTGCTTACCTGATACCTGAATAAACCTACGTTGACATCATCACTCCAGTGTGGTCTCCTGATTACTACAATGATTGTGTAAGCTGGCTGACAGTCAAAACGAACGAGCAAGCTAAAGCCTCACTGTCACTCATTGCAACTAGCTCACCTGCACCAGGAAGTTGAACAACTCCAAGATAAAGTGGATGATGCGGAAGGTAGGGCCCAACACAACAACATTCGCATCGTGGGGTCGCCAAGGTGGCAGAAGGCCCAAATCCAACGCAATTTGTTGAAGATTGGTTCCGCAACAAGGTGGCCCCCACTGGGCTGTCAGAAATGTTCTCTGTGAAGAGGGCCTATCCCTTGGGCAGCACCACATCCCATGTTGTCCAAAATCCTAAACTTCAAGGTCCACAATGTCTTGTTATGTGCTGCACAGAAGCAGGGGCCTATCCACTTGGAAAATGTACAGATCTTGCTGTTCCCAGACTAAACCATTACAGTGCAAAGTCAGGGCTCTTCGTTCAAGGAGGTGAAAACACAGTTGAGGTCGGCAGGCCACAAATGCGCATTACTGCTTATGTCTAGACTTAAAATTATACATGAACAAAACACCGTTTTCTTTGAGACCCCTGAAAAAGCATGGGGCTGACTGATGAACTCTATTTCCCTGATTCATGGCGCCGCAAACAACTGTTACGGGATCCACTCAGGTTGCAGCGACCTCTGAGACGGAGATGCGGGGGGCCAAGGGGAGAGTCATCCCAGGTGCGTTCCCCTCCCCACAACAGATCAGAGACTAGCTGCGATCAGGTCAGCGCCCTCCTTAAGGCACAGCCAGAAATCTATCAGTCCCAGTTCTTAAGAAGACAGCATCTCCGACTCTGCTGGCAGCATGGCCCTGTTTCCATCCATAATGGCACATATCACACATGATGTAATGGGTTGATGTTTTAGGTCTACTTGTTTGCATTAATTAATATTTATTTTCAGGATTGCCCGTTGACTTCAGGGGCGCTCCATTTTCTTGGTCCGTGGTAAGCAGAGTATTGCTATACTGGGGCAACATCTATGTTCATCATGTGTTCACTGTATTTTTACAGATTTCATGCCTGACATCTCATCATTGCTAATATCCTCACTGTTACAAGATATCCTTGCTACTAAATGAGTTTAGTATCCATAATGGTTTCAGCCTGGGTCCGATCAACCTATAATGGTGGAGTTGACTTGCGTTTTTTACTTTGCTTTCTATCTGGAAATGTCAAATTGTACACCACTTGTGCGAATGCAACTGTTTGTTCGAAATTATTAGTTGGAGTTGGGAATTTATTGTTTAGAACTGTCACCTGTTTCATCACTTGGAGGGCTCTGGAGAGGGGGAATGGGGTGGACTGCTGGGGGGGTGGGGGGTGTTTTTTCTTGTTTATCAAATACCAGTAACGTTGAGTGCATATATTATTAGTACCTGGAACTTACGTGGGTTAGGTGCGCTACACAAAAGGCACAGGGTCTTGGCGCAACTGAATAGGCACAGCATGTGCATAGTATTTCTGCAACAAAACCCACCTCACCAATCACGCGTCCCTGAAAAGACGCAGAAAGTAGAGGGGTCAACTCATCTCCACTTCATATTCTGCTTTGGCCAGTGGCGCAGTGATTTGGATCTGGGAAGGGGTTCCCTTCATAAGCCTAAACACTAAGATTGACCCACAGGGACACTATGTCCTAGTCAGGGGTACCTTAGACAAAGCACCACTTGTAATAGGATGCATATATGCACCCACTGAAAAACAAAATGTCTTTTTGTCCCACCTGTCTTTAACAGACTGGGCTGCATACCCCTGGATACTCGGAGGAGACTTTAATGCAGTACTAGATATCACCCTGGACCGTACACATCCACCCCTTCCAGGCACTGCAACGGTACACCAGTCGAGTGTGCTGAAGCAATGGATAAGGGATGGAGTTTTTCCAAAGTCTGGTGTAGTCACAGCACCACATTCAGGGAGTACCCCTTTTATTCATATCCACACACACTTAATTCTCTCCTAGACAGATTCCTTAGCCCCGCCACACTATTGCCCAGCATTACCCATGCTGCACATTTAGGAAAAACACTGATCACAACCCTGTGGAATTAACACTAATGTAGGGTGATACGCTGATACTAAAAAGGCATTAACAGCTCACCCTCTTAGAAGGCACAGTGTTTTGTGAGACGTTAGCTGCGGCCATAGATATGTACTTGAACGAGGGCACCACCTCTTCCCCGCTCATAGAATGGGAAGATTTTAAAGTTGTGATCAGAGGAACAGCCACAAACGCAGTGCTAAGGGTTCAAAGAGAGACGGAAAGGGAACTCACAGTTAGAACACAAGCTGGACCCACTAGAAACTGAAGCAGTGACTGATAATGCAGTAGCAGATGAGCTCCAGGAAGCTTGGATCACACATGCCGAATTGCTGGAGCCACTTAGGGTAATTGACTATAGAACCTATTTCCAGAAAACACATGTTCACGCAGACAAATCAGGTCCTCTTCTGGCTCGCCTGATATGGTCAGATACACCCACACCCATCCTGGCTATCAAGGAGCCAGAGCGATTGCTATTGACACGCGGGGCCAAATAAACAGTGCCGTCCAATGCTTCTATTTGCAACTATACACTGCCCTGAGTCAATTGCTGATTTTGTTTTAGCCAGGCAACATTGCCTAGAGTGTCTGTAGCGGACGGGGAGGTCTTGAGTGCCCTGGTGATCCTGGGGGAGATACGTGGAGCCATTAAAGATTTGGCCAAAGATAAAACGCCAGGCTTAGATGGGATCTTGACTGAATTTTACGCAACATACTTTGCTAAATTAGTACCACGACTGTAGAAACTATACAATGCATCCATAGAGGAAGGTGAACTGCTCCATCCACCAGAGAAGCATTGGTGACCTCTCTGTTAAAGCCTGGTAAGCCACCCACAGAACTCACTTCGTACAGGCCTCTCTCACTTCTTAATACCGAATTCAAAATTTTAAGTACAATTTTAGCAGGTAGACTTCTCCCACTAATTCCAAAATAAGCTCCATATCGACCAATGTGGGTTTATGCCCGGGCGTAGCACGTCATTGAATATTCTCTGCCTGCTCCATATTATGAATGTGGCCCAAGACCAGTACCCTTATGCTGTCTGCATCTCACTGGATGTTCGTCAAGCATTCAACACCCTGGGGTGGGACTACGTGATGGCAGCGCAGACTCACTATGTAATTCTCGGCACATATATTAAATGGGTCACCTTCCTTTACACCAATCCAACAGCCAAAGCAAGGACGTGCACGCATATGTCCGACTTCTACCCAGTTGCAAGGGGAACACAACTGGGTTGCCCCCTGTGACCACTTGTATTTATACTGGCATTGGAACCCGTAGCCCAACACACCCGCCAAGACTCAGTGACGAGTGGGATACCGGTTGGCAATACGTTACACTCAGTGTCACTGTATTCAGATGACATGGTCCTATACATCAAGGATCTCCAAATGGGATTACTGGACTATGCCCAATTGCTATCCTCCTCCGGTACACTTTTGGGACTTCGCATTAATGTAGAAAAATGCTGCGCCTTTCAATTCAATGCGACGAACATAGGCCCCACACTGCTATTCGGGGGTGTGGATCTTCCGGGGGCACCTCAGACACTCCGCTACCCGGGATTCCAGGTGTACAGTGACATGAAGGATCTCGAGGGAAACTTTGTAAAAAATGTTAAATCCATTACGTCATATATTGTTTTCTGGGTCACCGTGCCCCTTTCGGTAGCTGGCCTCCTAGCATTAGCAAACATTGTCATGTTGCCTCGCCTCCTTCACTATTTTCTAAACCTCCTGGTGGTGGTGCTGGCATAGGAAGTTACTGAATACTCTGCTGACTGAACTTGCTTGGGGGCAGGGGCGTCGGAGAGTGAGCATCGCCAAATTGCAGCTCCCTTCGGGAGGTGGGGACTTCAGAGCCCCGACTTCAAGGTCTACTGCTTGGTGGGGCAGCTGCAATGGCTCTCCTTCTGGGTGACAGAGCACAATCTATCTGACAGAGATATACTACTCAACAAAGAGCAATCGGCTAACTACATAGGCTTGAGCTGCCCCCCTGTGGTCTACACCTGCTATTGCGAGAGGCTCTGGCCTACTGGCAAATGGCGCTGAAATGCACAGCAACTCCTGACCCTTATGCACCCAATATCCCACTACTAGGCCTCCCAGTTTGTTCAGGCACGCAGACAACCCGTTGGCTGGACCCCTGAGAACTGGTGGAAGTAACAACTTTCAGGGCAGTATTTCAAGACGGCACACTACTGACCCACGGAGATTTTGCAACCACTCACGGTCCTCCATATATACAATTCTTGACACATGCAAGCATTCTTTAGTATGTGTGACTTCATTGGTCCCCTGACATGGGATCCCGACACACACAAGCAGTTGCAGTCACTACATGTTATGAGACATGGCCGGCACCTTATACGCTGGCTGTACCGTGGGATTAGGGCGCACCAAGGCGCTACACTCACTCACTTGAAATGTAGTTGGGAAACAGACCGTATCCAAGAATTATCAGACGGTGACTGGACACATATGCTGAATACCCTAAAAGAGTATCCCGCAAATTCCAGATTCTAATTCATCTAATTCTCCATATTACACAGGGCCTAGTTAACACCCCATAGAATTGGCAGGCTGTTTTCCCTCCATCTCATTTGCTTGTCCTCGCTGCAGAGCCACAGGTGCCAATCTGTTTCACGTTATGGACATGCCCACGACTCCACATACTGGCAGGGCATCTCATTTCCATTGACTGATCTCACAGGTCTCAGTCAGTCGAGCACTCGGGCACAATTTCTCCTGGGCCTCCACCCATGTCCCAGGGGCTCCAAGATAACGCTATGCTTTGCTGATTTAGCATTGCTATTAGCGAAAAGGCTCATTACGAGACAGTGGGAGTCCAGAACAGCTCCACGGCTGGTGGATTGGCAGGGGGAGGTGGCGCAATGAGGACTGGTGGAGAGTGTGGCCATCCGTCATGAAGAGTACAGAGGTCACAATAATAGGCCCTTATCCCTGGAATGGGATACCTTGGTAGAAGGTTCTGAAGTGCAGGATATGGTGCCCGACTGACCGATGGCCCTGGACCATGTGCCCTAGCATAGGGTATACATGTAGTGTGATCTAGAATACTCTAACATTTGATAGGACCACACCTGATGGGGCATTCATAGCCACGCTGCCCGCGAGGTATTGACCCTCCGGCGTGCCTTATTAGCATTCAGGGTGCTGCCGCGGGCACAGCTCAACCCCCCCATGGAATCCCCATGTGGGTTTTCCGACCTCGGAGCTTAGTCCGTTCCATATTTGAGGTATTACACAGGTCACCAGTTAACAAGTTGGGGCGTGGGATGGGTAGTTATCATTGGTTATTGGTTTTGATTGCCTTCAGGCATTCAGACGCACGCAGACAATTCGATTTCCTGATCGCCAAACTGCGGATTCTAATGATGCTATCTATACTATAGTTTGTCATACGGATGTATGATGCTGTGCTGAACTGATTTTAATTTAGAAAAGGCAATAAAGTCTGTGTTTAAAAAAACAAAAAACTACTGCTTTCTGTTGGCTTCAGAAGTAGGGTCCTCGGGTGTGAATAACAGCCTTCTTGGCTCCAGCACCAAAGTGAATTCCCAGTAGCCATACTACGGTACTTTCCTGTACCCAACTTTTCCACACAAGTCGTCCAGCTCTTTGAAAAGAGTGGGCGTCTATGTGAGTCCTTCTACAGTTTCCCCAAGGAGGTACAGGTAAAACAAGCATTTGCAATGCAATAGGTCTCGCATTTACGCGAGTTTGAGCTATTGACATTGCAAATGACAATGCCTTTTATTTTTGTTTTTTGAACATAAATAAAAGGCATTGTCATTTACAATGCCAATAGCTTAAACTCGTGTAAATGCGAGACCTATTGCATTGCAAATGCTTGTTACACTTGTTAACACTGTTTGGGCATTGGTTGCACCTCAATTTAACACCCACATATTGTGATAATCAACCAGTGACCTTTCCAAAACACCTTCCACTGCGCAGCAACATGTGTTGCCGCATTATCAGTAACTTTTAAACAGTTTAATCTAAAAGCACATTTTTGGTGGTTAAAATCAGCAGTTAATGCAGCAGATGATGGATTGTGTGATAAATACTGCTAATCTATAATTATGTGAAAATCGCTGCGCCTGCACAATCGAATTATGACAGTGGCTCTGCTTACATGAAATGGCTCCCTATCGAGGCATGCAGCCTCGTGAGAACTGCTTTCTTGACAGTCACAGCTCTGAATCTCCAAAATATCTCTCGCTGAAGCTTTCCTTTTCTGGAGACTCTTGCTCGCTGTGTTGGAAAGATAGATCTCTCTTGACTTCAAGTTTCAAGAAGTTAGTGCTTCGCAAGAGCAGTTAACGTTGATGCTGAACTGAACACTTTCTGCGTGAATCTTTTATTATTCATTTGCATATTCAGCTATCTGTTGATGCTTTGCAAGATCGTTTTGTTGAAGCAGAAAGTGTAATTAATCTATATTATTTGTGGAATGTTGTTTCTCATCACTTATTAATACACCCTGTCTAGTGTAATATTCTTTCCCTCAATAAATAGCGTAACAAATTTGTTTTTTTTGGTGCAAAAATAAATTGTTCAATTACGTTAGCTCATAAATGATTAACTTTTTTGCCTCCCTTTACATCTTCTCCGTGATGCATACTGGAAGCCAGTTGGGTGAAGTTTGTATTTTTAAAGACAACAAACAAGTTTAAAAAAATAAAATAAAATAAAAATAAAAAGGATGTTCCCAAGTGAACCTTTGCCCACCACCACCCGGCCTTCTACCCCTATGGCCAGTATCAGTTCGGGGATCCCTCCAGGTCCAAGAACTCCACCCATGAGAGCACCAGCACCCTGAAGGCCTGGCTGAACGAACACCGCAAGAACCCCGGCAAGGGCGAGAGGATCATGCTCTGTGAATATGTAATATATATATATATATATATATATATGTCCAATCCTAATCGCTTCAACTTTTCTTAATAAGTAATCTTGAGTGAATTTGCAACTTGTATATCTGTAACTCTCACCATGAGCAACTGTAGTAGATGCATGTACTGCCACTCACCACCGTTCTTTTTGATTTTAGGCGCATGTATCGGTTTCCTATCCTATTTGTAATTCATGTACTCTGGAGTGCTTATGTAATGTAAATGGTGCTATAGTAAAACGCTCCGACACCTCCGGGTAAAGTACGCGCTATATAAAAACGCATAAATAAATGCATTCATAAATAAATACATCTCCTGAAAGCGACGGCTCGGTGTTTTGCAGCTCGGCTTTGACGCCTGCTATACCTTTAGTCAGGTACCCGACGTATTTGGGTCAGCAACATGCCCGCACCGATGCGAAAAAGCATGATGCGTGCTATCAGCAGCCTGCAGGTTTCGTCCTAGAGACAGCTGGGAGCACCCCAGTAGAGAATGCCTTATGGGGTTCATTTCCCACGGCGAGGCTGGGATCCTATCCTTACACTACTGTGTTTTTACAATCCTCACACTTTTCTCAGGCGAATGTGAGAAGGCGCGAGGCAAGGACGGGTGAGGGGGGGTTGTTTTTCCTCTGTTCAACACCACCAACAAATATCTCATGGGGGTCGTTTGTCATGATGGGATAAATTGAACAGCAGTAAGGAAGGAGATAGCTGACCCTTGACCTCGCCCACGCCCTCTGAAGAACCCCCTCCCAGACAAGCCTACCTCCCTCCGTGATAGACAATAGGATTCTAGAACGGGGTGAGTGGGCAGGGCAGGGGGGGGTGAGCGGGGGAGCGAGTGCTTTCTCAATAACAACACCACCACCCATAGGCTGGCTGCCTCTGGTGCGCGATGGGAAAAATAGGTTAGGCAATGCGGACTCACTGTTTTATTATTTCTGGGATCACTAAAAAGGAGTATCGTTCAGTTTAAGTAATGCATAATGTATAATGACATTGCCACCAATCTCTGCCTCGAGATCCAGACACGACAAAAGCTACCAGGCATCAAATGTCACTGCTGCCAAGTCCTTTCTTCCGTGCTGGTTTTCAGACCGGTTACGGCCACCTCGACAGAGGCAATGCTGTCCTACCCAGCATCTCTGCCACACACCTGGTGAAAGTCTTACAGCCTGCAGTCAACCTGATAAAACAAGCAGGAAGGAGGTGGCAAATGGCGTGCACTTTCACGGCCGCTTTGATGTCCTCAGTGGCCGCGCGGCTCACTGAGGACATCAAAGCGGCCGTGAAAGTGATCAGGCAGTGCTTTTCAGGCTGTCCATTGGTGCGCGCGCCCGGCGCACATGCACTGTATTTGGAGGCCTGAAAAGCACTCGTTTGCACTTCCAGATCCCCCTTTAACAAAAGCTCTCGCGAGAGCAGCGCTAAAGCGCTGTCTCAGGCGAGACCTAAAAAGGGCTCCTATAGTATTAATTTAATGCCACCATGGTCATTCACCACATAACCTGTGTTGAAGTGGCAGTAGACAACCTCACTCGAAAACCGTGTACAAGTTGGTGTTGTGAGAGCATTGCTCTAATGATGCCCAAAAGAGAAGACATGGAACACCTCTAGTGGACTCGCATAATAGGTGAAAGTAACTGGAGGAAAAGTGCAGGGTTTGTCCTGAAAAACATCATGGGGCAGGATAACACTACTTTACCAAATGGGAGGAAGTTTTGTTACAATAATCAATTCACTGTAGCACAAATGTCCTCTTCAAGACTAGGAGAATCTGTGCCGCTCAGGTGGTAACAATTTTCTGACCTACAATGCGTTGTTCCTCCAGTGCGCTTGACAGACATGTGAACCCACTGGAGGTACTTTGTGATTTTTGTTTTATATGAACATCAGCTTCGAAATCATGTGCACAGTCAAAGGGCAACCCTCGTTCTGAGTTAGGGTGGCTCCTACCCTCTTAACCTTGACAACTGCTAGTTAATGTGTTAGAGGCCTGTGAGAAAGTGGCTTTGTATATACTGTTCCCAAATAGGTACAGGGTGTACAGAGTCCACAGTCCCCAGAGGTTTGGCAGAGGCTAAAGTTAGATATAACCTTACTCTCTAAAGTGGTAGCTTGGTTGAGCAGTAAGGCATTATCAGAGGACAGTGTAAAGCATTTGTTGTACACACTCAGTCAGGAAATGGTCTCACACACTCAATAACTGAACTCTAGGCCAATGGTTTATATAAAAAAAATATATGCTTGTTTTATTTTAGAACCAACAATTGAAATTAAAATATACTTTCTCAGAATTAGATGCTTTATATAAATACTTTTGCAATATGCAATTGACTTTTGTAAACAGTTACAAGTGGTTGCAATAGGCAACACTATTTTAAACCCAATAATGCATTGAGTTTCATGTTATTTGCCACAGATTACTTCTAGGATTACTTTTGGAATTCCAGGACTGGATCCTAGATTCAGTCCTGGGTCAGTACTTGGAATCAAGTGATAAAAGTCGACTTAATTCCTGATGATTTTTAGACAATATTGTGCTATTTTAAAAGTTGACACTTTGAAAATATCTCATAGAAAACAGTCAATGATTCCCTATGGCAGAAAATTCAAGTTGCAGGTAAAGTATGTTCTCGTTACTTTTGTAATCCAGTACTGGGTGCCTAGACTCAGTACTGGGACCTTTATCCAAAACAGGTAAGTAATTACGTTTTCAGATATACGATTTTTAAAGAATATTTAAAGATTGCAGAAATTGACACTTAGAAGAACTTTCACAGAAAAAACGGTCCATGATTTCCTATGGAAGAAAATTGGGTTACTGGTAAGTACAGTTGTAAGTAGTTCTCAGAGTCAGTGCTGGGCACCAAGATCCAGCACTGGGAGCTCACCTAAGAGCAGGTGAGTATTTTCGTTTTCGTTACTCAGCTGATTTTTGGTGAATATTTTAAGTTTTGAAAAGGCCACCCTTAGAAGAAAATTCAGAAAAAGCCAGTCAATGTTACCCTATGGAGAAAATTGAGTTATCGGTTTAAAGGTAAGTACTCGATTGGCAGAGTTAAGGTTCTGGGCATAGACTCAGGGGTCTCCCAGGGTCAGGTAGGTACAGTTTGTTCGCCCCCAGCGGCACAAGGGCGACCGGGTGCAGAGAGAGTTGGGCCCAATGTTATCCTATGAGAGGTAGGGGGGCCTTGGTTGGTGGCTGCTGACTAGCAGGCCACGCGGCTGTGGGAGCTGGGCTCCTGGTCACTTACTCAGGGCAAGTGGGGAAGTAGATAGGTGTAGAGGTTGCACTGCCAGGGCCACTCGGGCGGCTGGGTGCAGGGTGCTTTTGAGCCTTCGGGGGCTCAATTGATTTCAATGGGAAATCTCCGGTTTAGAAAAAGACTGCAAGCTCGGGGACGAGGATTCTCCAGGTGCCACCACCACTTCGAGAGGCGAGTTGGGTAGTTGGAGGATAGGTAGGTACCCCGGGATTGGGCACAGGGGGCCGCGAGGCGCCGGGTGCAGGGGTGCCTTTTGGTGTTGGGAAATCTTACCCTCTGTTGATCGCGGTTGGGGGGGGGGGGGCACCTTGTTCTGAGGCTGCAGGCTTCTTCAGGAGTGTCGAGGGAGGTCCTTGGGTGCCGGACTATGGGTCGCAGTCGCCGTGGGGTCGTCCTCGTGGTCTTTGTTCACTCCGGCACAGGCCAGGCTTGGCTGGTGCAGAGTGTGCTGGGTTTGCGGTTCCAGGCTGTAGCCAGGTCCTCCGGGGTTTTTGAGGTTGCTGGCCACAAGAGATGCTGGGTTGGAGCAGGAGCAGGTTCGAGGTCGACAGGCCGGTACGGCTGGGACCAAAGCAGTTTGTGTCTTCCTCTTCTTAGCAGCTGCAGGGCAGGTATTCTTTCTTCTAGCTCTTCTTTGGATTTTGGAATCTGGAATCTGGGGAAGGAAGGTTCAGGGTGCCCCTAAATACTAGATTTAGGGGTGTTACGGGTAGGTGAAGGGCAGGGACCAATGGGTCCCTGTCCTGGGGTGGGTATCCTGCCTCTCTCCTGTGGGAGGGGGGCAGTAGCCTAGTCCTGATTGGTTAGGGCTTCCCATCTTCAAGATGGCGAGAGCCCGTGGATGTGCTTCACCTCGCCTCCCCCACTTGAGGGGTGGGGTTGGCAGGCTGGCACATCCCCTGTCCTTAGTTGGGGTTTCCGGCCAAGCTTCCCGCCAGAGTGGGGGGTTGCAGTGGCCTGGGGAAGCTCACAGAGGCGGCATGCCTTTGAAGCTTCCCCCTGCCCATCCTGGGGGAGGAGATTTAGCACCTCGCCCAGGATGTGCATTGTTGCAGGCCCAGGAGAGCAGGGGCTCTCCTACCCAGGGGTCCAGCAACATGTCTGCTGTGTGGCAGCCTAGGCAGCCTCAGAACAGAAGTGGATTGTGGGTTAGGTTTCAGGGGGCCTCTCTAAGATGCCCTCTGTGGTGCTTGGTACATTAAATCCCACACTGGCATCAGTGTGGATTTAATGTGCTGAGCAGTTTGACTTCAGTGCTGCCATTATGGTGCTGTGGAGTTCATGTTTGACAAGCTCCCAGCACCATGTACTCTTAAATGGCAGCACTGCACTTACAGGGCCCAGGAATGGACCTGGGTACTGTAGGGGCACAGGGCTCCTGCCTCTGTGCCCACACCACTGGCATAGGACACCCAGCTAGAGGGGTGGCTGATGTATGCCAGGGCAGTGTAGTTTGTGGGCATAGATGTGTGCCATGTCGACTCTCTGTTTTGTCTTGTACCCAGACACTCAGCCTGCCAGGGCAGTGTGTGGGTGTTAGGGTACAGGGCCTCTAAGGGTGGCACAATGAGTGCTGCAGCCCTTGGAGGCCTTCCCTGGTCACAAGGCCCTGGGTACCTAGGGTACCATTTACCAGGGGCTGACATGTGGCCAGGGTTTGCCAATTTGGTTTTGAGGTTTTTGTTTAGGGAAGGAACATAGACCCTGGGCACCTGATTGGCAGGAGTCCAGGGCACACTCAGTCAAAGTACATTCAGCATTTCAGCAAAAAGTGGGGGCATACCATGCAAGAAAGATGGCACTTTCTCGCAAGGCCTATAAAAGTACTCTCTAGTTTTAGAAAAAAACAGAACTACGAGTTTGGCCCTGAACTGGTAGTTTGACTCCAGTGACGTAAAACCTTTTTGCCTGTGCACTTTATTGGAGCCCAATAACTGGACACTGGAGGAGAGCATCAGAGAATGCTCGGTGGGATTTTTGTTCCTCCGTTAGTGATAGTGACACCTTATATTCCGAATCCTTTTTACAATAACACTCTTTAATTCTGAAGTTAGTACCAGAGTAACACCACGGAACAGGGCCAGAGTTGGTTCCAGAGTCCACTGCATCCATTTCTCATACCCACTTTTCAGACCCATTTGTGAGAATTTATCTACAGCTAAAACCCCAGGACTAGCGTGCTCCGTTAATCCCGCAGTCAACCCATATCAAGCCCAACAAGGTCAATGTTATCAGACATTTGGCGCCTGAGGAATAGCAATGCATCTCTACTGTTCCCACTCTCCACCCCACAGGAATTGATGGATTACTCACGCCTACTAATGAACACCTCAAATTAGTCTTTTCAGAAGCATGACATTCGCAAAGTGATAGCTTCCCACACACTTTCCTTTCGGCTACTGCCAAACTATAGCCCTGGGTAGGCAGGATTGAATGGAGTACTGCCATATTCGAGAATGTTTCCCTGGGTTGACCTTTGAATTTGAACTGTTGGACTCTCAAATTCTTTTTAGGACCCCCATACAGGTACACTTGTGGAGCACTAACCCTTATCTAACTAAGCAGTGGCTGAGTAATTTATGGTGACTAGTCTCTGGCATGATGAATCTAGGTGTTGAAAGAGTGGCTTCAAGCGTTTGCAACATCTATTGATAGCTCCATCCCTGTGCAACAATGAGTCCCGCATGGGCCCCTTGTCCCCCCCCACATTCTGTCCGGTACTCAAACATGCACACAGTAGCACACCCACACCTTAAGTTTGGGCATGAGGCACCTGGTTGACTATATGGAATGGGCAACTTCTTGACTGCTGAAGGTTATCCTAGCCCCTGCCCCCCCAGTAAGGTATTCATCTCCATTTTTCTTTATGAGCAGTCCCCAGGACAAAACATATATACGGCTGGCATTTGGAGGGGAATGCTTGGTCTGTCTCTGAAACAAACTTTGGACCTGCTGGTTTCTGATATTCTGATAGAGACTTCTAAAAGCAGATACCTCACCTTAAAATATTCCTTAGTTGTCAGACTGCATCCGAAAATCTTGAGTGGTACTTGTGTGCGCTGGTAGGTGGCATTGAGCAGCTCCGCGTTGGTGTGATAAATGACATGCCCGGTGCTTATATAGATGCCATCCTTGCGTGCTATCAGTTTATTTTTTCTGCGTGGATCCGGAGTGTTGCATCAGTCACTTTTTGACCATCCTTTTTTTTACTTTTGTCACTCTTTTTGAGTAATTCTCTCCCAGTGTGCTACTAATGTAATGTAAAAGAAATTTGTAAAGCGCAACGTTCACCATGCGGTTTCTTGGCGCTAAGATAAGCAGCTACCTGGGGAGGAAGGGGTGGGAGGAGAGGGAGAAAAAAGAAAAGGGAAGGGGAGAAGGAGAAGGAAAAAAGGGGGAGAAGTTAGTTGTAAGCAAAACGGAAGAGATGAGTCTTAAGAAGAGATCTGAAGTGAGTATAGGATGGGGCCAATCTTATATCCAAGGGGAGAGTGTTCCAAAAAGAAGGGGCAAGAAACGAGAATCTAAGACCGCCCCATTTCTTGCGCTTAACTCTGGGGACTTTGAGGAGAGCCAGGTGGGCCGAGCGCAGATTGCGGGTAGGAACATAAGGGTGAATGAGAGAAGAGATAAACACGGGGCTAAGACCAGCCAAAGATTTGAAGATGAGGCACCCCAGCTTGAATTTGCAGCATTCGGAGACAGGGAGCCAATGCAAAGATTTTAACAAAGGGCGAGTGTGACAATGCCTAGGTTGATGGAAAATGAGGCGGGCTGCCTGATTCTGGACGAGTTGCAAGCGTTTTAGCTGATAGTCGGGGATGCCTACATATAAAGAATTAGCATAATCGATTCTGGAAATGACTAGAGCTAAAAGGGCCAAAGTGAGGGCTTCAGTAGTAAGAAAGCGAGCAATTTTGCGGATTTTGCGCAGCTGAAAGAAACAGACAGAGACAGTGGCGTTAATCTGAGGTTTCATTGAGAGGTCGTTACTGATGATAACTCCCAGACTTTTAGCCGAGGTGGAAGGGCAGGGAGGCGAACCCAGACTGACGGGCCAGAAGTTAGTTCCAAGGATTGGAAGGGCCTCCGACAAGAACCAGTTCGGTCTTGTCGGGATTCAGTTTCAAATGGTTAGCCCCCATCCAGTTACTGATGTGACAGAGGGTGGTTTGAAAATCGGTAACTGACTGGTCCGAGGAGTCGATGTTAAAGACTAGTTGAATGTCGTCCGCATAGTTGAATGCGGAGACATTTTTGTCTCGGAGAGAGCTGATCAAGGGAGTGAGGTAAAGATTGAAAAGTAGGGGGGACAAGGAGGATCCCTGAGGCACACCACAGGTCAAATCGACCTTGTCTGCGGAGAACTGTGACAGACGAACCGCTTGTTGGCGGCAAGAAAGGAACGAGCGAACCCAATCGAGGGCAGTACCATCGATCCCGGCCTGTCTGACACGGTCGACCAGGATCGCATGGTCGACCGTGTCAAAGGCGGCCGACAAGTCCAGGAGAACCAGGGCCTGACGGATGTTAGAGTCGGCTCCTCTTCGTAGTTCTTCCATAACGGAGAGTATGACCATCTCGGTGGAGTGAGCAGGCCTAAATCCGGCCTGTTGGGAGTCAAGAAAATGGGATCGCTCGACATGGGAGCTCAGAATGTTAGTGACATGGGTCTCGAGTACCTTCCCAAGATAGGGAAGGAGGGAGATGGGACGGAAATTACTCATGACTGTTGGATCGGCAGTCGTTTTTTTTAAAATAGGTACCACTTCTGCTGTCTTAAAGGTGCAGGGAACTTGGCCAGAGGTGAGGGAGGAATTCAGAAGAGCCAAAGGGGGAGCGGGGCAGGCCGAAAAGGCCTTGCATAAGATCTTGGGGGGGGCAGCAGTCAGTGGGGGATCCTGAGGAAACTTTGCTGAGGAGAGCGGGGAACTCCAATTCCGTAATGACAGGGATCCGCGAAAGGGGCGGGGAAGGAGAGGGGTCTGCACAGGGGGAAACTGGAGACAGGCAAGGGAACGGGATGGGCGGTGCCTGGATGCTGTTTTAAATTTTTGCAATCTTCTCGATGAAGAAGTGATTGAGGGAATCGCAAAGCTTCTGGGAAGGAAGGGGTTTGATGGACACTCTGTCAGGATGGGATAGTTCCTCAACGATCGCAAAGATGTTTTTAGCTTTATTGGCTAACTCCATGATTTTATTGGAGAAGTGTGAAGTTTTTGCAGACGCGATGGCGGATTTATAGCCTTTAAGAAGGGACAAGAACTCTGCCCTTTCTGCGGAGGAGTAATTTTTACGCCACTGGCGCTCGGCTTGCCTAAGGCCGAGTTTTAAGGCTTTAAGGTCCTCAGAGAACCATTTTTGTGCGTCATGAAGACGTCTGAGTTTGATCCGTCTGAGGGGGGCTACCACGTCGCTGGCGGACTCGAGCCAGAGATTTAGGTTCTGAGCATGGATGTCCAGAGAGTCGGATTCCAAAGGGGTAGAGGTCCTAAGTAAGTGAAAGAAGTGGTCGATGCCCGCTTTGTTCCAGTTATGGGCGGAGTGGTTGGAATCAAGGGAATTACTTGGGGGAGTAAAGATTTTAAGAGAGAAAGCAATAGAAAAATGGTCGGACCAGGCACATGGCGAGATGAGAAGGGCCGATATCACAAGATTGGAGGTCCAGACCTGGTCAAGGATATGTCCTCTGGTATGAGTGGCAGTATTGACATGTTGGCAGCAATTTAGGCTGCGCAATAGCTCAGAGAAGGCTGCCGAACAGGCGCTTTCCTTCTCATCCAGAGGCCAATAATTGAAGTCCCCGAGGACAAGAATTTTGGAGTTGTTGATAGTTATCTGGGAGAGGAAATCTCCGAACAGGGATGGAAAGTCTGGCATAGATTGTGGGGGACGGTAAACTAAGACGCAAATGAGGGGAGGTGCAGAGGAATCGAGTCTGACGACGAGACAATCAACCTGGGGAATGCAAGAGGTGGTGACGACGGAAACCTGAGAGGGTGTTTGATGATGGCTGCTACGCCACCTCCAGATTTGCCGGAGGCCCGGTTGCTTTGAACAATATAGTAGCCAGGAGGGATGGCGGCCAGAATGTCAGGGGAGGAGCCGTCGTGCAACCAAGTTTCAGTGAGGAATAAAATATCGGGGCTATCGGTGGCGAGGAGGTGAAAAATTTCAGTCTGATGCTTTGCTAATGAACGGGTATTGAGGTAACATACTCTGAGTTCCAGGTTGGGAAGCGGACGCCGGGAGGGAGAGTGAAGAGAGATTGGAGGGACGATGACGTGTGAGCGAGCAACTAACTCGGCAAAGGAGCGACGAGTACAGGCTAACCCCAGAAGGTTGAGCTGCGAATATGTAGCGGGGGCCAGCGGCCAGGCGGCGTGCAGCTTAAGAATATCCGCAGAGGAATATTGAGTTGCAAGAAAAGGAAGGGCAGAGTGACTGGCCCCGAGCCCCGGTCGGACGCGGACGGGCGCAGACGGGCTTGCCTTAGGCGCGCCTTTGGCGCGCCAGCGGCACGCCCGCTGCGCTCGTCCGCTGCGCGTCCGATGGAGGCACATTGTTTATAGGCAGAAGAAGGAAGGGAGAGGGCATGCCCAGCGCTCGTGGGCATGTCCTGGGGAGTTCCCGGGGAGTTCCAGGAAGTGATGGCAGGAGCGAATGCAGACCCGAGGCAGCGATGGAGACGCTGTGCGGGGAACTGCAGGTAGGCCAAACAAATGTGAAATGCCCAGGGAGGGAGCGAGGTTCAGGCAAGAACAAACAAACAATTTTAAAATGATTCTCTAATAAAGCTCCCGGCTTTCCGCCTCATGAGGTTGCTGCTAATGCTGAGCGCGAGTGCGAGACGCGCATTTAAGTAGTCAATTGCCGGTTACAGGGGGCGCGCCCAGCGCTCGTGGGCGTGTCCTGGGGAGTTCCCGGGGAGTTCCAGGAAGTGATGGCAGGAGCGAATGCAGACCCGAG
Source organism: Triturus cristatus (assembly GCF_964204655.1). Taxonomy (NCBI): domain Eukaryota; kingdom Metazoa; phylum Chordata; class Amphibia; order Caudata; family Salamandridae; genus Triturus; species Triturus cristatus. The sequence continues at coordinate 90,693,031 of NC_140582.1, forward strand.
GCAGCGATGGAGACGCTGTGCGGGGAACTGCAGGTAGGCCAAACAAATGTGAAATGCCCAGGGGGGGATCGAGGTTCAGGCAAGAACAAACAAACAATTTTAAAATGATTCTCTAATAAAACTCCCGGCTTTCCGCCTCAGGAGGTTGCTGCTAATGCTGAGCGCGAGTGCGAGATGCGCGTTTAAGTAGTCAATTGCCGGTTACAGGGGGCGCGCCCAGCGCTCGTGGGCGTGTCCTGGGGAGTCCCCTAACAAACCTACAGGCTTTAAACCTTGTGGGGAGTGTCACAAACAGATGTCTGTGGCTGATCACCATTGGGCCTGTCTTCGGTGCCTGGGTTCGGGCTACAACCCCAAGGCTTGCGCCAAGTGCAAGTCGATGCACCCCAAGGCGATCCGCAAGCAGGCGAAGAAGCTCCTGATGGAGCGACCAAAGAAGGCTCTGGGTTGTTCCCAGTCATACTCCAGGAGGGAGTTCCTGGGGCTATTCCCGGAGTCATTCCCACAGATGGTGGTCCCCTATTCAAAACGTCCTCATCGAATTTAGTTAAGTCCAAGAAACACAAGAAACATTTGAAGCTTTCTTCATCTTCTCTATCCAAATGACATGGTTCGAGGCCATACTCTCGCACTCCACCAGCGGATCCAGTAGCAGGTACTGCTCCATGCTTCCCCAAGTTCCCTGAAGCCAGAACAACCTCCCCCAATTCATAGTTTTATGATGCCATGTTTGGGTCTTCAACTCCCTCTGGCGTGCCTTTGAGCCCCATAGAGTAGAGAGGTGACTCTGCTGGGTTACTGTTGGTTTGGCCCCTATGCCAGTTGGGCCCTCTTAATCCAATCCAGAGCCAGTCCAAAGCTGCCACGGGCGCCCCTAACCACCTTGGCCATCCACACGCACCCCCTCCCGAAAACAACAACGCCGGTGGATGATGCGCCTATTGCCATCCCCAACTTTGAGACTGCGCTGCCTCCCTCTCCCTGACGTCGCTCAATGTTCACACCAGTTCTGCCCAGGCCTTATCCACCTCTGGATTTTCCACCCTTAGATACTTAAAGGGGGAATATGGACCCTTTGAGGAGGACCAAAAAACTCGCTTTATAAGGGGGTCAAAAAAGGGACACTTAGTTTAAGGACTAAAACACCTCCAATCCCATCAGAATACTACAAATAACCATCAGAAGGTGCAAAGTCCGTAGAAAGAAGAATAGCTAACCAATAATTGCTATAAAGGAGTGCATGAGATCCTACAGGTAATCGGGACACCACCTAACAGGAGGTGAGAGTCCATCAGCCCACCCTTACTGGCGGAGCATCGTCATCTGGAACTCTGAGGAATCACGGTCTGAGCCCAGAATCACGGGTCACAGAAGGCTCTGCTTGGTGCACAGGCCAGTGATACCCAAAAGAAAGACAAACTCCTGCCAGGGTTTGTACCCAAAACCTGAGGACTCAAGTGATGTGCAGTGCTTATATGTGATGTGAGATTAAAAATGAATACTTGGTCAAAAAGTATGTTTAATAAGAATTAACCAAGTTTCATGTCTAAAAGAACCTATAGTCTTTTTAAAAAATTATAGACTAATTCTTGGCTCAATTATAGTGTGGTCGACATGTTTCAGCCGGAGTGGTCACTTGACCCGGCTTTCTTCAGGACCGAAAAACAAAACACAACTAAGATGCTACTGCTAAAGTAATAATATGTGGAAAAGTGAAAAGCAAAAACCATGCAATCCAAAAGTGAATGTTGGGTAAGATAGTGGCAATTGCCACCCTACCAGACAAGCAGTCTCGTGCTTGAGCGCAAGAACAATGTCTCCATTCCTAGAAAAAGAGTCCAAAAGGTCAAACATTGGAAATGGACATCATGCACAAGAAAACAGCACTACTGGTCGCTATTCAACAGAGCTAATTCTGCACTGCCTTTATTTCAAAGAAACTCAAATGATGTTTACAAATACAACAATATGTAAATCATAATAAAAAACTCACCCAGCTTTTTGTGGGAGAACTACCTCACCTCACCCGGCTGACTGCTCGGAGAAGGAGGCACCGCTCTGTTTAAATGTGGAGGAAAAACAGACAGGTTGCGTATTGATACCTATCCGCTTCAAACTCAACACATATACCTTTAAACATTTCAAAAAACCTCAAAAAGTAAAAAGTCAAAGACCTCGAAAGAACCCATGAATACGTCATTGCAGGTAGGAAAAATGTATTTGCAAACCCTGCCTTGATCTAGTGTGACAAGACTAGAGACAAAACTACAATTCATTATAACCTATGGAGTTAAAAATTGTATACTTCTCCATTGTTCCCAAAATGGGTAAATAGTCTGGCTAGCCCAGTGAGACTAGACCATGGCTGGTTGGAAAAACCAAATTGTATGGGGAGTAGTTCTTCAACTCTAAACGGCCACAAAGCCTCCTAACATTTACAGTTTAGGAAACCACTTCATCATAATTAGATTTTAAGCAAACGAACCCTCAGTAGGAATCCCTCCACCCTTACCTGTCCGTCGATACCTCAGACTGGCCAACGAGCTGTCTGGAAGGTATTGGCAGGAAGGGGAGGGTTCTTTTTATAGCAGCCGCAATTGTGGTGATCGTTATCAATTATACTCAGGTGTGAGTCCGCCAGAATTCGTCCGACGAACGTCGGACGAAGAGCGCATGCGCGTGACTGGAATGCATGCCACCGAAAGTGCACACTAGTCCAAGACCTAGTGCGCAGGTGCCAGTAATCAGTGTCACAGAACAGCGCGTGCGTATTGAAAAAAGAAGCATGTTTTGCATCAGACGCTGCACTTAGAGGAATAAAGATGTACTAACCTTCCCCAAGCACTATCGCGAGTGTACATACAGGGAAACAACATAAGTCTCAGAGCAATGGCAGAGATATACAGAATTCCACAGCTAGGAGCAACACGTGAAGTTTAGATCCCTCTCTAAACCTTAAATGCATATTAAAAAGTGAGAAAGGGATTGGAAAAAATATATATATATAATGCTAGAACGTGCCCAACGATTTAAATGATAGCAGGAAATACCTGCTTACAGATACATGGCTCGTATATAGCAAATCAATTCATTCTTTCTGATTCATGTTGATTATAGCACTACTGTGTTGGCTAGTGGAAAAAAATATACGAGCTCACAAAGACTGACTAACGAAGACTTGCTGACAAAGACTTGCCCGTGTCAGATGTATCAGTAAAACCCTGCTGATAACGTATTAACACACATGACTTATGTTGAGTCATGTGTGTCTCGATACAGCGCCTACCATTGTGCTGTAATCTGCTGACCTGTTTTTGTACTTGGTCGATTTTGTCCTTAACACTCTTTCAGAAACCCTGTGCGTTCCGAAAGGAAGTCTCACAATTAGAAGGCATTAATACGTTATCAGCAGGGTTTTACTGATACATCTGACACGGGCAAGTCTTTGTCAGCAAGTCTTTGTTAGTCAGTCTTTGTGAGCTCGTAATTTTTTTTCCACTAGCCAACACAGTAGTGCTATAATCAACATGAATCAGAAAGGATGAATTGATTTGCTATATACGAGCCATGTATCTGTAAGCAGGTATTTCCTGCTATCATTTAAATCGTTGGGCACGTTCTAGCATTATATATATATATTTTTTCCAATCCCTTTCTCGCTTTTTAATATGCATTTAAGGTTTAGAGAGGGATCTAAACTTCACGTGTTGCTCCTAGCTGTGGAATTCTGTATATCTCTGCCATTGCTCTGAGACTTATGTTGTTTCCCTGTATGTACACTCGCGATAGTGCTTGGGGAAGGTTAGTACATCTTTATTCCTCTAAGTGCAGCGTCTGATGCAAAACATGCTTCTTTTTTCAATACGCACGCGCTGTTCTGTGACACTGATTACTGGCACCTGCGCACTAGGTCTTGGACTAGTGCGCACTTTCGGTGGCATGCATTCCAGTCACGCGCATGCGCTCTTCGTCCGACGTTCGTCGGACGAATTCTGGCGGACTCACACCTGAGTATAATTGATAACGATCACCACAATTGCGGCTGCTATAAAAAGAATCCTCCCCTTCCTACCAATACCTTCCAGACAGCTCGTTGGCCAGTCTGAGGTATCGACGGACAGGTAAGGGTGGAGGGATTCCTGCTGAGGGTTCGTTTGCTTAAAATCTAATTATGATGAAGTGGTTTCCTAAACTGTAAATGTTAGGAGGCTTTGTGGCCGTTTAGAGTTGAAGAACTACTCCCCATACAATTTGGTTTTTCCAACCAGCCATGGTCTAGTCTCACTGGGCTAGCCAGACTATTTACCCATTTTGGGAACAATGGAGAAGTATACAATTTTTAACTCCATAGGTTATAATGAATTGTAGTTTTGTCTCTAGTCTTGTCACACTAGATCAAGGCATGGTTTGCAAATACATTTTTCCTACCTGCAATGACGTATTCATGGGTTCTTTCGAGGTCTTTGACTTTTTACTTTTTGAGGTTTTTTGAAATGTTTAAAGGTATATGTGTTGAGTTTGAAGCGGATAGGTATCAATACGCAACCTGTCTGTTTTTCCTCCACATTTAAACAGAGCGGTGCCTCCTTCTCCGAGCAGTCAGCCGGGTGAGGTGAGGTAGTTCTCCCACAAAAAGCTGGGTGAGTTTTTTATTATGATTTACATATTGTTGTATTTGTAAACATCATTTGAGTTTCTTTGAAATAAAGGCAGTGCAGAATTAGCTCTGTTGAATAGCGACCAGTAGTGCTGTTTTCTTGTGCATGATGTCCATTTCCAATGTTTGACCTTTTGGACTCTTTTTCTAGGAATGGAGACATTGTTCTTGCGCTCAAGCACGAGACTGCTTGTCTGGTAGGGTGGCAATTGCCACTATCTTACCCAACATTCACTTTTGGATTGCATGGTTCTTGCTTTTCACTTTTCCACATATTATTACTTTAGCAGTAGCATCTTAGTTGTGTTTTGTTTTTCGGTCCTGAAGAAAGCCGGGTCAAGTGACCACTCCGGCTGAAACATGTCGACCACACTATAATTGAGCCAAGAATTAGTCTATAATTTTTTTAAAAGACTATAGGTTCTTTTAGACATGAAACTTGGTTAATTCTTATTAAACATACTTTTTGACCAAGTATTCATTTTTAATCTCACATCACATATAAGCACTGCACATCACTTGAGTCCTCAGGTTTTGGGTACAAACTCTGGCTGGAGTTTGTCTTTCTTTTGGGTATCACTGGCCTGTGCACCAAGCAGAGCCTTCTGTGACCCGTGATTCTGGGCTCAGACCGTGATTCTTCAGAGTTCCAGATGACGATGCTCCGCCAGTAAGGGTGGGCTGATGGACTCTCACCTCCTGTTAGGTGGTGTCCCGATTACCTGTAGGATCTCATGCACTCCTTTATAGCAATTATTGGTTAGCTATTCTTCTTTCTACGGACTTTGCACCTTCTGATGGTTATTTGTAGTATTCTGATGGGATTGGAGGTGTTTTAGTCCTTAAACTAAGTGTCCCTTTTTTGACCCCCTTATAAAGCGAGTTTTTTGGTTATCAGAGCAGCTACGGCTGCGGGTCTTGTTTAGACTCTAGGAATCCCTAGTAGTCTTATTCCGCTCCCTATCGTCTCTGACCTCGAGCACTCTTCCCATGATGGCTGACTTTGCAGGTCTAGCTTGTGATGATGAAACCTTGAGCAACATTTTGTCAGACAATCCTAGCATCCTCGATTCCCTACCAGAAATGACTGGGAATCCCAAGGATGACTGGGCTACCCTACTCAATCTCAGCTGAATACTTACGAGGGAAATGTGCCCCTACGGGCTTGATTGTTACCAACGCACCGAGATTGTTTCTTACCGATAAACAGTTTATACGAGATTGGTCACTTATCGCCTGGCGTTGTACCCGTGACTGGTTAATTCTAATTATCAGCACGGCGAAACGCCAGGCTGATGCCATTCGTGTTGAAATCCAAACTTTGGAAGGGCAAATCAAAACTACTATTACATCAGCCCTTTTTAAGAAACAAATGGACGAGACTAATAAAACCAATAAAGAATACAGGGACAACATCTTGATCAATAAAATCGATAAATTCAAGAAAGATCTGGCCCGTTTCTCTTGGGAGAAGATCTATTCATACACAAGTGATACCTATGTGGCTCCACTATTCAATAACAAAGGGAGACGCTATGGGTCTAACTATTCATCGTCTGGGTCTGAAATTGGATCTGATGATTCTGATTCCTCTACAACAGGGGCCCCCCAAGGAAGAGGGAGAGGACAGTCCCGTAGGTACAACAGGAGACGTGGGAATCAAAATTTCTACCCCAACCAAGGCCAATGGTGGCCACCGGCTCCATGGGGTTATCAACCACCTCCTTTTCCACCACACATGCATACCTATCCACCACAACAGCAATTCTACCCTAATCAGTCTTTTTTAGAGCAGGGACAAGGCCGCACCAGAGGCAAACGGAGAGGCACTCCCACGGTTCACTGGCAACTAGATCAAACATTCCCGAACACTCGGAGCAGGAGGGGCAATCAACAATCATTAACCAACCCGATCAGCGAGTGAATGACCTCGTGGTCAATCTCAGCTCTAAAGTCCTCACGCCAGACGAACAAAGTGTCCTTAATAGAGGTTTGGGCTTTGTGCCCACATACTCAGGCGATCCTTTCACTTTGAGATGTGAACTTGAGAAATTCTTTAGAAAGATTCGGCTTCACTTCTTTTTCAGAAACAAAGAGTTGACCGATAATGTTTCCTCTAGCGATGAGACTGATGTTCTGAACACTGGATTACGCCCCAAAAGCAATTTTACTCCTCTGACCCATCAGGTCCCTTCACAAGTTTCCACCTTTGAAAAGGCAGTTACCTATGACTTGATGTCACTATGTGACACACGGCCTATCAATTATTGTAACTTCTCCAAAAAGGACAAAACTGCTCTTCAGAATCTGACCAAGGATACGTCTGTCATCATTAAGCCGGCAGACAAAGGTGGGGCAACGGTTTTGCAAGATACTGTCGTCTATCGGACTGAATGCCTCAGACAGCTATCAGATCCCAAATCCTACCGGGTTTTGGAATCAGATCCCACCTCTAGACTCACTCTAGAGATCAAACAGCTGGTTGAGGAAGGGGAGGCAGAGGGGTGGATCACGCCACATGAGGCCAAATTTTTGGTGACCAACAACCCCGTGATGCCCTACTTCTACTGCCTCCCCAAAATCCACAAACAGCAACGACCGCCTCCTGGACGTCCCATCATTTCTGGGATCGGTTCATTACTGGAACCTTTGTCCAAGTTTGTAGATGTATTTTTGCGGCCTATGGTCGCTGAGATGCCAACCTATCTCAAAGACACGTCTGATGTTCTGCGGATCTTGCCTGGGATTGAATTCAATACTGACACTGATCTTTTGGCCAGCTTTGACGTGGAGTCACTTTATACGTGTATTCCACAACTAGAGACTCTTGACTCCATCAGAGGATTATTGGAAGCACGTGTGCTGGACAGTATCACCCCCGTCACTTTCATCATGGAGTGTGCCAGATTGGCCATGACGGAGAACTTCTTCAGATTTGAGGATCAGATCTTTCTCCAGACGTCTGGCACCTCTATGGGCAGTGTTTTTGCGCCCAGCCTCGCCAACCTCTATGTTCATCTATTCGAACAGAATCATGTACTCAACCACAGCAATCCATATCGTCATCATTTGGTGCTGTGGAAGAGATACATAGATGACATTTTAGTGGTATGGCGAGGTACAAGCCAGGAGATTCTTTCTTTTCACTCCTGGCTTAATCAACAAAATGCCTTTTTGAGTTTTACCATCGAATTCAATCAACATCGGTTGGCCTTCTTGGATGTCTCTATTTTTGTCTATGAGAACTCACTACACTCTGAACTATACAAGAAACCTATGTCTAAGAACTCCCTTTTGTCCTTTAACAGCCACCATCCTAAGGCCCTCCGGGAAAATCTCCCAGTTGGCCAGTTCCTGCGGATCCGCAGGAACTGTTCCACCAGACAGCTTTTCGATAAACATGCCAGAGAACTAGCCACACAACTACAGTCAAGACAGTATCCCAAACGTTTAGTGCGACAAGCATGGAAACGAGCATCAAACAACAATCGTGACGCTCTATTAGACATCAACGGGCCTAGGACTACCAATGAGAGACTCACTTTTGTCACCACTTTCTGTACTCTGTCCAATCGTATACAGAAAACAGTACGAAAGCATTGGCAGATACTAAATATAGCGGCTGACAACATCTTGCCTCCTCTATTCGCATTTAAGAAGGGTCCAAGCTTACGCGACAGCTTGGTCCACACACGACCGTTGTCGCTCCCCACACGTGAGACCAACACCTTGTGGTCATTACCTCCAGTTCAAGGCCACTTCCCGTGTGGTTCATGTAGTGTCTGCCCTCAGACCATCAAGACCACATCAGTGGACATAGGGACAGACCGTCCCTGGATACTATATAATCCCACAAATTGTAATTCGGAACGTGTGATTTACAGAATTACATGCCCTTGCGCTTTGCACTATATAGGATACACCACACGCAAAGTCAAGCTCCGCATCAGCGAGCATAAAAGTACCATCCGTTGCATGAAACAGTCTACCTGTCTGACTGAGCATTTCCTAGCTAAGAAACACAAGGCTGAGGATTTAAGGTGGCTCGTGCTGGAACGCCGTTTCATTCCTCAGCATATAATGGACATTTCCAAGTTCTTATTCTCTAAAGAACAAAGATGGATTTTCAAGTTGAAGACAGACACCCAAGGACTAAATGACAGTATACCGTGGGCCTCTCTTTGAAGCTTAGATCAATTAATCCATTTATTCATTTTTGAGACCTGTTGAGTTGTAACATCTTTGATAGTTGACTCACTCCTGTTATTTTGAGTAACACGATATCTGACCTTTTGTCATTTTTCATTGAGTGATCAGACATTCGACCTTACATGGTATTCCCTTGAAATAGCTGTTGAATTCCTTTCAAGGGACACCTTTATGTTGAGTCATGTGTGTCTCGATACAGCGCCTACCATTGTGCTGTAATGTACGGCTCTCTGCTGACCTGCTTTTGTACTTGGTCGATTTTGTTCTTAACACTCTTTTAGAAACCCTGTGCGTTCCGAAAGGAAGTCTCACAATTAGAAGGCATTAATACGTTATCAGCAGGGTTTTACTGATACATCTGACACGGGCAAGTCTTTGTCAGCAAGTCTTTGTTAGTCAGTCTTTGTGAGCTCGTATATTTTTTTCCACTAGCCAACACAGTAGTGCTATAATCAACATGAATCAGAAAGGATGAATTGATTTGCTATATACGAGCCATGTATCTGTAAGCAGGTATTTCCTGCTATCATTTAAATCGTTGGGCACGTTCTAGCATTATATATATATATTTTTTCCAATCCCTTTCTCGCTTTTTAATATGCATTTAAGGTTTAGAGAGGGATCTAAACTTCACGTGTTGCTCCTAGCTGTGGAATTCTGTATATCTCTGCCATTGCTCTGAGACTTATGTTGTTTCCCTGTATGTACACTCGCGATAGTGCTTGGGGAAGGTTAGTACATCTTTATTCCTCTAAGTGCAGCGTCTGATGCAAAACATGCTTCTTTTTTCAATACGCACGCGCTGTTCTGTGACACTGATTACTGGCACCTGCGCACTAGGTCTTGGACTAGTGCGCACTTTCGGTGGCATGCATTCCAGTCACGCGCATGCGCTCTTCGTCCGACGTTCGTCGGACGAATTCTGGCGGACTCACACCTGAGTATAATTGATAACGATCACCACAATTGCGGTTGCTATAAAAAGAACCCTCCCCTTCCTGCCAATACCTTCCAGACAGCTCGTTGGCCAGTCTGAGGTATCGACGGACAGGTAAGGGTGGAGGGATTCCTGCTGAGGGTTCGTTTGCTTAAAATCTAATTATGATGAAGTGGTTTCCTAAACTGTAAATGTTAGGAGGCTTTGTGGCCGTTTAGAGTTGAAGAACTACTCCCCATACAATTTGGTTTTTCCAACCAGCCATGGTCTAGTCTCACTGGGCTAGCCAGACTATTTACCCATTTTGGGAACAATGGAGAAGTATACCATTTTTAACTCCATAGGTTATAATGAATTGTAGTTTTGTCTCTAGTCTTGTCACACTAGATCAAGGCAGGGTTTGCAAATACATTTTTCCTACCTGCAATGACGTATTCATGGGTTCTTTCGAGGTCTTTGACTTTTTACTTTTTGAGGTTTTTTGAAATGTTTAAAGGTATATGTGTTGAGTTTGAAGCGGATAGGTATCAATACGCAACCTGTCTGTTTTTCCTCCACATTTAAACAGAGCGGTGCCTCCTTCTCCGAGCAGTCAGCCGGGTGAGGTGAGGTAGTTCTCCCACAAAAAGCTGGGTGAGTTTTTTATTATGATTTACATATTGTTGTATTTGTAAACATCATTTGAGTTTCTTTGAAATAAAGGCAGTGCAGAATTAGCTCTGTTGAATAGCGACCAGTAGTGCTGTTTTCTTGTGCATGATGTCCATTTCCAATGTTTGACCTTTTGGACTCTTTTTCTAGGAATGGAGACATTGTTCTTGCGCTCAAGCACGAGACTGCTTGTCTGGTAGGGTGGCAATTGCCACTATCTTACCCAACATTCACTTTTGGATTGCATGGTTTTTGCTTTTCACTTTTCCACATATTATTACTTTAGCAGTAGCATCTTAGTTGTGTTTTGTTTTTCGGTCCTGAAGAAAGCCGGGTCAAGTGACCACTCCGGCTGAAACATGTCAACCACACTATAATTGAGCCAAGAATTAGTCTATAATTTTTTTAAAAGACTATAGGTTCTTTTAGACATGAAACTTGGTTAATTCTTATTAAACATACTTTTTGACCAAGTATTCATTTTTAATCTCACATCACATATAAGCACTGCACATCACTTGAGTCCTCAGGTTTTGGGTACAAACCCTGGCAGGAGTTTGTCTTTCTTTTGGGTATCACTGGCCTGTGCACCAAGCAGAGCCTTCTGTGACCCGTGATTCTGGGCTCAGACCGTGATTCCTCAGAGTTCCAGATGACGATGCTCCGCCAGTAAGGGTGGGCTGATGGACTCTCACCTCCTGTTAGGTGGTGTCCCGATTACCTGTAGGATCTCATGCAATCCTTTATAGCAATTATTGGTTAGCTATTCTTCTTTCTACGGACTTTGCACCTTCTGATGGTTATTTGTACCCTTTGAGGAGGACCCAGATTAAGCAGACAACTGGTATGAGTGGCTGGGAGTTGCCAGTGGTCTGAATACCTCCCCTGACTCCGGCTTCCTTCCACCTCCAGGCTTATTTCGAAGGAAGGCCCTACTTTTGTAGTGGTGATGCGTAGGGCAGTGGAGATCATTGACCTGCAACTGCCAGCTATCGAGGTAAAGACCAACGTCTTGGCGGGAGTGCTTCACCCGGGGGCGAGCTGTTTTGAGCCATTGCTTGCCTTTAATGAGGCCCCTCACAGACGTTCTTCTGGGAGCCTGGGCGAAACCTTGCACAGGGGCCCTTGTGCACCGAATTATTGCCTATCATCATCGTTCAGCCCCTGGTGACCCAGCCTTCCTCTCCAAGAATCCCTCTCTTGAGAACCTGGTTGTGCAGGTCTCAACAGCCACGATTAAGTCAAAAACAGTTTGTTCCACTCCACTGGATAGGCTATACACTTTTTGGGAAGGGAATCTTCTCCACCAGCTTGCCCTTGTGGTCTGGGTTAATACTGCTTGCCTCTTGGGCTGAAATTCCTCTGTTCTATGGTACTCATTGCACAATTGCTGCCCATGCTCACTGAAGAGAGCCGAACCACCCTGAACCAAGCACTGGTTGGCTGTTGGGACGCAGCTAAGTTCACCATCGGCTGCGGACTGGACACCATGGACTTCTCAAGCAGGGCTATGGCCTCTACGGTGGCACTTCACCACCACGCCTGGTTGCGGTCCTATGTGTTCTCGGGGACTGTCCAAGCATCCTTGATTGACATGCCTTTCGATGTCTCCTGCCTATTTGGCAACATAGCTGACAGCACTCGAGTAGTTTTATGAAAGCCAGGTTACCACCAGATCCCTGAAACTCCCTGGCTTCCTGCCCACAGCAACAGTCCTTTCATTCTTTGTGTGTTTCAGGGCTGTAGCCCCATTGGGCGTACACAATACCAGCCCTACCTTCCAGTCCTAGCTGCCCGACTGGCAGGCCTTCATACCCTTTTGTGGCTGGTGTTGCGATCCCACAGACGGCGCGGGAGCCAGCTCACCCTGGCTCAGATTTTGTCTGCCCTGGAGCCTGGATGATAGTGTTGGCCTTGCAAGATGCTTATTTTCACATCCCTGTCCTGCAAGTCCACAGGCGTTACCTGTGGTTCACGGTGGGCCACAAGCATTTCCAGTTCACTGTGCTTCCCTTCGGCCCCACCATACCCCTCAGGTGTTCACAAAAGGATGGCAGTGGTTGCAGCACACCTGTAGAGGTCATGGGTCCTAGTCTCACCCTATCTCGATAACTGGATGCTAAAAGTAGGCACACCACAGGCAGTTGTTAACTACCTCCAGACTATGGTACACGTGCTGCATTAGCTGGAGTTCAGTATCAATTTGCTGAAATCGCACCCCATTCCTTCTCGGATACCCCCTTTCACCACAGCTGTTTTAAAGAACTGCAATTGGACCAGCAGCAAACCCTTTCCTTCTCCATCCAGAACTGACAGTGGTCACTGGTGCATTGCTTCTGAGTTGGGGTGGCCACCTGGGAGAGGTGGAGATCAGAGGACCTGTTATCCGTCGGAGTTCCAACTACACTTCAATATTCTGGAGCTGATGCAATTCGCTTGGCTTTGAAAGCTTTCCTCCCCTCCATGAAATAACTGCTGGTTCAGGTGTTCACAGGCAACATTACTACCATGTGGTTGTGCAACAAACAGGGCAAAGTGGGGTCGTGGAGTCTAGCCAGAGACTGTATAAGCCTGCCGTTGGGAGACATTTGTGGCTTGCTGCTCCTCCTGTCATGCTGACCCAATCGACCCCCTTGTCGGAGGTTTTACAGATTGTACTGTCCTTAACGTAGCAAAGCTTTGTTCTGGGCACTGTTAAAGGTTACCTATCTGCCATATTGACTTTTTTGTGATTGCCAATTTAGCCCTTGCTGTTTAAGTCACCCATTGTGACACGTTTTCTCAAAGGCACACTTGTTCCCTCCTACCCCTTTCATCATGCCTCAATGCGATCCGAATTTGTTCCTAACATTCCCCATTTACTCGCCATTCGAGCCCCTGCATAATTGTCCGCTCAGACTCCCAACTCTCCAGAAGGCCTTCTTGGTGGCTATACATCGGCCAGAAGAGTCAGCGAGCTTCAAGCTCTTTCAATTAACCCTCTGTACACCAGCTTTTACCCAGACAAACTGGTTCTTCGGTCACATGCCCCTTTTCTGCCAAAGGTGGTCACTCCCTTTCATGTTAGGCAGAACACCATGCTACCAGCGTTTTTCACCCTGCCTCATCTGTCTACGGAGGAGGAGAGACTTCCCCCTCCTGAACCCTAGAGTCTTTCTAAATCGATTTGCACCAAAGAATATCAGGTGGATGATCTGCTCTTCATTGGGTTCACTGGAGCACAAATGGGCAAGTTGGTGCAGAAACGGACCATCTCTCGATGCATTGAACTCTGTATCAAGATCTACTACGATTTAACAAAAAAGCAGCCTTCTGATGGCTTGCGGGCCCCTTCCACAAAGGCCAAGGCTGCTGCTATTGCGTTAGCATACAGGGTACCTGTTCTGAACATTGCCAAGCTGCCACTTAGGTATCCCTCCACATGTTCATGAAGCATTTCTGCTTGGACATTCAGTTCCATCAGGACAGATACTTTGCCTTTTTGGCCCTCCAAACCTTCCTGACTTGAGCTATTCGCAGACCCACCTCCAGGGAGGTGTTGCTTAGGTATCTGTTCTAAGGAGTGGAATCTGCAGTTAGAAGTTTCTATCAGAAGAACAAGTTGCTTGCCTTCAGTAACACTTTTGTTTGTAGAGAGAGACTCTAACTGCAGATTCTTTACCGACCCTGCCACCCTCCCCCTTCTGCAAAATAGGCTCTTATCCTTAACGTCCTGTTAGATTCTGCACACTGGTTAAACACTCAGCCTACTATGGCTCTGCTTTTTTTTTTATCAAGGAATTAGAAAGTAAACTGATGTCAGTGTGTTGGGGTAGTTCCTATATAGGCACCACGCACGTCATGACCGACATGGATGATGCCAACACGGAGCTGATCAATGCCACCTACTGGTGTGCAGAGGTACTGCTCAAGATGTTCCGGATCCCGTCTGACGCCTGGGGAATATTCTAAGGTAAGAAATCTGCAAGTAGATAGCGTCTCTACCAGAAAAAGTGTTCCCGAAGGTAAGTAACTTGTTCTTTACTGTGATAGAAACCTTTCAAACGGTTATATGCTTCAATGAGTGCTAAGCCACTACACCCAGCCAATCCTCTGGGACTAGTTAATCACTTGGCATATTTGTGTGGGTCTGTTGCACCATGTCTCTTCATGTTTTCTTGCTACCTGGGGGCCCTGGAACTTGATACTGTTGAATACGCTCTGGTCACTGACTTACAATGTTGCACTTTGCATATGCTGCTGCGTTTTGTATTTCTTGGACACCGCTAAAAGTAGCTGCTTCCTGCCTCCACCTCATAACAAAAGCACACAGAAAGAAATCAAGAAGTTTCTGACTAGCTCAAGTGGATTTTCAGTTACGCCATAGTAATCTGAGTAATTTCTCTAACTCTATGTTACTCTTTGATGCGTAATTACCGATAATAACGTGATTACTCCTGCTTGCGTAGTTGCGTAATTTGGTGGGGGGGGGGAAGCCTATGAGCTGCTCGCGGTCATTGTTCACATTCTGCTTTATTTATCGCTATTTCTTACAAAATATGACCAAAAGGCTTTTTTCTCTATCAAACAGTACCCCAGAGTTACAATCAAAGAAGATTTAGCAAAGAGTATTCTGGAAAAGCGAGAAGACCTGGCCTCCAAGGTCGAGGTGTTGAACACAAAAACCGGGACACACTGAGTGGTAGGATAGAAGTGATGAAGAGGCACCTGTGTTCACATGGATACCTGCAAGAGGAAGTCCATAATGCCATGTCTATCTATGAACTTTGGGGCAGATTTATGAGGTTTTGCCGTAGGGAAGCGCAGCAGGCCTTCCTGCTGCGCTTCCCTACGGCAAAAGAAAAGGGCAGGGATGCGCCGTATCTATAAAATGCGGCGCATTCCTGTCCTTTTCCCCTGCGCCGGCGCACAATGGGCTGCCTGCGCCAACGCAGGCACCTCTGCACCATGGTGCAAGGGTGCCTGCGTTGCGGAGATGAATATTTTTGTACAGGAAGGGAAACCTTTCTGTACAAAAATAATCACAAGAGGTTTTTCCTCTTTGTATGGGTGCTGCAGAATGCAGCACACATAGAAAAAGGAAAAACGAGGAGAAAAAAAGATATTTCTCCCCGTTGCGCCTCCCTTACGCCTCCCCTGTGGAGGCGTAAGCTTTTGGCGCTGCCTCAGATTTACGATTTCTCGTAAATCTGGGGCAGTCCCAAAAGGCCATGGATGTTGCTGGGAACGCCCCCAGCAACACCCATTGCACGCCCCTTTAACGTAGAACACTGCGTTAAAGGGACTGATATTTATGAGGCAGCATTAAGCCACAAAAAGTGGCTCAGTGCTGCCTGATAAATATCACGCAGGCTTCTGCGCCACGGAACGTCATGAAAAGTGACGTTCCGATGGGGCAATGGGCCTCATAAATCTGCCCCGTTGTCCTTTCAGGCCCATAGGAAGTGCAAATAGTTGAAGAACTCCTTCTGAAAGGAGATTGTGATGGTCAGACCCTTCAAGACGAAATGAAGGGGCAGGATCTAGCGGCCTTCAACATGGTTATATTCTCCACCATGTTGGGTGACAACCACCTTGTTCCATAGAATGAGCCAGAGAACTGCCTGGAATTTGTAATGGCCAAGGGGTGTTTTGACCAAATTCTACAACTTCCATGAGAAAAAGTAGATTTTCTATGTTGCCTAAAAGTTATCAGAATTTGTTTTTCAAATCCACTCTTGTAGTCTTTTGCAGAGTATCTGAACCAGCGCCCTACATCGATGCCTGAGTGCCATTATGAACCAATAGCAGGAGGATAGGTGGACGTTTCCTTTCGGTCTCACTTTAGATAGACAGTGGAGCATATTATTAAACTTCAAATGTGGTGACTTTGGGTGTCTCAATGAATTTACCACCCAAAATGAGGGGTAATCAAAGACGAGCACCTACCCCCTATGCTCTCAAGGAACCCTGTTAGAGAAAACCTAGTCACAATGAAGATATAATTCCAGTTTGCATCGAGGGAATGGTGCTCTTACTTGAAAGTCTGTGAAATGAGGCTATGCTGTAATCCATGAAGCTTTGTGTAGGGTTTTAGGATTATATAGTTTTGCAGTATGAATGTATTCTGGATTCACATGCTGTGCATTATTCCACCACCTAGGGGTTGGGTCCGGAACTGTCCCTGGTTTTCTTTATTTATTTACATTTTTCTCCTGGGTGTCAACCAGAGGAGGGGCAGCACGAGCCCTGATGTCCAATGTAAACCTACAATGACCAAGTGCCTGGCTATCATTTTTAGTTACTTATCTACACCATTGTGTTCTTACGTAGTGTTGAGGGCTCTGTATCGACTGTCGTCAAGAAAAACTGTTAAAGACTGTGCCAAGATGAGAGGAGGAGTGGAGATGTCAACGACAAATCATGTAGATGTTGAGAAGTGTGCAGAAAAAATTAAAGAACTATTTTTTTATTGGCCTTCAACCACGTGAGGAAGGAGAACCCTTGGACGTGGGCTGTTTACTAGGCATGTGTCACTTCTGAATACAGAAAGTGATTGAAAAAATACTCTGTTTAGGTTTGGCCTAATTGTAGGGTGACCAGAAGTCCCAGATTTGCCTGGACAATCCCGGGTTTTCACCAGCTGCGCTGGCAGATATCAGCAATTTTGATTCATGTCCCGGTTTTTAGAGGGGGTCGACTGAAAGCAGTGAGAGGCACTTTTTTAGGTGTTCTAAAGCTGTGCTAGTTAGCAGCTGTTATAAGTAAGCAATTTAATTAACAGGTATGATGTAGGTTGTAGAAATATCATTTTATTTATTTTCTTAATGCATCTTCTGTGATCCTATGTTGATGAGAGCTGTCATTCTGCGCCATTCCATGGATGAACAATTGTAGTCTTTCTGTTTTTCCGAATTGTCCCGGTTTTTGGTTCTCAAGATCAGGTCACTCTGCTAATTGCCATCACAAACTGGCACAAAAGGAAATCTATACGGCCTCTAGTCTGTGCCTCCTGAGGGACCATAAGTCTGAAGCCTGCAAAGTATGAGGCCTTTCTTTCAAGGACTTTAAAGGTCAGGGGAAAGCAGCACTGGGCGCACCACACCATGCCCCTGAAGGCCTGGGGCTATCAGACGATAAGGAGATGTTGGAGGAAGGAGAAGAGGCTGAAGATTCTCAAAGTTAGTAGATTTGGATACCGGGGACTCACCGCAAAAGGCGCCGAAAGAGCATGTACGCCCACAACGCTGCTTGGTTGTAGCTTATTAGAGCCAAACACTTTGTACTTGAAGACCCTGAAACAGCCTTCATTCACACTGAGGTGATCAACAGTGGATTAGGCACCAAGGAGCCACCCGGGTCAAACAATCAGGGTTTTTTAAAGCGCGCTACTCACCCATGAGGGTCTCAATTCGCTGGTGGCGGGGGGTGGGGATGCAGCTCCAGTCAGTCGAAGAGCCAGGTCTTGAGGGTCTTCCTGAAGATGTGTCACAAACAAAAGACACCACCAGGGACAAGCTGTGTCGCTCTTTCTTACCCAGAAAGGGGATCAAGATTGGAGGAAGGAAAGAGAAATCAGGGAATACACTAATGCCAGTAAAAAGGAAGAGCAGCTCCGCAGTCGATCACAAGAAAACAGACACTCAGTGTGGCAAATAAGCAGCAGCTCGAGGCCAAAGTGGCAGCATGGCTGCAAAAGAAAACAAGCACTGGCAATGCCAATAGGTCTGTTTAGAATTAAAGTATTTGTTGGGTCACTGAGGGGTTTAGGTACTAAATAGGTTATCATACATATACTTTGTCACTCATCTTTGCACTCATGCATCCTTTCATCCACCGACTCATTCAACCAATGAGACGATCACAATAAAACACACACAAATTCCAAATTTTTACTAATTACTCCATATACTCATGTGACTTTCAGACACCTAGGCCCAGTGCAATCTAATTCCCCCTTGGCCATGCCCACGTGTCAATCACTTGTTCTTCTACCAAAATGAGAGTGTTTAAAATCAGGTTAAAATGCCGGTATTGCCTGCTGTGTGTTAGTAACTCGACTTTCGTACAGCGCACTGTTCGTGCCCTTCATGCCTATGTTACTGTAACCCGGGTACAGTGCGTGACCACATTTCAAACTTTTACAGCAAAGTATAAATAGATGTTGAGCTGGCGTCCAGGCCACAAGTCAAAGATTTCCAGGAATTCAAGCGCTAACATAGTTAAATTCAGTTTCAATAATATTGGCCCATAATAAATACACTGTACATTACAAACCGAAGGGTCTCGAGGCGCTAAAATAATGAAAATGCGACGAAGAACAATTTTATCTTGTGAGAGATGAGGTTTTTCGGTTAAATGATTCTTTAAGGTCCAGGTGACTTATATTCTAGTCCCGAATTGTGTGATCTTGAACACATTACTTTATATCCCTGTACATCAGTACAAACATTTTAGAAGCTAATGAACTCCAGTATAAAGTACTACATAAGAAATAAAGCTTTTCGCATTGTTTTACAGACACACAGTCATGTGTGGTTTACACGTTATAAACATTACATTGAACAAGCATTGCCATAGTTTTGCTTTTGCAAGAGTTAGACCTATTGATGTTGTAAATGACACTGTCTTTTATCCATGTGTTATGGAGTGGAGTGGAGGTATGTGGTGTGGAATGGAATTATGTGGGTTGTATTGGAATTGTGTGGCGTGGAGTGGATTTGTGTAGTGGAATTATGTGGCATGGTGTACAGTGGAATTATGTGGATAGTAATTATGTGGTATTGAGTGTCTGGAATTATGTGGAGTGGGATGTGTCCTGGAGTGTAATCATGTGGTATGGTATTTTGTGTTGTGGAGTGGTATGCAGTGGATTTTCATTATATGGTCTGCTGTTGAAGTTTGTGGCATGATCTGGAATTGTGTGTTGTGCAAGTGTGTTGTTGAGTTGAATTATGTGGGTTGAATTATGGGGGTTGGTGTTGAAATATGTGGAATTGAAATGTGTGGTGTGGAACTCTGACGAGTGGAATTATGCTTATTGGAATTATGTGGCATGGTGTGGAGTTTATTTATGTGGATTGTTGCTATGTGACATAGAGTGGTTTTATGTGGGTTGTAATTATGTGATATTGAAAAAAATGACTGTGAGAAGCTGGCCTGGTATATGATGTCCACTAATGTAAGTGGGCACCTTGCACCAGTCCAGACAACCCTTATGGTGATTGAAGAGGTCATAGACAACCTTAGGACGCTCTCTAAGTGGTAGCTGTGGAGAGCAGCCTTCAGGCTTAGTCCAGAAGGAGTGTAAAGCAGTTTGTTTCACCAGAATGCAATCTTCTAGTATAGATTAAGTGAAAAGAACCACACCAAGTATTTATAAAAATATGTATTTATTATATAATACTCCCTTGTATGTTCAAATATCTCCTACACAGAGATAAACACAATGCACACAATACTTTAGCAAAGAAACACAGTAAATAGCACGAAATACACTGTGGGCCCCAGGGGGGTCCAAACCATATACTAAGAAAAAGGTATAAGAACCACGACTCAGATCAAGACAGGGTCGAGAGGACGTAGACGTGCTGGGGACCCAAGGAACCACCCAAGGTGAGTGGATAGGGACCCCCAAGGAGAGCGTGTGCAGTGTGTGAAGATGACCGACCGTACAACTCTACGTGTAAGACGCGGTTGGATTTTTAAAGAGTAAGGACCCTTCCCATTGGACCCTGAAGAAACCCAGTGGAAGATAGAATGTTGGAGAGCCACCCCACCTGTGGATACCCTAGTACCCAAATTACCTACTCCAGGGAAGCCGGGTGCATATGTGTGAAGTGGTGTCGGAAACCACTGTCCAACCCAATGAAGGACTTGAGGGAAGTGCTGCTGTTGCAGAAGGAGAAAGTGTCCGATGGAATCCAATGGTGGATTCAAGATGAGAGGTACCTGCAAGCAGAGGGGACAGAGTCTATGTCAGTCAGGGGTGACAGGAGACTTGGAAGATGAATTCCCTCCGATGACGGGTGTTGTAGGATGAATGAGGATGACCTTGACTCTGCAGCTGTGAGGACCCTGAGGAAGACCAGGAACTGTGCACGAGCTGTCCCACAAAGGATGTCGAGTGCTGAGAGGTCAGTGTCCTGCGGGAGCACCAACAAGCCATGGCAAGTGCAACCAATGCAGCAATCAAAGAAGGAGCAGCATCGTTGGGACCAGCAAGGTCTAGGGGACTCACCAAAAGCAGGGTAGTCAGGGCAGGCCCGAGCAATCAGGGGAGCCCAAAAGAAACAAGTTTGAACCTCAATTGGACCCACAGGCTGAAGGCACTGGAGTCGCGAGAGGACCTCAAGCAGCTCACAAAAAGATGCAGACCATGACGCACACGATGCGGTGTGGCTGAAGATTCTGGTCACTGGTGGTGCTCAAGGTTGGGGCTATTTGGAGCCCGAAGATCTTCTTGGAAAGAAGTGAACAAGCCTTTGCAACTGCAAGTTGACGCGGTGCACAGGGGTTTGGTTATTGCAACCCCCACGAGGGATACTGGCCTCAAACTTGGTGAGAGGGCATGGCAGGCCTTGGGAGCTGTGGAAAACCACCTCCTGTGTTGCAGAGCCTTTGGAGTCTGGAGGAGCTCAGGATCAGCAGACCGGTTAACTCAGCTGTGGTGTCCGTGAATGTAGGGGACTGACACCTTCACTCCAAGGGAGATTCCTTCAGTTGTCTTTGAATTGTTACAGGCCTTGGAAGGTTCCTGTATGATGCACAGGCACAGACGATGCAGCAGACTTGAAGGGAGAGATGAAGTCAGGCCCAAATGAAGTCCAACGAAGTCCAGGGAGCCCAGACGGTAGAAGAGTAATGGTATCTGATCTGAATTTTATCC
Source organism: Triturus cristatus (assembly GCF_964204655.1). Classification (NCBI taxonomy): domain Eukaryota; kingdom Metazoa; phylum Chordata; class Amphibia; order Caudata; family Salamandridae; genus Triturus; species Triturus cristatus. The sequence goes on from NC_140582.1 coordinate 90,714,352, forward strand.
CATGACAAATCTAGGTACCTACACCCAGGCAAGCCCTTAAGTACCCTAGGGAAAGGGTTGGGAAGATTCAGGGGACCCTCCCAGGGGAGGGTCTGGACAGGGGGGAGGTTACTCCCATGTCCTTTGTCCAGTTTAGCGCCAGAGCGGTAGCCAACGACACACATGACTGGTTTGAACTGGACTATGCACAGGGACACCAAAATGTGCCCCTCATGCAGACTGAGTGGCACTGGCAAGCGTACCCACCCCATCCCAAATACATGAAATCCTGTCTGGAAGGTGGTCACATGTCCATGTGACAGAATGCCTATTATCCTGCCTTCCCCTGCTTGAGCTTGGCTCAGCAGCAAGAGGGCAGAATCGTGTCTCTGGTCGGCAGCAACCATTTTGTGCGGTCCGGGTCAAGAAGGCTGGTACCGGGAACACTGAGAGCCTAACGGAGCGCTCTTCCAGTGCTTGTATTCATACCTCCCATACCTTTTACTGTGTGGGAGAAGGATTCCATCATGTTTGATACCAAACATGATAGGATTCGTTGCAGCAATTTTCGAGATGGTCATCACGTAATTAAGCAGTGCCCCTCTATATAACATATGGATGCTTCACTGACAAACCGGGAGACTGAACTCCTTAGGTTGCAAGGGTCTTCTGCTCATGCAGGGGCACCCTCTCACTTAGAACTAAGCACCCTGCCTTCCGGATTGCAAAAGGCCTACTATAGGTGTGACTCATAGGTTTTAAGTGAAGTGACACTAGATATAGGAAACCTATATCTTTAGTAAGTGGTGCAAGCACCAACTTACACAGGCTGCAATGGCAGGCCTGTAGTTCCGTTTTGAATGGTCTTTTATGGGTGCCATAATACATGCTTCAGTCCGTCGGGGACCTTTGGGGTACCTATGACCTGGGTACATGGGAACCATATACTAGGGACTTATAAGGGTACCCCAGTATCTGAGATGTGCCTAAGTACTGAACATGACAATTTTGGGAGAAAGCAGATAGACTGGGGTCCTGAATAGCAGGATCGCAGTCAGACTAGTCAAAAACAGCTTAGCACCAGGCAAAAAGTGGGGGTAACCATAGAATCAGATCCTACTTTCCTAACCCCCCCAAACGTAAGGAGATGAGACTAACCATGCCCAGTTGAGTCTTCATTTTCTAAGTGGAAATATCTGGAAAGTCCATCTGCATTGGCATGGTTCCTCCCAGGTCTATGTTCCACTGTATAGTCCATCCCCTATAGGGAAATGGACCACCTAAAGTTTGGGGTTTTCACCCTTCATCTGTGTAAGCCATAACAGGGGCTTATGGTCTGTCTGAACAATGAAGTGAGTGCCAAACAGGAATGGCCTCAACTTCTTGAGACTAGTCAAATACAGCTTAGCAGCAGACAAAAAGTGAGGTTACCATAGAAGCAGATCCTTCTTTCCTACGGTGACCATGTGTAAATGTGACTGGTACAACCATCAATCAATCAATCAAATGATCTTTATTCGGTTATTAAAAATATCCATAAAAGATACATGTTAAAAAACAATCCCACTTCCATTAAAAATTTGAACCAATATGCACATTACACATAAATACAATAATAATAAAAAACCCAACAATATAAACAATTTAGGACCGAGGCAATTGTGTACAAATTTCAACTCATTCAGCCATATAAGGTTTCCCCGGTGACATGAAAGGAGAGAGCCTTTAAAATGCACATGTCTCAAAACAAAAGTTACAAGCCAAACCTGGATGAGAATCTTTAAACCCTTCCAACCCTTAATGAGTCCGAAACGGTTAGTCGGTTAGTCCTCTCCTCTGGTGTTCCTTAATTTTACCGCCAATCTTAAAAAGTGTACAGTGCTAAATAGGGTGAAAGGGTCGGAGGAGAGTTTGAGAAATAAAAGAGCCACTTTAGCCTGGCTAATTTTAGATCTTCTTAGGATAGTTTTTAAAAACAGAGACCTTGGGTGAGCTTAGAAAGGGCAAATTAGGACGAAGTGAAGGGTATCTTGCGGAGATCTTAGATCGCAGCCGCAACACCCTTTTGTGCTTACATCATTTACAAAACCAGCTGGGACTGACAGAGTATGGTGCAGAAGGTTTAACCTGAATCTGGTCATCAGAAATCTGTCCTGTCTATTGTACATATTGGATAGATAAAATTCCATGCCCAGACATGATTTCGTAAGCTGATATGATCTTACTGTAATTTTCCGCCCTTCTCTGTCCTCTCTGACCCTTGCAGAATACAGCAAGAAATCTGCCTTTATAACATCCTTGTCACTACTGGTTAATGTGGTGGGTTCATTAAAAACATTTACGTGGCCCAGACTACTCAAGACGTCCCTTACGTATTTGAGCCAAGGTATTCGGGACCCTTTGTCCCCACTCATACAATCCTCCAAGATTTGTCTGCTTAAACTTGCTTCTGGGTTTGTCCAGATTTTTATCCAACAAATAATAGGTTTGAGGCATGCCCTCTCACTAAGGTAGGTAATACCCAACTCCTCGTGAACAATAAAAGAAGGGGTGCATTGAGGCACTTGCAAAATCCTTCTTAGAAACTTATTTTCCTCCAATTGGATTTTATCTGAGTCTGTGAAACCCCACACCTCACTCCCATACAGAGTCTTTGCGCAACATACCGAGCTATATAGTTGCACTATTTCATTGGGTGACCAGCGGCCAAGTCTAGTCGCATAATTCATAATCGACCCCACCGCACTGGGGAGCTGGCTACATTTGTGCCTTACTAGTGGTTTGAAGTTAAGGTCCTTGTCGAATAAGATCCCCAGATAGTTAAAAACTTTTACTTTTTCAAGTGTATGTGCTCCTATTGTGAAGCTACAGTTCTTAGAAGGCGATTTACCCACAAATCTGAAGGCAGCATTTAAGACACAAGCCAATGAAAATAATGGGTGGAGAGTGGACGGAGCTTCCACGAAGCTTCCCTGCTATAGTGTATACTGCATGTCTCAACGAGACAGCGTAAGCGCTGCCTAGGCGAGACCTAAAAAAGCAGATCTCAGAGATTTCTTTTCAGCCAATGAAGAACACATATCCAAAATATGTCTGACTGAAAATTAATTTCTACGGAATGTGGCCGCGCCCTGCTTCGCAAATTTGCACACTTCAAGACAAAAAAAGAGAGTTTCCAGCTCTTCAAAACTACATCTGGCAGAAAGCCTCCAGCACAGCCCAGTGGAATGAGCACCTACTGCCAAATACCTGCGCTTCTTACAGCTTTAAATCCTAGGAGTAGCAGGCAGAACAGCTCCACCATTCATCCTTCTAAAAGCGACAAACTGAGTAAGGGTAGAAACGATACTGGCTTCTCATTATTTATAGCGCCACAAAGTTTTATAGCGCCACAGAGACAACAGTAAGTTGTACAGAAATTCATCTCATAAATACATACCGAAAGGTGATGTGCTGTTCTACTTTCGTTCATTTAAAAGACACACACAAGCTGAAGAGTGAAAGTACCTTGAGATACAAAATGGTTGGACTACCATCATATTGGAGCTTGAATTATTTTCACAAATTTCACGGAAATGGGTAGGGGGTGTTAGGGAAATGCAGGGACTGAACATAATACATTAGAGCTATTTTAAAACATGATTACCCGAAGTGGATTGGGGAGTGTTTGGCACAGTCTTGTGAGTAGAAGAATTCAGCTCACAGCAATGCGGCAGTCTAATAGCAGGTATGGAATGTTAAATGTTGATACACATAAACTGCTGTCCGTCCATATTTAACAACCAAATAAAATTAAATTTACTGAAGAGTATGCACTTTTAAAAACAAGTGTCAATTTTTAGTGTACTTGCTGTTCCTTACAAAAAACAGTGATCAAAACTGTAGTTTAATTTTACATTATGACTTAAAAAGTGCTATTCAAAGATTAGAAGCAATGGCTTCTGCGCTACCAAAAAACAGTTAATATGCATCCATGCGGTTCTCTTAAAAATGCCCTGGATTTCACGCAAGCTTTTGAAAGCAATGTTATGTGATAGTGGCTATTACGATTTCTAACCACATACTTGTGTCTGGATAAGGAAAGAAATTACATGCTGGCTATCAAACAAACATACCAATTGTAGGAGGCTGGGTTTCTGTTGCAGTAACCCCACACACACTTTTTGCCAGATTTCCATTGCACTTTGACTTGATGTGCCCTGGGTCGCTGCCAATCAGGTTCCCAGGACCTGTGTTCTTTCCCATACTGTACCTTTGTACCCCCAATTGGCACCTCTCTGGCCACATTTAAGTCCCTAGTATAAGGTACCTAGGGCACTGTGTTCTTTCCCAAACTGTACCTTTGTACCCACAATTGGCACCTCTCTGGCCACATTTAAGTCCCTAGTAAAAGGTACCACGGGCACTGTGATGAGGGAAGGCCTCTAAGGGCTGCAGCACATATTGTGCCACCCTTAGAAGTCCTGTACACTATATATATATATACATACATATATATATAATATATATATATGTATATATATATTCACTGAAAAAACCATAGGTTTCAGCGGCGTTAAAGTTAGCTGGACTTTTCACTCGTACAAAACCATTGAAATTCCCCCGTTATAGTTAGTTCAGCTAACTATAACTCGCGCGCCCGCAATGCACTGCTGATGACGTCACATATTACATCACTCATGACATGGTCAGTGACATCACTAATGACATCTCAAATGACATCACTGATGACATCACTGATGTCATCATCCAGTGAATGTGTGTTTATCTGAAAATTACATATGTTTTATATATGTATATCTCAAGGTCGATGGAAGAATAAATGGGTATATAAGTGTCTAAATGGATGATTTGTTTTTGAAAAATTGATTGTATAACTGATTGATTAAGTGTATCTTAGTGAATACATGGCTTAGTGAGTAATGTATAAATATCTGTATCAGTCTCTCACTTTGTGTATAAGTGGCTGCATGGGTTGGTGAGTGTCTATATAGGTTATTAGTTGTTTTTTGAGTATCAGTATAAGTGTCTGATGTCTGTATGGTTCGGTGGGGGGTATTACGTAGTGCATAGGTGCATGAATGAGTGACTCACTGTTTGTATGTGTTGAAGACAGCATGTGTGCAGGACTGTATGGGTGGATGAGTGTGTGCATGGGTGTGTTAGTGAGTGAATGACTGTCTCAATAGTGTCTCTATGAGTAACTACATATGTTTTAAACTAGTATATGTGACTATTGGTGTATATAAGTGAGTATATGTGAGAGTGAGAGATTGAAAGAGTTCCTTTATGAATAAGTATGTGTTTCTATTAGTGATTGTTTAAAAGACTAAGTATGTGTACGTTTCTGTAGAAGTAAGTGTGGTGGTGTGTGTATAACTGTATATGCAGGTAAACGGATGTTTGATTCTTTATTAGCATGAGCGACTATGTGTGTGAGTAACTTTATGGATGAGTGGCGTTGTGTAACATGATGTATAGGTGTATGAGTACATATGATGAGTGAGTACATGTATGAGTGACTGTATAGGACTGTTGGTGAATGAGTGGATGTGGATGTGGATCTTACAATTACTGAGTAGGTTGTTGTAACTGGTATTGGTATGTCCATTGTTTTGAAAATTTTAATTTCTATTTTTGAATGTGTGTATCAAAGGTTATATTAGCTGAACTAACTATAACGGGGGAATTTCTATGGTTTTGTACGAGTGAAAAGTCCAGCTAACTATAACGCCCCTGAAACCTATGGTTTTTTCAGTGAATTTCTAAGGTTTTTTAATTGCTAATTCCTAGCTATAACGTGCCTGAAACCTATGGTTTTTTCAGTGAATTTCAAAGGTTTTTTAAATGCTAATTTCTAGCTATGCCTACAGAGATAGGACATGTGAAGAAAGAAGGAAAAACGCACAGAAAGAAAAAAAAGAAATGCAGAAAGAAGCAACAGAAGTCCTCAAAGACGAAGAAAAGTGCAGGAAGAAGGATAACGTGGAGAAAGAACAAACAGAAGAGCAGAAACAAGCCTTGTTGCAAAATCATCCTGTACCCTCAACTTTTTCAAACGGATACTGGTGGTAACTGAGTCTGACTAACCAGTCCTAGAGCCAGTGCTATGTTAAAAGACACTCCGAATACAGTGAAAACACCTACATACACTAGGGCACACTATGCGTTGGGGTCCCCCTGTGATTAACATGACCTCCTCTGTAAGCCCCTAGTATATAATAGGGCAGGGGATTAAAACTACCTCTTAAAACGCACCACAGGGTGTGTTTGAACACGTCACCTCATGCCCCGTCCCCTCCCTTCCCCACTGTGTAAACACGCCCTGTAGCCGTTTTAAGTTGGGAGATTAAGTCCCCTTGAATCCTGAGGGTCCCTAGGGTCCAACTAGACCACTAGGTACCTCCAGTAAGCGCCACAGAGCTGCGTTGCAGAGAGGTGTAAAAAGTGGCACGGCCTGCACCATCTCTCTGCAACGCAGAGCAGTGGTGCTTACTGGAAGCACCTGGTGGGCTAGTTGGACCCCAGGGTCCCTCAGGATTGAAAGGGAATTATTTCCCCAACTTAAAAACGCGCCACAGGGCGTGTTTGCACACGTCACCTCAGGCCCCGTCCCCTCACTTCACCACTGTGTAAACGCGCCCTGTGGCCGTTCTGAGCTGAGAGATTAAGTCCCCTTGAATCCTAAGGGTCCCTAGGGTCAAACTAGCCCACTAGGTACCTCCAGTAAGCGCCACAGAGCTGCGTTGCATGGAGGTGTAAAAAGGGGCGTGGCCTCAGAACACCTGTCTGCAACGCAGCTCCCTGGCGCATACTGGAGATACCTGTTGGGCTAGTTGGCCCTCAGGGACCCTCAGTATTGAAGGGGAATTAATTCCTCAACTTACAACTGGCCAGGGGGCGCGTTTGCAGAGTGCTGCAAGGAGGGGGCGTGGCCTCCGGCGCGATGCCGGTCTTTTTTTTTCTTTTTTTTTTAGAAGGAGGGCTGTGTGGCCCCCTTTCTTTTTCTAATTTATTAGCCCTGGGGACCCCATCCCCCAGGGCCTGCACCCTAATTTTTTCTGTTGAAAAAAATTAATTTGGCCCTCCCAAGGCCTTAATCGGCCCCGCGGACCCCAACCCCCTGGTCATGGCCTATTTTTTTTTTTTTATTCTTTAGGAGGGGGGCTGTGTTGCCCCCCTCCTCAGGCCACTTATGGCCCCGGGGACCCCAGCCCCCGGGGCCGGCCTTTGATTTTTATTATTTTAAAAAAATATATATTTACAGAAACACCTAGGACATGCTGGACAAACCGTATGTACCTATCACCATGACGATTTGCATGATATTCATTAAAAGGCGACTATGCATACAATGAATCCACGTAGAATGTATTCACACCGCAAGTGAAGCTCTGACATGTCTGACACCCTACCGTGCCTAATCCCGGCGCCCCTGCTGGTGGGTACTCTCCAAGTAGACACCCTTGTCGTTTATTTATACAAACATGGGTAGCTATTGACGGGCACATTTAATACACATGCACACCAAGCCATTCAAAGGGGATTCGACAAAAATTTGATCAAACTATGCAAGAAACCCCCTCACGGTTAATAAAACACACATCCACCGCCGGACGTGTAATACTTTTTATTTTACTCTCTGGAAAGCAGACAAACCTCACTTGAGAGTCACAGCGTGCTCCTCGCTGAGCCCAATGCTGTGTTACACCCACCAGTGCCCGCCGAGTGCCACACACCTCTGTGTTGTATTCCACCAGCTAGTGCGTATGCTGTGACACTCTCTAGCCCATGTGCACTGTAACACCACCCCGTGAATATGTCATGCCACACTTGCCTTCGCACAGGTTATATTGCCCCATCTAACATGCCTTCCTCGATGCCTATGTTAAAAGCACAGCGCTATGCCATACATATTATAATCTGGGATCCATATATTTGTCACAGTGCATATGCAATGTTACACTACCCAGCACATATTTTATATTTCAACTTTAGAGACTACTTAGGTTACACAACACTGCCCTGTGCATATTACACTCCAAGGTGCATATCACATAGCAAGCGCTAGTGCCTGTGCTATCTCGCGCTCTCCAATGAATCTGTCATTGCGCACAATGTATTGCATATTATATTTCAAGGTCCGGTTCATCTTATATCACACTTTTTGGTGCATAGTTTATACCATATACTATATCTAGTTTTAATTTTCAATCGTGCTCTCAGGACTATGTTCTATATAACACTGCGTCCACCTACCCTTTTCACGGGCATTACATTTTGCGATGGGGGGTGGAGGGTCAGGGGATGTTTCTGCCAAGTGAGCCCGGAGTCACAGTCCCAAACGTCCTCTTCTTCCTGAATAAAAGAGAGATTATGCTGCATACTGTTCATATTTTAAGTAGTTCGCACAGACACACATTTTAAAAACAATAAAGTTCCTAATAGCCACCTTCTATGAATAGTTGGCTTGCTGCCCAATCCACCTCCTCCCTATCCTCTGTTGTCTGAATCCATGGACTAGCCTCCTCCCTCCTGCCATGCATGGTCTGATGTGCTGCCACTGCCCTCCATTTAGCATGATGTACCAGTCCACTCCTCCTGCCCTCCATTGCCCAATTCTATGGCCCATCATTGACCTCCTGCTTAGCCTCTGTGCTTAGCTTGCTGCCCCTATTCTCCTTCCCCCTGCCCTCCGATGTCTTTGTGCATGCCCCTGCTCCATCCTTTTTGACCACCATGTTCCATGGATCTGCCACTCCTATCTACTCTGAGTGTTCTGTTGAGCTCCCCTCCCACCTGCCTAGCATTGTCAGATGACTGTAACCTGTCCCTGCCACCTCCACCCTGCCTGTCCACATGCCATGCCCCTATCCCCTTCCTCCTGTCCTCCATTGTCCATTTTACTGCCACACCCTTCTGCCCTCCCTGGTCTGTTGTGCTGCAACTGCTCCTCCTGCCTGCCCCGCACGGTCTGTTGTGAGGCCCCTTCCCCTGAACTCTCTTGTCTGTGCCCAGGTCCTGACCCTCCTTTTTATCCTCCATGGTCCTTTGTGCATGCCCCTGCACCCTCCTTCTTGCCCATCATAGTCATTGTGCTGCCACTTACCCTCCCGCTTGTCATGCATGGTCTTCTGTGCTGCCATGGCCCCTCCCACCTTCCCTGTGTGGTCAGCTAGCTGCTCCTGACCCCCTCCCACCTTCCCTCTATGGTCTGTGTGTATGCCATCATAGTCTCACTGTTGCTCTCCATGGTGTGTCTTGTTTCTAGTGCCCATCCTGCCTGACCTCCACGGTCATCTTGCTGCTCCTGCCCTGCCCCCTTGCCCCCAGCCCTCTGTTTCCATGTGCAGACCCCTATTCCCTCCCTCCTGGCTTGTCGGTTCCATTGTAATGACCCTGATCCGTCCCTCCTGCCCTTTATGGTCTGTTATGCTGCAGCTTTCTCTCCTGTCTGTCCATTATGGTCAGCTAGCTACCATTGCCTCTTTCCCCTCTGTTGTCTGTTGTCCATGTGCATGGTCCTGTCCCCTCCTTATTGCTTTCTATGGATTGTTTTGCTGCACTCCCGTCCCGCATGCCCTGTGTGGTGTATTGTGCTGCTGCAAACCCTGATGCCTGCCCTGTAGGGTCAGTTTGGTGCACCTCTCAATGTCCCTCCTGTCCTCTGTTATCCGAGTCCATGTCCCTACCCCAATTCCTCCTGCCTACCATGATCCAATGTACCATACTTGCGAACATTTTGAACTTGGTAAGAGGGAGATTTTGAAATAAAACTGTGGTATTGATTTTCCGCTTTGAGTTACATTGAAAAAGAGAAGATTGTAGACAGGAAACAGATCAAGTAAAGCCCATTTGAGCTTAAAAACATTGGACGTTTCCTGGCTGAAACGGGTCTGTTGGCATGTATGGTTGTATGACCGCTGCCTCTTCCTTCTGCCCACCATGGTCTATTATATTGCCACAGCCTCTCTTGCCAGTCCTGTATTGTTGGTTTGTTGCCCCTTTCCACTGCCCTCCATAGTCTGTTGTGCTGCCACTGCCCTTCCTGCCTGCCTAGTGTGGTCAGATTGTTGCCTCTGCACTCTCCTACCTGCCTTCAATTTTCAGAGTCCGTGCCCCTGGCCTCTGCCTCTCAACAGTATCCCAATGAACAACTAGATTGCTAACATTCTATATTTATTACAAAAGTGTGGAACGCCTGACGTCATCTTGATGTAATCAAAACTGTAATGCCTAGAGCATTTCCTTTAGAAATTACATATATGAGAGGGTCTTATTTGCATCACAATTATGGTTAGTGCTCTAAAAAACTAAAATGAGGACATATTTTCTGAGTTTTCAAATAGCGGCAAAGAACTTTTAAATTATTCGTAATCTTAGTTTTTTATCCAGTTGACCACTTGATTAAATGTTGCATCCAAGGGGAGAGGGTGTGGTGTTACTTCCGGAGCTGCAGACTTTGCTACTGGGGAACCAGGTTAGAGTTTCTGCTTCAGCTCAACATTCTGTGATTCTGGTCAAATCAGTTAATCTCCCCATGTCTACACCCAAAATGAATTTGATCTTGTGTGATGTAACCGATGCTCATGTAAAGCACTCCAATACCTGACAAATCTGCACTATATAAAACTGCAAATACACAAAAAATAAGTGTTTTGCACACTTCTGTCACTGGGCTACATTTGGGCTGCCTCTGGGTGATATTTGGGCTACATTTGGGCTCTTTTGTCTCTGGTGGCCATTTTAGGAGATTTATTTGTTATGAAGTTTCCTAATTTCCTCATTTACTGCAGTCTCCTCAGTAGGAAATGCTTTCAGTTTTTTACTTTGATTCCGTAAAGAAGGAATTCAGATATGTCACACATTTGCCATAAATTCTGAATGTTAGCACTCTAGTTGCTCATTAGATCACTGTAGTAAAGCTACTGCTCACCACGGAAGTCTGCTGCTAGTATTAGAAGTGCATGTTTCAGTCTGCATATCAGAATTTTTTAATGAAATAGAAGAGGATTTGAGAAGTCACTCAAAATGTGCCCTAAGTTTTTCTTTCTTCAGCACTAATCATAATTTCTATGGCAAAATGAACCCCCTCATTGTGTTCCTTTTTAAATTAAATGTTTTAAGTGTTACCAGTTTATTCCAATCAAGATGGCTTCAGGTGTGCCATACATTTGTCATAAGTAAGACAGTAAGCGCTCTAGTTGTTCTTAAGAACACTCTGGGACATTCTGTCATTGGGCTATACTTGGGCTACATCTGGGTGATATTTGGGCTACATTTGGGCTCTTTTGGCTCTGGTGGCCATCTTGGGAGATTTATTTGTTATGAAGTTTCCTAATTTCCTCGTTTACTACAGTCTCCTCAGTAGGAAATACTTTCAGTTTTTTACTTTGATTCCATCAAGAAGACATTCAGATGTGTCACACATTTTCCATAAATTCTGAATGTTAGCACTCTAGTTGCTCATTAGATCACTGTAGTAAAGCTACTGCTCACCAGGCAAGTCTGCTGCTGGTATTCAAAGTGCATGTTTCAGTTTGCATGTCAGAATTTTTTTATGAAATAAAAGAGGAGTTCAGAAGTCAAAATGTGCCCTAGTTTTTCTTTATGCAGCACTAATCCTAATTTATATGGCAAAATGAACCCCCTCATTTTGTTCCTTTGTAAATTAATTGTGGTGTGCCACACTTTTGTCATAAGTAAGACTGTTAGCGCTCTAGTTGTTCTTTGGAGCACTCTGGGAAGCTGCAGTAGAACACAAAGGAATCAACTGACAGTCTCTGCCCTTGTTGGATGTACATGTTTTACTGAGAATGTCAGACTTCATTCTTACATGACTGAGAAAGATAATGTGAATTTACAGAAAATATGCTCTCAGTTTAGCTTATAGATCACCTTCCAAACCTCTGTGGGAAAAGCAGGAGAAAATAGTTTTCTCTCAAACATGGTTCATGATATCATAGCAGAAGGCTTTTTCACATGGTAAAATCACCTTAGAACACACCACAATTCCTAAAATGAGTATGGTACCATCAACAAATGATTTATAATGTAACTAAAGTCTTAAAACCTTCTATTAACTGCAATGCTTTTTAATGAGGTGCTATCATGTATATTGGTCCCAAGATGGCTGTCAACACTTCTTGGATGAAGTACTGACAGCCAATCAGATCTCACGATGAGATGTGTCGTTAGGCTCCGCCCAGATATATATGTGATTTTACTTTTGATTTTCTCAGGAACTACTGAACAGATTGACACCATATATGCAAAAGGCACATCTCTGAGCTGAGGACTACCTCTCTGCCAAATTTCAAGTAATTCTGTTCAGCCGTTCGGGCTGTACCTTGGACTAAAGGTCCCTATGGAAAATTGCATGGGAAAAATGCGTTTTGGGACCCCCCTTTTTTCTCAGCCCCCGCTTGACGAATCCCCCCGAGACTTTCAGGGTAGGAGCGGAGCGGAGCGCCCCACCTATTTTGAAAATTTCGCAAGGATTCGTCAACCGGCGCCAAAGTTTTTGCAAATAGAATGTTGCGGATTTCCTATGGAAACACGGTCCTAACTATAACTATCTACTGGCGACCGCCAGTAGATAATATATATATATATGTTTTTTATATATATATATATATATGTTGGAAATGGCCCTTTTTGCAGGGTCATCCCTAAACGTTTTGCCTTCCTCCTGTATTTTTTCTAACCTGTTTTTGTTGGCTTTATGACTCTGGGCACTTTACCACTGCTGATCAGTGCTAAAGTGCATATGCTCTCTCTTGGTAAATATGACAGTGAATTGCTATATCCCTTATTGGCTTATTTGGTTTACCTGTTAGTCCCTAGTAGAGTGGCCTGGGTGTGCCCAGGGCTGGTAACCCAAATGCTGCTGGTGGGCCTGAAGCGCTGGTTTGCGCCACCCACAGAAGCAGCTTGTAAAGTGTGTCTCAGACCTGCCACTGCAGTGTCTGTGTGCAGTCCAGAACTGCCATCTTGGCTGTGAAGTGCACCCACTTCCCAGCCCCTGAACCATTCCTTGGCATCATGTGGGTCACCCCTATGGTAGGGTGCATCGTATGTGTAAGGTAGGACATGCCCTGCTGTGTGTAGCATGTCCTGGTAGTGAATTACACCCAATTTCGTCTTTCACTACTGTAAGGCTACCTATTCTCCATAGGCCAGAATAGGCAGTTTGACTATTACATTCTATAGTCCTAACTGACCCAAAGAACATGGTAGAAAAACGAACTTAGTATGCCTGAGCTCAGAATATTAAAATACATTTTTTAGTGAAGTTTATTTTTATATTCTGTGTTTGAAAATACCACTTTTAGAAAGTAGGTATTTTCTTGCCTAAGCCTTCCAGTGTACTCTGCTGTTATGTGTATTTGCTGTCTGGTTCTGGAGTGATAGGATTGGGGAATTCCAGGAGACAGGGTGAGGTGTCCCAGTGGTAAATAGAGAGATCTGCATCTAGATGGGTGGGAGGAGTTGCACCTGGGACCTGAATAGGGCTCTGCCTTCCCTCCACAATGCTGGTTCCACCTCCTGTGGTGTGTCTGATGTCTCTGCCCGGCACTCTGAAAGGAAAGAAGCAGCCTGGTAAACAAAGTGCTCCAGGACTGGGCAGAACTGGTTCTGGCTGGGTTCAGTGACTTGTAGCTTCTGAGAACAAAGACTTTGGGGTATAAATATCTGTGCTGAAACCCCTACAATTTGTATTGCTCCTGGACAACAAGAAGAAACTCTGTCCGTGTAACTGAAGAAATCTGCAGGAGGTGACTGTCCCTGTGCTTGTGCTGTTTCTTGGACTGGCCTGCAGTGGTTACTACTGGACTTGGAAGAAGAGGAAAAGGAGTTTGAAGGAACTTTTATTTTATCTTGCTACAGCAATCACCCAAGCGCTAGAAGAGAGCTGGCCTCCTGTTGGAGTCTCAGGCACATCAGACTCCACCATCAGCCTCCTGTTTCCTCCCAGCGAGGATTTCTATCTGCAGGTGAGGCTCCTGTGAGTTCCAGGGCCTCTAGTTCTACTGTGGAAAAGAGAGTGCTGAAAATCATCACTAACGCCGGTTTGCGAGCCGCCGCAGCTGAAGCGCAGACGAAAAATCATCGCGCTGCTGCCGCTGAGTGCTCGCTACCGGAGATCATCGCATCACATGTTTGCGGGCTGCCAAATGCTCGCTGACCTCAAGATTATCGCATCACCTGTTTGCGGGCTGCCAAAGGCTCGCTAACCAGAGATCATCGCATCGAGTTCATCGCTTCACGACATCGCAGCGCGGACGCCGGGCGTCTGCCATTTTCATCGCATCACACCAGGATCATCGCTCCCTCGCGGAGCGCCATTTCTTCTCATCGCAACAGGGTCGCACGCGCAACAGGCTCGGTGCATCATCCTCCCTTGCGGCAAGGATTTCAACGCATCGCCGGCATAGCGTGGAGAAGTTTGTCGCTTTGTCCCGCACGCATCTGTAGATCAGCGCATCATCCTCCCTTGCGGCAAGGATTCAATGCATCGCTGGCCTCGCGTGAGGAAAACCATCGCTTCAGCTCCTTTGCGACATTTTGGTTGTCTTGCTACAGAATCCAGGTACTTTGTAAGTAAAAGGGTCGCAGAGACCACTGCTTTGAACTGAACTCCTCTTTGCACATTTGAACTATTTTTGTAGCCTTTCAAGAGTAACCCTATTTTTCTAGTATTGTGGCTTTTTACTGTTATTGGTCTTGTATTAAGTCTATATATAAAGATACTTATTTTGTATAACTACTTGTGTGGTGTCCCTTTGTAGTGTTCTTCACTGTGTTACTGTGTATGGTCATAAATGCTTCACACACTGCCTGTGAGATAAGCCTAGCTGCTCGTGCTACGTTACCACAGGGCTGAGCAGGGGTTATCAAAGGGTGTAGCCCGCTTACCCTGACTTAGGAAGAAGGGTCCCTACTTGGACAGTGGCCAGCCATTGCCAACTAGAGACCCCCATTTCTAACAATATATATATATATATATATATATATATTCACAGAAAAAAACATAGGTTTCAGGGGTGTTAAAGTTAGCTGGACAGTTCACTCGTACAAAACCATAGAAATTCCTCCGTTATAGTTAGTTCTGCTAACTATAACTCGCGCGCCCGCAATGCACTGCTGATGATGTCACATATTGCATCATTCATGACATGGTCAGTGACATCACTGATGACATCACTGATGACATCTCAAATGACATCACTGATGACATCATCCAGTGAATGTGGTTTAGTTTGAAATTTAAATATGTATTATATATATACCAGTCTGTATTGAAGATTGAGTGGATATATAACTGTTTGGATGGAGGATTTAGCAGCAATCTGACAGTCTGTTTAAGTGAGTAATTAAAAGTGTCTCACTTAATACATGGATTAGTAACTAAACTATGTGAATGTGTGCAGCACTGTCTCTGTTGTTGTATAACATGCTGCATCAGTTGGTCACTAACTACATGAGTGTGTATATTAGTTATTGATTAGTTGGGTAAGTATTTGTATGGGACACTGAGTTTGTGTGTGGTTGGATGGGGTGTGTGTAACTCTATGCATAGATGTGTGAATGGTTGATTGACTAGGTGTATAGGTTTAAGAGTGCATGTGGAAACAGTTGTTTGGGTGACTGAGTGTATTTATTTGTGTGTTGGTGAGCGAATATATGTTTTAGTTGTACATCTTCAACAAAGTAAAAAAATAAAAGGCATTTTATGTGAGAGTTGGTGTATATAAATAAGTATGTGTAAGAGTCAGTAATTGTGAGAGTAACTATATGAATGAGTGTATAATTGTAATGGTGATTTTTTAACATATTAACTATGAGTTACTATGTGTTTGAATAAATGAGGTGTTGTTGGATAATTGTGTAAGTGAGTAAATGTAAGTGTGATTAATTTTTTTCATGAGTGAGTAGGATGACTGCATAACCGACCAAGGGGCATATCAGCAACAATCGGTGATAATTATCGCTAAGCGCACTTCACGCTAGGATAATTATCGCCGGCTAGCGTGGATATTTATCGCTGAGATAGCGTGCTATTAGCAACGCTTATCTCAAAAGCGATAAAAATCCTCGCACTAACTGCCTAACGTGAGACTATCGCTGGAAACCCAGCGATAATCTCACGCAATGTGGCATTAGCTTGTTGATAGGGCCCCACAAACTTAGCCATGGTATCCACCTTCCATAGGATATCATGGCTAAGTCAGTCCTGAAGCAGGCGTAAGGAAAGTAGCGATAACAGGGGTTATCGCCACTTTTCTTGCCGCTATGCTTCATAGCGTGGGGCTTGATGATAGGAGAAATGACGCTTAGCGACATTTCTCCTGTCATGTCAGGTCAGGAACGCCCACTTTGCATCTCATTAGAGATGCAAAGCTGGGCGTTAGGAATTAGTGCGCTAATGCAAGGTTTCACGCGTTAGTGTGACCTTGCTAATTAGGCGATAAAATTATCGCCGCTTTTCGGCCGAAAACGGACGCAAAAGCAGCGATAATTCTATTGCCTCGCCTTGCTGATATGCCCCTAAGACAGGGGTCTTCAAACTGTGGGGCGCGACCCCCAGGGGGGCCGTGGAGTGATGCAAAGGGGGTCGCGCCTTCCCAGTCACACTTCTGCCCGGCCCAAGGGCTTCAGCCCTCCCCCCCACACTTCCCCCGTCCTGTGTCTCAGCCCGGCTGCTGCAGTGAAACTTGAGCTGCTGGGGGCTCAGCTGGGCAGTGTCTGGATTCCTATCTCCGGCACCCCGTGTTTTTTCACAGGTCTTTAAAGACCATTTGCATTTTAACATGCCTTTGTAAACTGGTTACAGAGGCTTAGGTTTTTTTGCTGGTTCCAGTACCCCCTGGGTCCCCACTGTGCCTATTCCTTACATTTGGATTCTACATTCACTGCCGTAGTGTGAGAATGCATTTCATGGAAAGGAATACAAAGTTGGCTTCCTGGGGGCGCCGTGTGTGAAAGTTTATTGTGCTTTTGAAGCACCTGCTGCAGCGTTTCTTTCCCCGGCAATTACCAGGCCTCACATAAATGTCAAGATAACTCCTGTGATTAATTATCTTCCTGGAGAGAGATCAGTGTTTTGTATACTTGAGGTTTTGACTTAGGTGAAGTTAGTGCAGAGGGTTAATATGCCTGCTGCAAAGAACGTGTACCAAGTAGATTACAGAGTGCGTATGATGTGAAGAGATCAGCAGGTTACTGCTTTCAAAAGAGACATCCTTTTGTTACTTGCAATTTATAACTTAAAGTCCTGATATAGAATAGTGAGCTATTAACTTTCATCCTAGAACAGCATGCACACTACAAAGAATACCTTATTAGACCATTGATTAATGTTGCAAAAAGGGTTAATTTGGCTAGAAATCAATTCTTATTATTAAAGGAAACTCCCAACTATGCTGTTTCTTTTTCGACTCTGAGTTTGTGCTTCTCCACACCAAGCACTCTTGAACTATACTGCCTACCAGTATGGATGACATGTAACTCCTATACTTTTAGTCCTTTGGCTTATGTAACATTTCCTATACACTGATTTACACACTTATGATTGTCTCTGTGTAATGTGTGTGTGATGCAAAGTGCTCGGACACCCTACACTGGTATGAGTGGCACTATATAACTAATTCAATGCATCTGAGAGTGTGGGGTTATGGAGACTTGGTCACTGTTAAAGGGTGCTAGTGAGAGAATCCGTGGTGGGGGTGGTCATTGGGGGGGCACCAACAAACATTGTCGCACAGGGCGCCACCAGCACTAAAGCCGGCCCTGGGAAGTATGCACAGATAAGCGCTGAAAATACCGCTTTAGGTGACTGCTTTTTTTTGTACCGACAGGGCCATCAAAATAATCTGCTGGTAACCCTAACCATAGGACTGGAAGTTTGTTGCAGGATCAGCACATTATTTATTTCCTTCACCCTCGATCCCCGATTAATGCCGCAATAGTTTAACTTAGATCTTAAAGTCTACGCCCCGTCAATAACATGCTGAGTTACTTCATGGGTCTGGGAATGCACCCTGCATTCAGACAACTCATTCCTCATTCTCGCCCTTTATTGTCACGCTCACCTTGCACTCACAGTGATCACCATGCACTTGCACCATTCACCCGCTCACCTTGCACTCACAGTGATCACAATGCACTCACACTGATCACCATGCACTTGCACCATTCACCCGCTCACCTTGCACTCACAGTGATCACTCTGCACTCAAAATGCACTTGTCCTGCTCACACTATACCTCAACCTGCAGTCACACGAGTACACTACTCATCCTGCACTCATGTGACACTTCACTCACCTGTCCCCGTCACTACTCAATATGCAACTCACTCAAACAAGCCCATCAGTAATCATACATTCATTCATACCATTCTGAACTTGCACCCGCACCCAAAATGAGAGAGGACAGCAAGGGAGTGAGAGAATTTGATTGAAGAGGTCAGGGATGAGGAGAAATGTGAATTGCCGAAGAGAAGTGTGGACATGCAAGAAGTGAGTGTGATCCAAAGGTGAGGGCTTCTGTTAGAACAAAGGGGAGATGTGAAAGAGGAATGGGGGGACTGGAGAGGTGTAAGATACAAATAGACAAAAATTTGAATGAAGAGACGAGGTGAATGAGAAGTGCTGAGGGGCACGGGAGGTGACAGGGCCAGAGAGGCCATGAGATAAATGTGAGAGACTGTTAGAGATGAGGGCAGTGAAAGGACAGAATGGCAAGAGGTGATTAAAGGTGAAGTGAGAGGTTGAATGGGGAGAGTTCAGAAGTTGTAAAAAGGGGTGAAAGAAAATGACCTGCAAAGTGAGAGAGGGATCCGGGGTTAGGAGAGGAGAGAGGGATGGAAGGGAGGGGGTGAGAGGAAAGCTGCATGGGTAAACGGCTTAACTCTACACAAAACCGCCAGGGTTTTAAGGGACCCCTGCTTCTTCCGGTCAGGGCCAGGTGAGCTTCTAATGTGGCAGCACGTATTGCTTCAGAGTGGAAGGCCCTTCACAAAGGTTGACTTGAAATCTTTCTGATGATAATTGCTGTATTTTGGTTATAAATGGGTACTGATTGGGTGAAATCTTTCCTCAGCGTTACTTTGTGTAACAAATATCAAAATAATGAAGCAATGCTATCCCAAAATACGCGGCATCACATAACCTCATTTACATTTTTATCCCACGCAATTTAGTCAACCGGTTTAGACATTTTTGTCAGGAGGGGGTCCTTACGCCTCAAAATGTTGACAGGGGGGTCTCGGTATCCAAAAGTTTGAAGACCTCTGCCCTAAGATGACTGCTAATGTGTCAATGTCTATATATGTGTATAAGTGCATTAGATAGTGTTCTATTAATTAGTGACTGCACGTATAAATGATTCTGTTGTTGAATGGGTAGTTGTGTGTGTAGACTTAGGAATCAGTGAGTGAGTATGTAGTAACTGGTATTGGTGTGTCAATGGTTTCAAATATGGTACTCTGTATTTTACAGTGAGTGATGAAAAGTTATACTAGTGTATGATGAGGTGTATCAGATTGTCACGTGGATGATGCCATCAGTGATGTCATTCGCGATGTCATCAGTGATGTCACTGACCATGTCATGAATGATGCAATATGTGACATCATCAGCAGTGCATTGCGGGCACGTGAGTTATAGTTAGCAGAACTAACTATAATGGAGGAATTTCTATGGTTTTGTATGAGTGAAATGGCTAGCAAACTGTAACACCCCTGAAACCTATGTTTTTTTTCTGTGAATTTCTAAGGTGTTTTAAATGCTAATTTCTAACTATAACGTCTCTGAAAATTGCAAAAAATGAAATATTGATAAATTTTCTTGTTTTCATATTTTATTTTAATACATTTATATTATTTTCTTTTAAAAAAAAATCCAATTTTTTTTGGAGTCGCGCACTCAAAGCGTACACATCACGGTGGGTGCGCGCATTCTAGCCGCCATTTTAGAAAAGTCGTGAAGGATCCGTGTACGGTGTGCGACGGCTGCGTGTTTTTCAGTTACATCATATACATTTAATATTACGTAATGTGCGCGACTGGTATGCGACCAGTCCGCGACTCCTGCACCCGCGCATTCGCGACACATGCGCATTACGGTGCGTGATGCTTGCGCGGTTGCTGGTCCCGCATGACGTCATATACGCGCTGAAGCGCGCTGTGTGCATGACTCCCGCAAATAATTTTTGTTCCAAAATGATATGTATGTGTCTTTAATATACATATTAGGGCAAGAGATTATCTAAGATATTCATAAAAATAATATATTTGTACTTATAATAAACATATTATTTTAAAATATATTTTCGCGAAGTCGGGTGCGTGCATCGTGAGTGCAGAGAACCAGGTCAGCAGAGCCGCTGTAGAGCCAGAGAAACCAGGTCAGCAGAGCCGTTGTAGAGCCAGAGAAACAGGTCAGCAGAGCTGCTCTAGAGCCTAAGAAACAGGTCAGCAGAGCTGCTCTAGAACCAGACCAAGGTCAGCAGAGCTGCTCTAGAGCCAGAGACCCAGGTCAGCAAAGCTGCTCTAGAGGCCGAGAACCAGGTCAGCAGAGCTGCTGTAGAGCCAGAGAAACCAGGTCAGCAGAGCTACTTTAGAGGGAGAGAACCAGGTCAGCAGAACTGCTTTAGAGTCAGAGAACCAGCTCTGCAGAGCTGCTCTAGAGCCAGAGAACCAGGTTAGCAGAGCTGCTTTAGAGCCATAGAACCAGGTCAGCAGAGCTGCTCTAGAGCCAGAGAAACCAGGTCAGCAGAGCTGCTTTAGAGGGAGAGAACCAGGTCAGCAGAACTACTTTAGAGCCAGAGAACCAGGTCAGCAGAGCTGCTCTAGAGCCAGAGAACCAGGTCAGCAGAGCTCTTTTAGAGCCATAGAACCAGGTCATCAGAGCTGCTCTAGAGGCAGAGAACCAGGTCATGAGAGCTGATTTA
The DNA here is from genome assembly GCF_964204655.1 of Triturus cristatus. Lineage (NCBI taxonomy): Eukaryota > Metazoa > Chordata > Amphibia > Caudata > Salamandridae > Triturus > Triturus cristatus. Next base: position 90,735,288 of record NC_140582.1, read on the forward strand.
GAGGGAGAGAACCAGGTCAGCAGAGCTACTTTAGAGCCAGAGAACCGGGTCAGCAGAGCTGTTCTGGAGCCAGAGAACCAGGTCAACAGAGCTGATTTAGAGCCATAGAACCAGGTCAGCAGAGCTCCTTTGGAGCCACAGAACCAGGTCAACAGAGCTGCTTTAGAGCCATAGAACCAGGTCAGCAGAGCTGCTTTGGAGCCACAGAATCAGGTCAGCAGAGCTGCTCTAGCGCCTAAGAACAGAGTCAGCAGAGCTGCTCTAGAGCCAGAGAACCACGTCAGCAGAGCTGTTGTAGAGCCAGAGAAACCAGGCCAGCAGAGCTGCTTTAGAGCCAAGGGACCAGGTCAGCAGAGCTGCTCTAGAGCCAGAGAACCATGTCAGCAGAGCTGCTGTAGAGACAGAGAACCAGATCAGCAGAGCTGCTCTGTAGCCTAAGAACTAGGTCAGCAGAGCTGCTCTAGAGCCAGAGAACCAGGTCAGCAGACCTGCTGTAGAGCCAGAGAAACCAGGTCAGCAGAGCTGCTTTAGAGGGGGAGATCCAGGTCTGCAGAGCTGCTTTAGAGCCAGAGACCCAGCTGCTCTAGCTGACACTAACACTGACTGATTGACACTGACAGACACTGATTGACTGACACTGACTGACTGAAACTGACTGACTGACACTGAATGACTGAAACTGACTGACTGACACTGACTGACTGACACTGACTGATTGACACTGACTGACACTGATTGACTGACACTGACTGACACTGACACGGACTGACACTGACTGACTGACACTGACTGACTGACACTGATTGACTGACACTGATTGACTGACACTGACTGACTGACTCACTGACACTGACACTGACTGACTGACACTGACTGACTGACACTGACTGACTACTCTCTACTACTCTACTACTCACTCTCTACTACTCTCTCTCTACTACTCACTCTCTACTACTCACTCTCCACTACTCTCTACTACTCACTCTCTACTACTCTCTACTACTCACTCTCTGCTACTCACTCTCTACTGCTCACTCTGTACTACTCTCTACTACTCACTCTCTACTACTCACTCTCTACTACTCACTCTCTCCTACTCTCTACTACTCACTCTGTACTACTCTCTCTCTACTACTCACTCTCTACTACTATCTACTATTCACTCTCTACTACTCACTCTCTACTACTCTCTACTACTACTCACTCTTTACTACTCACTCTATTACTCTCTACTACTCTCTACCACTCACTCTCTACTACTCTACTACTCACTCTCTACTACTCTCTCTCTACTACTCCCTCTCTACTACTCACTCTACTACTCTCTACTACTCACTCTTTGCTACTCTACTACTCTCTCTACTACTCACTCTCTACTATTATCTACTACTCACTCTACTACTCTCTACTACTCTTTACCACTCACTGTCTGCTACTCTTCTACTCAATCTCTACTACTCTCTCTCTACTACTCACTCTCTACTACTCACTCGACTACTCTCTACTACTCTCTCTCTACTACTCTCTCTCTACTACTCTCTCTCTACTACTCACTCTCTACTACTCTCTGCAACTCACTCTCTACAACTCACTCTCTACTACTCTCTACTACTCTCTACTGCTTACTCTCCACTACTCACTCTCTACTACTCGCTCTCAACTACTCTCTACACCTCACTCTACTACTCACTCTCTACTACTCTACTACTCTCTCGTACTCTCTCTACTTCTCACTCTCTACTACTCTCTCTACTACTCACTCTCTACTACTCTCTACTACTCACTCTCTACTACACACTCTCTACTACTCTCTGCTACTCGCTCTACTACTTACTCTCTACTACTCCACTATTCTCTACTACTCTCTCTCTACTACTCACTCTCTACTACTCTCTCTACTACTCACTCTCTACTACTCACTCTCTACTACTCTCTACTACTCACTCTCTACTACTCTACTACTCACTCTCTACTACTCACTCTGTACTACTCTCTCTCTACTACTCACTCTCTACTACTATCTACTATTCACTCTCTACTACTCACTCTCTACTACTCTCTACTACTACTCACTCTTTACTACTCACTCTATTACTCTCTACTACTCTCTACCACTCACTCTCTACTACTCTACTACTCACTCTCTACTACTCTCTCTCTACTACTCGCTCTACTACTCTCTACTACTCACTCTTTGCTACTCTACTACTCTCTACTACTCTCTCTACTACTCACTCTCTACTATTATCTACTACTCACTCTACTACTCTCTACTACTCTTTACCACTCACTGTCTGCTACTCTTCTACTCAATCTCTACTACTCTCTCTCTACTACTCACTCTCTACTACTCACTCGACTACTCTCTACTACTCTCTCTCTACTACTCTCTCTCTACTACTCTCTCTCTACTACTCACTCTCTACTACTCTCTGCAACTCACTCTCTACAACTCACTCTCTACTACTCTCTACTGCTCACTCTCCACTACTCACTCTCTACTACTCGCTCTCAACTACTCTCTACACCTCACTCTACTACTCACTCTCTACTACTCTACTACTCTCTCGTACTCTCTCTACTTCTCACTCTCTACTACTCTCTCTACTACTCACTCTCTACTACTCTCTACTACTCACTCTCTACTACACACTCTCTACTACTCTCTGCTACTCACTCTACTACTTACTCTCTACTACTCCACTATTCTCTACTACTCTCTCTCTACTACTCACTCTCTACTACTCTCTCTACTACTCACTCTCTACTACTCACTCTCTACTACTCACTCTCTACTACTCTCTACTACTCACTCTCTACTACTCTACTACTCACTCTACTACTCTCTCTCTACTACTCTCTACTACTCACTCTCTACTACTCACTCTACTACTCATTGTACTACTCACTCTCTACTACTCACCCTCTACTACTCTCTTCTACTCACTCTCTACTACTCTCTTCTACTCACTCTCTACTACTCTCTCTCTACTACACTCTAGTACTCACTCTACTACTCACTCTCTACTACTCTCTACTACTCTCTCTCTGCTACTCACTCTCTACTACTCTCTACTACTCTCTACTACTCTCTACTACTCTCTACTACTCACTCTACTACTCACTCTCTACTACTCTCTACTACTCACTCTCTACTACTCACCCTCTACTACTCTGCTACTCACTCTCTACTACTCACTCTACTACTCTCTACTACTCACTCGCTGCTACTCTCTCTACTGCTCTCTACTACTCTCTACTACTCACTCTCTATTACTCACTCTCTACCTCTCTACCTCTCTCTACCTCTCTCTCTACCTCTCTCTCTACTACTCTCTACCTCTACCTCTCTACCTCTATACCTCTACCTCTCTCTACCTCTCTCAACACGCACACATATGCACATATATATGCATATATATGCATATGCATTTATACATATGTATGTGTGTATATACATACATATATAAACATATATATAATCTGCATATCTACATAAATACAAATATAAATGCATGCATACATAAACATATATGCATACATATGCATGTTATGTACATGAAAGTTTGAAAAACACTAATACAAGCAAAGCTAAAAAGCCACCTAATTACAAACAGAATTGCTTTAACTTAAACGAGGGCAAGACCTATTGCATTTTCAATGCTTGTTTACTTTGATTCCATCAAGAAGGCATTCAGATGTGTCACACATTTGCCTTAAATTCAGAATGTTAGTACTCTAGGTGCTCATTAGATCACTGTAGTAAAGCTACTGCTCACCAGGGAAGTCTGCTGCTGGTATTAAAAGTGCATGTTTTCAGTCTGCATGTCAGACTTTTTTAATTAAATAGAAGAGGATTTGAGAAGTCACTCAAAATGTGTCCTAATTTTTCTTTCTGCAGCACTAATCATACTTTCTATGGCAAAATTAAATGTTTTAAGAGTTACCACTTTATTCCAATCAAGATGGCTTCAGGTGTGCCATACGTTTGTCATAAGTAGGACTGTTAGCGCTCTAGTTGTTCTTTGGAACACTCTGGGAAGCTGCAGTAGAACACAAAGGAATCAACTGACAGTCTCTGCCCTTGTTGGATGTACATGTTTTACTGAGAATGTCAGACTTCATTCTCACATGACTGAGAAAGATAATGTGAATTTACAGAAAATATGCTCTTAGTTTAGCTTATAGATCACCTTCCAAACCTGTGTGGGAAAAGCAGGAGAAAATAGTTTTCTCTCAAACATGATTCATGATATCCCAGCAGAAGGTTTTTTCACATGAAATGATTTATAATGTAACTAAAGTCTTAAAACCTTCTCTTAACTGCAATGCTTTTTAATGAGGTGCTATCATGTATATTGGTCCCAAGATGGCTGCCAGCACTTTTTGGATGAAGTGCTGACAGCCAATCAGATCTCACGATGAGATGAGTGGTTAGGCTTTGCCCAGATATATATATGTGATTTTACTTTTGATTTTCTCAGGAACTACTGAACGGATTTACACCATTTAAGCAAAAGGTATGACACTGAACCAAGGTCTACCTTTCTGCCAAATTTGGTGTAATTCCGTTCATCAGTTCGGGCTGTAGCTGCGACTAAAGGTCCCTGTGGAAAATTGCATGGGGAAAACACGTTTTGGGACCCCCCTTTTTTCTCGGCCCCCGCTTGACGAATCACCCATGATTTTCAGGATAGGAGCGGACCGGAGCGGGCCACAAGTTTTGAAAATTTCGCAAAGATTCGTCAACCGGCGCCAAAGTTGTTCTAAATATAATGTTGCGGATTTCCTATGGATAATAGGTCCTAACTATAACTACATATATATATATATATATATATATATATATATATATATATATATATATATATATATATATATATATATATTCACTTAAAAAAACATAGGTTTCACACATGTTATAGTTAGCTGGACATTTCACTCGTGGAAAACCATTGAAATTCCCCCGTTATAGTTAGTGCAGGCAACTATAACTCACGCGACCGCAATCCTCTGCTGATGACGTCAGATATTACATCACTGTATTTAGACACTTATTTACCCATGTCTTCTTCCATTAATTTTTAGCTATACATATATTACAAATATTTTTTTTTCAGAAAGACACATATGTCATCAGTGATGTAATATCTGACGTCATCAGCAGAGGATTGCGGTCGCGTGAGTTATAGTTGCCTGCACTAACTATAACGTGGGAATTTCAATGGTTTTTCACGAGTGAAATGTCCAGCTAACTATAACATGTGTGAAACCTATGGTTTTTTAAGTGAATTTGCAAGGTTTTTTAAATGCTAATTCCTAACTATAACGTGTTTGAAACCTATGTTTTTTTCAGTGAATTTGTACGGTTTTTTAAATGCTAAGTTATGTATTTATTTATTTTAAGGTTTTTCACCGTGCGCGTACCGTACGCGCACGGTGCGCGCGCTGTGGGTGCACGGTGCGCTTCGCGCACCGCGCGCCCACGTTACGCAGTTCACGGAATTTTTCCGTTTCTACCGTACGCGCACGCTACGCGTACTCCGCGATTTTTCGCAAAAAAATTAAAGGAAATTTTGGCCCTTGGGGGTCCTTCTGGGACCCCCTGACTAAGGCTAGGGGGTCAGGAACTGTCCACCCGGCCCCCTTTTCACGTTCTCCACCTTTGTTTTTCACCCCCTCAGACTGCGAGCGACAAAATGGCGGCCGACACTTCCTGGTTTCGACCGATTCGAATGTTTACTAAGATCAATCATTATAGATATATATATGCTTTTAAATGCTATTTTCTCAGGAAATACTGAACAGATTTACACCAGACCTGCAAAAGGCACATCCCTGACCTGAGGACTACCTCTCTGCCAAATTTCAAGTAATTCTGTTCAGCTGTTCGGGCTGTAGCTTGGACTAAAGGTCCTATGGAAAAATGCATGGGGAAAACGCGTTTTGGGACCCCCCCTTTTTCTCAGCCCCCGCTTGACGAATCCCCCCGAGACTTTCAGGGAAGGAGCGGAGCGGAGCGCCCCACCTATTTTGAAAATTTCGCGAGGATTCGTCAATCGGCGCCAAAGTTATTCCAAATAGAATGTTGCGGATTTCCTATGGAAACACGATCCTAACTATAACTATCTACTGGTGACCGCCAGTAGATTATATATATATATATATATATATATATATATATATATATATATATATATATATATATATATATATATATATATATATATATGTCTCCAAACCCTCTCTGCAACAGAAGGGTACGAGTTGCACTCCTTGCGGCGAGAGAAGCAATTCTGGCGTTTACCTAATATATTTCGGTCACATTGACCTTCTTCAGAGGAGGAGCCACGGCATCTTGAGGCCGAACAACACACCCGCACTCACTTGCAGCTTTTGAAGGTGTTTGCCCCCTGGTGGGCGTCTCAATAGATGGAATTCAGGCATGCTGGGTCATGTAGTGTGTTGCCAGTCTCACAGTTGTTACCCTTCGGTGGGCGATGTCTTATGCTTCCCTATTGCCGTAAGTCCCAACAGACCATTTTTTCTTTCTGCTGGGATCCGACCAAAGTCCGGTCCTTGGTGGCTGCCAACTGCCCTTGTGCTTGCGCTGCGAAAGATTTTGGTCCAATTTCGGGCAGTATGTAGGCGCTCTTATCGGCGGTGCATCACTCCGGCAAAACCAAGCCGTTTTCAATGTCTCCAAACCCTCTCTGCAACAGAAGGGTACGAGTTGCACTCCTTGCGGCGAGAGAAGCAATTCTGGCGTTTACCTAATATATTTCGGTCACATTGACCTTCTTCAGAGGAGGAGCCAAGGCATCTTGAGGCCGAACAACACACCCGCACTCACTTGCAGCTTTTGAAGGTGTTTGCCCCCTGGTGGGCGTCTCAATAGATGGAATTCAGGCATGCTGGGTCATGTAGTGCGTTGCCAGTCTCACAGTTGTTACCCTTCGGTGGGCGATGTCTTATGCTTCCCTATTGCCGTAAGTCCCAACAGACCATTTTTTCTTTCTGCTGGGATCCGACCAAAGTCCGGTCCTTGGTGGCTGCCAACTGCCCTTGTGCTTGCGCTGCGAAAGATTTTGGTCCAATTTCGGGCAGTATGTAGGCGCTCTTATCGGCGGTGCATCACTCCGGCGGAACCAAGCCGTTTTCAATGTCTCCAAACCCTCTCTGCAACAGAAGGGTACGAGTTGCACTCCTTGCGGCGAGAGAAGCAATTCTGGCGTTTACCTAATATATTTCGGTCACATTTACCTTCTTCAGAGGAGGAGCCAAGGCATCTTGAGGCCGAACAACACACCCGCACTCACTTGCAGCTTTTGAAGGTGTTTGCCCCCTGGTGGGCGTCTCAATAGATGGAATTCAGGCATGCTGGGTCATGTAGTGCGTTGCCAGTCTCACAGTTGTTACCCTTCGGTGGGCGATGTCTTATGCTTCCCTATTGCCGTAAGTCCCAACAGACCATTTTTTCTTTCTGCTGGGATCCGACCAAAGTCCGGTCCTTGGTGGCTGCCAACTGCCCTTGTGCTTGCGCTGCGAAAGATTTTGGTCCAATTTCGGGCAGTATGTAGGCGCTCTTATCGGCGGTGCATCACTCCGGCGGAACCAATCCGTTTTCAATGTCTCCAAACCCTCTCTGCAACAGAAGGGTACGAGTTGCACTCCTTGCGGCGAGAGAAGCAATTCTGGCGTTTACCTAATATATTTCGGTCACATTGACCTTCTTCAGAGGAGGAGCCAAGGCATCTTGAGGCCGAACAACACACCCGCACTCACTTGCAGCTTTTGAAGGTGTTTGCCCCCTGGTGGGCGTCTCAATAGATGGAATTCAGGCATGCTGGGTCATGTAGTGCGTTGCCAGTCTCACAGTTGTTACCCTTCGGTGGGCGATGTCTTATGCTTCCCTATTGCCGTAAGTCCCAACAGACCATTTTTTCTTTCTGCTGGGATCCGACCAAAGTCCGGTCCTTGGTGGCTGCCAACTGCCCTTGTGCTTGCGCTGCGAAAGATTTTGGTCCAATTTCGGGCAGTATGTAGGCGCTCTTATCGGCGGTGCATCACTCCGGCGGAACCAAGCCGTTTTCAATGTCTCCAAACCCTCTCTGCAACAGAAGGGTACGAGTTGCACTCCTTGCGGCGAGAGAAGCAATTCTGGCGTTTACCTAATATATTTCGGTCACATTGACCTTCTTCAGAGGAGGAGCCAAGGCATCTTGAGGCCGAACAACACACCCGCACTCACTTGCAGCTTTTGAAGGTGTTTGCCCCCTGGTGGGCGTCTCAATAGATGGAATTCAGGCATGCTGGGTCATGTAGTGCGTTGCCAGTCTCACAGTTGTTACCCTTCGGTGGGCGATGTCTTATGCTTCCCTATTGCCGTAAGTCCCAACAGACCATTTTTTCTTTCTGCTGGGATCCGACCAAAGTCCGGTCCTTGGTGGCTGCCAACTATCGAAAAGAGAACATACCTGTGTGCCATGCCTACAACTCACTGCCTATGGTATAGGTAAGACACCCCTCTAGCTGGGTGCACTATACTACTGGTGAGGGTACAGTTGCATGAGCACTGTACCCCTACAGTGTCTATGTCCATTAGACATTGTAAGTGCAGTAAAGCCATAAAGAGTATGGGGCAGATTTACAAGGCCCTTCCGTCACTTTTGCGTCACTTTTAACATGGGGAAAGTGACGCAAAATTGGCGTAAGGGGCTTGTAAATATGCCCCTATGTGTTCTGGGGGTTTGTCATTATGAACTCCACAGCACCATAATGGCTTTACTGAATTCTGGGAAGTTTGGTAGCAAACATCTCAGCATAATAAACCCACACTGATGCCAGTGTGATATTTATTATACAATGCACTCACAGGGCATCTTAGAGATGCCCCTTGAAAAACGACTAAATTCTGGAGGTTTCCCGGACTGGTAAACACCAGACTGCCACCACGAGACATGGTCAGGAAGAGCCATCTGAGGCAGGAGAGCTTCAAAGGCCTTGCCGTCTTTGTAACACGACCTCCTGCTATCAGGAGCAGGCCCCCTTCCAGTCTCCCCTCCTTTTCGGCAGGAAAACAGGCATACAAAATTAGAACAACTCAGATGGTGTGCCCACCTCTGCCAACCGCACCCCTCAGGTGGGGGAGGAGAAGTAAAGCCCACTCTTCAGTGCCCTCTATCTTGCAGATGGCAGGCACTCTCCAATCAGGGTTAGGGATTGTGTCCACTCCCCCACGTGGGGTCAGGACACAAAGGGTATATTCACCCCATGGTCAGTAGCCCATTGGCTACTGACCTCGAGACTCTGTTCAAAAGAAACAGCCAAGAAAGAATCTGAGCCTGCTGAGGAGAAAGAAACCCAACGCCTGGAACCACTACTGCACCCGATGCCTACGGCCTGAGTCAGAGTGGCCCATCAGTCCCAGCGAGGCCCCCAGCACTCCAGAGTCCGAGTCCACCGCAGGTGGACCCCTCCAGTACTCCCCAACTTCGCCTGCTGCCCCTGCACGGAGACACCCCCCAACGGTGAGTGGCCTGGTAAGATGAAATCCGACCTCAAAAGGCACCCCTGCTTCCAACCACCCTGCACCCTAGAGAAGAAAACCTGAGGTGCAACTACATCCCGAGCCCTCCAACATACCTGCTCAGCTGTTGGTTCCTCCCAGAAGACTCCCTGGACTTAGCCTGCATCCAAAATCAAAAACCAGCAACTCCGATTGTAAACAAAAGAGCACCAAATGCCAAAACAGCACCCTGCACCTGGCCGCGCCTGTGCTGCTGTGGGTGCACCTTGTGTGCTAAACCGGATCCCCATTTGCCCTTAGCCTAACACCAGGAGTTTTGCTCCTACAATTTTGTAGCCTGCTCGTGAGCCGCCACAAACTGGAGGCCCCCTATATCCCATTGTATAACATTGGGGTTCAGCACTCTGCACCCTGCTGCCCTACTGCCGCTGAGGGTGCTTTGGGAGTGCCTCCTCGAGCCTGGGGGAACCCTGGTTCTTACCCCAGAAACCCAACTCCCACAACCAAGTACTTACCTGTAAGCCGATAACTCCATTTCCTCCCATAGGATTGCATTGACTGCTTTTCTTTGAAAATTGTTTTGTGTGGAGTTGGTTTGTATGGAACTCCAAGAAACTGCAAATAAACAAAAACTGCTTTACTTACCTTATCTCTAGGAAATGTCCCAGTGTGATATCTAGGCATATCACACTGAGTAGAAAAAGTAATCCATAAAGTAATCTGTACAGTCATCAAAAGTAATCTAACAGTAATTTCAACTGTAGTCATAGGGGCAGATTTACAAGCCCCTTGCGCCACTTTTGTGCCACTTCTAACATGGGAAAAGTGACGCAAAACTGGCGCAAGGGGCTTATAAATCTGCCCCATAGTATTTACAAACCTATAACAAAGTCATTTTTATTCAGCTTGCGTGTATTGTTCAACCTGCCTTGAAAAGTACCATTTACACTAACCTGTGCCAGGCTTGCTTGGTTCTAGAAAATAAATATAACTAAATAATATTTTATACAAACAAATTTGTCTGAGTTCAGTCTTTGAGTGTGTGACATCATTTCTTGCCTGAGTGTGTACAATAAATGCTTGGCACTACCCTCTGATAAAGCCTTACGGCTCACCCACACTACCACAAATAGAGAGGAAGGTATTATCTACGTTTACCTCTGCCTACCTTTTGGGTTCCACTGGACCCTGTGCACACTATACCTTACTTTGGTAAAGTATATACAGAGCCAGCTTCCTACACCGAGCAACAGGCGCCCTACGGGAAAATCTCAGTCTTTGCATGAACAGCAAATGCTATGAGTTAAGATTTACAGCCCTGTTTATACAAAAGCTCAGAAGAGTGAAAACACAAAGTGCTTGCTTACAAAACATGTGCTGCAAGAAAATAATACATGTGTAGCCTGGGAGCAGCCTTTTCTGAAGGCTTATTTGGGGAGCAGATGTTTGAGGAACCGCAGGGCGCCGAGGACAATGGGGAGATGAATGCAAAAGAATGTCAGCGACGTGGGAGGGATGAATGCTGCAATAAAATGCAAACAGCTACGGGCTGACTAACCTGACCACTCGCCCACCAAAACATGAGCAGGAAAAAAAGGATAAATAGTCCCTCAAAGGAACAGATAAACAACCAAAGCTTAAAGATACAGTACTTGGTCCCAGATCAGAGGGAGAAAACGAAAAACAAAAAGGAGGGACAAAAAGGATGGACTGACCACTAGCAAGCAAAGAATTTTAGAGGACACTGGAACAAACAAATGAAAAGCATGGGACAGGCTTTAAGCCCACACAGAAGTATATAATATGAAGAATGTGACCACATCTTCAACAGAGCAGGCATCACCATCGGCCCCAGAACTCTGCCGCTCAATCAACTGCTTCATCAACTCCGCCACCTTCCCGGAAGACTGGAAACACGCAGAGATCAACCCTTTGCTGAAGAAACACTCTGCTGACCCAACGGACCTCAAGAACTTCAGACACATCACGCTTCTCTCCTTACAAGCCAAGGTCATCGAGAAGGCCATCAACACAAAACTTTCCGAGTTCATTTTAGCAAACCACATCCTGGACCTCTCCCAATCCGGCTTCCGAAGCAACCACAGCACTGAGACCACCCTCCTCGCCGCCACAAACAACGTCCACACCCTTCTCGATTGAGGCGAAACTGCAGCCTTCATTCTCTTAGACCTCTCGGCTGCCTTAGATAACGCCTCTAACTACACCCTATGCATAAGACTCCAAGACGCCGGCATCCGCAACAAAGCCCTGGAATGGATCTGCTCCTTCCTCACTGGCCGAACACAGAGAGTTAGTCTACCTTCGTTCTTCTTGAAAACCACGGAGATCAGCTGCAGAGTGCCTCCAGGCTCCTCCCCGAGCCCCACGCTTTTCAACATCTACATAGCCCCACTCACAGCCATCGTCAGGAACCATGGACTCAACATCGTCTCCTATGCCGACGACACCCAGCGGATTCTCGCCCTCACCAACGAACCAACAGTCGCCAAAAACAACTTTCACGAAGGGATGAAGGCTGTCGCCGCCTGGATGAAGAACAGCTGCCTCAAGCTCAACACAGAGAAGACCGAAGTCCTCATCATGGGCTCCACCCCCTATGCCTGGGATGACTCCTGGTGGCCCGCAGCATTCGGAACCTCCCCCACACCCACAGACCACACGCGGAACCTTGGCAGGCCTGCTGTCAGTAGTTTAGTTAGGTCACTCAGGGTAGCACAAACAGTTTCTTCAGGCCCTGATGACCCCATTAGCACCCATGCCCTGGGTACCACTGGTACCATATACAAGGGTTTATAAGGGGGTTAAAGTCCTTGCCAATTGGGGTTACCAATTTACACACCAGTTTTAGGGAGAGAGCACTGGCACTGGGGCCTGGGCAGCAGGCTCCAGTGCACGTTCAGAGTCTTAACCATCAGCATGGGTGACCATACACAAGGCCACTTTCCTGCACAGTCTACCAAGGATCTTGCCACCTAGAACCACTTACCCTTTATCCCATACAGAGGCCACGCAGCAGCGAATGTGAGAAAGACCCTGTAAAGGTACATGTAGGACTTCTAGTAAGATCAGAAAACATAGTCGCCATGGGGTGCTGCCTCCGTCAAACAGCATGTGCATTTCTGTTCTTTCGGGGCACCCTATGCAGCATTGAGCAGTAACAAGTATTTTAGCATAGTTACTTATGTAGGGACATGCAGAATGTTGTTATAGTTAGAATGCATGATGACTTGCTGTATGTATTTTATTGTACAATGGCATGGTCCGTGTTCCTATTATATTGCGTTCATAAGAAATCTACACAGCCTCTGTTGTTACATGCTAAATATATGATCTTGCCTAATTCTTAGGTATATGCTGCTGTTAACTCTATTATAACTGGATTGGTCATATCCAGGTATGTATGACCAAAATACTTCTTCACTCCATAATCACTACCTAATATGTTTTGAGCATTCTCTGCTTTGCAACAATCTACTGAGATAATCCATGCAGTTTCAACTTCCATGGTTTTGTGCTTAGACAAAGCAGGCAGTTTTTGCATCTTTGATTATTTGGTGGCCTGAACCTTGTTCTTGCCCTCTGGCTGTTTTGGATTCTGCTAGCAAAAGATCCATAAATGTCCTGTTCTGTTTTGGTGTAAATATGTGCATGTGCCACTAGAGCAAAGAATTCAAGTATAACTATCTGTTCCACGCTATGAATTTTACACCAACCCCCTCAAATCCACTATTCTAACCTCTCACACACTCCTATTTCTTGTCTTTACATCTTCCTCCACTTGTCCTTGCTTTACACCTTTTTTGATGCTAGTCTCCCTCCACTACTCCCTTCCCAGCCTCACTTTTAAATTATCCTTCAGACAAGTAACCCTTCTTTCTACCCCACCCTCCTGTCTCCATCTCAACCTCTGTTCTCCACTCAACCTTCTTTCTCCACCTAACCCACCTCTCCCCCTCTTTTCTTCCACCTCTCCTATCAGCTCCCACTATGCCACTCCATTAAACGCATCAGAAATTAGTACACCAACTTTTGCACAGTCTCTCTCTCACACCCACGCCAGGGTGAAATTAGATCTGAGATTATGTATTCACGGTATTTTAGGCAACCAAATCCTTCAGTCTGTTTGAACTCGAGGGCCAAGAAACTATGGCATCCCCACGAGGTTCTCAGTATCTTCCCTCCAAATTCAGGCCCTGGAATTACCAATACCGGGGTTACCAAAAGCACTTGTAGAGTGAATCAACAGGGGTTACATGTGGGGCCCTGAGGATTCCCTGCAAAGTTTAGAATCAGAAAGGTCAGCCCTCATTTCTCTTGCAATTCATAATTTCCCTCCAGTGGTTTACCAGACACACGCTCTGCTTCCAGGTTGTAGTATCTGAAGGTGAAAGATTAAAGATCCAGAGAGTTATTGTGTACTTTTATTTTTTATTTTTTTTATTTTTTATAAGAAGTTTATTGCAGGTAACGCCTTGTACACAGCTTCGTGCCTACAACCCTGAGGCCGGCAGCAAAAGGAAACGTACAGTAGGAATATTATGACACAGCTGTTACACCGACAACCCAAAGGCCCGGCAGCGATTTAAGACATTGCGTGTTATTATTGTATTTGGCGTAAGAGAGTCTGCATAGAATGCCCAATATGTACAAACCCGTGACCAACAATGAAACATTTGTACCTCCCCCCCTTCCCACCCCACCCGTCATGCCCACAAGTTAATAAATTAGTACCTGCACACTTAGCGGTATCACTGGTGCTCCTGTGACGGAACACATTTGTAAAACTACTTATACCCCGCCAACAGCTGACAGCCTCCAGTAACATTAAGCATATCTCCGACTACATAAGAATATGGGTAGGACCAACAGACCCATTTTACCCAGTAACTCTCAAACAGCACTATCTCCCCGAAGGTCTGCACCTCCGGCCGTCAACCAGGTTGCGAGGGGAACCCAAATATCTTTAGGCCTAGATCTGCTTGGCATAAGTTTCCAATAGCAAGTTAGTTGATCTTTGCAATAGGTGGCGGCTTTCAACCACTCTGCCACTGTAGGAGGATGCTGTTTTTTCCAGTGCATTGCCACCTGACGTTTTCCTAACAATAGCAGCATAGCCGTGAGTTTGCGAGTCTCTTTTGGGACTTCCAATACAAAACCCAACAGTGCCACCAGTGGGGTGGCCCGTAGGTGGAAGTCGGTAATTTGTCCAATGTGTAAGAAAACTGATGCCCAGAATTGCGCTATTGGTCCACAATTCCATGCCAGATGCGTAAATGTAGCTGCAGATGCCCCACATCTCCAGCAGTTCGTATCTGGATGTAGACCCATACGGTGTAATTGTGGTGGTGTGCGATAGACTCTGTGCAGGAAATTAAAATGCACCAGCCGCAGTCTATAATTTGGCGACAGATGCTCCAGCTGGGCACAGCAGAATTGCCACTGTTTATCTGTAATAGAAATGTCCGCCTCCCTTTCTCAATCTGCTTTAGTTGTAGTGAGGATAATAGGGGAGTTCTTTTGTGTTATGCTATATATACGCGTGATCAATTTACGGGGAGATGGATTTGATAATGCATTTTCTAATGCTGGCAGCGTAGGAGGTTCCCGCGGAAAGTCCGTATATCTAACCCTACATGCCGCTCTAACTTGATAGTACAATAGCATGTCCAATGCTGTGGGTGTCTGTGATTTACACATCTGCTGAAGTGACATGAAGGTGGCCTCCGGATAAAGATCACCCCCTTCACCAAATCATGTGCCGTTGCCCCCTTGGTGGTAGCTTTGTCCATTAGTGGCGCTAGTAGTGGATTTCCCCCTAGGGGCATAGATGGTGCGTATAGTTCCCTTTGGCCTGCCCTCTTCGCTATGCCTCTCCATGCCCAACGAGTTGTTTCTACTGTGTCTATCTCTAGATGGGGCCGCCTATACGGTTTATAAACAGCCGCGTTTAGCGGTATAGGAGCAACACGAACTATTTCTATCGCCACATGCGGCTGAAATGGAGATGGATGGTGCCAGAAGTGCAGATACTGTGCCTGCGCACTGTAGGCATAAAGCTCAAAATCTGGAGCACCCAATCCCCCCTGAGCCAAAGGGAGTGTCAATAAATTCTATGAAACCCGGGGTTGTTTACCCACCCAAACTAATTCGAGGATGAGAGAGCTGAGCCTTTTAAAAAAATTAGTATTCAGTGGCATAGAGATGTTCACAAACAAATATAATAGTTTGGGTAGGAGCACCATTTTTGTAATCGCAATGCGCCCTGTTAAAGAGAGTGGTAGTAATTTCCATCTATGTATCTTGCTTTCTATCCAATCTATCACACATCCATAGTTGGCTAGCGAAATTTCTTGTAGAAACCTGCTAACTCTAATACCCAAATATCTTGTGGTACCCTCGGCCCACTGTATCGGAAATTCCGAATGGAATAGTGTCATCCGTTAGTGGGAACTACACGGATTTAGTCCAATTAATCTGAATACCTGTCAGACCTCCATATCGAACCAATTCCCTCATGATCGCGTCGAAATTGTCACTTGGATTCACCAAATCAATAGTCATGTCGTCAGCATACATTGATACCAAGAGACCTCTAGAGGTGAATCCTATACTTCTATGCGTGTGATGTTGACGAAGTTTGGCTGCCAATGGTTCAGTAGCTATAGCAAATAATAGGGGGGAAAGAGGGCAGCCTTGTCGCGTTCCTCTCGTAATTTCGAAAGAGTCCGACACCTGACCATTCACCCTAACTCTCGCCATCGGTTTTGTGTATATTATTTGCATCTGCTTAATAAATAAGGGGCTAAGACCCATTTTGGGCAGTAAAATGAAGAGAAATTTCCATTCTAAGGAATAAAAAGCTTTTGTAGCGTCAAGTAACGCAGCAATTGCCTGTACATGGGGGGCCAAATAATGCAGGAGACCAAAGATAGTTCTCAAATTGTGGGCGGTCGTGCGCCCGGATATGAATCCGGATTGATCCGGTAGTGCAATCTGCGGGAGCATCGGTTGCAGTCTATTCGCTATCAATTTAGCATATATCTTAGCATCTAAGTTAATTAACGAAAGGGGACGATAGGATTCCGGCCGAGTGGGGTCTTTATGAGGTTTCAGTAAGGTGATTATAATAGCCTCACGTAAGGTGGGAGGGAGCGTGCCTGTTTCCATAGCCTCCAGATAAACCTGTAATAGCCGGGGAGCAATGATGTCAACATATTCCTTGTAAAAAGCGGTGGTCAGCCCGTCTGCTCCTGGAGCTTTGTCCGCCGGCATTCCATTTATAACTAGCCTTATATCTTCTACCGATATTGGCAGTTCCATGTATTCTCGGGCCCTATTATTAAACCACGCTAGCGCGACGGTGTTTAGGTAGTCAGAAATGTCTGTCTGAGATGGATTATTTTGGGATGTGTATAGTTGTTGGTAAAAGCTGGTCATCGTGTGCAGTATGTCCGGCGGTGTACGGACCACCCTCCCCTCTTCTGTGTGAAGTTCGGTGATGTAATCAGTGCCTCTTGGGGATCTGAGTAGACCCGCCAGTGATTTCCCCGCACGTTCCCCCTCCCCATAGTGCCTTGCCTGAGTGTATTTATACAGAAATTTTGTTTCCCGCTCCGCCTCCTGCTGAAATTCAGTCAATTTGGACCGGATCTGGGCCGCAACACCCGGGGCAGGAGTTATTAGTAGCAATCGTTCTAGCTCTTTAAGTTCGCGCTCTACCCTGGATAGTGTATTAAGAATGTCCTTAAGTACCCCTGTTTTAAGCGCAATACAATTCCCCCTCGTAACCACTTTGAACGCTTCCCATAGTATGCCCGGGGACTCCACGGCGCCCTCATTAAGTGCAAAATATTCTACAATTTTTTCCCGCAGCTCCTCACGGAAAACCTGTTCCAGGAGTGCACCAGAAGGAAATCTCCAGGTAAAAGGTTGTTGGTATGGCACGGGTATCTGTAACTTTATGTGAGTGGGTGTGTGATCAGAGAATGTGCGTGGGTAATGCCCGGCTTCCAGAACCCAGGCATGTATGTCCTTGGATACCAACCAGTAATCCAGTCTGGACCATGCGTTCCGATGATGTGTCACACATGTACCCTCCCGAGCCATTGGATGTAGCGTTCTCCAAGTGTCCGCCAGCTGAAGGTCCATTATGATATCAGACAGCATACCTGCAGCTTTTGGGTGATGGTCACGAGACACCCCCTGTCTGTCTACCATGGCCGAGAGAACTACATTAAAATCACCCCCCCACATCACCGCTATGTTGCCCATTTTCTGTATTTCCTGCCAAATTTGTTGAAAAAAATCAGGACTGTCAGAATTCGGGCCATAGGTGTTGATTAGCACTACTGGGGTGCTGTATAATGTGCCTTGCAATATAATAAACCGTCCCTCCTTGTCTACTGTAGTGTGATGTGTTTTCCAATGTAGCCCCTTTCGTATGAGGATTGCGACACCCCTGGAGTAGTTTGAGTAACCAGCTTCCACCACCTCTCCCCATCTGTTGATTCTAAGTATACCCACAGCTGCAGTAGTTAAATGTGTTTCTTGGCGCAGACAGATGTCCACCTCATGTCTCGTCAGGTAAGAATGGATTTATCTGGTCTTCCTGCTATCATTTAAGCCTCTAACATTCCATGAAACACATGTGAGGGCCGTCATTACAGCAGTGTGAAAGAATGATGGATCCGATCCCCAGGACCATCACTAGTGTTTAGTACATTTACGGCAGACAGTGCGAAGCAATTCGTGAGGCTACAATTCGCAAAATAGTACGCCGGCATGATGAGACAGGCGTTAATCCAATACCAGTATGGCATACCGCCTAGTGGACTTGTGTGACAGGAAACAGGCCATGACAGGTCTAAACAACAGAACTCAACCCCCCCTCCCCCACCCCCACCAACACCCCAATTAGGTTGTGTCATTACCCCCCCTTCCCCATCAACTGTAAACGAACCGTCCACAGTAGTGAACATGAGGGAATCATCCCATGGGGGCCCGTGGGGCCGCCGGCAATACTCCCCTGCACTCTTGGCAGGGTGGCCAAAAAAACAATGTGCTAACATGAAACAGTGAACCCCCCAATGCTATAGCACAATAATTACATTGCAGGAGAACACAATGACAAACCCCCGAATAGCTGGCTCCAACATTCTTATTCAAGTTACAGACAACAAGACCTTTAAAGCCCCAATGGGGTACTTATCTGTGTAACCAGAATGCCAGTCGTGAGCCATCAGTCATTGTCGCTCAGATTGTTCTCGATCTGAGCATCGCCAGCCGTTGTACGTTGTTTGTGTTCCTTTGCTAACTGCTTCGCGTATATCAGTGCAGCTTTAGCGTCCGTGAAAAACGTGGGTTTGCCATTTCCTTGAATCCGTAGTTTCGCGGGGTAAATCAGAGCATATTTGGTGCCTATTTGTTGGAATATTTTTTTCGCAGGCATGAACTCTCTTCTGGTTGCCTGAACCTGCAGTGTAAAATCAGGATATAATGCAATGTTGTTACCTTTATATTGGATTTCACCTTTCTCTCTCGCCAGCCTGAGTATCGTGTCCCGGTCTCTATAGTTTAAAACTCTTGCCAGTATTGGTCTTGCCGGTGTACCCGGTCGCGGCCTGGGCCCCAGTGTATGGTGCGCTCACTCAATAACAAGGCGGACAGGTCAGGACCGAAGAGCTCTGACATCATTGTCTCTATGTACTTCTCCATATTCTGGATATCTGTTGATTCCGCAATACCTGTGATTCTGATGTTGTTCCTCCTTGACCTGGCTTCTAAATCCTCGTTCTTTTGCCTAATAACATGCAGAATCCCATCCATTTCCCGCAATTTCTTGTCCATGTCCGTCTGGCCTTCTTCCGTCTCTGTCACTCTTGTTTCCAGCACACTCATGCGGCCCTCCTGTTTGTCCATACGTTGCGTTATCCTGTCCATCCTCTCCGCTAGCGAGTCCATTTTTTAATCCAATCCTTGGAGGCTTGTTTTCAGGTCTCGAAACATCGCACGAATGTCCTCTATGGGTGGGTGCCCCGCTGCCCCCTCCTCGGTCGACTCCTGTTGGCCAGTGTCAGTGTCCGCCGTTTTATTGGACTTTCTGTCGAATGTCATCTTGGGTTGGCGTGTGTCTGACTTCCCCATCGCTGTTAGCCGCAATGGCCTTGACGCAGAGCGGGTAATAGTCGTCTCAGAACGTTACACTGTGCACCTGTGTCCAACACCCCGCAATGAAGACCACTTTTCGCCACACTGCCGCCCAGGGGCTCTCCGCTTTCACCAACTCCAACACCTGTGGGCGTTTTACATCAAGAGTACGAACGCTGGGATTATGAGCCTCGCTACCTAGTATTGCCTGACCACTGACACCAGCAGGTGAGCCCACGACAGCCCAAACGACCGCCCCCACCGACCAGCCGCGGACAGTGGCACCGAAAGTCTCTGTTATGACGAGTCTGATAAAGCCAGGCGGCACTCACATTGCAGTATTAGCGACTAGTTGTATTAAGACAATGCGGCATGTACAGGAGAAACAGTCGTATATGTCCAATGGTGCGTCCTGCCACCCCCGCAGCCAGCGCCCACCTGTCGGTAGCAACGGCCTAGGAGCCCCGCTGCAACGCAGCACAATGGCAACTGATCCAGGCGCCAACGGCCACAGCAACGCAAAGTCCAACACCTCAATATTACCCACATCAGCTGTCCATCCACTCCAACAATATGTGCAATCCACCCCAACTGCAGGGGCAAGCGCTCCTCAACACACACAAGGCCACAGACCCACCAGAGCTACACAATCCGTCTGACCAGGCCGCGGCATGCTCCAACTTGGCTCCATTGCAGAATCCGCCGGTCTCACAATCGTGGCTTTTATTTAAAAAAGAGGAGAACTGTGCCGTAATGGCTGGCCCCAGCAGTGTGGCAGTTCCGTTGGGGAGTCTCCCACAGCACCTGTGGCAGACGCCTACCGCGCGTCAATCTGGCCGACAGTCCTCATCGGCACCTAATAGATAGGAGCATGTCTGAGTGGCCCCTCCTATCCTGGGACAGCCGTGGGCCCGACGATATCGCTCCGCTTCTTATCCTCTAATGCCAGGGTCGCCCTCATATTGGCATCGGGGCAGCTGACTTAAGTCGCGCACTCTATGCCCCTGCACTGTCTGCCTCTGCAATCTATGCTGCACCACTCTACGCCACTCTACTCTGCACCACTCTGCACTTTGCCACTCTACTCTAAAGCACTGCACTATACACCAATGCACTCTACACCACTTTACTCAAAGCCAATGCACTCTACACCACTGCACTCTACACCAACGACTCTACACCACTGCACTTTACACCACTGTTCTCTATGTCACTGTATGTTATGCCACTCAACACTATTGCACTCTGTCAGTGCACTCTATGCCACTCTGTTCTACTCTGCATCACTGTACTCTATGTCACTGCTCTCTACACCACTCGACTCTTCACCATTGCCCTCTACACCAATGCACTCTACGCCACTTTATTCTGACATTCTATTCTGCAAGACCGCACTCTTAGGTGCTGATCTCTATGCCACTCTACTCTGCACCACTGCATTCGATGCCACTGAACTCTACTCTGCACCACTCAACTCTACTCTGCATCTCTCCACTCTACGCCACTGCACTCTATGCCACTCTAATCTACTCTGAACCACTGCATTCCACACAACTGCACTCTAGGCCACTCTACTCTACACCACTCTACTCTACACCCCTGCAGTATACCCTGGACCACTCCACGATACGCCACTTCGCTTTACTCTGAAACAATTTACTCTACGCCACTGCACTCTGCACCACTCTTCTCAGCGGCAATCTACTCAGCGCCACTCCACCCTGCGCCACTTTATGCTATTGCACTGTATGCCACTGAAATCTGCGCTGTGCCACTCCACTCTGCACCACTCTGCTCCACTGCATTCTACGCCAATCTACTATATGTCACTGCACTCTAGGCCAATGCACTCTACACCACTTAACTCAAAACCAATGCACTCTACGCCAATCTACTCTGCACCTCTGTACTTTATGTCACTTCACTCTAGGCCACTCTACTGTATACAATGCTAAAAAATACTCAACTCTATGACACACTATTCCATTTAACTCTACTCCACTCTATGCTGATCCACTCTACAACACTCCACACAACTCCCTCCATGCCACTTTACTCCACTTTGTTCTACGACACACTACTCCACTCTGACACTTTATGCCACTCTACTATGCTACTCCACTGTTTGCCACTCCACTCTACGACACTCTGCTCCATTCTACACCCTTCCACTCTACGACACTCTATTATCTTCACAACCTGCCACACCACTGTATGCCAATTCATGACACTTCACTCAACTCTACACCACTTCACGCCACTCTATGCTACTCCATAACAATCTACACTACTCCACTCCATTCTCCTTTACTAACTTTTAGCCATGCTGAACTTCAGCCACGCTGGTGTACAATCATGGCTAAAACATATTGGCAAAGCCAATATCTCTTGCGTAGGCGAGACGTATTGGCTTTGCAAATACTTGTACTCATTGGCCAGAAAGTGGCACAGACACTCATTTTGCTTGTTTGCAGTGTCCTACGGTTGCTATGGAAACACCAGGCTTGTGTTGTTGTTAGGGGCAGAGCCATGGGTTGGTGTGCAGTGAGAGGCCAGAGTGACAGTGTCGCCAGAGGCTGTGAGTTGCAGGTAAAGACAGCCGCAGCCGCTTCGGTCACTGAAGCAACTTGAGATACCTTTTGCAGCAGAAACATCCGTAGCACTCTGAGAGGGCGACAGAAACCAGATCCATCAGCAAAAGATGGAACAAAAACAATTTCCAAGGAAGTACACAACGTCTGCTTAATCAAGTCTTGTAAACATGGCTCCCAACATGTGAGCAGAGCCAGACACCTCTCCTGGTGACTCTTTCTCACATCATTGTCTGGGGACAGCTGTGATGTCAAGCCAGACCATAAATAAGAGTTCGACAACTGTTTAAAGCAGTACAGGTAACCCTCAAAAACAGGAGAAACAAGCCCAGGGATGACTCCCATAGACTTAGGAACCCCCCCACCCCCCCCCCGTAACACATGTACACGGAGCATGATCAACTCTTGTTAGAGGAAAGTTCACACGGGGAAGAACACATGGCAGTAGGCAGAGGATGGCTCTCCAGAGGGGAGGAATTCTGCTCCGATCGACCTTGACCTTCACCTCCAAACGACCTCTCTTTGTACAATGCAGGGGTTATAAGAGCAGCGGACCTGTGAGGTGCAGCTCGAGGAAGACCAGGCGGAGGCTTCCTTCCTACTAGAGGTGCCTTTACCCCCTCAGAAGAGGCACTCGTTCCTACCCATGCTCCTTATCATTACAAATCAGGGCAGAGAAGCCTTCAAAGAACTGGCCTTTGTGCATGCAGTCAAGTCCGGATCCAGTATACACAATAACAAACACACCATTAAACCTTTAATAGTATCTACAGCTAGGAAAAGGGCTAGCACATTGGCATCCACAGCACCCTCACCAGACAAAAAGGGAAGAAGGTTGGAGGCAGAGGCTGAAAATGGAGAGGGGAGCAGCCAACAAATGCTCTGCTCAGTTGGACGAGATCGAATTCCTCATGCAACATCTGCCAAAAGAAGGCAACAACTGCCATCCAAGAGGGGTAAACAATCACAAACACTTGCCTGAAGTCCTCTCTGCATGCAGGCAGCAGGTAGCAGGTAGCAGGCAGCTGTGCACTGGCAGCATACTAAGGGGACATGCCTGGCTCTGAGTCTCAGGATTCGAGCCTGAATTTCGGGCGTTGATTATCAGCAGGCCCTTCACAGGAGAGTTCCTTTTTACACCAGCGGTGGATGGATCCTTGCAGCAAGGGAAGAAAGATAACTCTCCCTCTAAGGCAATTGCAGCACTCTAAGCCAGGGACCCCTTCAAAAGATATAAACCCACCACCCAGTGAGCGATGGGAAGGCCTGGTTTCCAACAACCGACAAAACAAAGAACATATCAGTTAATGGAGAGGCGTGCAAGAAGTAAGCTTCCAGGGGCAACAAGCTGTGCAGGTGAGACACCCCTTTCAAGCTAGAGCGCAAAACAGGAGACAGTTCACAAGAGGATCAGGCATTCCAGCAGATAATTGGCAATCAGGACACCGTCTACACTTAACACCAGTGGGGGCAGACTAGGAGAAGGGTTTCAAGAATGGAGACAAGCCCCTCCAACAAATCGGTGCTAAACATAACAAAAGACAGATATTGCATCGAATTAGCGAAAATACCCAATCTAAAGACAATAAACATTTACAATGCAATAGTTCTCGCTTTACTGAGAGGTAGAGCTACTGGTGCTGTAATATTATTTGCAACGCCAATAGCTCAACCTTTTAGTAATACGAGACCGACTGCTTTATATTTTCGATATATGGTTCTAGTAACCAGCGCGGCAAAGACGGCGTGCGGCGCTCCTTACGAAAAATGTAAAATATTGAAAAAATAGAGTTTGACGAGCCTTGCCGATGAAAAGAAAGGCGCGGCTCGCCAACCTCTATTTTTTCAACATTGTAATTTTTTCGTAAGCAGCGTAGCATGCCCCCTGTGCCGCTCTAGTTACTAAAAGCTTATAATATTGAAAAAAATAGAGTTAGGCGAGCTGTACCAGACAGGGCCGTTTCTAGGTGTTTTGCCGCCCTAGGCGAGAATTGAAAAATGCCGCCCTCCCCTGTGTCCAGATTTTTTTGCTTTTAAAGTTATAGCAAAAGCACAGAACAGTATTGCAACAAGTCTGGAAAAAAGTCACTGGATTTGCCTCCCTGGGCACATCCTATTTCCGCTGTTCTTGCGCTCTGCCTGGGGTCAGGGATTCGTGTACAAAGCTGCAATTTGAACCCAAGACACTTGTTTACCAAGTGGAACCCCAGGGCTAAGAAACACTACATCGCTTGGAGGGGGCAGTGAGAGGAAGGGGTGAAGTTGACCTAAATCTGTGCCAAATGCTCAGAAACACTTGTTAAACACAAATGAAGGACCATTAAATCTAAACTTTATGTAACTGACATTAACTCCAAATTGTTTCATCCAGAAGGCCTAGCTGGGGAGCGCCATCAGATTAGGCGTGCCTGCGTCCTCGGGATCGGGCAGATGCATTTTGTAGATCTGTCCACTTTAGCTGGCCCCCACTCCAAAATAGCACCCGTGAGGATTACAACTTTGAGCTGCCAGTGACAGGGTGGGAGTGGGCCCTACTGTAATTTCCCCTTCGGAGTCACGTGGAAGGACCTAAAGCGAGGCCAGATTTGTACCCAATGCACGTTTACTTTTTGCAGTTTTATATAGGCAAACTCAGCCCAAAGGTATTGGAGCGCTTTACAAGAGCGCCACTTATGTTACACAAGGACACATTCATTTTGGGTAGGCACGGGGAGTTTAAGTGATTTGCACAGAATTACAGGATGTTCAGCCGACGCGGAGGCTCGAACCTGGTTCCCCAGCTCCTATGTTGGCATCTCTGGCCCTTACCCCACATCCTCTCCCCTTGGACCCAGGAGCAGGGCTAAAAAGGGGGAGACATTGATCCAAAAATAAAACAATTAATCAGAAGCACATTTTCAAGACAACGCCATTAAAAATAACATTTTTGGTTGGAATAAACTTCATATGGTTTACCACAAAAGCCCTAGGCGGCGCTAAGAAATAAAGCCTATCTCTAGTGCTTTCTCAGGACCGGGCACATCCGATCGATTGATATGGCTATTTAACAGTGCTACTGCAAGGTCATCTACACTTGCTTGGGCGGAGGACATGGTGTTTGTCTCCCAATCGCCAAATTCTTGAAGTCCCCCTGGATCCCGGGGAAGATAATGTTTTGGACCACTGCTGGGGGAGGTCTGGGAGACGTTGCTTGTTCTTCACAGCCCCATCACTAGATAGAACACAGTTTTACCTGTCCTGGGGAGGGGGAGGTGGGGTTTTGTTATTGCATGTTTTAGGGGTTGGGGAAATTTTGGGGTAAGGCATGTCATAATCAGTGTAGTCAAAGAACAGATGTTTCTCCTGCATCAATGGTACCCCCCATAGACCTTAAATGTATCTCTTGGAATGTATGAGGGATGAACACACCATCTCTTTTTTTTTTTTTTTTTTTTTTTTTATTTGCAGTAGGTACATAATGACATCATAATAAATCCCAAGAAAAAAAGAGAAAACCAGTACACAGATTTTGAACTTACAATTGTAGCATCGTCTTCAAAAGTCTTTTGCCCCCTTAGGATCATCGAACAACAAATTAAATTCCTTCTTTCTATTCACTATGACCTGCTCTCCTCCTCACTTATTCTCTTGTTCTTGCCTTCCTCCACCTTGTAATTGGAGCCTAGATACCTTTCCCAAAATCACCTATTTTTTCCCTTTCTGAGCGTACAACAAGATCTCTATATTATGTAGGCCTAGTAGTCTGGTGAGCCACATTTGAAAAGAAGGAGCAACAGTGTCTTTCCAACCTGCAGAAATTAATATCCTAAGTACTGCAACGGAGATAAACACCAGGGCCTCCTCTGTTTCCCCAAGATTTAACCTGTTATCGGTGCCTAGTATCATAAGTGTGGGTGACAATAGAATTTTTTGGCCTAACAGCCCCTCCCAGAATTTTTCTATTTCCCTCTGTATTCCCTCCAAAGCCTTACAATCATTAAACATATGGAGCAAATCTGCCTGGCCTGACTTGCATCTGGGGCAACAGTCATCTTCCCTTATCCCCCAAGAGTATAGTTTCGCCGGCGTATGGTATAAATTGAACAAGGTTTTGTAATGTTGCGCCTTCAAATTAGAGGAGCGGAATATTTTCTTTTGTAAAAGAAGGGCATAATCTAAATCTACGTCAGGATTCCCCAGTTTCATAGCCAAAGAGGATTCTATTTTTTCCAAATCATCTTGTATTGAGCCAATGAATAGTGTATAGAAAGCCTTAATCTTCTCGCTCCCCTTAACTAGCTGGTCCAAAATGGGGAATTCGTCTACCAGTAAAGTCCTAGGTCGTACAGCCTTCATCCAGCTTGTCAATCTTATATACAGTAGCCAGTGTTTACGAAAGATGCCAACACTATATTGTAGTGCTTCAAAATCCAAGATCTCCTCCCCACTCATTAAGTCACTAACTGTCCTAATTCCTAAATTTCCCCATACCTGCAGATTTCTATCGTCTGCCATCTGTGGGAATATCCTAGAATTATGAAGATGAAGATATCGATTTACTTTAGGGATTCCGAAAAACTTTGACACTGCCCTCCAGACCCCCCATGCCCCTTCCAATACCTTAAAGCGAGCCTTTCTATAATACCTTCGATCTACTTCCCGCATAAGTAGACCTACCGCTTTACGGCCAATTAGTAATTCAAATATTGAGGGAGGCATCTGAGTACCGAGATTCCCCTGGGTGGATTTAGCCTCAGTCTGAAAGAGGATAGACATACGCACCAGCAAACATGTCCAATGGTAAAGCCTCAGATTCGGTAATGCCAGACCCCCCCTATCCCTGGGTAGAGATAATAAATTAGTAGAACGCCTGACTCGCCCATATTGCCAAACAAATTTTATAAAGATTGATTCCAGACCTTTGATTACTGTTTCATCTATTAAGAGGGGTATGGCACGAAATAAATAAAGAACTTTGGGGAACATAGTCATTTTTAGTACATTGACCCTTCCGATCAATGAAAGGTGCAGAACATCAATTCTTTTTAGCTCTGTTTCTATGGATTTGCTCAATGATCCAAAATTCTCAGCGACTGTTTTCGCTGTTGCCGCATTAATTCTGACCCCCAGATATGTCGCTGAGTCAACAAATCTTTCATCAATTTTGCTGAAATTTTCAGTACATATTATTTGTGTTTTGGATTCATTCAATAAGTATCCTGAATCTTCACCGAAGTCCTTTGCCATTTGAATCAGCTCAGGGAGTGCCTGATGCGGGTCCACTGTGGTCACCGCCAGGTCATCCGCATATGCCATAACCTTAGTTTCGAATCCCTCACATATCACTGGGCTAATTCCCGGGCATCCAAGGATCTTTTGTAAGCTAAGAATGGGTTTCTTTCTCCTTTCTTTTCATTGTTCCTTTTCTTTCTTTATTTTTCTTATACTTGCTGGTTATAGATGTTCCTTAGATTAAAAGGGTTCTAGTAGGCACTAGCTTTTCTCCAGTTGTCTCCACCGCAGGCACCGCTGCCCATCATGTGCACAGACTAGGTCTGAGCGCTTCGCAGACGGTGGTAGGTAGGGGCTGGATGGGGGGGGAATTAAGTCAGGGGTTGGGAGGGGAGGGCTTGGGAGGGGGTCGGGGTTCAGGAAAAGGGGGAAAAATTTGCAGTTTGGTACACTATGGGTCTAATAGGTGGGGTAAGGTTTTTGGGATTAAGCATCAGTTGAAGCTTCAGGTAGTTTTAGCCGTTCAAGTAGACTCTCATGATGGCAAACATTAGGATTTGTACAGTTAATATTGGTGGGCTGAACGACTGTAGGAAACGCCAAAATCTAGCCCATTTCCTTAAGTTTAACAGATTGGATGTTCTGTGTTTGCAAGAAACGCACCTCCCATGGTCCAAAAGGAATCTCATGTCAGTGAGAGGTTATCAGCTAGTGGCATGTACAACGCAATCATCTACTATTAGGGGGGTTGCAGTTTTGGTTAGAGCTTCTTTGGGAGGAGTCAGACGGATTAAAGTGGACGGAAATGGGAGATGGGTTCTAGCTGAGCTGGAAAAGGGCTTTACAATTTGTGTAGTCTATGGATCAAACAACGATGATCCGGAGATTTACGACTTTCTGGAAATAGAGTTAGCTACTTGGTTAACGCCCATAATTTTTTGTGGGGACCTTAATATTTCAGCAGATTGGGATCCAAATGCAACTTATTTAGGGCGAAAACCCAAAGTTTTTAGGGCAGTCTCATCTTTAATTAGGTCACATGGGTTACTAGATGTTTGGGGGATAAAGGAACCTAAAGATCCAGGGTATACATACTTTTCAAACCCCCACCAGAGGTATATCAAGTTGGATTATTTTTTAATATCAGATTCCGTAATAAACAGGGTAACAATTTCTAAATCCCCAAAGATATTATCGGATCACAATCCTTTGGTTTTAACTTATAATTTGGACGGGCTAGAAAGGGCACGAACTAGGTGGACATTGGAAAGGAGGTTACTATTAGACGATAGATTCGTAGAACATGTCAGGAATTGGGTCGAGGAATTCTTCTCAGCCAACAGATATAGTGCCTCACGCAACTGCGTATGGGAGGCATTCAAGGCCGCCTTAAGAGGCGAATTAATAAGCTGTGCGGCAAGATTGAGAAGGGAAGACAGGATTGAGATAGAAAGATTAATGAGGGAACTCGCAATAGCCGAGGTTCAACATACCACTGATATAATACAAGGCAGAGATAGCTCGGAGAGTCAAAGGAAATTAGTTGCAGCCAAAGCAGATTTACAGAAGGCCTTTACATTTAAGGCAACAAGTGAATTCCAAACTACTAGGATTCAACGTTACGAAACTGGAGAGCAAGCCGGTAAGATATTGGCACTACAAATTAAACAGGAAAGAGTTAAAAATAACATTATTAAGATAGAAGATAGTGGGAAAGAGTACACGGAAGCTAAAGATATCCTCCAGGTGTTTAAGAACTTTTATCAAGATCTCTATAGGGAGGAAAATGTTAGAGGCCGGCGAGGCCACGGGTATATAGATACCGGCCCACGTCTTGACAATATCGTTAGGGAGGAATTGGAGGACGATATTAGTGAGAGTGAGTTAGTAAATGCCTTGCAGGAGCTTCCTACAGGCAAAGCAGCGGGCCCGGACGGGATCCCGCTCGAGGTATATAAATGCTTTGCCTCTGTCATCACTCCATACTTGCTTGATTTATTTAATGGTATAGTTTATACAGGGGTGGTCCCAGATTCTTGGAGGGAAACTAATATAGTGGTGTTTCACAAGAAAGGGAAACCCAAGGAAAAACCGGGATCCTATCGTCCCATCTCGTTAATAAACGCTGACACTAAACTTTATTCTAAAATTCTAGCCAAAAGGTTGGGCAGGGTCATAGGCGATCTCGTCTCCCCTTGGCAACACGGGTTTGTTCCTGGACGGGGCACCACGGATCACATCAGGAGGGCCATAACACTGTTTGATGCCCAGTCCACGGTGGGAGACGGGATGGCCATGATCCTGCTCGACGCAGAGAAGGCCTTCGATAGAGTGGTCTGGGACTTTCTCTGGGGGATCTTGGTAGGAAGGGGATTTGGTGAGAAACTTATGAGAGCGTTAAGGGCAATGTATATCAACCCAGTCGCCAGAGTAGTGGTTATGGGTGAGAGATCTGATCTGATAACAATAAACCGTGGTACACGTCAAGGCTGTCCTTGTTCCCCAATCCTCTTCGCGTTATATATCGACCCGTTTATCCAAAAGAACACACCATCTCAATGTCACAGGATGCATGCTTTTCTAATAAGAAGGGAGTCCATATTGCATTGCTCCAACAAACTCACATCAGGGCAAAAGAGGGGGCCGCACTCCAGCGAAGATGGAGAGGTCAGGTATTTTATAATAACTATTCAGCTTTCACTCGGGGGGTCCTGATTTGGGTCAGAGCAGGGGTACCCTTCCAATGTATGAACCAACTGATTGACCCAGAAGGCAGATACATTGTAGTCAAGGTTAAATTAGATGGTAGGGATGTAGCCCTAAGCAGCCTCTATGGACCGAATATGGATCAGCCAGCGTTCTTGGCCCAGCTATCTGGGGCACTGGCAGTGGTGCTGACGGGCCCAGTAGTCCTAGGTGGGGATTTTAATTGTGTTGCTGATGTTGGCTTAGACTGGTCGCATCCGCCACTCCTAGACACACCTACACATAGAATAGCAGCAACACGCCTTACTTGGCAATTGCAGTGGGGTTTGATAGATTCCTGGAGAGCTCAACACCCAGATGATAGGGACTATTCCTTTTTTTCTGCCCTACATGAACTCCATGTTAGACCGGACTCTGTACTATGCTCCCCAGACATTCATGAAAATGTACAGACTTCCGAGTACCTCACTAGAACAATCTCAGATCATAACCAGTTATTACTAGGCTTAACACGGTCTCATGAGCGCCCTAGAATACTGACCTGGCGCTTGAAACCAGAGACTTTGGAAGATCAGGTTTAAAAAACTTCGGTGGGTACTGCTATTGAGCGGTATTTTTCAGAGAATACCAACACAGCAACCTCTAAATTAATAGAGTGGGATGCCTTTAAGCAGTTATTCGGGGACTCTGTTTCTCTGAATGTGTGGGAGTGCGAAAGACCTTGTTAGAGGACACGATATCAGCGGAAAACAGGCTCCGGGAGTTGGAGAAGAGATGGCCGTAACAAAGAGCCAAGCAGGAGGAACTTCTAGCGGCTAGGGAGGAGGTGGCTGCCTAGGTGGAGCGACTTTGTTGTTTTGACTATAAAAGCTATATAGCCAGAGCCCATGCTGAACGGGATAAATCTGGAGCCCTGCTGGACTCGCTGGCCAACCCGGCTCGACGAGGATCAGTGATACTAGAACTAAAGTGACAAGGAGAAGAACCCATTTACCGCCAGCAGGACATCAATAATAGATTCTTTGAATTTCATTAAATGTTATATAAGAGCAAACAATCACCCACTCCTGTTGACCTGGCTAACTTTGTTAATGCTGTGGACTTACCGGTGGTGTCTGAAGACATAGCGAATGAACTGGGAGCAGACATTGGGTTAAGTGAGGTGAGAGGGGTTATAAAAGCCATGGCCAAAAATAAGGCACCAGGTACAGATGGTCTCCCGGTGGAGTTCTACTTGACCTATATTGATCTACTCGCTCCTAGGTTAGTGGAGCTCTATAACCAAGCACTGCATGAGGGGCAGCTCTCTTCCACCACGAGAGAGGTGGTGATTATCCCATTACTAAAACCGGGAAAAGCAGCATGGTACACAGCAGCCTACCGGCCACTGGCTATGCTAAATCTGGACTATAAGGTTTTGAGTCAGATATTGGCAACTCGGCTTTTCCCCCATATGTCAACCCTAATCCATCAGGCGGGCTTTATTCCCACCAGAAACACCGCATTTAACATTCGGCTACTTCTTTTGGATCCTAGCGGCGAGATCTGACTGCAAGATTGCTGAGACCGTCTTTGCAGTGGATATTGAAAAGGCCTTCAATAGCCTTGAATGGGTCTATCTCTTCATGGTGATGAAGAAGTTTGGGTTAGGCCCAGCATTTATTAAGTGGACAACCCTGTTATACGCGGAATCGACGGCACGGGTCAAGACGGGCAGACTTATTTCTGAAAGTTGTCAAATAGAACGGGGCACGCTGCAGGAATGCCCTTTGTCGCCTCTGCTGTTTGCCTTGGCCATGGAGCCGCTGGCAGCTAGAGCTCACACAGGACAATATTTCCCGGGCCTGGAGGTAGCCGGTCAGATTCACCACATTGCACTCTATGCGGATGATCTGCTGCAGTTTCTGGCGGATGATTGTGACACTTAGAGGAGCGAAGGACCTCCTTCATGGATTGGGGCAAAAAAGTGAACTGGGCAAAAACATCCCTGTTCCCGGTAAGGGTGGATGTAGCTGTCCCCGTGGTGACAGAAGGAGTACAGTGACAACCCCACTGCTTGGCCTACCTGGGCACCCAGATTTATCACTCTCCTGAGGATCTCCTTGAAGGGAAGGTAGTGCGGGCTCTGCGAGGAGTTAAAAGTAACCTGGATTTTTGGAGGACTCTACCCTTATCGGTCTGGGGTAGAGTGGCCCTCCTAAAAATGGTGACGCTCTATTACTATGGAGTTCTCCCAGTTTGGATCCTGACCCGAATCTTCACCCAACTGAAATCACTGGTAACGGTGTTCATATGCGGACCCGGCAGGCGACGGGTAGCACTTAACACACTCATGAGGCCTAGAATAGAGGGAGGGTTAGCAGTACCTCACCTCGAACACTACTACATAGCTGCGCAGTTACAATTGCTCACGAAATGGGTGGCCGTTCAACTTAGAGGGCAGGTGGAAGAGAGGGGTGAGGCCACGGACTTGCGTCTCCTATCGCGCATAATTTTGAGACTTCCATGCCGTGAAGAGAACCTCCCTAGGGACCTTAGTGCAGTGCGTCAATGTTAGAATAGAAATCTGCGGAGGGCCAAAGTCAAACATCCATATGCGACTGAAATCCCCTTACTTCTGTGTGAGGTACTCCCCCCAAGGGGGTGACTGGCATAGGTTGAGTGCATGGGCAGATCTGGGTATGTCTACGTTAGGGAACCTTTACGGGGAGGGCACACTGATCCCATTCAACAACCTCAGGGAGCGTCACGATCTGCCGGGTGGAGACTTTTTATTGCATACAGCCCTTACGGAGGCTGTGAGGAAACATTGGAGTGAGGGGCTGGCTGAGCCGAGTATTTTGTTGGGATGTCAATATTTGGTTACTGCGGCGGGCACTTTTAAAGCAGTCACATGTCTGTACAGGCAAGCCTATAGTGGATAAGAATGGGGGATACTGGTGGAGAGGGCGTGGAAGAGTACCAAAAACAGACAATTCCAATTGATCAACTTTTATGTACTACACAGAGCCTACCTTAGTCCAGACAAGCTCCAAAAATATTTGAATATGCAAACCGCAGCCTGCTCATGATGCCATACAATAGGAGCTGATTTTTTGCATATTGTTGTACTCTCTGGTAGAAAGTAGACGCTGGTAGCCATGTAAGTTCTTAAGTACCTTTATTCCAGTTGTACAGCAGGATGGTAAGTAGATACATCAACTTGCTAGACCAGATAAAGAGGTAGTAATGATGTAGGTTAGCCCAGTAGTCAGCCCTTGGTCCTATGCCACAGCAAACCCCACCAGGAGCAGCCTGCCTGCTGCTCAGCCCATCTGTAACTGTCATACCTCACTCAGTCAGACTCCCAACATTCCACGCATCACAGCATTCTCAACATTCTACTCCAAACACACACTGGCTGAGCAGCACGTGGACTGGTAAACTGCAAGATATGAAAGTACTATGCAGGGCATAACACATCCCCCTCCTTTTAAAATGAAAAACGAAAGTGACATTGGTACCATGGAAAAGCAACAATGCAAAAAGAGTAAACTATACACAAGAGAAAGTACATTTGCAATAAAATGATTCAAAACTCAGGGATGCATAAAAGTGTTACACATCACGAAAGAATCAGAACCAATAAAAAGAAATAATAGATTGACAATAAGCAGATTATAGCAAAGGGGAAACAAACCCCGCAACACTAAACCCACACTATAAAACATTCTGTTGCATAATGCACAGATTGCTAAATTTAAAAAATAGCAAAATTACAAATGTAAGGAATGGATCAAAACCAGAGATGTGCATTTAAGAGAACATCACAAGAGATAAAGAACCATTCAAAGTAGAGAGAACGGATAATATACAACAACTGAAAAATTGAGTACAGCAACCCATCCTCTCCCAAAAAACAAAAGGAGAAAATGTCATTGCGTTAGGCAAAAGGTAAACATCCTGCCACTGTATTTGGGTCTAACTCCCATGTATGCACATCCTGAGTAGGAATTACCTTGTATAGCATAGATGGGACCCAACCAATGCACACCAACCCTATGTAGGAGTTATGCGCGACATATTGGGAAAAGATCCATGACCTAAAGTAATGTAATTTGTCAGAAACCCAATAAACAAACTCCGCAAATTCAATCCCTACTGAAAGGGAACAAGTGAAAAGCAAGATTCCTAGCATAAGGAAACTTACCTACGTTGTGAAGATGGATATAAAAGCCAAAACTTCACTCTTCATGTGAGGTACAAAAACCTGGGATTAAGACCCTAAAGTACACCCTAATGTAAGGGTCTAAGACTATAACGATGAATATGGGACCATATAACTAGAAGATACACCCTGTGTAGGGGAACCGTACCCATAAATTTAAACCAACCCTGTGAAAGGGTAAAATGTTATGTTAACTGGAGGAAACCCCATAAACATACCCCATGTAAGGGTTACCAATCAAAGAACAATTAGTGGGAATAATACCCATGAACCCACCCCTATGTAGAGGCTGCGTGTAGCGCACTATGGAAAGGGGCTAGTACCCAAACCATGACCACTATGGAAAGGGGCTAGTACCCAAACCATGACCATCCCTCATGTAAGGGAACTGTAAGTGGGAATCACACTCACAAACCCACCTCAAAGAGGAAGCCGCGTGTAACGCTTAATGAGAACCATAACCACAAGCCCACCCCTGTGTAGGGGTTGCGTTAACGCTTTATGGGACGGAACTAGAACCAAACCCATACCCATCCCTAATATAAGGGATAACGTAGTACAGCTAACCACTTAACCAAGACTAAAAACGTCCCTTTCGTGAGGGAGAATAACATGTGGAAGCTGAAACACGTATGCTACGAACATGAAATTTTCATTAGATAAAATCTAAGTAAACAAACTTGCATACATATTTAACTGCAGTAAATTAGTTTCAGGTGAAAGCAAAACAGGC
The DNA here is from genome assembly GCF_964204655.1 of Triturus cristatus. Classification (NCBI taxonomy): domain Eukaryota; kingdom Metazoa; phylum Chordata; class Amphibia; order Caudata; family Salamandridae; genus Triturus; species Triturus cristatus. The sequence continues at coordinate 90,770,432 of NC_140582.1, forward strand.
TCTGTAAAAGAGAAAAGCCTAATTCAGCATTAAGGAAAACATAAGAACATTTCAATCAAAGCCGAACTTGGCACTAGGTGGCAGTGTAACACTGGGCAGTGAATAGAAGAAAATACATGAACAATCCAACACCGCACTCGTGAAAAGAACTGATCAAATAAGACTTCCAAGTATATTTTGCCCGTTTGTTCATGTTCCAGTTTCCTTAACTTCTGATGTGGAACAAGAAGAGGACAAATAGATCTTCTCACCGGATAGAGCTCAATCCTATTAACATCCACGAGCAGGCAAAGAGACAAAGAGAGCGTGTAATTGCTGCTCCCACGATGACGTTCTAGTCAGCCAAAGGCTTCAATTAACTTTATTTAATCCACCAGCATAGGAAGCAGACCAGGTTGGCAAGAAAAAAAAATTAACCACAAACTGAGGGAAAACTCCATTCTCAAGATGGCGGCACACTTTTTCACGCCGCGCCGGGTGGCTCCCGGCTTCAGCGTGCACCAAAACATGTCGAGATATCACCAAAGCTGAAGCAGGCGTCACAGATGAGCGCGCAGAGCAGGAGTCGTCATAATACAGGTAGAAATGCGCGCACTTGTCGAGGTACGCGCTGCTGCATTCAAATATGTAAATAGCAGTTACGCGCTGAAAGAGGCTCGCGCAAACATGTTTAAACCATACCATGGTTTAACTGATGATGTCCAAATTAGGACCTCAAACGACACATAAAATAATGAATTAAAGTGTCTCACCGTTAATGCCTGCCAACATGTAACTGCAGATATGTAGTGTCAATACAGCCTCCACACGCAGCTAACTCCATTTGAGATGTAGAGATACAAAATGTTCACAGCAGAACAGGGCCATGAGCCTCCAAGCGACCATTCTGGAGAGAGGCCCAATGCTCCAGTGAAGGAGACATGCATCACCTTGTGGATGCTCAGACGCCAGTAGAAACATTATGCAGGCACATAACTAGTAGCGCCTACATCCTGAGGCAGACAGACAAATGGCAGTCACTGTGCCATGCTCACCTTCGTGTGGAGTTACAGCGTTAAAAACATCCACAGCTGACCGTTTGCTGAAGAGAGTCCTTGTTGTGCAAAACCATGTGTAGTGATTTCTGCACACGTTGTAGGAACATGTATAGCACATAATATCACTCTTCAGGCACCTCCAAAGTAGCGCCCACAACTGAATGTAGACAGAGAATCCGCAGGGCAGCTATCCATGTGAATCTTGACGTGTGCTGCGCCCATGTAGCTTGTAGTCATGTAGAAAGTCATTTCCAAGCAGTAGACTATCCTTGCAGACTCAGGACTTGCGGGTGTATACACAACCACACGGTACAGCACTCTGTTGTTGGGGCTGTCCGATGTACAGGAGGTGGGGCTGCGAAGAGTGCTGTGCCAATTTCTTCTGTTGCTTGTGACATCTTGAGTTACTTCTTTAGTTGCGCTGTTTGAGATTTCTTCTTCTGGTTCCTTGACCAACTTTAAGGGCGTGTAGGGCAGTGAGTAACTCTCCAACTCTCGCTCGTCGCCAAAATATGTTGTACTCTCTGGTAGAAAGTAGACGCTGGTAGCCATGTAAGTTCTTAAGTACCTTTATTCCAGTTGTACAGCAGGATGGTAAGTAGATACATCAACTTGCTAGACCAGATAAAGAGGTAGTAATGATGTAGGTTAGCCCAGTAGTCAGCCCTTGGTCCTATGCCACAGCAAACCCCACCAGGAGCAGCCTGCCTGCTGCTCAGCCCATCTGTAACTGTCATACCTCACTCAGTCAGACTCCCAACATTCCACGCATCACAGCATTCTCAACATTCTACTCCAAACACACACTGTGGCTGAGCAGCACGTGGACTGGTAAACTGCAAGATATGAAAGTACTATGCAGGGCATAACACATATGTTCTGCAGCTGCCCAAAAGTAGGGGAATTCTGGAAGGAGCTAATCTTATTACTGGCGGAAGTGACTGAGAAAGTAATAGGGAACACTCTGGAATACTGCCTGTTGCACTGATTTCCCCACACTGCTAAAAACAGGGTAACAAGTAACTTCCAAGACCTTGGGTTAGTTTTAGGTAGGAGAGGCATTATCAGTCACTGGAAATCGAGAATTGGTCCTAATTTTGCTAGGTGGAAAAAGGAGTTCAATAAATGGGCTGAATGTGAAACCATTGTCAGAATGAGAATAGCTAAAAGAACATGAAGTGAGAAATCGTTGGAAGTAGCTAGAGCGTGAACAGTTTTGCTTGAATTACTTAAAAATCCAAATGCTGAGGATGGAAGTGATCTAGAGGAAGGAGGCCAAGATGGGGCTGACTGATCTCCCTGTGCTGGGCCTACCAAGCGAAGTGACCCCATATTAGCTACGACCCTTGCGCATATGTTAGCGACCGTTAAGGATAACAATAGATGATCCAGCAGTCGACTGGGCAGGTAACCGACTATAGAGACACGCCTGGGTGGGTGAGCAGGGTGGGGGGGACAGTTGGGATATGGTTAGGATGATATTTCTGAGACATCTGGTTTACAGCTTGCAATACCACATTCAATTTTGATAATATGTTAATAATAAATGTTCCAGAATTTGGGTTATAACATTGACAGTTGAGCACCTGAGCCAGGTGACAGAATTAAGGGGAAGCATATGCTCCGCAATGGCGCGGAAATACTAAGTCGTGAAAAGTAACTTAATATTGTTTTATTGTAATGCGTAATGGAAAATGCAATAAAAATCTGTTTACAAAAAAAAGTAGAATACATAACAAACATAAAAGTATAGATTGTTGTCAGTGAATTCAATTATTTTTCACCGCAGGGTTCTGAAAAGCATCATAAACAACTCAAGCTTCAATCTCATGGTCTTTTTGATGTCATTCAGGACCTCGGGGAGCAAACCATCTAAACAGCTGTGTGTAATGCTTGCTAGTCATAAATGTTTCATTGCTCATCGAGAAATTGAAAAGAATCTAATTGAGTAACTGGCATCAACGTTTAGTTGTGCACTAAATGTAACATTTGACCATAAATATGATTCAGCGAATAAGAGCAAAAACACATGCAAAGGATGATGGCCCTTTGTTCTTCAAGTTAAACTGGCAGAGCAGTGACATTCATAGACAACCGACCTTGAACCTTGGGAAAATACAAAATTGGCGGTAGCTCAATGTGGCAATACATTTCTGTTGGAAGGTGCCCATGAAATTGCCTTTTTTCTTCTCTTGTCAAACTGTGTTATGTAAAAAAGAAGTATGATCAAAGCTTCATTAGCAGGAATCATTTTGAGAAGGTCTGAAGAGAGGTAATTGAAAGCCCTGCCTTATTGGCCCCCATGCCCAAATGATAGATTAATTCTGAGGGCATCCATGTGAACTCATTTAAAAAGAATGGCATGCACCTGAGGAAATATCCATGCATAGTTTTGACTTAAAGCATGAACTCTTAAACTAAATAGACCAACTTATCCCATTGCTCCTGATAACAATCAGAGCTCATATTGGCGGCCCATTGAATAGGAATACCGAAGCAGGTTGTTAGGCTGACCAACAGCTATTCAAACCATCACCACTGAAATTAATAATATGCAAGTATCTAGGTATTTTGGTATAGATATGCAGGAAACCTCTCTGCTTTTTACTATTTGATAGGTTGACAACCCCAGCTTAATTCAACTATATATTTGATTTCTCTATATGATGAATAGTGTTCCATCCAAACACCAGTAATGATTCTTTGTTTTCACCACAGCCTGTAAGTTTGACCCTTGTACCTTACCACTATCCTGGTTCAAAACATAGATGCACAATATGACAGCCATCAAACTCTAGCTCAACAGAGTGGCAAACAACAAAACTTACTAGAAAACCTGAATGTGTGCAATAGCAAAGCAATCATAGAGATGCCTATAGAAATAGGAGGACAATAGATGACCAAACATTTTTTTCATTTCAGAAAATCAACTCTGAATAACTAAGGGAATGTTTTACAATGAAAAAATGTTGCAAATTAGGTAAGGCGTAACATTTACAGACTTCAGCCCCTAGCACTTAATACACTTCATGCTCAATGACCACATTTCTAGATGCTTCAAAAATACAAAAGCAAACAAAATTAATCATAGAAGAAAATTAAACATGTAAACATAAATCATAAACTTTCTTCGAAATGAGAAATCATCTAAACTGGAACATAATGCACAAATATATTTAGGTACTTAGTTTAAAGCTAAGAAAGAAGAGTATCAGAGAGACGTACATGTTTGTCGAAGAAACTATTATCGATAACAATAAAACTACATACTCAAGAAGTGTGTGTGTGAGTGTATGTGTTTTTGTTCCTTGATAATTCAATTGTTTACTGAGACATAGCTCCAGTTTTTTTGCAACACTTCTAATTGAATTACCTGCTAAGTCACTTGTGTTCCATTAAATTAATTGAGTACAATGTTACTGTGAAAAGGGAACCTTCATTTTTCAGACAGATGGGATATAAATTCACGAAACACTCATTAGCACACCTCATATCTAAAACATTTCCATCTGTTTCATTAAAGAAATTTAAGAGCAGTAATCCTGTAATCCACACCCTTAACCCCCATAGTCATAAAAAAATCTCCTAAATACTTAAGCCATATCCTTAGGCCCCATACCTTATACTCCATTTAGTTAAACTCTGCTCTCTTAACCCATTAACCTTGCACCTAAAAGTGTCAATACCTGTACCGTATATCCCACAATATTAAACCCTATACTGCATAACCATCATAACCCTAACTGTTAACCCTTTAAATCCTTAACACTATACCCAAAACCCTTAATTCTTAAACCTGTACCGTTCACTCCATCATCCACTTCAGCATCTCCAGCCCCTGCACCACCACCCCCAAGATGGTCAACACCCCCCACCGGAGGTGAAACAAAATCTCAAAGACCAGCTGGGTGAATGCCCACAACACCTCCAACCCTATTAGTGCCACCAACCTCAAACAGTGAGTGACAAACTTCAACGCCTGGATCGCCAATTGCGCAGACAGCATTGTCTCCATCAAGAGAAATGTCCAGAGAAAATCCTCCAAAAAGGCCAGCTGGTACACCCAAGAACTCAGAACAGCGAAACAAGACAGCAAAGAGTTGTAGAGGAGCTGGCGCAATGACACCTCAGACAGGGCAACCTTCAAGACCTACCTCAACCTCTACCCTCCGCCTGCATAGGGCAATAAAGAAGACAGTCCTTGCCGCATCGAAACCAGTGCCAAAAACACCAAGGAACTTTTCATCACCATTAAGGAACTCTCCAACCTGGCTGCAAGCAAAAACAACATCACACCCTCACAGGAGCTGTGCGACAACCTCACCCACTTTTTCATCGACAAGATTGCAACCATACACAGAAACCCGTACCCCAACCCTCACCTACAGATGTCCTCAACAGATATGCCACCACCATAACTGACATGAACCACACCCTGACCACCTGTAACATCCATTATACCCAGGTCACCACCTCCACCATGAAATTCATCCCACAGACCTATGCCCGTACAACATCTTCAACGTTGGAAACCAAAGGATTGGCCAGGAACTCACCACCCTACTCATTACCTCTATCACCTCTGCAACATTTCCTGATACCTGGAAAAATGCTGAATCAACTCATGACAAACCTGGAGCTACTCGACGCCTCCCAATCCGGCTTCCACAGCAATCACAGCACCAAAACTGCTCTGATCGCAGCCACCGATGACATACAAATCCTCCTCAACTGAGGAGAAACAGCAGCTTTGATCCTCCTTGACCTTCCGGCAGCCTATACCCCACACACTGATCGAAAGACTCCACTATATCGGCATCCAAAGGGACACGCTCAGATGGATCACCTCCTTCCTCTCAGAAAGAACCCAGAAGATCGACCTCCCACCTTCACCTCTGAACGCAAGGAGATCACCTGCGGTGTCCCCCAGGGCTTATCCCTCAACCCCACACTCTTCAACACATATATGACTCCAGTGGCCAACATTGTCAGATCCCACGTTCTCAACATAATTTCCTATGCAGAGGACACCCAACTCATCCTCTCTCTCACCAACAACCCCACCACCACCAGAACCAATTTCCATGGATGCCTGACAAATGTCACCGACTGGATGAAAAGCAACTGCTTGCAGCTGAATACAGACAAGATGGAAGTACTGATTTTGGCAACAACAGCAACACATGGAACGATTCCCGGTGGCCATCAGACCAAGGACCCACACTCCCTCACTCTAACCATGCCAGAAACCTCAGAATATTAATTGACAAGCTCACCATGAAATCACAGATCAACGCCGTCCCCTCTGCCTGCTTTCCTTACTCTGCACATGCCATGGAAGATCCTCAAGTTGCTCCCCTTACAAAGAGGCGCACCATGACACAAGCCATACTCACCAGCCGACTGGACTACAGCAATGCCCTCTATGTAGGAATTGCCACAAATTTCCTACAGAGACTTCAGAACATACAGAACGCTGCAGCCATACTCATCATTGGCCTTCACCGATGAACCCATATCACACCCCACCTCAGGAATCTCCACTGGCTCCCCGTACAGAAGAGATGCCAATTTAAGCTGCTGACCCACGCACACAAGGCTGTACACAACCAAGGACCTGCCTACATTAACCACTGCCTGAACTTTCACCAACCGTCAAGAAGACTACGCTCTGCCCCCTTTCACTTGCCCGTACTCCCTGCATCTAATGAAGTAGAGGATGGGTACTTCTCCCACATCGCAGCAGAGACCTGGAACAGCCTCCCCACGTACCGCCGGACAATAACCTCACTTTCAGAATTTCAAATGGCTCTCAAGACCTGGCTGTTCGAATAAGCCTGTGGTGATTAGCCGTGCTTTATAAATCCTAATTGATTGATTGATTGACCATTTCCCTGAGCAAACCTTGGTCTGCTCAACTTCTCTACCCTGAGGGCTAAGTGTTAAAAGGGTGTACTTGCTGGTCAGTTTTTGGTACATCTGTAAGCTTAGCCACAGGACGCCATTGGTAAAAGGCTCTAATTGTTATAAATTAAGACCAGTAAGCATTTTCTGTCTTGGGCCTCCTAAAAATCATACAACATGTCTAAATGGCTACCTAAGAGAAATCTCATTTTGCCCTGTTACCGTTATAGTCAGTGGACTAATCAGGGTAGAAGTAACAAGTGAAGTGTGCCTGCTGCAGTCTCAGTTCATGTAATACATATTGTCTCAGCTGTCAGTAAACTTGTATAATCTCTTGTAGAATGTTTCTGCCTACCACTAATTACTGTTGGTCTCTTGGTAGGTGAGAGGTGTATTCCACTAACGCTGACCATTGCTAACAGGTAACATTAATGGACTCGCCCACCCTGGCTCCATGATGTGTGGTAACCCTCCTTGATATCACTTCATGTGCTCTGAATATGTTAAGGGAAGCTCTTTGCATTGGTAAGGATGATTTTGGGCAGGTATAATAGCAAGTCATGTTTTTCATCATGTGTTACCATTGGCTGCAGCTACAGCTACCCATTAATAATAGACTTAACGAGTTAACATGACTCTGTAATGAATGTGACTTCTTCTTCTGTCAGCAGGAACTTTATTCCCTGCCAAGTAGGCTGTAACCACAGGATGCACTTCCTGTGTAATATTTACTTTATCAGCCACGATTTAGTAAAATTGAGGTACTGGTTCTTATCTCGGGTTTCTTTTGTATCTGTTACACTTAAAAAGCCCTGATGGATAAGGGGGCTTCTTTCCTGATTCTATTGAAGTTTTATAGGTACATATGTGTCTCCCAAACAATATCAGCATGTCACTCAAATGTGAAATTTGGAGCAACCAGGGAAATGGCCCAACTTTGGGAACCTGTTGGAAAACCACTCCCACACTAGAAGGGGTGGTGGTGGTCTTCCGGACACACTGTGGTAGCTTGGCTCGAGTGGTCAGGAAACAGGCGCAGTGCTAAGCATACAATATACCCATACAATAACCATGCGTGCATCCGTTCCAAAAACGACTCTACACCGTAAAAATTATGAAAATATTCTTTCTTTATCTTTTTCTCTTAGTTGCTGATTGGAAAAATAAATAGGTCAATCACAATATACAAGTTTCAATTAGTGCAGGTCAAATAAATATTGGCTGTTTGATGAAATAAATAGGGGTGATCATAAATAACAGGGCATAAATACAAGTGCAATATATACAGACAATTAAATACTTTGAGGCAATAAATACTGTACCAATAAATATTGTACACCATCAAGTCCTGTGGACCTATAAATATAGTGCAGCAATAAATAGGTAAAAATTCAATAAATACAGTACCCCCAATAAATAATTAAAAGTATACAGCAACACTCATGTAATCAGATGACACTTCAATTCTTAAGGGCTGATTTGGCCCAGGCACAGCTTGTAGGGTTGTGGAAGGCTTGAGGGGGGCTACTCCCTGGCTGGGACAAGGCTGAGGCCTAAGCTGAGGTAGATCAAAGGGGGGAATACCAGTGCCCTGGCTTTCTCTCTCCACACAACCTCTCTAGGTTAGTCCCAGTTCACCCCAGGCACAGTCAGGTTGGTTTCAGCACCTCCCTAGCCCCTTAGAGCAGTCTCTCAGGTCTCCACAGGGCCTTAGGCGCCCTCTACTCCACTTACTGCCCTTTTTCTGATGTTCCGACGCCGCTGGAGTCGTGTCGACGCCGTGAGGCGGTTCCGGTTCGGTCTCGGCGGCCTCGGCACAATGTCAGTTCTTTGACGACGCCGGCAGGCGGTTCCGGTCCGATGTCGGTGGCCTCGGTTCGATCTCGACCTCCGATTCGACGGCGTCGGGCAGTCTCTTCACGATGTCGACTTCGGGCGGCTCCGGTCCGATGGCGCTCTCGGCTCCGATGACGTCGGCCGGCCTGGCCTCGATGTCGACTTCCGGCGACTCCGGGGTGCGATCCTCACCCCCGACCTCCGGTGCTCCTCCACACAGGTTCCGGGCGTCTCCGGAGTGCGATCCTCACTCCCGACCTCCGGTGCTCCTCTACCTCGGTCTCCGACGACTCCGGAGGGCGGACTTCACTCCTCCGATGACGCCGCTCGCTCGACCTCGGTTCACTTCCTCCTCGACCTCTGGTATTCCTCACGACCTCCGTCGGCGCCCTCTCACGACCTCAGGCGGCTCCGGGTACGACGTCTGCTACTTCAGTCAGCGCCGCTTCTCCACCTCGGGCTCCAGGTCTTCAGGCTACTCGACGCCCGACTCCAGGGAAACCAGTTCTCAGGTCAGAATCTTGCTGTTTTCTTGGTTCTAAGGCCTGTTCCTGCTGTCCAGGTCCTTAGGATAAGTTTCTTCTGTCTTCTTCCCACACAGGGCTATAGGCTGGGATCCATCAGTAGGGACAAGTATCAAGGGTGGGTTTATGGACCCCACTCCAGGCACAAGTTTCCACCCCTGCTGCTTCACTCCTTCCTCCTTCACTGTTGTGCTCCTCTCTCTTCACCAGTCAGGTGCCAACTGCCAGCTCCAACTGCCAACTGCCTCTCTTATCCTCCCAACATTCTAAACCGCCTCCAACTGTCACAGAGTTCTGGAATCTCCTGGAATGTTCTGGAAGGTGCTGGTAGGTTCCAGTGGATGCTGGTGATGTCACAGGTGGCCACCATCTTGTGCTCCAGGCCCTCAGACAGAAGTTTCAGGGGTAGCTAAAATGGCTCCCTGAATCTGCAGCAACACGAAAAAGTCTGGTGGTTCCCAAAAAGGAAAAAATTCAAACAGGGTTTGAGGCAAAAGTGGGACAAAATAAATAATGATGAGGAGGGACCACCCAAAGGGCTGACAGGTCTAACAGAACCACTTTATCATATCACTTCTTTCTAAAAGCACACCTGGCTAGGTTTTGCTAGCTTCCAGAGCTGTAGGAGTATGTGTGTGTTTCTGCAGGTAAAGGGAGCATACACAGCTATCTCACACCCCTCTCTATGGGCCATACACAGTGGAAGAAAGCCCGTTTGTGAGCAAACCTACCAGATAAGTTGGAGGGACGATGATGATCCTACCACAATCGTGTCTGCTCAATTCATTATGCAGGCAATAGGTGATTAATATAATGGGGTTTAAAAAACCTCATCCTCTAGTATCATCTAAGGATTAGAACAGTCATCTCGACAAGGCCAGTACTAACAAAGGCACAATAAATTAGGGCTAAAAGTATCAAAGGCAAAATTGTGTATTTTATTAGTGGAAATCCAAGCCAGCCATTGCTGTCAGATCTTCAAAGCTATGTAACACCAGCTGCAAACCTTTTTATGATCAACATGACTGGCCTCTACTTTATCAGCTGGAATGTCTTTTGGACAAGTAGTGCTCCCAGTTCTGTAGATAGTCTTTCCTCCTCTCCTTAGGAGAGACAGGGTTATATTGTATTTTAGCCTGGTTGTAGCTGTTTCCTATTTAGAATGGCATGAAAACCCATTGTTTGGTAGTGTGCCTGGCAACCTGTTGGGTGAAGCACTTTCTTTCCAGTTTGATATAGCGTGAACTCCCCCCTAAGGTATCAGAGCCCTGTACATGAGCATCAGTTGCATTACAGATGGACACCCACATTTATTTTTGCTTTTTAGGCGGAGGAGATTAAGTAATTTGCCCAGAATCACAAGATGTTTGAGCCTCCCCAAGACTCAAACATGGTTCCCCAGTTTCAAAGTCAGCTGTCCTAGATGTTAAGCCACACCCTAGTTATCCATTACTAGGTCCAGTCTTTTAGCGATCTTTTGCTGGGCAAGGTGGCATTACAACTATCATACTACAGTGAGCTCATAGGGAAACCCAAGGCAAAAGTCTTCAGTGAATAAATAACACTATTTGTGAACAGACCATAGGTTTTGAATACAGTTCTCTGTAAAAAAAAAACAAATAAAACTTAGCACTATCATATTGTTATGGCAATTTGCACACACTCAAACCTCCTTAGGCCTGAAAGACTTGTACCCCAAAAGGTAGTTAGTACGGGACTTTAGTGAGGCACTATACCCAATAACATGAGTTTTTATACATCAGGTAAAGATGAAGTAACACGGTGCATCACAAGAAAAGAAATCCCTCCCGAGAGTGCTGAATTAAGCCTGCCATAAAAAGCACTAAACCCTCATCCTGCTCATTTGATTCCATCCCTCCCACTTTTACAAAACAACAAGCAAATTCTCTCTCACAAAGGACACATTGAGACACACAGCCACTGGGGGTTGTTTACTAATTACCTTGTCTCTGACCAATGCCAGAGAAACCATATGACCCTCAGTTACATCTCTTCCTTCTTAGAATCAGTCAAGAGTAGAAAAAGTCATTTGAGGTCACTTTTTAAAAAAATTGTCCTTTATTTATTTCCCCAAGAAAGATGTATGTGCCCCTTACCCTGCTTAAGGACACTGCATAACAATTCAAAGGGTGAGATTCTTTTTGTCCCTTGAAACACCCCTAATTGCGATGATAGTTGAAAATAGTTGAAGAACATTCATAAATTTGATCCACATTGATTGTTTTTATGGTAATTTGTGTGAATGTGATTTCCTAGGTTCGTCATGGCTTTTTAATTGCTGGCATAAGCGTTTACATAAATAAGGGACAAATTAGTAGGCCTGGGCGGAGTTCACGAAGTCACAAATAACTCCATCGAGCTCTGCTGAGTTCTGCAAGCGGTGGAGTGAGTTAAGTCACGCTGCGGATTTTTTGGACCAGGAATATTACAGCACAAACGGCACCACCTGCAGCACAAGAGGGTATAGCTTCCTTCTGCCCCTCGAGCTGATGTTCTACTCGAGTGGCAGCTTCCTCAACGCAAGTGGCAGGTTTCTCAATGTGAGCAGTAATCACCTGCTGTGACCGCCTGTGTTGAGACATCTCCCCGGGAGATAGTCTAGCGGTGGATTTTCCTAGCTTGCGCTTGCCAAATTAGCGTCCACGACCCGTCAGAGAGGAAAAACTCAGCTCCATGCCACTACACAGAGTTTTTGGAAACTCCGCACTCTGTGCGGAGAGCAGAGTGTGGAAAACTCTGCAAACTCCGCAAGTGGAGCAGTTTTTCGCCCAGGCTAATGAAAGGAATTCTTTTTTTCATATTGCTTCCCTTGCACGGACTGACCCAAGTGAATTAATAGACAAAGATCAATGGGCCCCTGTGTTTCAAACTTTTGAATGTGATTGAAGAAACATGCTCCATCCAAATCTTAAATTCTGCATAGAAGAACCTTGCTGAGAGTGATTTTTTCATGAGTGACGCATGGTGATGCAATGTGCCCCACACCTACTTAGATTTGAACCTCTATCTTGAAGGATTACTGTGTAGCCAAGAATATATGAGAGTTCTCATTAAAGAGAAGAGAGATTTATTATCTTTTAAAAAAAATATTTTATTTACTGCCAAGGGTGCTCAAAATAGATTAGGTTGTGATGAACCAACGTGTCAAGACTGATATCGGTGAATTATTCGATGTAGGAGCCCCAGACCAGAGGAAGCAATACTTTGTTGTCATTCAAGGTGATCCTCAGCCATACTCCTGAGATAGCGTCATCATCCCTCACCAAATCACAAAAGTCGAATCTTCGTGTTTCTCTATGGCTGGTGAAGCTTTACTGTTCAATGATTTCTAAAGGTTCTCTGCATGTCCTTCAGTGGGATATGGTGTTTCAGCACTGAATGCTTATCAGAAAGGGAGATGGTGAGGGATCATCAATAAATGCTGTTAGTGATATTAGCCACAGTGGTCCGAATCAAAGGCCAACGAGGTGGCACTTAGGCTGGAACCTGAAAGTTGAAAGGTACAAGGTCAGATAGGTCAAGTAGGCAATTGCCCATCCTTACAGTGCAGCAAGCATTTGAGGCATCATGAGCTCATAAAATATATTTTGCCTTGTTTCTAACGTTGGCTTGCAAAGAATTTTAATACATTTAACCAAGGTGAAGGGGGAGTCAGCACTGAAGAGATTGTGCCTCTTCAAATATGATAAGAGGTAAGTTAGTTCTTAAAAATGTGCTACCATCAAATATTGTACTCCAGCAGTTGCCTCTTGTCTTCTCCAGTGTCACACCCTCTACTACACAGAAGCTACTCCACAGAATGCAAGACTCTGTGAAGTAGGCGTTTTGTAATCAGATGGATTATTTTTAACAATGTGACCCCGACCTGATAAATGCCAGTCTTAGACTCTAGGGGGCAGATACCAAGGCTTACTCATGGGCCCCCCTTGCATCTGAACCAGATTTTCTGAATTATTTTGTTCTTCTTTTGAAATCACAAAGCATCCATAGTGGGATTACAACCAAGCTCTTGGCGACTGTATTCTCAGATGATGCATCTATGAATTCATAAAAACAAAGGGCCTGATTCACAAAGGTAAAGTTAGACGAAAGTCTAACTTTAGACTTTCGGTATTCACAAAGGGCATTTACTACCTGTAAATGCACTTTGTGAATACCGAAAGTCGTAAAGTTAGACTTTCCTCTAACTTTACCTTTGTGAATCGAGTCCACTGTCTTTCTCTTCTAAAAGGTTTTACGCCCAATCTTTCCCAACATAGAGGTATTTCTTTGATGACAACTGCTTTGGACAACCCTACCCCAGAATCGCTCCTTCTCCAGCACCAATGGTATGTGATCCCTCAGTCTCTCCATGTCCATTGTTGGTTACATATTTCTCAGACTCTTGAAAACCTATGTATTTCGTTCCTTTTCAACACACCCAACTGTAATGTGATTTAAAACATTAATCAAAGGCCTTCTGTCAGAAGTATATCTGGAATTATGAGACTATGAAGGGCCAATCGCACTCTTGAACGTCTGTAACAAGAATATTGTGGTGCAGTAATACCATGGACAAAATATAGAGGGACAAAATATTGAATGATAAATGCTCAGAGGGACAGTTATATTTACCATTCTTAACTCCACATAAATGAAGATATATGTATATATATTTTTGTTACACATATGTGGAATTAGGTACAGAAAATCTGTTCCTATTTACCCTTTGATATTTTGTCTCCCTTTTTTTGTCAATCATATTAGTGTCCTACAATATATTCAGGAGACATTTGGAAGTCCAAATCATGGGATACAGTGAAAATTAAGCAGCATAATGTATTACATTCTGTGAGAATACCATTCTGCTATTTTATCACACATTAATGCTGTTCTCCCAAAAAGCTTTGCCTCTCTTATACCAGTATAGCACGTGGATGAGGCAATCTAGTGAGTAGCTAATGTTTACCATGGCGCAGCACCATGTGTTATTTTTGATCATTCTAAACTAGCAATACATTAATTTGTGGAAATCTGCAATCTATGTTGCATAGGGTGGATTGTTTGGTAAGTACAGCAAACCCAAAATTGTATGGAAGAAGTGCGTGGCTACCCTCACGGGTAACAAGCAGCACTGTACAAATCCACCATACATTTACATTACATTCCAGTGACTCCATCGATTAGTGACTGTTTGTTATGTGATCTTTTCAATCTGATAGTACTCACACGCTCACTCACATTCACAGAAAACAAAAGCATCAAAATCTTACCTCACCCTACTTAGAAAGTATGTAGTCGCACAACTTGAGAGTGTTTTTCATAATCTGGATCATTTCCTCGAGCTGGTAGATAGAGAGAATGGAAACGAGAAGGCTATTTAGACGTGACAACAAGAATGACAGATGACTTATTTTTCTCAAAAATGGTAAACTGTGGGTATTGCCAGTAACTGGTTGATCCCAGGGAATAGGAGATTTTTTTCTCTGTTGCTCAAAGCCGATGCCAGCGGATTACTTTGCCTGGTTTAGCAGTGAGGATAGAAAAAGCTAAATTTGCTCCTAGGGTGAAAAGGAATATTTGATCCCATAGTTCCATGCTTGTCCAAAAAAACGATCAACCTCTGTGTGCTTTGTTCTCTTCTCTCACAGAAGAGGTTAGTCGTGTAGTCAGAAGGGTGATTGTTTTAATTAAGTCCTGTTTCCAGCAAGAGATAGCTTTCACCTCTGTCCATTTACACTGTGCACTAAAACCAGCATTTAAGTTATGAAATCAGTTCTAACTCTCTAAGGGTACCAGTGGATGAGAGATGGATTGCGTTGTACACCATTCACTCCTTGGTAATATTGTAATGAATTCCTTTTGTTTCTGAGAATGGAGTGCAGTTTCCATGGGCAGTTCGTGTGATATCTTGGAAATTTACTTTGGTTTGTTTAGATGGAATGGAAGAGGCAGAGTTTGAGAGAGAGGGTACATGAACCTGATGGTCTAGAATTTTAAAGAAGACTCACATATTTCTCAGCTGTAATGGTGGGCATGTCGAAGGTATCCCTGTGTTCCGGTGGTGTTACTTCTTCAAGCAGAATATATGGATCCTGAAAATATAATTAAAAATATCAGCATTACCAAGACCGCTGTCAACACATCTAGAAACAGTGTTTCTGTTGCTTGTTTTAGAGGCGACAAATGCTTCCACTTTAGAGGTGTTGAGTAGAGGGTTGTTGGGGGGACTGTTGGGTACTTTAGGGTTGATTTTGGTCACAATACCACGTCTCATGCAAGACAGATTTCGGGCTCCAGTCAAATGGGCACAACAACCTGCCATGACCTCTGACAACACCACCATCCACTACAAGCATTTGTCTTGGAATTTCAGTGGGTTGCTGGATAAAATAAAATGCACAACAATCCTTTGACAGGCCCACAATCTGGTCCTGGTGGTTCCATTGTTGCAAGAGACACATTTTCTTTGGAATAGGGGTGTCTTTTTGGAACACTATGTCTTTAATCATGCAGGGTTCACTAGGGGCTCCAGAGGAGTTACTTTTCCCATGATGGCCGTGGACACTATCTGATATGCCATAGATAGATATGTGGTGGTTACGGACTTCCTGTATGGCATTCCATTGACAGTAGTGTCTCTCATGAATCTCACAGAGACGGAAGTCACGAAAGGCTGCACACCTCAAGAAACTAAAAAACTAAGAAAAACCTTTGTACAAGAAATAGCATACTATGTTCACTTCCTATTTGGGCATTTCACGGCCTTAGCACCTTGTGTTCATCACCTTTAAAAGCAGAACTAGTACTTTTGTGAGTAATGGATCAAAGATGCAGAAACAGTGAATAATGGTAAGCTGACAGTGTACAAGTCGCTGCTACCAGAAGTGTTCACTCTGCTGTTTACCACGGTATCTACCTTATCTGATGAATACCATCCTGGCTCCCAAAGTTCTCGCCTACCATTGACACATTGCTCACCTCCACTACATTGTAAAGAGCATCAAGAAAGAAATTACTGGGAGGAGTTGCCTAGCAGTGTGAGATGGAGGCTGTATTTTACGTGAAGTCCATGCCAGTTCCGTGAATCCTACTGAATCCGACCCTTAGGCTACCTTTTTTCAGCTGTAAGCACCGGTGCGGTGGCCCATATACTAACCCCCTTTGGCCCACCGGAGCCTATTCAGGGAGTCCGGGATGAGAGACAATTTCGGCGATCGACAGCCTGGGTGTTCGTATGACCTGCCTGGAGATGGGCCTGCCGGTGACAAACATCACCTGAAGCTGTAAACTCACAGTGGCGAACCCCCTTGTGCATCAACTCCTGGGGCGCGCAAGGGAGAGAAGACAGCCGAGTGGCCAGGTTGTGTCACGAAGCCGCTTTCACTTCCAAGCGGTGGCCCGAAACAGTGGAACAGGTACCTTAGAGTGGAGGAGACGTACTGGGTACCACACGTTGCCAGGGCTGCAACTGCAGACTGGGCGAGCCAACTATGGGGCGACCTTTTCTCCGATACAAACATCCATGTTGCGCCCCCTACACTTGTACCCTTTGTCCTACTCAAGCCAATGCAGAGAGCCAGGGATGAGAGAAAAGCATTAGGCAAACAACAACATGCCGGAAGACTGGCTTGCTGCCAACATACCCAACCTGGAGCTGCAGTTCTAAAGCGGCTATCCACATTTACCTCCGCATTGACTCTTGGGGCACAGAGAGGGAGAGGAAACAGCCACATGGGAGGGGAGTGGTAGGGACCGCTTTTCACTTTTAGGCAGCCACATCGGCTTGTGACAGCCCAGCCAAATTGGTGGGCCAGAGTAGAGGAAATTCGATGGGCAGCATGAGCATCCAGGACTAAGATTACAGCCCAGGTGTGTCGGGACTCACGCAAGATGTCTCGCCCCAAAGGTAGGAGACGGGGCACATGGCTTCAACCTCAGGAGGTGATCCCCCTCTAGGAGCACAGAAGTCCTGGGAGACTGCTATGGCCAATGGGGGGCAGTGAAGGTCACACAAGCCCAGCCTTACTCCACCCCTGATCACTGTGGTGTCTCAGGAGGATACCTGGAGAGAGGAGGGGAGAGAGGGGGGGCCCAGCCCTGGGCCAGTAAGACATGGCCTCACAGAGTCAAGCACGGGTAGATGTCCCCTGCATTGTGAGTAGGGGGGACCCTCCTGTCCCCTCCCTGCTGGTAGACCTGCCAGAGGGTGTGGGGGACCAGCACCCAGAGAAATTCCTCACAGAATAGTTCAGAACCAGGGTTCCGGATTGTGAGCTATCAACCTACTTCGTTCTGGAAAGGGCACACAGGGTGCTGGCCCCATGCCCTCCGCCGGTGGCACCGCCTAGAGCCATTATCATTAGGGTACTGAACTTTGTAGGCAGAGATTTTATCCTGCGGCAGGCACGCCAACATCCAGACGTCCGTTGCACCGACTCCAAGTTTATGCTCTTCCCCAATTTCACAGTTAAGTGCAGCTCCTTCGTAAATGTTTCTTAGAGGTTAAATGGAAAGTCAGGGCTATGTACATTGAATGTGCTGATGTACCCTGCCAAACTAAAAGTTATGTATCAGTGGGGAACCATTTTTATTTTAGAGCCCGGAAGAGGCCTGGATCTGAGCGGCGGAGATGAAACAACTGCCCATATCAACAAAGGAGCCAATGACATCTCGGGAGACAGAAGGGGGTCAACGATCCAACTCTAGGCTGAAGTGCAGCAGACAGATAGGAGGCCAACTCTGGTTATAACAGGAGGACAAACATAGGGCATCCTCCACATAGAGCTCTGGGGATTACCAGGGAGGGGACTCCACCAGTGGATGATGAGACATTATTCAGCGGTATAGAGGAGTGGTTCGGTCCCCTTCCTTTCTTTCCTCCATGTAGAGCTCCAAGTTTTTTCTCATTCGCTGAGCGAAAAGAGATACATTGCCTCTGGAGAGAGGGGCTGGCCCGAGGCAAAGCACTTCCCACTACACAAGATTATTGTGGTTACTTTATTTTGATTTAGTATTACATTGTATTGTAGGTTGTTTCTATTGGGGTTGCTTGTTTTAGAGGCGACAAATGCTTCCACTTTAGAGGTGTTGAGTAGAGGGTTGTTGGGGGGACTGTTGGGTACTTTAGGGTTGATTTTGGTCACAATACCACGTCTCATGCAAGACAGATTTCGGGCTCCAGTCAAATGGGCACAACAACCTGCCATGACCTCTGACAACAACACCATACACTACAAGCATTTGTCTTGGAATTTCAGTGGGTTGCTGGATAAAATAAAATGCACAACAATCCTTTGACAGGCCCACAATCTGGTCCTGGTGGTTCCATTGTTGCAAGAGACACATTTTCTTTGGAATAGGGGTGTCTTTTTGGAACACTATGTCTTTAATCATGCAGGGTTCACTAGGGGCTCCAGAGGAGTTACTTTTCCCATGATGGCCGTGGACACTATCTGATATGCCATAGATAGATATGTGGTGGTTACAGACTTCCTGTATGGCATTCCATTGACAGTAGTGTCTGTGTATATTCCACCGACACTGGAGGCAACTACGATGAAAAATCTAATGACAGTTATCACCTCGGGCCCGGATGAGGAGCTTATCGTAGGGGGGATTTCAATGATGTCATGTACCTACAACTTGATGTGAAAAGAGGGGCTAAACCAGTACACCATGGGCGGAGACCCTGCGGCTTTGCAATCCATGGACAGCAAAGAACCAGTCGGGCTTGTGAGTTCACATATTATTCCCACTCCCATAGGTCACATTCAAGACTAGACTACTTCTTCCTCCCAGCTGCTGGACTCTGATAGTCGTCAGGAGCTACAATGCACGCAGGGGTACTGTTGGGCTAATCGCCGATTTAATTAACAATGGGGCTGGGGAGGTGTAGGTCTAACATGCACTGGAGCCTTTAGGTTGGGTGGCTGAAGGATGTTAGGTTTTAAGAACACATGAAGAAAAAGATAGAACTCTACTTAAGAGCAAACTCCACAACAGACGTCTCCCTAATCACATTGTGGGAGGCAATGACAGCTGTTCTTTGGGGGTAATAATAGCATACCCTGTGGGAGGAGAAAGAAACGTTCTGCACTGGAAAAGTCAGATTGGGGAATTAGAATATTGCCTTAGCCAAATGAGAGATCATGAAACACTTTGTAGTCTAGAGGCTACTAAGGTTTGCATCAACACTGCTCTCTCACTTCCTCACGATGGTTGAAGCTGCAGAGACAGATTTGCTACTTCCCTATGATATCTGGAGTGCCTCGCCCCAAACCATATAGGCCGCCTACAGACTGTGCGTCTTACAGACTGATCTCCCTAATAAATATTTAAGTCAAAATAGTTGCAAAGGCCTGAGCAACCAGGCTACTGAAACAGATGAGACCCCTAGTGCATTGCGATCAAAATGGCTTTATGCCAGTCAGAGGCACCAGACCTTGTCTTAGGAGGGTAAATATGGCCTTGGACCACATACATTCTGGATCTAACCACACAGCCATGATGCAACTGGACTTTGAGAAGGCCTTTGGCTCATTTGAATGGCCTTTCCTCCACAATATCTTGGACAATATTAATATTGGTCCTAGAGTCCTTTAGTATGTGAGGCTGTTATACACAATGCTATGGGCTAGGGTCAGAGTGAACAGCATTTACTCACAGCAGTTCCAGATAGACAGAGGCCTGCTGTCTCCTCTCCTGCTCACTCTTGCAACTGAACCACAGGCCAAATAGATTGGGGGGACGTGCAGGTGTAGAGATTGAGGTATTACAGAAAATTAGAGGGCCGCATCTCTTTAATATCCTCCTTTATATCCAGCGCCTAAACCAATCCATCCTACGGCTAACTTATATTCTAAAAATCTGCAAAAAAGTGTCAGGCCTGAGGGTAAACTGGGGGGGGATCAGCCATAAACCCTATGGTGGGTTCTCCTCAGGAGTTACTTCCAGACTCCCTGGCGATCTGGAGCATTTAAATACTTGGGGCCTCATTTACGAGAAGTGGCGCATCGCTGCGTGAAAGCAGCGATGCGCCACTTCTCAGTGCACCCTCCTTGCGACACCAATGATGCATCATATTTACAATATGACGCATCATGTCGCAAGAAAGGACAGATACGTCAGTATAACTGACGTATCTGTCAGTGCAAAAAGTGGCGCATTGCTGGAGTTGTGTTGGAAGCCTGACGCAACTCCAGCAATGTTCTTTTCACATGTGAAAGGGCCTGCGTCACCCTTACGCCTGCCATGAGGCAGGCGTAAGGTTTTGACGCATTGGCGTCCTAGAAGTGGCGCAGGGAAAGCTCATAGATTTTGCTGCGCCACTTCTACAACCCTTTCTTGCGCCCACCCTGCATACATTATACCTGGCGCAGGTATAATGTAGCACAGGGGTTTACGAAGTGATGCATCTACCTAGATGCGTCACTTTGTAAATATGGCGCAACATGGCGCATGTTTTACACCACTGGTGCGTCACAAAAAGTGACACACCGGTGGTGAAAAAGTGACGCAGGGGCTCATAAATGAGCCCCTTGGTGTTAGACTTGTCAGTCTTATGGTGGTCTTACCCCAATCTTTTTGGCTGCACATTTTGCTAAATTTTTTGTTGGCCTCAGGACTTTGAGCCCTTTACCACTGCTAATCAGTGCTAAAGATCATGTGCTTCTTCCCTAAACATGTGTGCAATTGGTGTATACTTAATTGACTTATTTAATTTACTTGTAAATCCCTTGTAAGGTGGTATACCATATACCCAGCCTCTGTAAATTTACTGCCGCTAGTTTGCTGCAGCCATGATTGTCCCACCAACAGAAGAAGTCTGTCAAACCAATCTCGGCCTGCCACTGCAGTGCCTTTGTGGGCAGTTTTATTGCCACTTTGACTTGGCATTTAAAACTACTTTCCAAGCCTTAAACTCCCATTTTATTACATATAAGTCACCCCTAAGGTAAGCTTTAGGTAGGCCTTAGGGCAGGGTGGTATGTAAGCAAAAGGTAGGAAATGTACTTTATGGTTTGCATGTCCAGGTAGTGACAAACAGCATATTTCATTTTTCACTACTGTGAGGCCCACTCCTCTCATAGATTAGCATCAGGAATTCCTTAATACACTTTTTAAGCTATAATTCCTGATCAGACAGGAATAGCTGTTTCCTGTTTCATATGTTTGGAATGGGAGTGATAACCCCTACTTACTGGTGAAGTTGAAATTAACATTACTATTTTAGAAATGCACTATTGAGAAAGTGAACATTTCTCTGCAATTACTACTTTGTGTGCCTGACAGCCCATCAAAGCAAACACAAGGAGATGATGGATGGAGCACTGAAACTTTTCAGACACTCACCCCCAGTCACAGATCTGAGTTGAATACATCATTGTTCTTTAGATCACTTTGCCACCCCAGTTCAGACAGAGCCTGTTAGATTTGGGGGTCTCTAGTTGGCAAAGGTAGGTGCCTTGGACCAAATAGGGACCCTTGCGTCTAGTCAGGGTAAGGGGGTACACTCCTAAAATAACCCCTGCTCACCCCCTTGGTAGCTTGGCATGAGCAGACAGGCTTATCTCAGAGGCAGTGTGTAAAGCATTTGTGAACACATACAGTAATCAAGTGACAACACTACAGATGGACACCACACAGGTTGTATATTAAAAATAAGTATCTTTTATATAGATTTAACACAAGACCACAAACGACAAAAATCCACAATACTGTACTTAAAATGGTAGAATTAGCTTAGTTCTCTTAAGATGGTAAATGCGACACTTTGAGTTCAATGTACCTTAGGATGTGTAACGCTAAACAACGAAAGTGTTGCAGGGAAGGTGATGCATCGGTTCCTTACACGCAAGAACGGTGATGCATCGGTTCCCTACTGATGCGTAGGAGATGCATCGGTTCTGCTCTGTGAGGGGAGGTGATGCGTCGGTTTCTTACTGCGCTTCCGTGGCGGTGCGGCTGGCAACGCCGTGATGTGATGAAGATCTGGTGCAAAGAAACAAAGATGGCGTCTTCTTCTTGATGAGACATGATGTGAGCTGCGACAGGCCCTGCAACACACTTCTTGATGATGCGGCGGCGTCTGATGCGACATCGATCCTCTTCTTCTGCGAGTCGAGTTGCTCCGACAACGATGCGAGCCGCGACAGGCCCTGCGACACTCTTCCCAGGGATGCGGCGGCATCTGATGCAACGTCGATCCTCTTCTCCGGTGATGAGCTGCGACAGGCCCTGCGACGCGCTTCCCGGTGATGCGCCGGCGTCTGATGCGACGTTGATCCTCGTCTCCGGTGATGAGCCGCGACAGGCCCTGCAACACACTTCTCAGTGATGCGGCGGCGTCTGATGCGACGTCAATCCTCTTCTCCGGCGATGCGAGGCGCTTCGGTGGACCTGCGATGACTCAACGATTTTTTGGCGACATGCTTCCCGGTGATTCGGCAGGGTCTGATGCGACGTTGATCCTCTTCTCCGATGCTGCGAGGCGCTTTTGCGTTGTGAAGCGACACCGGCAGTTCGGCGACACGCTTCTGGTTCGTGAGCCGTGCTTCTAGCTCCTTGCAACACGCAGTTCCTCAGAAAGCCCCAATATAGCTGCAGGCACTTCCAAATAACTCTTGGGGGAGCTGGCGGTTGAAGTCTGTTGTCCCTGAGACTTCAGCAGGAGGTAAGCTCTCTTACAAGCCCTTGGAGATCCTTCACAAGTTGATTAAAAGTACACACAACGTTCCTTTCTCCTTTCTTTGGCAGTTTAGGCAACCACTGCAGGCCAATCCCCTCCTCAGGGATAGTCACTCCTCAGCTTCTTCTGGTTCCTCTCCTCAGCAAAGGTTTCTTCTTGTTTAACAAAGTGATCTAAAGTTCTGGGGTCTGGGTCCCCTTTTTATACACAGTTTCTCTTTGTTGTCTGAATGCAGAGAGGCCTTTGCCTAGTCCAAACCAGTTCTGGTCAGTCCTGGAGCACTTTGTTGGCATTACTCCTTCTTTCCTTTCACAGTGCAGGGCAGAGACATCAGACGCACCACAGGAGGTGGAGCCAGCATTGTGGAGGGAAGGCACAGCCCTATACAGGTCCCAGGTGCAACTCCTTCCACCCATCTGCATGTAGATCTTCCTATTCAGTCCTGTGCTGACTCACCCTCTCTCCTGGAATTTCCCCAGCCCCTGTCACTCAAACTCCAGACAAGGAATACACAACCTAGCAGAGGCAGGCTTGGATGGTTAGACAAGAAAATACCTACTTTCTAAAAGTGGTATTTTCAAACACAGAATGTTAAAACCAACTTCACTAAAAGATGTATTTTAACATTCTGAGTTCAGGCATACTAAACTCGAATTTCTACCATGTTCCCTGAGTCAGTTAGGATTATAAGGTGTAATAATCAAACTGCCCATTATGGCCTATGGGGAACAGATAGCCTTGCAATAGTGAAACACGAAAATGGCTGTAATTCACTATTAGGACATGCCACAGACATCAGGGCTTGTCCTACCTTATACTTACAATGCACCCTGCCCTTGGGCCTACCATAGGGGTGTCTGATATGAAGAAACTGGAAGGTTTAGGGACTGGCAAGTGGGTGCACTTGCACAGTCAGCATGGCAGTACCAGACTGCACACAGGCTCTGCAATGACAGGCCTTATACACACTTTTACAGGCTGCTTCTGTGGGTGGCACAACCAGTGCTGCAAGCCCACCAGCAGCATTTGTATTACCAGCCCTGGGCACTCCTGGTGCACTGCACTAGGGTCTGACAGGTAAACCAAACCAGTTAATTATGTAATCACTAATCCATACATCAATTAAACATAGGGAAAGCATATGCACTTTAGCACTGAGCAGCAGTGGTAAAGTGCCCAGAGTCATAAAACAGCCAACAACAGGTCAGAAAAAATATAGGAGGAAGGCAAAAAGTTCAGGGATGACCCTGCAAAAAGGGCCAAGTCCAACACAGCCATATGCAAATCAGTTTTGACCCTGTACCTCATGGGAACAGTCCAGCCCGAACTGCCAAGCCATGTCTTCCCTGGACCGGAGAAACAAGCATCCTGGGACAGGTTTCTGGCTAACAGCCGTCATCAGCTAGGCTAGCTTGAATCCAGTGGCAAAGTGAGCAAGGAACCCACGTCTGGGCATACCCTGCCAACTTAGGGTGAACAAAGCAAACACTAGGAGATGATGGACTGAGCTCTGAAACCTTTAAGACACTCACCTCCAGACACCGATCTGGGTTGAATCCATCATCGTTCTTTAGCTCACTTTGCCACCCCAGTTCAGACACAGCCATATGCAAATCTGTCTTGACCCTGTGGCTCATGGGAACAGTCAAGCCCGAACTGCCAAGCCATGTCAAACTGGAATGGCATGATGAGCAAAAAAACAATGGATTTAGGCCCAGATCTTTGTACTGGGCTGAATGTATGACATTGTTCTGTATTCTGTCCCTCAATTGTTGTTTTTGCATTTGTCACCCCGAGTGGGACGGGTATGCCCAAACGTGGGTCCCGTGCTCTCCATGCCACTGGAGTCAACCTATCCTGGCTGATGAGGGTTGAAAGCCCGAAACCGGTCCTAGGATGCTTGTTTCCAGTCCAGGGAGGACCTGGTCTGGCAGTTCGGGCTGGACTGTTCCCATTGGGTGCATCGTCAAGACTGATTTGCATATGGCTGGGTCCACACTGGAATGGCATGGTGAGCAAAAAAACGATGGATTTAGGCCCAGATCTTTGTACTGGGGTGAATGTATAACGTTGTTCTGCATTCTTTCCATCAATTGCTGTTTTTGCGTTTGTCACCCCAAGTGGGACGGGTATGCCCAGACGTGGGTCCCGTGCTCTCCATGCCACTGGAGTCAAGCTATCCTGGCTGATGAGGGCTGAATGCCTGAAACCGGTCCTAGGATGCCTGTTTCCAGTTCAGGTAGGACCTGCCCTGGCAGTTCGGGCTGGACTGTTCCATTGAGTGTAGGGTCAAGACTGATTTGCATATGGCTAGATCCAAACTGGAATGGTATGTTGAGCAAAAAAACAATGGATTTTTGCCCAGATCTTTGTACTGGGGTGAATGTATGCCATTATTCTCCATTCTGTCCATCAATTGTTGTTTTTGCATTTGTCCCCCCGAGTGGGACGGGTATGCCCAGACGTAGGTCCCGTGCTCTCCATGCCACTGGAGTCAAGCTATCCTGGCTAATGAGGGCTGAAAGCCCAAAACCGGTCCTAGGGTGCTTGTTTCCAGTCCAGGGACAATCTGTCCTGGCAGTTTGGGCTGGACTGTTCCCATTGGGTGCAGGGTCAAGAATGATTTGCTTATGGCTGAGTCCGGACTGGAATGGCATGGTGAGCAATAAAACGATGGCTTAGGCACAGATCTTTGTACTGGGGTGAATGTATGACATCGTTCTGCATTCTGTCCATCAATTGTTGTTTTTGCATTTGTCACCCCGAGTGGGACGGGTTGCCCAGACGTGGGTCCCGTGCTCTCCATGGCACTGGAGTCAAGCTATCCTGGCTGATGAGGGCTGAAAGCCTGAGACCGGTCCCGGGATGCTTGTTTCCAGTCCAGGTAGGACCTGGCCTGGCAGTTCAGGCTGGACTGTTCCCATTAGGTGTAGGGTCAAGACTGATTTACATATGGCTGGATCCAAACTGGAATGGCATGTTGAGCAAAACAACAATGGATTTAGGCCCAGATCTTTGTACTGGGGTGAATGTCTGCCATTGTTCTCCATTCTGTCCATCAATTGCTGTTTTTGCATTTGTCACCCCGAGTGGGACGGGTATGCCCAGACGTAGTTCCTGTGCTCTCCATGCCACCGGAGTCAAGCTAACCTGGCTGATGAAGGCTGAAAGCCCAAAACTAGTCCTAGGATGCTTGTTACTAGTGCAGGGAGGACCTGGCCTGGCAGTTCGGGCTGGCCTGTTCCCATTGGGTGCAGAGTCAAGACTGATTTGCATATGGCTGGGTCCAAACTGGAATGGCATGGTGAGCAAAAACAACGATTGATTTAGGCCCAGATCTTTGCACTGGGGTGAATGTATGACATCGTTCTGTATTCTGTCCATCAATTGTTGTTTTTGCACCTGACAGCCCGTCTCCAATGCATGTCTGGGGTGCGGGATAGCTTTGCTTTGTGCATTCCCTCTAGACAGCCACAACACAGGAAGGATAGGTGTGTTTGAGTACCCATCTATATACATCTGAATGGATGGAATGGAATTAAATTTATAAAGCACGATGGCTACCCGTAGGCCTGCCAGCGCTGCAGACAGACAGGCAAGGAACAGGAGACAAGGAAGGAATCTAAAACAGCCAGGTTTTTTGTGACCGGCAGAAGGATAAAAGGTTAGGTTCCTTCCGTAGTTGAAGTGGAAGAGCATTTCATCCAATGGCACCATTATATGAAAAGGATCAGCCACCACATCTGGCCCTTCTTATTCTGGGTTGAAGGGCAAGAAAAGATCCAGATGTCCGAAGGTCTTTCTTCGGATGATATGGGGTAATCAATGACTGAAGAATGGGAGAGCCATTCTTCCAGAAGGCTTTGTGGACCAGACACATAGCTTTAAACTGGATCCTTTGTCTGATAGGCAGGCAGTGCAAGCTCTTTACTGCCTGTTTGGCAGAATGCCAACGGGGAATCTGAAGTAGTCTACGGGCAGCACACTTCTGTATAACTTGGAGCCTGTTGATGGTATACTGCGGTACTCCCAGGTATAAAGCATTACCATAATCCAGGCGAGAAAGGATCAGTGCTTGGACCATAATCCTTCTAGCGTGGAAAGGGAGAAGGGGAAGAACCTTATGCAGCATCCTTAATAGCCCGAAGCAGGTTGCAGAGAGTTTTGCTGCCTGGTGACTGAACAAAAGAGAATGATCAATCCAGATGCCTAGGCTCTTGATTTGATCTTTAGGGGCCGGAGCCGGGCCTAGGCAGTCTGGCCAAAAAGAGGCCGGATTAAAGACAGGAGAGTTGCCCAGGAGCATGAGCTCTGTCTTATCCCCATTAAGCTTAAAGCACGATCGTTCCATTCACTTGGCAACCTCCTCTAGACAGCAGCCTAGCGTGCTAGATGACCCTTCAGGGTGGGTGAGAGCTACCACGAGCTGGGTATCATCTGCATAGGAGACGATTTTTATGCCAAATGGATGGACGAACTCTGCCAAAGGTTTCAGATAGATATTAAATAGCGTGGGGCTCAGGGCAGAGCCCTGAGGGACCCCGCAGTTAAGAGGATACTGATAGGAAACTACATCTCCCTACATCTGCATTCCTATGGCCTTGCCTTGGCTGGATGGAATGCAGAGGTTAACACTTCACTTGAATAGGTAGTATCCTGTCCCCATACAAAGGACTGATTACCCCCACAGATAGCCTGAAAGACAGGACTGGCCTGTAAGGGGAACATGTGCACTTCAGAGAGCTGCCTTGAAGTCACCCCACGCCACAACAAAGGTACTTTTAGGTATAAGTACTGGGTTTCTGAACCCCCCCCAAATTAGACACATCTGGATCTTGAACTTGAATCTCTGTTACAAGGACTGCTGTGCTGCTCAAATAACTCATCCTTGGACTGCAGGCTTTAAGGTTAGCTTTTCACTTGTTGCCCTGCTGGCTGCTGCTATTTGACTCTGCAGAAGGAGAGCTGGACTCTACCTTTCCTCCAAGTGATCTTCAAGGGCTTGTTGGTTTGCCTCCTCTTGCTTGAGACTCAGAGATATCAAAGTTTCTACTCCTACTCCTGCGCCTGAACTCACTGGATGTGGCCCAGATACTTGCAGCACGGAATTTGACGCATCTTCTGTCTGTGTATAGCAGAACAAGTGCATCGATCCGGTTGCGCAAGTAAAACGAGGACATCACATCGGAACCAGCACTTTGCCTTCAGAGATCAATGCATCAGACAGCATATCACCGCCGCTGCTGCTTGGTGAGATTGATGCATCCCCTCGACTGCGTGGTAGAATCCGATGCGACAAATTGTTCGATACCTCGTGACTCCAGCACCACTCTTCGGAACTGACGCATCTCCTTCACTACATGGCACAGATCGACACATCTCACTGTTTGCGACCAGGAAAGGTGCTTTGTTCACTGGGTCCTGCGTGGACCCTTTAGCTGGCCTGCGCTTCCATGTGGTCAGCCTGATATTTGACTTTGAAACGGTCCAGCAAGACTTAAAGTAACCTTTTTAGCGCTACTTGCTTCTAAGCACTTTACTGCATTTATGAAATTCAATATCTCAACGTCTGTACATTAGATTTTTGTCATTTTGGTCTTATTTTGCTTATTATATAATAACCTGCTTTTTCTCAACCTGTTTGGAGTCTTTTTGTGGTTTATTCATTGTGTTACTGTGTGTGTGTTGCACAAATACTTTACACATTGCCTCTTTAGATAAGCCTCACCAGAAGGTGAGCACAGGTTATCTTTAAGTGTGAATCTAGCTTACCCTGACAAGGATTATGGCTTCTGCTTCGACAGGGTGCATACTTTTGCCAATCAGAAACCCAATGTCTAACACTTGAGCATGCGCATATCACTCAGGCTGCTGTAGTAGTCCTGTGGTGTCATTTGGAAGGCTTCCCAGGGGTGGAATAATACATGCTGCAGGAAAATCACCCCTTTGACACACAAATTTAAGGGATATATGGCAAGATGGAGCTACCCCCCCCCCCGATCATTATGGGGCGTATAGCCCTCTTCAAAACGGTTGCCATGCCATAGCTGTTATAAATTTTGCAACACTAGCCCCACAAAATCTGTACCCATTAGTTTACAACCCTACAAGCCAACATCAATAGCTACAAGTAGGGATGATCTGCGCTGTGACTCTCCCATAAGAAGTGCATACAATCCCTGTATTACTGGGCAGTCCAGCTGCTTGCGGTTAATGAATGGATCTTTGGGGATCGGAAGGACCCAGCTACGAGACTCGAGCGGACTCTCTTAACCAGGCAAGACCCAGGGTTTTGGCTGTATGGGGAGTCCCCCCTGCCCACTCTCCCGGCTATTTCAGCCAGTCCTGTGATTAGCTGGAAAGAGTCTCTGCAGTGGGTAGGATAGTGGAGGGTGCTCACTAGGGATAAGCCACTGTGGATATGTACATGGCTATCGGAAACGGTAGGGGTCCAGGGCACTGAGATAAGTTGGAGATCCCTAAATTGGGAGATGTCTGGCAGACACACCATATGATGTTCTATGACCCACTCAAAGCTGAATAATATTTACACATATCCTAGTTGTGAGAAGGTGGCCTGGTATATGCTGTCCACTAGTTATAGTGGGCACCTTGCACCAGTCCAAACAACCCCTTATTGAGGATAGGTTAAAGACAACCTTTATTGAAAGCTATCCTAGTGGTAGCTATGGAGAGCAGCCTTCCGCTGAGTCTTGAAGGAATGTAAAGCAGCTTGTTTTACCAGTCTATAATCTCTTGAATGACCAAATGAAAGGAGAACCACACCAGGTATATAAATAGAATATATGTATTTATTCTAAACACTATCTACTAGTCTCTTTATGAGGCTAGAGGTCAAGGCACACAAGTTACAAGCAATCAATCAACAGTAAATTGCACAATACACGATGGGCCCTGGGGGGGGGACCAAACCATATACTAAGAAAGTGGTATAAGAACCACGACTTGACTAGACACAAGTCCTGAAGCCTGTAGAATCGCTGGGACCCCAAGGAACCACCCAAGATAGTGAAACAGGGGACCCACGGGGGACGTGTGCAGTGGAAGAACACAGCCGCAAGCTCCGTTAGCTTCTATGGGGAAAGTCGCAGTTTGAATTTTAAAGTTTAAGGACACTTAGGAGAGGACTTTGAGCAAACCCCTTTAGACTTAGGGGGTTCTAGGGCCAACACCCATGGGAGCACTGGAGTACTTGAGTTACCTCACCCAGGGAAGCCGAATGCATAGGTGTCAAATGGTGTCGCGTCGTAATTTTCAATGGCGACCTGCTGCAAAGTGCTGCTGCCGGGAAGAAGAAGAGTGTCCAAAGAGATTCAAGCCTGAATTGAAGATGTGAAGAACCTGAAAGCAGAGGGGCCAGAGTCTGGGTCACTAGCCAGGGACCAGGGGCACAATAGACGAATGCCCACTGATGTCGCGTGCTTCAGGTGCGAAGAGGTGAAGCTTGACTCTTCAGCCACGAGGACCAGGAGGCATCGACGATGACCAGGAGCTGGATTCAAGCTGTCCCCCGAAGGATGTCGAGTGCTGCAGCATCAGTGCCCAGATTGGACACAACATGCCTTGGCAACAGCAACCCACGCAGGGAGAGAACAATGGCTTTGGTGCAGACCAGCAAGGTCCTGGGGGCTCCCCAAGTGATGGAGCAACCAGGGAAGCACAATTAAAGTACAAGTACCCTTCTTGAGGACCCACAAGTCAACGGACAAGGGATCGCGAAGGGACCTTGAGAGGAAACACTTGGAACCAGCCCCCGGGACACTCAGTAATCTTCGGTGGAATCGCTGGTCGGGGTCTGAACTACACATAGTCCAATGCACAGCCTCGGGGGATGTCGGGAAGCATGTGCAGCTGCAAAGTGTCGCGGTGGCCAGTGGTTCGGGTTGCACGGTCGCCACGAGGGATACGGGCCTCTGACTTACTGTGGAAGCTGATCAACCTCTATGACCCACCTCCTGTACTGCAAAAGTCTTCGGAGTCCTCAGGAGCTTCGGAGATGCAGACCGGTCAGATGCGTCTTTGGTGCCTGCCAAGCAGGGGAGTAACTCCTTTACTCCAAGGGAGATTCTTCAATCATCTAGTCGTGTAGATCGTCGAAGTTCCGGGATTTCTGTAGCAGAGTTTCGTCCTGGTGTAATCTAAAGTCCTGTAGTCAGGGGTTGCTTTTTTATACGCAAGGAAGGGGTTGGACTAACTCTGGGGACCCACCTATGGGAGGGTTTGGAAAGAGGGGTGGCTACACCCATTTCCTTTGTCCAATTTTGTGCCAGAGCAGGGGCTGGTAGCTCCTGCAACCGGTTTAAACTGGATTATGCACGGGGACACCTAATGTGCCCCCAGTGCTGACTTCAAAGTACTCTTGGAGTGCACCCACCCAGCCCCTATACACTAAAGCCTGCCTGGGAGGTGGTGACACCTCCCTGTGACAGGAAACCTATTGTCCAGGCCTCCCCTTCCGGAGTTTCGGTCAGCAGCAGGAGGCCAGACTCGTGTCTGTGGCTGGCAGCATCCATTTTGTGATGCCAGCCAGGGCTCTGTTAGCTGGTACCGGGCATACAGGTGCTGTCATGTCTCTCCCTCTAGAAGGGTTGGATCATACTCCCACACCAGTTACTGCTGTGGGGGTATGATTCCAAAGTGTTTGACACCAAACACAACATGTTTCTGTCCAGCCATCCCAAAGTTAGCATTTACTGCGAGGTTTTAATGTACTTAAGAGTATATGGTCAGGCTACATCACAGACAACCCCGGAGAATAGATTCTGAAGGCTGCAGAGGGGCTCAGCTCATGCATGGGCACCCTCTCACATAAAAAGAAGCACCCTGCCTTCAGGTTTGATAAGGCCTGCCATAGGGGTGACTGATGGTTTATATGTGCAGTGATAGGGTGAGATATAGTGAACCTATATCTCTGTTAGGGGTGCATGCACCACCACACTCAGGCTGCTGTAGTAGTCCTGTGGTGTCATTTGGAAGGCTTCCCAGGGGTGGAATAATACATGCTGCAGCCCCTGGTAGACTTCTGGGGTACCTATGCCCTGGGTACAAAGTATACCATATACTAGGGACTTATAAGGGTACCCCAGAAACCAATCTGAAGTGTACCTAAGGTACATGGAATCCATTTTAAAGAGAAAGCAGATAAACTGGGGCCCTGAATAGCAGGATCCCAGTCCAACTAGGTCGAAAACCAGCAAACTTTTGCTGGTCGAAAACCAGCAAAATACCAGGAAAAAAGTGGGGGCAACCATGCAGTCAGATACCACCTTCCTACACCAGTTCTTTTGTTTCTTACAGCGCTGACATGCACCGGTTAGGTTTTTAGACACACACCGACTAGAATCAGCAAAGGAATACAAATACTTGTGTTCTAATAGATAACAAAGGCTCCTTCAACCCTCATATGGAAAAACTGAAACAAAAAGGTAATACAATATCCTTTGCCAAAAAAACTTTTTCAAAAGTGATTGCCGGGCCCTCTCTGAGCCCTCTATTAGAGGTTATCCAAGCCAAACTCCTTCCAACGATAACATACGGGAGCGAGGCAATAAGAGGAAGAGACACCACTAGTGTGGAAAATAATCCCCAGATTGTTTAGAACAATCTTCAGCCTCCCAAAATACACCTCCCCTGCCCAAATAAGGATAGAGTTTGGGTTACAGAAGCATCTACTGGCCAGAAGGGGTGCATGTATAAAATGCTGGCACATGATCAGAGGGGCAGAGCAAGATACACTGAACTGGCAACTTTGGGTTGAACTATCACTAAGAAAGAACTTACCGGCGGGAACGTATCTTAGAGACTCCCTAAGTCAACTTGGTCTGGAGAACCTATGGGCAACAGCAGCGTCCGACACCAGCTTCAATAAAGTGGTTAACAAGACCACAAAGCACTGTCATTGGAAGAAGATAAGCCTGCACTTGTGAAGAGAGTACATGCCTGGTACGTACTAAACAACTATGTAGCAGCCAAACAACCAAAATATTTTAGTTATGGATTCAATATCCATCGGAAAGAGAAATGTATACAATACAGATAGGTATAATGCCGATTATACCACACCTTCCACCATGGCAGAGGAAACCCAGCGACAACATCTGTCAACTATGTAGCCTCGGAATGGAAGATCTCGCTCACTTAATTTGCAACTGCAAAAACCTTGTACAAAAATAACGTCTACTCTTGCAACCTCTTTTTAATCTATCTGTAATCCGTTCCTGCAGACAGGCAATGCTGATTTGTTTCATATCTGTCAACGTGCAATTGACCTGTCGATTTACAAAATTTCTCAATATTGCAGAGAAGAGACACAACTCCAATAAGCATTACAATACAATCAACACACAACAAAGGACTGCTTAGCAGAAAGACCACCATAGGAGAGACTTGGTCCCATGAATCTCATAAGCCTAGTCTGCATAGCAGCACTTCGACAAGACTTATTTATATACATATCTATGCAGGATTCCATTTCAGGCAAAACATCAGAACGGGAAAGGACAAATGGAGCACAGGGCAGCTTTCTTTCGATTTTAACCCAAAGACTCACTAAATGGACATAATTGGACAAATAAGGCCATTTTAACCTTCATTTTAACCTTGCTATTTAACACAATCAATCTTATTTAATCACTTATGCTATGTGTATGCAACGGTGTTGGACCTAGGTCCTAGGGGTAGCTTGGCTCAGGTCAACAGACTTACATCTCCATTTGGCCTCTCGTGCTTCCATCCTACTCAGTTCGCAATCCTGCGCAGCGCCATCCAAAAATAAAGACACTACACCGAATTAACTTTGAAGATTACTCCAAGACTTTATCTTATTTAAATCAGATGTTCACTTTAACACTTAAGACACAACCGGTCGTTTCAGATCATCATTAACTTTTCATCTAATGTTCTTTTGTTTTGTTTAAAAATTGTAAAACACAGTGTTGGAAACAGCCCACTCCCACTCCGCAGGGTGGTGGTGGACTCCCCGAACACACTGTGGTAGCTTGGCCCGAGTGGTCAGGAAACAGGCGCAGTGCTAAGCATACAATATACCCATACAAGAACCATGCGTGCATCCGTTCCAAAAACGACTCTACACCGTAAAAATTATGAAAATATTCTTTCTTTATCTTTTTCTCTTAGTTGCTGATTGGAAAAATAAATAGGTCAATCACAATATACAAGTTTCAATTAGTGCAGGTCAAATAAATATTGGCTGTTTGATGAAATAAATAGGGGTGATCATAAATAACAGGGCATAAATACAAGTGCAATATATACAGACAATTAAATACTTTGAGGCAATAAATACTGTACCAATAAATATTGTACACCAACAAGTCCTGTGGACCTATAAATATAGTGCAGCAATAAATAGGTAAAAACTCAATAAATACAGTATCCCCAATAAATAATTAAAAGTATACCGCAACCCTCATATAATCAGATGACACTTCAATTCTTAAGGGCTGATAGGGCCCAGGCACAGCTTGTAGGGTTGTGGAAGGCTTGAGGGGGGCTACTCCCTGGCTGGGACAAGGCTGAGGCCTAATCTGAGGTAGATCAAAGGGGGGAATACCAGTGCCCTGGCTTTCTCTCTCCACACAACCTCTCTAGGTTAGTCCCAGTTCACCCCTTGCACAGTCAGGTTGGTTTCAGCACCTCCCTAGCCCCTTAGAGCAGTCTCTCAGGTCTCCACAGGGCCTTAGGCGCCCTCTACTCCACTTACTGCCCTTTTTCTGATGTTCCGACGCCGCTGGAGTCGTGTCGACGCCGTGAGGCGGTTCCGGTTCGGTCTCGGCGGCCTCGGCACAATGTCAGTTCTTTGACGACGCCGGCAGGCGGTTCCGGTCCGATGTCGGTGGCCTCGGTTCGATCTCGACCTCCGATTCGACGGCGTCGGGCAGTCTCTTCACGATGTCGACTTCGGGCGGCTCCGGTCCGATGGCGCTCTCGGCTCCGATGACGTCGGCCGGCCTGGCCTCGATGTCGACTTCCGGCGACTCCGGGGTGCGATCCTCACCCCCGACCTCCGGTGCTCCTCCTCACAGGCTCCGGGCGACTCCGGAGTGCGATCCTCACTCCCGACCTCCGGTGCTCCTCTACCTCGGTCTCCGACGACTCCGGAGGGCGGACTTCACTCCTCCGATGACGCCGCTCGCTCGACCTCGGTTCACTTCCTCCTCGACCTCTGGTATTCCTCACGACCTCCGTCGGCGCCCTCTCACGACCTCTGGCGGCTCCGGGTACGACGTCTGCTACTTCAGTCAGCGCCGCTTCTCCACCTCGGGCTCCAGGTCGTCAGGCTACTCGACGCCGGACTCCAGGGAAACCAGTTCTCAGGTCAGAATCTTGCTGTTTTCTTGGTTCTAAGGCCTGTTCCTGCTGTCCAGGTCCTTAGGATAAGTTTCTTCTGTCTTCTTCCCACACAGGGCTATAGGCTGGGATCCATCAGTAGGGACAAGTATCAAGGGTGGGTTTATGGACCCCACTCCAGGCACAAGTTTCCACCCCTGCTGCTTCACTCCTTCCTCCTTCTCCAGCTTTGCTAAATCCCATGTGAGCTGTCTTTTCTCTCTCCGATCTGCTAACTCCACGCTGGATAAGCCCCCGCTAGAGACAGTGCTGCCCTTCCTAGAAAGTGTCCTGGGCCCTGCTGACAGGTTCCCCACCTCAGGTTGGTACATCTCAGCCCCCTCGGGGTCAGGCTCTCCATCCCTGTCTTCCTCCTCAGCCTTGCTTTCTCGGCGTGCCTCCCCCCAAGCCCTTAAGCTGGTTTGGAGTGCACCCTTCTTTGCTCCTGGGGGACAGTACACCCCCTCCCGCTGGCAAAACTCCCTGAGTTGGGCCACAGTGTACGTTTCTAGATTCTCTAGTACAAACTCCATCTTGCCCACTCAGGTTAGAGGACAGGTTTTGTGCAGTAACAATGCAGGGGGGTACCTTTAATAATACCTCCTCCCACCACCAGAGTAAATTTGGAAAAAACAAAAACCCACAATTAGGAAGGCCGCTGTGAGAAAACTCCCGGTGTAGGCCTATGGACTACCCACAGTTATTGTTGAGTATACGTAGGCACAGCTCTATCCCACCACTGAACACCAATTTATGTTGGAAACAGCCCACTCCCACTCCTTCACTGTTGTGCTCCTCTCTCTTCACCAGTCAGGTGCCAACTGCCAGCTCCAACTGCCAACACTCTGTCTTAACCTCCCAACATTCTAAACGGTCTCCAACTGTCACAGAGTTCTGGAATCTCCTGGAATGTTCTGGAAGGTGCTGGTAGGTTCCAGTGGATGCTGGTGATGTCACAGGTGGCCACCATTTTGTGCTCCAGGCCCTCAGACAGAAGTTTCAGGGGTAGCTAAAATGGCTCCCTGAATCTGCAGCAACACTAAAAAGTCTGGTGGTTCCCAAAAAGGAAAAATTCAAACTGGGTTTGAGGCAAAAGTGGGACAAAATAAATAATGATGAGGAGGGACCACCCAAAGGGCTGACAGGTCTAACACACAGGTACATTTCAATTCACTTCCACAATTAACAGTCCCCAATATCTGGAGGCACAACTGGTCAGTTCAGTTCACATTAAACTTTTCATTAAGAACATCTTACAATCAAATCGGCAATTCCAGAGAGTACCAGATCAACCTCAGGCCAGGAATATTCCTACCGGTCAGGGCTCCTGGTTACTGGGGGGGGGGTGACTAACCCCTGCAAAGCTGGACCCCCAGTTACCCACTATGCCCTTCTTTATCCTGACTATTCTCGGTTACAATGCCTTCATTCAGTTGTTGGTAACCAATGAGCTACTCTCCCCCTTACTGTTCCGTTATACAATGCTCCCTCAGCTCTTCCACGGAGCAGCTCCACATTACCCCTCTCTCCCAGCAACCTGCGTCTCCTCTACTCCTTCTCTGGAGTCACGTGCAAGGTGGCGCTATACTGCCAGTCACTACCAAGCGCTCCCTAGGGCTTTCCTCTTACACGCTGCCAGAGACCGTTCCACCCCTTCGCCTGCTTAGCGCTGCCCCGCTTACTGTTCACAGGAGGTTGCCATCCAGTTGCTCACCACGTTGCAGGACAGGCTTCTCCTCCTTAGTTACGGGGCCGGGAGGAGAGGGGTGTGTCCTCGCATACAGCTGGGAATTGGGGGGGAAATAAACTCTTCACACGGAACTCCTCTCACCAGCTCGTTCCTTCGCTGACGACGGGGCGCCTACTCCGCCCCCGGAGGCCAAGCCCCTCGCTCACCGGTCAGCTGACAGGAAGTCTACTTCGTCGGCCGTCCCACAGCTCCCGCCTCACCACTATGAAGCAGCGCGTCCTGTGTGTGCGCAGCCTCCGCCCTCACACCACTGTCAGGGGGGCGGCGCTCTGGTCAGGTGACTCGGCCTGCGGCTTCCCTGCTCTTCGGCTGGCACTTCCTGACTAGGGATTACCCGGCTGTCTGTCGCGTCGCTCCCTCCTACCCCCGCTGTCACTGGTGACGTCCCTGTTCCTCGGCCACTCCTCACCACAGATCACCGCCGATGATCACCTGGCAGTCCCGCGATCTGGTACGAGGGTAGCGGCCCGGTTTCGAAGGCAGCTCTCAGGGGGATGGAAGGTTGAAGAAAGAGGGGGGGGGGGGTTCTGTCGTCTCACACCGTAGCTGAGCCTGACGGAGCTCTCAGGGCCCGGCACTTGTAACTTTCCTTGGGTTCCGGGAAGGGTAGTCCTGGCGATCACAGTGTTAGAAGGGGGTGGCCCTGGCAATGGCTCACCGCCCGCATGAAGGGCTCAGGGTTTTGCTCTTCCTTGTGTTCTCCACCAAGGCTGGGGTAACTGAAATCGCTGGCAGCCTCCAGGGACCGGTCAGCTGGTTGGGGGTGTTATCACCGGCCAGGGAAACTCCGCAGGCCCTGAGACCTGTCCCTCCTTGACTAGTGCAACCACCTCCCTTCTCAGGTGCCTTACTCCTGGCTACTGGCTACTCCACTCTCTTCTAAAATGGCCGCCCACCTGTCACCTCTATTTATCACCTTGGGCCTGACTTGCCAGAAGGGCCCAGAAAGTTCTGGAAACCCCCATGGCAGTCATGGTCCAGGTGCTGAGGTGACAGTTGGTGCCACCATTTTAGAATCTCACCTCCCTTCCCTAGTTTCCCTCAGAGGAGCACCTTGCGCCTTTCCCTCAGGTAGTGAGAGAAAAGCGCCCAGAACCTCTACATTAGCACCTAAAAAGTTAGGTAGACAGAAAAAATGAGGAGGGGAGAAGGGACAAAAAAAATAATAAAATGAGGAAGGAACCGCCAAAGGGCTGACAGGTCTAACACGCGTCCCCCCCAGCTGAAAGTGGGGAGAGCTACCCAACCCCTTGGGAGTCCTCTTCACTAAGGCGGAAATACCTGGAGAGACCGTCAGCATTGGCGTGGTCTACTCCTGGGCGATGCTCCACCCTAAAGTCCATCCCCTGTAGGGAAATGGACCACCTCAACAGCTTGGGATTTTCGCCCCTCATTTGCATCAGCCACCTGAGGGGCCGGTGGTCGGTCTGAACCAGGAAATGCGAGCCAAACAGGTATGGCCGCAGCTTCTTCAGAGCCCACACCACCGCAAAAGCTTCCCTCTCAATTGCACTCCACCTCTGCTCCCGGGGGAGTAGTCTCCTAGATAGGAAAACCACCGGTTGGTCTAGACCCTCATCATTAAGTTGCGACAGCACTGCTCCAATACCGTGCTCCGACGCGTCCGTCTGGACAATGAACTCCTTGGCGAAGTCAGGGGCCCTGAGAACAGGTGCCGCACACATGGCCTTTTTCAAGGTGTCAAAAGCTTGTTGACATCCCTCGGTCCAGATCACCCGTCGAGGGTGCTTTTTGGAAGTGAGCTCAGTCAAGGGGGCTACGATGGTACCGTATCCCTTGACAAAGCGTCGATAGTAACCAGTGAGGCCCAAGAAGGCCCGAACCTCTGTCTGTGTCTTGGGGGGTTCCCAGGCCATGATGGTTTCGATCTTGGCCTGGAGGGGTTGCACCTTGCCCCGACCCACCAAGTGACCGAGGTACACTACCGACCCCTGCCCGATCTGGCACTTACTGGCCTTGATCGTCAGACCTGCCTGCTGCAAAGCCTGAAGAACGGCCTGCAGGTGACTCAGATGGTCCTCCCAGCTGCGGCTGAAGACAGCAATGTCATCCAGGTACGCAACTGAAAAGGCTTCCATTCCAGAGAGGACCTGGTTCACCAATCGCTGGAACGTAGCAGGGGCGTTCTTGAGCCCGAAGGGCATCACACAGAACTGGTAGTGACCCTCGGGTGTGGAGAAGGCTGACCTTTCCTTAGCTCCATCCGTCAGGGAAATCTGCCAGTACCCAGATGTGAGGTCAAAGGTACTGAGATATTGGGCAGCTCCCAACCGGTCAATGAGCTCATCCGCTCTCGGGATAGGATGAGCATCTGTCTTTGTCACTGAATTCAGTCCCCTGTAATCCACACAGAACCGGAGTTCTGGGGTAGTGCCCGGTGGGGCAGCTTTGGGTACCAGTACCACCGGACTGGACCAGGGACTTCCTGAAGGCTCAATTACTCCTAGCTCTAGCATCTTGGTAACTTCCTCATGGATGCTAGCCTTCACCTTATCCGACAGTCGGTAGGACTTG
The DNA here is from genome assembly GCF_964204655.1 of Triturus cristatus. NCBI lineage: Eukaryota > Metazoa > Chordata > Amphibia > Caudata > Salamandridae > Triturus > Triturus cristatus. The sequence goes on from NC_140582.1 coordinate 90,810,077, forward strand.
GACTTCACAGGTGGGCTGTCCCCTGTGTCCACATCATGGGTACACAGATGAGTCCTTCCCGGAATAAGGGAGAACAAGGAAGCAAACTGCTCCAGTACCTGGCGACAGTCCTTCCGTTGTTCAGGAGTTAGTGACGGTGAAAGGATCACTCCCTCCACCGATCCATCCTTCTCTCGGGACGCAAACAGATCAGGAAGAGGTTCACTTTCCTCTTCCTCTGACCCATCAGTCACCATCATTAACGTGACCTCGGGTCTCTCTTGGTGAGGCTTGAGGCGGTTGACATGGAGCACCCGATGGGGCTGCCTGCGGGTCTTAAGATCTACCACGTAGGTAACCTTGCCCTTTTTCTCAACCACCTCAAAGGGGCCTGACCAGCGATCCTGGAGGGCGCTAAGCTCTCCAGGTTCCATCACCCACACCTTCTGGCCAGGCTCCAGCTCCACCGGGTGAGCGTTACGGTCATACCATTCCTTCATGACCGTTTGGCTGGCTTCTAGGTTTTCAGAAGCTTGCTTCCACAACCTAGCCATTTGGCTACGAGATGCCAGCATGTAGCTCACCACATCCGGGGGAAGTTTTCTGGGAGTCTTTTCCCATCCATCCTTCACCAGGCTGAGGGGTCCACGCACAGGGTGCCCGTACAACAACTCGAAGGGGCTGAAGCCCACTCCCTTCTGTGGTACCTCCCTGTACGAAAACAGCAAACAAGGTAGGAGGACGTCCCATTTCCTCCGCAGGCTCTCGGGCAGACTCCGGATCATGCCCTTTAAGGTTTTGTTAAACCTTTCCACCAGACCATTAGTCTGGGGGTGATAAGGAGTGGAGAACCGGTAGGTAACTCCACACTCTTTCCACATAGCCCGCATGTATGCCGACATGAAGTTGGTACCTCTGTCCGACACCACTTCCTTGGGGAATCCCATCCGGGTAAAAATTCCCATAAGGGCCCGTGCCACCGCAGGTGCAGTAATGGTCCTCAGAGGGATAGCCTCTGGGTACCGTGTGGCATGATCCACCAGAACCAGGATAAACCTGTGACCGGCTGACGTTGGTGGATCCAATGGCCCGACAATGTCGATGCCCACCCTTTCAAAGGGGGTACCAACGACAGGCAGTGGTTCCAGGGGAGCCTTCAGCTTCACCCCTGTTTTCCCACTAGCTTGGCAGGTTACACACGTCCTACAAAAAGTATCTGACGCAATCCTCATCTGAGGCCAATAAAAATGAGGGACAAGTCGAGCAAAGGTCTTGTCTTGTCCCAAGTGTCCTGCCAAGGGTATTTCGTGAGCCAGTCCTAATAGGAAGGCTCGGTAACGCTGGGGAACTACCAAGGCCCGGGATGAACCATGCACCGGAGCCTTGGGTTCGCTATACAGGAGTCCATCTTCCCAGTATATATGGAAGTTCCCTGAATCGTTACCCGCTGCCTGGGCTTCGGCCTGCCGCCGTAAACCCTCAAGGGTAGGGCACTCCTTCTGGGCCCGACAAAACTCTTCCCTAGTAGGTCCTCCCTCCACCTGCCAGTCTGCAGGGGTAGGCAAGCCCTCCAGGGACGTTACATCCCCCTCCGTAGACTCCGGGACCACCTTAGTTGCCCCATCCACCTTTGGAGGGTCAGATGCCGGGGCAGGCTTTCCCCGTCCCCGTCTACCCTTTCCGGCAGCTGGTTGGGCCTTTGTCCCAGGCTCCAACCTCTGTGAATCCCCTCTACGGGTGGTCACGGACCGAGTGTGGGCACACGTCCACTCAGGAGTCCCCAACATTTCCATGTGGGCCCTGAACTCAACCTCCTTCCACGCCGAGTGTTCAAGGTCATTTCCCAACAGGCAGTCGACCGGCATGGCAGGGCTGATCGCAACTCGTAGAGGACCCGCAACCCCTCCCCACTCAAAGGGAACCTGGGCCACCGGATAGTGACCCTCTCGGTTGTCAGCCATCACAACCGGGTGGACTACATTGGGGACCACCTGCTCTGGGGACACCAGCTGACTCCTTACCATAGTCATGCTGGCTCCTGTGTCCCTCAGAGCCTCCACCCTCTGGGCATTGATGGTGACCCATTGCCTGTACTTAGTAGTATTCGAGGGCATCTGGGTCTTAGGAACCATCTCACAATCCCCTAAGGACACTAGGGTTAGCCCTGCCCACTCACCTCCCTTATCTAGGGGCAACTCCTCCCCGAGCACTACACTCGCCACCCCAGGGGTCTTTCCTCCAATGGGAGGGTGTGGTCTCTTGGGACACTTGGCATCCCCCTTATAGTGCCCAACCTCACCACACTCGTAACATCGGACAACCCTAGGCTGCTGACCACGGTCAGGATAAGGGGGTTTGTGGGGAACAACCTTAGGAGGGAATCCTACTCCCTTCCCTGGTGAACTCTTTTGGGGGCCTTTAGAGAACTCCCTCTTTTTGTCTTCCCCCCCTTTCTTCTGGGGGGCGCCCTGTCCAGCCCCTTGGAAATTCCCTCCAGTCCCTTTTGAGGATACCCGGGTACTGGCCCAGATATCTGCCTCCTCTGCAAGCTTCCTGGGATTGGTGAGCTTGCTGTCTACTAGGTGCTGACGCAGCTCTGGAAAACTTTTCTCGAGGAGGTGCTCCTTTAGGATTAAATTGTACAGTCCCTCATAGTCCTTGACTTCACTACCCTGCACCCAGCCCTCTAAGGCTTTCCGGGCATAGTCCAAGAAATCCACCCAATTCTGAGTGGACAACTTCTGACTACCCCGGAACCTCTGCCTGAATTTTTCAGGGGTCAACCCAAATTTCCTCACTAGGGCTATCTTCATAACGGGGTACCGGGTCTGGTCTGGCTGTTCTAGCGCTAGCAAGGCATCCCTCCCCACCGGAGGCATATACCTATACAGGCCACCCCCCCACTGGGCTTCGGGGACCCCATGGGCTCTTAGAGAGACCTCATAAGCAGCCAGCCATTTTACAATATCATCCCCTATACCATAGCTAGCAACCACATCTTTGGGCAGGTAGGGCCTGGACTCTCTCGGGACCTCTCTCTGTATGCTGCCACCATTTGGACTGCTGGGGGTTCCAAGTTGAAGGGCTTTGAGCTCTAACTCTTTTAAGCGAAGCTCGTGGAGGAACCTTCTCTCCTCCCTCTCCTTTTCCAACCGGGCCAGATCCATTCTAAGCTGTCTCTCTTCCCTCCGATCAACTAGGTCAGCAGAGGACAGGCTCCCCCCTGAGGCGCTACTTCCCACTCTTGATGGGGCCCTGGACCCAATGTCCATATTTCCGCTCCCAGGGGGAAGAAGGACTTCCGGTTCTTCTTGGAGATCTAGTCCTGGTTCTTCTTGGAGATCTAGTCCTGGTTCTTCTTCCCGTTTCCCGCTAGGGTGGGCCATAACCCAGGCTCTTAAACTTGCCTGGAGCTCTGTCTTCTTCGCCCCCTGCTTAAAGAATACCCCCCGTTCCTGGCAGAACTCCCTCAATTGGGCCGCTGTATACTCCTCCAGCCTACCCACTTCGAATTCCATCCTGCCAGATGGGACCCCAACACAGTTAACAAGGACTTTACTCAAGAAGAAGAATCCACAGGACAATTTTAAAAACCTCCAATTAAGAAACAATCTGGAGAAAACTCCAGTCAAAACAATCCAGTGTAGGTGGTGATGCGCGCAAAACTGCCACTAAGCGGATGCAAGCACTGAATAACTAATCCCACCGCTGAGCACCAATCTGTTGGACCTAGGTCCTAGGGGTAGCTTGGCTCAGGTCAACAGACTTACATCTCCATTTGGCCTCTCGTGCTTCCATCCTACTCAGTTCGCAATCCTGCGCAGCGCCATCCAAAAATAAAGACACTACACCGAATTAACTTTGAAGATTACTCCAAGACTTTATCTTATTTAAATCAGATGTTCACTTTAACACTTAAGACACAACCGGTCGTTTCAGATCATCATTAACTTTTCATCTAATGTTCTTTTGTTTTGTTTAAAAATTGTAAAACACAGGTACATTTCAATTCACTTCCACAATTAACAGTCCCCAATATCTGGAGGCACAACTGGTCAGTTCAGTTCACATTAAACTTTTCATTAAGAACATCTTACAATCAAATCGGCAATTCCAGAGAGTACCAGATCAACCTCAGGCCAGGAATATTCCTACCGGTCAGGGCTCCTGGTTACTGGGGGGGGGGTGACTAACCCCTGCAAAGCTGGACCCCCAGTTACCCACTATGCCCTTCTTTATCCTGACTATTCTCGGTTACAATGCCTTCATTCAGTTGTTGGTAACCAATGAGCTACTCTCCCCCTTACTGTTCCGTTATACAATGCTCCCTCAGCTCTTCCACGGAGCAGCTCCACATTACCCCTCTCTCCCAGCAACCTGCGTCTCCTCTACTCCTTCTCTGGAGTCACGTGCAAGGTGGCGCTATACTGCCAGTCACTACCAAGCGCTCCCTAGGGCTTTCCTCTTACACGCTGCCAGAGACCGTTCCACCCCTTCGCCTGCTTAGCGCTGCCCCGCTTACTGTTCACAGGAGGTTGCCATCCAGTTGCTCACCACGTTGCAGGACAGGCTTCTCCTCCTTAGTTACGGGGCCGGGAGGAGAGGGGTGTGTCCTCGCATACAGCTGGGAATTGGGGGGGAAATAAACTCTTCACACGGAACTCCTCTCACCAGCTCGTTCCTTCGCTGACGACGGGGCGCCTACTCCGCCCCCGGAGGCCAAGCCCCTCGCTCACCGGTCAGCTGACAGGAAGTCTACTTCGTCGGCCGTCCCACAGCTCCCGCCTCACCACTATGAAGCAGCGCGTCCTGTGTGTGCGCAGCCTCCGCCCTCACACCACTGTCAGGGGGGCGGCGCTCTGGTCAGGTGACTCGGCCTGCGGCTTCCCTGCTCTTCGGCTGGCACTTCCTGACTAGGGATTACCCGGCTGTCTGTCGCGTCGCTCCCTCCTACCCCCGCTGTCACTGGTGACGTCCCTGTTCCTCGGCCACTCCTCACCACAGATCACCGCCGATGATCACCTGGCAGTCCCGCGATCTGGTACGAGGGTAGCGGCCCGATTTCGAAGGCAGCTCTCAGGGGGATGGAAGGTTGAAGAAAGAGGGGGGGGGGGGTTCTGTCGTCTCACACCGTAGCTGAGCCTGACGGAGCTCTCAGGGCCCGGCACTTGCAACTTTCCTTGGGTTCCGGGAAGGGTAGTCCTGGCGATCACAGTGTTAGAAGGGGGTGGCCCTGGCAATGGCTCACCGCCCGCATGAAGGGCTCAGGGTTTTGCTCTTCCTTGTGTTCTCCACCAAGGCTGGGGTAACTGAAATCGCTGGCAGCCTCCAGGGACCGGTCAGCTGGTTGGGGGTGTTATCACCGGCCAGGGAAACTCCGCAGGCCCTGAGACCTGTCCCTCCTTGACTAGTGCAACCACCTCCCTTCTCAGGTGCCTTACTCCTGGCTACTGGCTACTCCACTCTCTTCTAAAATGGCCGCCCACCTGTCACCTCTATTTATCACCTTGGGCCTGACTTGCCAGAAGGGCCCAGAAAGTTCTGGAAACCCACATGGCAGTCATGGTCCAGGTGCTGAGGTGACAGTTGGTGCCACCATTTTAGAATCTCACCTCCCTTCCCTAGTTTCCCTCAGAGGAGCACCTTGCGCCTTTCCCTCAGGTAGTGAGAGAAAAGCGCCCAGAACCTCTACATTAGCACCTAAAAAGTTAGGTAGACAGAAAAAATGAGGAGGGGAGAAGGGACAAAAAAAATAATAAAATGAGGAAGGAACCGCCAAAGGGCTGACAGGTCTAACAATCAATCTTATTTAATCACTTATGCTATGTGTATGCAACGGTTTTAATTAATGATGCATAATCAAAATTACCAATTACAGGTCAGGCACAAGGCACACATATCAGCTCTCACAGGGTACAGCCCATAAGAAATCTGACTCATGATGTCAGCTATTGGTAGGAAGGACAGATCTTACTTATGCCGAACTCTGGTGATAAACGTTCCAGACCTGCTAAACAAATTGCAGGAAAGAAAGGAATCGGGCCTGCGGCCCTTGGATGATAACAAATGGATTGAGGCAAACAATGGCAACTGGAGAATTGGAAATATTGCCTTGCTTGAGATTAGACCAGATTAAATACTTTCATAGAATGTATTACACCCCTGACAGGCTGTGGAGGGTGGGGAGCAACAGTGTCCCTGAATATCTCAGTTGCGGACAGGCCAGAGGTTCTCTTGCATGTGGTATAGGAATTCCGGGTGATTCGGGTGTTTTGGAACCTGCTTTTCTTCAACCTAGAAATGGTATGTCGATTTCTGATAGAACGCAATCCCAAATTGGGAATCATGGAAGTATTCCACGGTTGGGATGGGTAAGGGGACAAAAACTGATGGCTGGGATAGGTTGTGTTTTGGCTAAATGTCACATAGCAGGCCATTGGAGATCCATGGGGCCCCCCAATCTCAAAACGGCTAAGAGGGATGGATTACTGCTCTTTAGTTAAGGAAGCAGTGCATAGGTCCAGAGGATGCCCACAAAAGTATCATAGAATCTGGGGACAGTGGAAAGAGCGGCAAAAACATACCCAGAGCTGACAACCCATAGGAAGTTCTTGGGGGAAAGCACACAGTTCTCTGGAGCACAGATCCATCCATAGTTTACCGGACTGGTTGCAGTTGACTTAAGTGGGGTCTACTTCATGGTATTCTGGAACTAAATGGGTTGTTGTGCAAGGGGAGCATGGGGTGGATGACGGTGCAGTGTTACAGTATTGTGATCTTGATATTGTTAAAAACACAATCAAAACTATTTTTTTTAAAGACAGAAATTACTATCCAGCTACAGGACAAATCAACAAGAATTGCCTCTTGTGCAATAGCAATGAAACACCACTAATCTGTTCACTTCACTGTCAAAGCTGACCCTGCAGTTGTGCGAGCTGGATTTTCACACAAATTTTGATGTTTTTAACTCCAGTCCTACAAACTAGCATGGAATTTTCAGGCTGGCAGAAATCCCTCAATATGGTGGGCTGTATGTCTGCCAGGGCAGTGGAGTAAATGCCTCCACTGCCCTATCCAAATGGAGCACATTATTTGATGGGCTGGTCCATCCATCAACACTCCAATATTTCTGATGTTCAGATTACAGAAATATCTATGCATACATACATGCAATACCAGTGCAGAGTGTTAAGTTACCTAGAAAGACCTGGGACTGCTGACATATTCTTAGCTAATCATATTACATTTTTCTGGATCGACAGCTTTTGGTTAAGGTAGGCACCCCCTTTTTTGGCGCTGGTGCATTTTTCTAAACTATTCATCTAGTCTGAGCATTTCATTGCCTTACTTTTGTTAACCACTGAGCATCTTCATCACCCCTGTCGTACCCCTCAGTCAATAAGCAGAGACCTGTGCAGTTATTGGCTTGGATAATTTAACAAACATTTGCAATGCAATAGGTCTTCATTTTGCGAGAGTTAGAGCTATTGACATTGTAAATAACAAAGCCTTTTACCGATGTGCCTTGGTTTGGAGTGTTGTTGATGTATGTGGTATTGAGATGAATTATGTGGGTTGTATTGGAATTGTTAGTTGTGGAATTGTGTGGGATGGAATTGTATGGTGTATTTCTGTGGTGAAATTATGTGGCATGGTGAATAGAAAAGGGTGAGAGCTGCACAGAATACATAGAAAGGAAGATACACAGGACTAGGTAGTTTGTGCATGAAGTGATGATTGAATTTGAGATAGAGGAGCAGAAAGAGTGTGTGAGAAAGAAGGGGAGAGCAAGCCACAGATGCATAAAGAGGGAGCACATGCGTACGTAAAATACACCCAAAGAAGAGGAGGAGAGCGTGGGTTTGAGGGACGGAAATGTTTGAAAAGGCCAGGAAAGAAACTGTGCTTGAAGACTTGAAGTGAACCATATGAGAGAGGTTGGAACAGAGCGTGAGAGAGCGAGAGAGAAGGGTGAGAGAAAGTAAGAGACAGAGAGAGATAGAGGTACGAGTAGAAGGGGCCCATATGGGGGGAGTGCAGAGCGTGAGGTGGTATAGGAAGGTAGCCTGTGTGAGCAGGCAGTATAGAGAGGAAACAGGGCGTGTGAGGGAGGGATGAGAGGGGCGGTGGTATTGCGAGAGGAGAGATGGTACCGGGAGTGTGGGGGAGAGATGAGGGGGCAATGGGTGTGTAGGGGAGAGATGACAGGGTTGGTGATAGTGCAAGTGAGAGATGTGATAGATTGGAATTCTTTGTTGTGGAATTGTGTGGCGTGGTGTGAAGTTTTGTAGTGGAAATATGTGGCATGGCGTGCTGTAGAATTATTTGGACAAAATTGAAGAGTGACGATGGTGGCAGCAAATGGAAAGCCTATGGACAGGCGGAAGCCCATATACTAGATGCAGTATGTCTCAATTTGAGACAGCCAGAGACTTAAAAAAAATGACTTCAAATAGCTGTGTAGTTTACCATCAGAGAGATACTTGAATAGCGCTACAATGCTTTCACTGTGCCAGTGCAAATGTGTTCTCTTCCGTGTTCTCAGAGTGAGGCAGAGAGCAAGATAGAGTGACCAAGCAGATATTGTGGTTTATGAATCGATGGTAGCAGTATGACCCACAAAGAAAATGGCTGCATGTGCTTTGGCCACGATATAGGGGCAGTGGATGAAATTATCAGTGCTAATAAATGTGCAACATATCATCCTGTCCTTGGGAGAATGCCCACAAAAGCAGCACACATGCAAAAATGTAATCCTAGGAAAATCACCTGTACATGCAATTAAGGTATAATCCTATTTAAGAAAAGAAACATGTAGCAGGTTTCTTCAGATCAGATAGCGATTGTAAAACGACTTCCACTGTTGCCAAAATGTTTATAGTGTGGTACTGTACAGTTTGCCACTCATTTCCATACACATGCCAACCTTTTGACCCACATTTACTTTCTAAGAAAAGTAGCTGATGTTCACATTTTATTGAACAGGCGGCACACGGAGTGAGAGGATGCTTCAGTGTGGGCCAGACTATACACTGAACGGCCCTACCTGCAGATAGCCCAGGTGGGCGGTAGCAAAGGACAATTAATCGCTCGCACTTTCAGTTCCACTGCGGTGTGAGGGGTTCAAGGCCACAGGAGTTAGAATCAGAGAACAATTAACAAGACCAGCCACAAAATAATTGAAACAAAGGCCCCAGCAATTTGCAACAACCCCAGCTGCCAGGGTGCATTATGCAAATATCCAACACGATATCACTATGCTTCACCCAGCTGTGAATAATGCTGAATTACCATGTGCATAAACGTTTACCACAGTTGCCAGTTCATCACGCTCCGAAAGAAGAAAAATTGAATGTAGCAAGTTACTGTTTGGAGCGTGCTTTGTGAAATAAACCCTGGCCTGCGACAAAGGGCCTATGTGGGATGAAAACACTGGTGGGTCTCTCAAAAGGGTGAGGCAGATATAAATAAGCACATGGCTTAAAACACGTAAGCTAAAAATATGTGCTTTTGCATAGTGTGCCGCCCCACTGGTGTGTTGGTGCTTCTGTCATTGCATCCAGATATATAATACAGCAAGTAACATGACATATCCAACAAGCCAGGGCTGTCGGCTTTGTCAATGGCATGTATTTCTGTTGGCTATATCTGAGGGTAAACGTGCTCGGTCCTTTTCAAATAATTTGTTTCCTTTTAAGTCTTTTCTCTATCAAAAGGTGGATTTGCAAAGGTTAGTTTAAATAGGCCATCTTCTGTTTTTTCCTGTGTTTAAAGAATGATATTCAAGTAAAGCCCTCCTCTCATAGCTATTTTTTCAGTGCAACTTCTTTTTAGCAACATTGGCGTTTAACAAAATACATGTTCCAATACCTCGATTATTATTAACATTATTATTTTGAATTTGTAAGGTGTACAGCTACCCCAAGAGGTTTCCCGGCTTGATTACACACTCAAAGCATTTCTTCCTGCAAAACAGTTGTCACGTAAAAACTTATGGTTTACATGTAAAGTGCTTTAGTGCCCTCGGACAAAGTTCGCTCTATTTAAACCGACAGATTAAAAAGAGAACAGCATAACGTGGCCTTGGAGTGCCCTGGCTGGGGAATATGTCCTTTTGTGTAACAACAGCATGTAAGCATCATAGTTGCCTTGACTGTAAACGTATTCAAGCTTATGGAGGGTAGAAACCTTCTCTAGTAGAGGACAATAAAAGTTAATGTCATTTGTGGTGAACACTGTAATGATGTACTCTGCATTATATTAGAAAGTGCCTTGCCGTTCTGCACAGTGTGCTGCACTGGAGAAAGAGCCACGCTTCCCAGCAGCAATGAACATTAGTTCTTCAAGCAGTGGGATCAGAGCAGACATTCCAGTGAAAACAGGAGTCCAACAAAACGGAGGTTTCTGCCCGGAGGGTGTGGGCAAATAGAGAGCCCGATAGGGAGAGGTCTCAGCACATGCTTTTTAGAACAGCTGGTGCACCGGCAAGACCCAGCCCACTTAAAGCCCTGGGCCTATGTGATATTTATTTGTGCCTGGGTTATTAATTTATTAAAAGTACTATCTTAAAGACATGTGGCAACACTATGAAATGATAAAACTACAGCTACAAGACCTATAAATGAAAACATAATTTATCATTATTACAGTGTTCACCCTGTTAAACAAGAACATGTGCACAAAGTCGAAGGAGGAGAGCAGAAAGAAAGTACACGAGTAAACTGAGTATTTCTGCTGGGTGAGGACAAAACCTGTAGAGAAGAACGCAGCCCTCTGCAGCTTACACCCCAAGATTCCCCGTCTTGCTTGCAGACCCTCTTAGTCCCATCTATAATCTCACTGCTGGGTCTTATAGGAAGGCTTGCTTCCAATTAAATCTGACTGATCGCTCCTATTTGATTTTAATAACTTGGACGCAGTATTTTGGCCAACATAGCATTGGGCGCCATCAGAAGTATTCGCTCAGCCCTTATAATGTAATCACACTGCCATACCCATGTGTCAGGGTGGGTTGTTCACGTTGACCTCATGAAGGCCCCTCCACCTTGCCAAAAGAGAGGACAGCTAATCCTGTAATACAACACACCAGTGCCAGAACCAGTTGCCTTCTGGCCAGGGCCAGTCACTATTTCAGCAGCAGTTTTGAACACAGTAAGCTGTGTGCTATGGAATATGGGATGTATGACGTTACAACGCATACTTTTACAACGCATGCACTTACAACGCAATTTTTACAACGCAACATCCACTACAACGCATTCCATTACATCGCATGACACTACAACGCATTTTTAAAAACTACCTTTACAACGCATTCCATTACATTGCATACTACCTTTACAACGCATACCATTACAACGCATAATATTACATTGCATTTAAGGTAAGTATTGGATAGTATAGGGGTAAAAATTACTATTCTTACTCCAGGGGGTGCAACAGTAGGGTAAGTATTGGATAGTATAGGGGTAAAAATTACTATTCTTACTCCAGGGGGTGCAACAGTAGGGTAAGTGTTGGATAGTATAGGGGTAAAAATTACTATTCTTACTCCAGGGGGTGCAACAGTAGGGTAAGTGTTGGATAGTATAGGGGTAAAAATTACTATTCTAACTCCAGGGGGTGCAACAGTAGGGTAAGTGTTGGATAGTATAGGGGTAAAAATTACTATTCTAACTCCAGGGGGTGCAACAGTAGGGTAAGTGTTGGATAGTATAGGGGTAAAAATTACTATTCTAACTCCAAGGGGTGCAACAGTAGGGTAAGTGTTGGATAGTATAGGGGTAAAAATTACTATTCTAACTCCAGGGGGTGCAACAGTAGGGTAAGTGTTGGATAGTATAGGGGTAAAAATTACTATTCTAACTCCAGGGGGTGCAACAGTAGGGTAAGTGTTGGATAGTGTAGGGGTTTTACCCCTATACTATCCAATACTTCCCCTACTGTTGCACCCCCTGGAGTAAGAATAGTAATACTTACCTTAAATGCAATGTAATATTATGCGTTGTAATGGTATGCGTTGTAAAGGTAGTATGCGATGTAATGGAATGCATTGTAAAGGTAGTTTTTAAAAATGCGTTGTAGTGTCATGCGATGTAATGGAATGCGTTGTAGTGGATGTTGCTTTGTAAAAGTTGCGTTGTAAGTGTAGTGCGTTGTAATAGTTGCATTGTAAAGGTTGTTCCCCTGGAATATGCACTCATCCCCGTCCTTTTCCTCAATGTAGCTGTATTCTGTATTCTGGGGATGCAGAGCCCAGCCTTTACCCATGCCTGACGTTTGATCCTGAGCACCCCGCCACCCTTGAGTCCAGGGCATGGTATTAGACCCGGTCTTGTATTGAACACCCACATTCCTAAATGTGAGTTGTCTTGGAGAGCGGCCTTTCCGTCTGTGCTCTGTCACTTCTGTAGTCATGAGTAATGCAATGGAGGAAGTAAAGGTTTAATTACTTGTCATTTATGGTGAATTTAAGAGGTTGTTGCATTTGGTATCATAAGTGCCTTCAAAATACATTTTTACAAACAAATTTCAATATTGTTTCAACAAATGTTATATACACATCAGGCACGGGAGGCTGCACTGGCCATCTATTTGATACATTTTTGTTTTCTGTATTGTAGACCGCATAAGTCTTTAGACATATATTTGCTTTTCTTTCTTGTAAACTTTTATCTAATTGTAAAATACACTTTTGCAAATGTGAACCAACGCTGCTGAGGAAAGTTCAAAATATGACACAGAAAGAAATGCATGGTTCTTACCAGCTCAGTAGCAAAAAGGGAACCCTTGAACTCTTCAAGTACTTGACGGCATTCTAATTCATGAACTCTGGCACATGTTTGAAAGCCTATTACTATATCCTGCAAAGAGTGAAAGACAACTCACAGTCTCAGGGAGTCATTACCAAACACAGATCTTTAGGACAAGAGATTCCATATTAGAAAGAAAGGATAAAGATGGGGTGCTTGATTGGACCTTCAGTGTTTACAGCTGGCATTGGCGAATGATTCTCCACTAGTAAAGCAAATATATTCAGTGCCCAGAAAGCATGATTTATGGATACTCTTATACAACTATGCTGGAGCGTTCTTGCCATGGGACTGAAGAAGCATCTTTGGATAATGTAAATGTGCGGGAATTTATATAGCGCAAATCACCAAGCGGTCTCTAAGCGCTTGCTTAGGGAACCCGTCCTGGTATTCCCCTGTGAGATAACCCGGCAGGGCATCCGCAAGGTGAAAGCCAGGCATCCCGCAGCGAGGGGCCCATGTGGAGATTAAGCAAGCCATTGCCCAGAGTCGCAGAGTGTGAACCCATGAGTCAAGTATGCACTGGAGCGAGAATTATCGAGTCCATGGACATTTATGGACTCAAGACCCAGCCGAGCCGGGAATTGAACCCTGGTCCCGGGCTGACTTCTGCTTCCAGGTCTGCCTCCTCTAACCAGTGAGCCACACTTCTCCACACATAAGAAGATGAGAGTTCAGTCATTATCTGTGTTCCGTCACTAGGTTCTCTCTCTAGTGTTTCATATAAAGGAACTGCAAGGAAAGTTCAGTTCACAAGCCTTCTTTGTGACGAAGGAGTGAGATTTCTTTGGCAGGGGGGCTTATCCTTTCTTCCTCAAGTCTACTGTGCCGGGATTACACCAGATTCTGTTTTGTCCTTCAATCCTTGAGAACCCCCCCTGACAACAGGTAGAACCAGACAGTTCTGTTGTCTTTTTAGTACGTCTCTCTGAGAGAATAATTTCAAAGCTTTTACATAGCTTTAGACATACCTCCGCTTTATCTTATACATTGATTAAACTTGATTAATCTTATTCAATCACTTGCATCTATCAGGAGAGATCCCCTAAAGAGGCACCTAGCTATCCCTGATGAAATGCAGCAGTGGTCACCTGAACAAAGGAACTATTTGTCTAGTTTCTACTAACTTAGTCCTCGTCTACTCTGTGGGGGGTTGTCAGTCTGATATGATTTGGCTATCCATGGAGTAGATATCACACTTTTGGATGAGAGGAAGTGCTGAGTGAGGAATGTTTCATCTGTCATCATTAATTTACCATCAAGCTCCTTTAATAAAGTTACAAACCTGAACAATGTACACCCAGATGCTCCTCAGTCCCATATGACTTCCTTCTCAACATGTGTCTGTTCTGGTATTACAGGGTGACATTTTACCGCAGGGGAATAGATCTATGATTATTGTAAGAAATACACTTGATACTTACTGAATGGTTAGGAGTTAAGACGAACCGGGCAGATAAGAACATGCTTCGAAGGAAGGTTAAGATCAGCGCAGTATCATCACAGGCGGCGAGGCACTTACCGAGGCACCGGAAAATAAAACCCTAATATGGGGGTGAATTACAGACAGTCCGAGTTCATAATAAACAGCAACTGCTGCCCACTCTATGAGGGTTTTACTTATAGAGGAGCATTCATCTTTGATTAAACTCTACACACGACGTCTTTCACTTTGAAATAGCTTTTAATGAGTTGAGAGAAATGTTTATTATGTAATGTTATGTTATATCTTATGGACATTGTAAAGATTTGTACATGGCCATGAATATGACTCAAAACAATGAAAAGGGGGGAAGTGGGAGACAATAAAGGTCCAGTACCTAGGCTCAGAAAGTGCTAATGCAAAACACAGTGGAGGTACTGTTCCTTTCAGAAAGTGAAGAAGAAAAAAATCCGAGTGTAGAAGCAGGAATCCTAAGGATTATTTTGTTGTACCCCCACACATTCATGAAGATAAAATTTATCATCATCGGGCTTGCTCCTCGTAGGGCTCCACAAAGGGTCGCGTTAGCGGAGATCTTTTATTTTTTGACGTCTGATGAGAAGCGCCAGTGTGAGGGCGTTTTGAATGTATGGAGTGAATGTGTATAGTGAAATAAAGAGACACTAAAACTGTCTAAGATACACCGAACTGGACTTTAATGTGATGGTTCTCCTGGCAGGATTAAAAAACACATAATTTGGTAGGGGCTACTACAGGGACATGATGTATTCTGTAAGTGTGGTCAGGTTGACATGTTTCACGACTGATGGCCCAAAATAGATCTCCGCTACTTCTTCAGGACCTAAATGAAAAGGGGGATAAACCTACCCCACACTTACGACATAATATGCCGTGTAGGTATTCCCCTGGAAGAAAATACCTTGTTCAAAAAGTTTAAAATTGATCATCCAACCTAGAAAATAAATGAGAAAATAGAGAAAACACACAGTAAACAAATGTTTTGAATGTATGGTCCAATGGGTCACCAGACCAGGATCGCTTTTCCAGCACACTGTATCATAGTGTCTCCTAAGGTAGATATGCACATGCTATTGTTAACGCTGATGAGTTGCTACAACGTGAAAGAAGTGAAACATATGCTGATACATATAATTTAACAGAACAGGCAGGTGGATATTGGTCTAACAAACAACATAAAACCAATCTGTGTTGGTGTTACACAGTGTATCATAAGTGATTAGTTGTCCTCAGGTGTGAATGATGTGTCTTACCCTTTGGATTAATCTATAATGCCCCATGGGTCAAAAGCAGAGGGTAGAGCTCAGCTGCTGACTGTGGAAAGAGCAATGATTCTCAGCATAAAGAAACTGTAAATTAAGGGGACCCAAATGACCCTAGGGTGAAAAGAAAAGGAAAAGCTGAGAGTTTTCAAGAGAAGCAACCGTGCTCATGTGGTTTCTGCGCAAAGAGTGCAAGAGACCTACCTTCCTCCGGTCACCTGGATAGAGACTCAGCAGAGGAGAAGACCCGCCTTTTAAGGTGAGGGTAATTGGAGTGATTGATCTCAAGTGGGGTGCGTGCGGCCGCAGGCCGAGAGTGATGACAAAATGGCCAATGAGGACAGGAGAGGAGGGAAGATATTGATCCAATAGGAGCAAGCCCCTCACATGCTGGTGTAACAGAGGTGGCCATCTCGGAATGTGTAGTTGTCAAATGCCGGCCAACCCAAAGTCAACAATGGTTTTTGAAAGGCGGCATCTTAGCAGTAAACTGAGACTGTTGAATGTTTTCTTAATGGACAGTGACAGTAGTAGAAAACTATGGTGCACCTAATTACTCTCGTATATATAGTGACTGAGAGAAAGCTGGGTGCAGATAACCGCTAGCCATCCCCCATGGTGGAATCTAGGTATATTGACATCTGCGTACATGTTGGAAATATGGGCCTCCTCATTAAAAAGTAAGATGGGGCGGCCAAGTGGTCTATTTCCAATATATTAGGATGCTTGGAGACCACTATTGGGCCAATGGCTAATGAGGAGCAGAGAAGGGGCATGCTCGAGCCAATAGGAGCGAACCCTCGCATGCTGGTGTAGTGAAAGTATCATCCCTCAGTGGCAGCTATCTTGGAGTGTGTGGCAGTCAAATGCCCAAAGCCATCAATGGTATTAGTACAGCAGTGTCTAAAACAGTAGACTAAGACAGTTTAATGTTTTAATGGGGTGGGGGGGGTACCGCCTCTTTGGTATCAACATAAACGTTTGTGTTAATGAAGAAGAGCCCATGCCTATTTGCAAAATGCTTATCATAAGCACGGCTTAGTGTGATGTGTGAGACTCCATAGCAGGGCGTCCCATATGTGACATGGTGTTAGTGGTGACATGTTAGATCAGATACCATGTATGAAGCGAATATTAATACTTCCATGGTAAGGGAGTATCTGATGTCGCAGGGGACTGACTGGGGAATTACACCTCGCACCAATGGATTTCATTGTTCGCCCCTTTGCTGTTGGTGTAGACGCAGAAAATCCACTGTTGCTCCTTTCTGAAAAGGTTAACAAAGCTCCATGAGCTAGTTGCTTCTAAAATCGTCCACTGTAGGTCATCTGGAGAGTGGTTTGAGTCACAAACGTGATTGCACATTCTTGTAGTGCTGCATCTGCAGCAGATATTGCCTGGGCTCTCTAATGTTCCTGCTTTGATAGCCCTCGTGGTCATTGCCACGTAATGAAGGCCATATGGGCAGGTGATCAGGTCAATACAGGTTTTTTTGTATTGCGGTTAGTGTGACCTTCCTGTATCCAGGTGAATTGGAGGCTCAACTTGACCTCTTTGGAATGTTTAGTGAGTGGGCATACCCAGCAGGACCCACAGGGATAGTGTCCTGTGACAGGTGGTGAGGCCCACAAGGTTTTCTGCATGTGGGACTGTTGAACATGGGGTCTCATGTATACCAGGAGGTCCTTCAGGTTGCTCTGGGTACACTTAAAAGTGAATTGTGACTGTGGAATCTAAAGGTACCCAGTGCATAAAATACCCCAATGTTACATGAGGGTGCATTTGATCTGATCGGAGTTGGAGGTGAAGGTGGTCACACAAGTAAGGACATCTTCAGTGGTTCTTGTGTTGTTCTCCAAGAGAGCTTTCCTGTGATTGGTCTGTGCCCTTTTCAAAGGTAATTTGGTAACTCTGGATTTTAAAAACACCATCCTAATTCGGGGCAGACGGTAGCACACCAACAAGCAACCACCAAGATGACTGGAATTCCATCACGGCCCTAAAGAAGCAATAAGTTAAGAAAGCCATGCAAGCAGCCATCATAACAGAGTACCTCAGAGCCAATATAGCACCCAACGGGCTCTTAGTGACGGCAGAACCACGCCTGTTTCTTGATGATATGGTGTTCAGAAGAGAATGGTCACAAATTGCATGGAATACACACATTACTGGCTCATTCCTATCATCAACATGGCCAAATTCCTGTCTGATGCACTCATCATCAACATCAACATTGCAGGGATTGCACTGAAAGCTGGGATCAGTATCTCAGCATTCAATTCACAGCTCTCGGAGATCAATGCCCAGATGAACGAGCACAAGGATTACCTCATGTAGCATAAGCTCTCTTCAGACGAAGGTTCCATCACATCTCCCAGGACACATCATTCTTCAAATAGCTTTTTGAGTAATGACAGTTGGGGCAGCAATGAGAACTGATGGGTAAAGGTTCCCCCACCATCCATGTATGGATATCCAATAACCCCCTTTTCGGCACACCCACCAATGTGGTACCCTGGATTCCAGATGCCCACTGTTAGACCTGTCAGCCCTTTGGGTGGTCCCTCCTCATCATTATTTATTTTGTCCCACTTTTGCCTCAAACCCTGTTTGAATTTTTCCTTTTTGGGAACCACCAGACTTTTTCGTGTTGCTACAGATTTAGGGAGCCATTTTAGCTACCCCTGAAACTTCTGTCTGAGGGCCTGGAGCACAAAATGGTGGCCACCTGTGACATCACCAGCATCCACTGGAACCTACCAGCACCTTCCAGAACATTCCAGGAGATTCCAGAACTCTGTGACAGTTGGAGACCGTTTAGAATGTTGGGAGGATAAGAGAGGCAGTTGGCAGTTGGAGCTGGCAGTTGGCACCTGACTGGTGAAGAGAGAGGAGCACAACAGTGAAGGAGGAAGGAGTGAAGCAGCAGGGGTGGAAACTTGTGCCTGGAGTGGGGTCCATAAACCCACCCTTGATACTTGTCCCTACTGATGGATCCCAGCCTATAGCCCTGTGTGGGAAGAAGACAGAAGAAACTTATCCTAAGGACCTGGACAGCAGGAACAGGCCTTAGAACCAAGAAAGCAGCAAGATCCTGACCTGGAAACTGGTTTCCCTGGAGTCCGGCGTCGAGTAGCCTGAAGACCTGGAGCCCGAGGTGGAGAAGCGGCGCTGACTGAAGTAGCAGACGTCGTACCCGGAGCCGCCTGAGGTCGTGAGAGGGCGCCGACGGAGGTCGTGAGGAATACCAGAGGTCGAGGAGGAAGTGAACCGAGGTCGAGCGAGCGGCGTCATCGGAGGAGTGAAGTCCGCCCTCCGGAGTCGTCGGAGACCGAGGTAGAGGAGCACCGGAGGTCGGGAGTGAGGATCGCACTCCGGAGTCGCCCGGAGCCTGTGAGGAGGAGCACCGGAGGTCGGGGGTGAGGATCGCACCCCGGAGTCGCCGGAAGTCGACATCGAGGCCAGGCCGGCCGACGTCATCGGAGCCGAGAGCGCCATCGGACCGGAGCCGCCCGAAGTCGACATCGTGAAGAGACTGCCCGACGCCGTCGAATCGGAGGTCGAGATCGAACCGAGGCCACCGACATCGGACCGGAACCGCCTGCCGGCGTCGTCAAAGAACTGACATTGTGCCGAGGCCGCCGAGACCGAACCGGAACCGCCTCACGGCGTCGACACGACTCCAGCGGCGTCGGAACATCAGAAAAAGGGCAGTAAGTGGAGTAGAGGGCGCCTAAGGCCCTGTGGAGACCTGAGAGACTGCTCTAAGGGGCTAGGGAGGTGCTGAAACCAACCTGACTGTGCAAGGGGTGAACTGGGACTAACCTAGAGAGGTTGTGTGGAGAGAGAAAGCCAGGGCACTGGTATTCCCCCCTTTGATCTACCTCAGATTAGGCCTCAGCCTTGTCCCAGCCAGGGAGTAGCCCCCCCTCAAGCCTTCCACAACCCTACAAGCTGTGCCTGGGCCAAATCAGCCCTTAAGAAGTGAAGTGTCATCTGATTATATGAGGGGTGCTGTATACTTGTAATTATTTATTGGGGATACTGTATTTATTGAATTTTTATCTATTTATTGCTGCACTATATTTATAGGTCCACAGGACTTGTTGGTGTACAATATTTATTGGTACAGTATTTATTGCCTCAAAGTATTTAATTGTCTGTATATATTGCACTTGTATTTATGCCCTGTTATTTATGATCACCCCTATTTATTTCATCAAACAGCCAATATTTATTTGACCTGCACTACTTGAAACTTGTATATTGTGATTGACCTATTTATTTTCCCAATCAGCAACTAAGAGAAAAAGATAAAGAAGAATATTTTCATAATTTTTACGGTGTAGAGTCGTTTTTGGAACGGATGCACGCATGGTTATTGTATGGGTATATTGTATGCTTAGCACTGCGCCTGTTTCCTGACCACTCGAGCCAAGCTACCACAGTGTGTTCGGGGAGTCCACCACCACCCTGCGGAGTGGGAGTGGGCGTTTCCAACATAAATTGGTGTTCAGTGGTGGGATCGAGCTGTGCCTACGTATACTCAACAATAACTGTGGGTAGTCCATAGGCCTACACCGGGAGTTTTCTCAAAGCGGCCTTCCTAATTGTGGGTTTTTGTTTTTTCCAAATTTACTCTGGTGGTGGGAGGAGGTATTATTAAAGGTACCCCCCTGCATTGTTACTGCACAAAACCTGTCCTCTAACCTGAGTGGGCAAGATGGAGTTTGTACTAGAAAATCTAGAAACGTACACTGTGGCCCAACTCAGGGAGTTTTGCCAGCGGGAGGGGGTGTACTGTCCCCCAGGAGCAAAGAAGGGTGCACTCCAAACCAGCTTAAGGGCTTGGGGGGAGGCACGCAGGGAAAGCAAGGCTGAGGAGGAAGACAGGGATGGAGAGCCTGACCCCGAGGGGGCTGAGATGTACCAACCTGAGGTGGGGAACCTGTCAGCAGGGCCCAGAACCATTTCTAGGAAGGGCAGCAGTGCCTCTAGCGGTGGCTTGTCCGAAGTGGAGCTAACGGACCGGAGGGAGAAAAGACAGCTCACATGGGACTTAGCAAGGCTGGAGAAGGAGAAGGAGGAGCAGAGGATGGCCCATGAATTGCGACTGAAAGAAATAGATCTTCAGATCTTGAGAATCGGGGCACAACCTGTTCCTAATGGTGGCAGCCAAACCCAAGAGGTCACCAGGGAACCCAAACCTTACCTGCCAAAGGACATAGTGGCTAGCTATGGAGTGGGCGACGATATCGCCAAGTGGCTAGCGGCCTATGAGGTCTCACTGAGGGCCCATGGGGTTCCGGAGAAGTACTGGGGAGGGGGATTGTATAAGTACATGCCTCCAGCTGGTAGGGATGCTTTATTGGCCCTCGAGGAGGATGAGCAGACCCACTACCCCACCATGAAACTGGCGCTCATCAGAAAGTTTGGACTAACACCTGAAAAGTACAGACAGAAGTTCAGGGGTAGTCACAAGCTGGGCACACAGAATTGGGTGGACTTCCTGGACTATGCAAAGAAGGCACTGGAAGGTTGGATTCAAGGCAGTGAAGTAAGGAACTACGAGGAGCTGTTTGACCTAGTATTGAAGGAACACCTACTTGAGAAATGTTTCCCTGAACTGCGGCAACACCTGGTGGATAGCAAGCTGACCAGTCCCCGGAAGCTTGCTGAGGAGGCGGACATTTGGGCTAGTACCCGGGTGTCCACAAGGGGGACTGGAGGGGATACTCAAAAGGCCGGACAGGGCGCCCCCCAGAAGAAAGAGGGAGGGGAAAAGAAAAAGGAGTTCTCCAAAGGCCCCCAAAATAATTTCCAAGGGAAGGGAACAGGATTCACCTCTAAGGCTAACCCACCCAGAAACCCTAATCCTGGCCAGAGTCAGCAGCCAAGGGTTGTCCATTGCTACGAGTGCGGTGGCGTTGGACACTATAAAGGAGATCCGAAGTGTCAGAAACGATCACCCCCTCCCAATGGAGGAAAGCCCCCCGGAGTAGCTAGTGTAGTGCTCGGGGAGGAGATGCCCTTAACTAAGGGAAGGGAGTGGGCGGGTGTCACTTTAGTGTCCCTGGGAGAACGGGAGATGGTTCCTAAGATCCAGGTGCCCGCAAATACCGCAAAGTATGGGCAGTGGATCACCATCAACGGCCAAAGAGGGGAGGCTCTGAGAGACACAGGAGCCAGTATGACTATGGTGCGTAGCCAGCTGGTGTCTCCAGAGCAGGTAATTCCCGATGTACTCCACCCAGCCGCGATGGCTGACGGCAGAACAGGCCACTATCCCGTGGCCGAGGTTCCCTTTGAATGGGGGGGGGTTGCAGGTTCACTTCGAGTTGCCGTAAGCCCTGCCGTGCCAGTCGATTGTCTGCTGGGCAATGACATGGAGCACAACGCTTGGAAGGAGGTGGAATACCGGACTCACACCGAGATGCTGGGTACACCTGACTGGGCCTGTGTTAGCACAAGGTCCGTGACTACCCGAAGAGGGAGTTCATTCCGGCTGGAGCCTGGAACAAAGGCCCAGCCAGCTGCCAGTCAAGGGAAGAACCGAGGACAGGAGGAGCCTGCCTCGGCGTCTCCACCCCGTAGGACGGATAGGCCACCGGAGGTGGTGGACCAGGAGTCTGCGGAGGGGGACGTTACCAACCTGGAGAACCTACCCATCCCGGCCGAGTGGCACGTGGAGGGAGGCCCGTCCAGGGAGGAATTCTGCCAGGGCCAGAGGGAGTGCCCTACCCTTGAGGGGCTGAGGCGACAGGCCGAAGCCCAGGCAGCAGGGAACGTTGAAGGGAACTACAGTGTTTACTGGGAGGATGGCCTCCTCTACAGTGAACCCAAGGCACCCCTACATGGATCGTCACGAGCCTTGGTAGTTCCTCAACGTTATCGAGCCTTCCTTTTAGAGTTGGCTCACGAGATACCATTGGCAGGACACCTGGGGCAAGACAAGACCTTCGCCCGTCTTGTCCCACACTTTTATTGGCCTCAGATGAAAGTGTCGTCCGATACCTACTGCCGGACATGTGTGTCTTGCCAAGCCAGTGGGAAAACAGGGGTGAAGCTGAAAGCTCCCCTGGAACCACTTCCTGTCGTTAGCACCCCCTTTGAAAGGGTGGGCATCGACATTGTGGGTCCATTAGATCCACCGACTACAGCTGGTCACAGGTTTATCCTGGTTCTGGTGGATCATGCCACACGGTACCCAGAGGCAATACCTCTGAGGACCATAACAGCACCTGTTGTGGCTAGGGCCCTGATGGGAATCTTTACCCGAGTGGGTTTTCCCAAGGAAGTTGTGTCCGACAGGGGGACCAACTTCATGTCAGCATATATGCGGGCAATGTGGAAGGAGTGTGGAGTGACCTACCGGTTCACAACTCCTTACCACCCCCAGACCAATGGTCTGGTGGAAAGGTTTAACAAAACCTTAAAAGGCATGATCCGAAGTCTGCCTGAAAGCCTGCGGAGGAAATGGGACGTCCTCCTACCCTGTTTACTTTTTTCCTACAGGGAAGTGCCACAGAAGGGAGTGGGCTTCAGCCCCTTCGAGCTTCTGTATGGGCACCCTGTACGTGGACCTCTTAACCTGGTGAGAGACGGATGGGAAAGAACTCCCAGAAAGCTCCCCCAGGATGTGGTGAGCTACATGCTGGCCTTCCGGAGCCAAATGGCTAAGTTGTGGAAGCAAGCTTCTGACAACTTGGAAGCCAGCCAAGCAGTAATGAAGGCGTGGTATGACCACAACGCTCACCCGGTGGAGTTGGAGCCTGGCCAGAAGGTGTGGGTGATCGAACCAGGAGAGCTTAGTGCCCTCCAGGATCGCTGGTCAGGACCCTTTGAGGTGTTGGAGAAGAAGGGTAAGGCTACCTACTTGGTGGACCTGAAGACCCCTCGTCAGCCCCTGCGGGTGCTGCATGCCAACCGCCTCAAACCCCACCACGAGAGGCCCGAAGTCATCTTGATGATGGTGACTGACGGAGGAGAGGACGTGGAAAGCGAGCCTCTCCCTGATCTGTTTGCGTCTCAGGAAAAGGATGGGTCGGTGGAGGGAGTGATTCTCTCCCCATCTCTAACTCCTGAACAGCAGGAGTACTGTCGCCAGGCCCTGGGGCAGTACTCTGCGTTGTTCTCCCTTGTCCCGGGTAGGACTCACCTGTGCGTCCATGACGTGGACACAGGAGACAGCCCACCTGTGAAGTCCAAGATCTACCGGATGTCAGACAAGGTGAAGGCCAGCATTCATAGTGAAGTCACTAAGATGCTGGAGCTAGGAGTGATTGAACCTTCCAGCAGCCCCTGGTCCAGTCCGGTGGTGTTAGTACCGAAGGCTGCACCACCGGGTGCCCAACCAGAACTGAGGTTCTGTGTGGACTACCGGGGACTGAATTCAGTGACCAAAACTGATGCTCATCCGATCCCTAGGGCGGATGAATTGATTGACCGGCTGGGAGCTGCCCAATATCTAAGTACCTTTGACCTTACTTCGGGGTACTGGCAGATCTCTTTGACTGACGGAGCAAGGGAAAGGTCAGCCTTCTCCACGCCCAATGGCCACTACCAGTTCTGTGTGATGCCCTTTGGGCTCAAGAACGCACCTGCCACGTTTCAGCGCCTGGTAAACCAGATCCTCACCGGAATGGAGAGTTTCTCTGCTGCTTATCTGGATGACATAGCCGTCTTCAGTAACAGCTGGGAGGATCACTTGCGTCACCTGCAAGCTGTTCTCCAGGCCCTGAGACAAGCTGGATTGACGATCAAGGCCAGCAAGTGCCAGATCGGGCAGGGGTCGGTAGTGTACCTTGGACACTTGGTGGGTAGGGGAACGGTGCAACCCCTCCAGGCGAAGATCGAGGCCATCATGGCCTGGGAACCCCCCAAGACACAGACTGAGGTCCGAGCATTTTTGGGCCTCACGGGATACTATCGCCGCTTCGTGAAGGGGTACGGTACCATCGTAGCCCCTCTCACGGAGCTCACGTCCAAGAAACAACCTCGACGGGTAGTCTGGACGGAGGCCTGTCAGCAGGCCTTTGTGAGATTGAAGAAAGCCATGTGCGAGGCCCCGGTCTTACGGGCCCCAGACTTTTCCAAGAAGTTCATTGTCCAGACAGATGCATCAGAACATGGCATTGGGGCAGTGTTATCGCAACTCAACGAAGAGGGTCTGGATCAACCCGTGGTCTTCCTATCCCGGAGACTACTTCCCAGGGAACAGAAGTGGAGTGCAATAGAGCGTGAAGCCTTTGCAGTGGTATGGGCTCTGAAGAAGCTGCGGCCATACCTGTTTGGCTCGCACTTCCTGGTTCAGACCGACCACAGACCCCTTCGTTGGCTGATGCAAATGAAGGGGGAGAATCCCAAGTTGTTGAGGTGGTCTATTTCCCTACAGGGGATGGACTTTCAGGTGGAACATCGGCCTGGAGTGGACCACGCCAATGCAGACGGTCTCTCAAGGTATTTCCGCCTTAGTGATGAGAACTCCCAAGGGGTTGGGTAGCTCTCCCCACTTTCAGCTGGGGGGGACGCGTGTTAGACCTGTCAGCCCTTTGGGTGGTCCCTCCTCATCATTATTTATTTTGTCCCACTTTTGCCTCAAACCCTGTTTGAATTTTTCCTTTTTGGGAACCACCAGACTTTTTCGTGTTGCTACAGATTTAGGGAGCCATTTTAGCTACCCCTGAAACTTCTGTCTGAGGGCCTGGAGCACAAAATGGTGGCCACCTGCGACATCACCAGCATCCACTGGAACCTACCAGCACCTTCCAGAACATTCCAGGAGATTCCAGAACTCTGTGACAGTTGGAGACCGTTTAGAATGTTGGGAGGATAAGAGAGGCAGTTGGCAGTTGGAGCTGGCAGTTGGCACCTGACTGGTGAAGAGAGAGGAGCACAACAGTGAAGGAGTGAAGCAGCAGGGGTGGAAACTTGTGCCTGGAGTGGGGTCCATAAACCCACCCTTGATACTTGTCCCTACTGATGGATCCCAGCCTATAGCCCTGTGTGGGAAGAAGACAGAAGAAACTTATCCTAAGGACCTGGACAGCAGGAACAGGCCTTAGAACCAAGAAAGCAGCAAGATCCTGACCTGGAAACTGGTTTCCCTGGAGTCCGGCGTCGAGTAGCCTGAAGACCTGGAGCCCGAGGTGGAGAAGCGGCGCTGACTGAAGTAGCAGACGTCGTACCCGGAGCCGCCTGAGGTCGTGAGAGGGCGCCGACGGAGGTCGTGAGGAATACCAGAGGTCGAGGAGGAAGTGAACCGAGGTCGAGCGAGCGGCGTCATCGGAGGAGTGAAGTCCGCCCTCCGGAGTCGTCGGAGACCGAGGTAGAGGAGCACCGGAGGTCGGGAGTGAGGATCGCACTCCGGAGTCGCCCGGAGCCTGTGAGGAGGAGCACCGGAGGTCGGGGGTGAGGATCGCACCCCGGAGTCGCCGGAAGTCGACATCGAGGCCAGGCCGGCCGACGTCATCGGAGCCGAGAGCGCCATCGGACCGGAGCCGCCCGAAGTCGACATCGTGAAGAGACTGCCCGACGCCGTCGAATCGGAGGTCGAGATCGAACCGAGGCCACCGACATCGGACCGGAACCGCCTGCCGGCGTCGTCAAAGAACTGACATTGTGCTGAGGCCGCCGAGACCGAACCGGAACCGCCTCACGGCGTCGACACGACTCCAGCGGCGTCGGAACATCAGAAAAAGGGCAGTAAGTGGAGTAGAGGGCGCCTAAGGCCCTGTGGAGACCTGAGAGACTGCTCTAAGGGGCTAGGGAGGTGCTGAAACCAACCTGACTGTGCAAGGGGTGAACTGGGACTAACCTAGAGAGGTTGTGTGGAGAGAGAAAGCCAGGGCACTGGTATTCCCCCCTTTGATCTACCTCAGATTAGGCCTCAGCCTTGTCCCAGCCAGGGAGTAGCCCCCCCTCAAGCCTTCCACAACCCTACAAGCTGTGCCTGGGCCAAATCAGCCCTTAAGAAGTGAAGTGTCATCTGATTATATGAGGGGTGCTGTATACTTGTAATTATTTATTGGGGATACTGTATTTATTGAATTTTTATCTATTTATTGCTGCACTATATTTATAGGTCCACAGGACTTGTTGGTGTACAATATTTATTGGTACAGTATTTATTGCCTCAAAGTATTTAATTGTCTGTATATATTGCACTTGTATTTATGCCCTGTTATTTATGATCACCCCTATTTATTTCATCAAACAGCCAATATTTATTTGACCTGCACTACTTGAAACTTGTATATTGTGATTGACCTATTTATTTTCCCAATCAGCAACTAAGAGAAAAAGATAAAGAAGAATATTTTCATAATTTTTACGGTGTAGAGTCGTTTTTGGAACGGATGCACGCATGGTTATTGTATGGGTATATTGTATGCTTAGCACTGCGCCTGTTTCCTGACCACTCGAGCCAAGCTACCACAGTGTGTTCGGGGAGTCCACCACCACCCTGCGGAGTGGGAGTGGGCGTTTCCAACACCCACCCAACCCCGCAACCCTTCTTCCAACACCCCTTTCCCCAACCTTTTTTGGGTGGGAGCAGAGGAAGAAGAAGAGGAGGCAACACACAAGTGCACTGTAAACCGCATGAAACCAAGATGCAGACCAGGAGTCAGTTGGCCAAGGAAGACTAGTCATTAACCTCTCAACAAGGGCTCTGACTGAAATTGCAGTACTGAGCAAAGGCCTTGTATTTGTGCCCACCTCTTTGGAAGACCAATTCCGTCTCCTAAGCAAAAGTCACCAGCTCTTCCGCAAGTTCACCTTCAGGCTTTTTTTCAGGACAGAAAAACCCATGACAGTTAGGACTCAGGACTACGGGTTCTATCTGAGTTGACACCTACTTCAGCCATGACACCCAGTGAGGTCCTCACCTATGAAGATGCCATACTGAAGAAGACTGCACAGATAAGAGCTCCTAGGTCCTTCAACAATTTGTCATCCAGAACAACGCAGATCAGTTAAAGCCTTGATTGTGATCAAATCAAGGGCGGATCGATTGTTGTGATGGACATCACCGATTACAACCAAGAAGGCCTATACCAGCTAGCAAATGGGAGATACTACCGCTGTATGAGCTCAGATCCAACTGAGACCTTGATGAAACAAATTCACTCCATGGTCATGATGGTGGAGGCACAAGATTGAATCACCAAACATGAAGCAGTGTTCCTGGTGAATACCTTACCAAGGATCCACTACTTTTACATATTGCCCACAATACACAAGGAAAACAGCCCCCCTACAGGAAGGCCAATCGTCTACGGTATTGGATATGTATTGAAACCTTTGAGTAAGTTCTGCGACAACTACTTTATACCACTGGTCTCTAGGACCCCCTTGTTCCTCAAAGACACCTTGGACAAGCTGAACCTGATTTCTGACACCAATGATCAACAGGAAATAAACCTCCTTTTGACCTTAGACTTAGAGGCCTTGTACACCAACATCCCTCAAGACGCTACCATAGAGGTCATTGAGGCCTGCCTGAGAGTACAAACTTGGACAGCAGCAGCGCCGATCGACTTTATCATCGCATGTGCCACGATATTGTAGAATAATAACTTTTTTAAATTCAAGACCTGGATCTATCATCAGATACAAGGGACATCAATGGGCTGCACATTTGCCCCGTGCCTGGTCTATCCATACATGGCCCATTTTGAAGAACAACACATCTTTACTGACATGAATCCCTTCAATGCCAACATTCTAACGTGGTGACGATACATAGATAACATTCTGGTCTTCTGGAAAGGTGATAACACCACATGCCAGGAATTTGGATGCTGGATCAGTACTCTTAACCCGTACCTGAGATTCACCCAGTCTGCCTCAAC
Organism: Triturus cristatus; assembly: GCF_964204655.1. Taxonomy (NCBI): domain Eukaryota; kingdom Metazoa; phylum Chordata; class Amphibia; order Caudata; family Salamandridae; genus Triturus; species Triturus cristatus. Next base: position 90,838,449 of record NC_140582.1, read on the forward strand.
AAGGCAGATACCATTCCTGGATTTACTCATCTCCATTAAGGAACGGAACCTCTGTGCTAAGACATATAAAAATACCACTGATTGCAACGGTCTTCTGTTATTTGATAGCCACCATCCAAAAGCATTCTAGGAGAACTTGCCATACGGGCAGTTTCTCTGTCTCCTGAGAAATTGCCGCTTTTTGAAAGATTACGGTGCTCAAGCCAAAACACTTAGTAGGAATTTGTCCTCCTGGTACTACGCATCCAGAGTTATCAAACGAGCTGAGAAAAGTACACAAAATAATTAATGGGAATCTTTTTTGGAGACCAACACAAGACCCACTGAAAATGTCCTTACTTGTGTCCTTATCTTCACCCCCAACTCCAATCGGATCAAACGCAACATCATGAATCATTGGGGTATTTTATGCACTGGTCACTTGAGATTCCACGGCCACAATTCGCTTTTAAGTGGACCCAGAACCTGAAGGACCTCTTGGTACACACCAGGCCCCTCATTCACCAGTCTTACATGTAGAACATCTTGTGGGTCTTACAACCTGTCACAAGACACTATCCCTGTGAGTCCTACGGGGAATGTCCCCTCTTATAAACATTCCAAAGAGGTCAAGTTGGGTCCCCAGTTCACCTGGATACAGAAAAATCACACTAACTGCAATACAAAAAACTGCATCTACCTGATCACCTGCCTTTGTGGCCTTCATTGCGTGGAAATGACCCCAAGCGCCATCAAACCAAGAATAATGGAGCACTGGAGCAACATACACTGCAGACACAGCACTACAAAAATGTCCAATCCCTTTTGCGACTCAAATTACTCCCCAGATGACCTCCGGTGGGTAATTTTGGAAGCAACTAACTCATGGCGCCCTGTTAACCTTTTGAGAAGAGAGCAACAGTGGATTTTCTGCCTCTCCACCAACAGCAAATGTCTGAACAATTAAAACCCCTGGTGCGAGGTGTAATTCCCCAGTCAGTCCCCTGCAAAATCAGATACTCCTTTACCATGGATGAACTGACATGCTCTTCATACTTGCGATCTGATCTACCATATCACCACTGACACCATGTCACATATGAAATGCCCTGTTATGGAGTCTCTCACACCATACTAAGCAGTGCTTATGATAAGTATTTTACGACTTGGCATGGGTCTCTTCTTCATTAACATGAATGTTTCTGTTGATACCAATGAGGCAGTACCCTCCAATAAGAAAAATTTTACTGTGTGTCAACTGTTTTAGACTGCCCCTTACTAATACCATTGAGGACTTTGGGCCGTCCTGCATCTGACTGCTACACACTCCAAGATGGCTGCCACTGAGGGTTGATACTTCTGCTACACCAGCACATGAAGGGCTTGCTCCTATTGGCTCCAGCGTACCAGCGTACCCCTTCTCTTCTCTCTTCTTCTCATTAGCCTTTTGCCCAATAGAGCTCTCCAAGCACTCTAATCCCTTGGGAATAGACAACTTGGCCACCCATGTTAATTATTACATGAGAAGGACCATATTTCCAACAAGAACACAGACGCGAATATGACTAGATTTCCCCATGAGGGATGGCTAGCAGTTATGTACACCTGACTTGCTCTCTGTCACTATATATGCTAGAGCACTTAGGTGCACCATGCTTTTCTCTTACCGTCACTCTCCATTAAGAAAACATTCAACTGTCCTATTTTACTGCTTAGACGCCCCATTTCAAAAACCATGGTTGACTTTGGGCTGGCCAGCATTTGACCACTATACACTCTGAGACGGCCGCCACTGAGGGATGATACTTCTGTTGCACCAGCATACGAGGGGGCTCGCTCCTATTGGCTCAAGCTCGCCCCTCCTCTCCTCATTGGCCATTTGGTCACACCACACCTAAGAACAATCACTCCAATTACACATTCCACGTATGTCCACTTGCCTGTTCTGTTATATTGTATGCACTAGTGTGGGTTTTTTTTGCATCTTTCAGGTTGTGGCGACTGATCAGCGTCAACAATAGCATGCACATGTCTACCTTTGGAGACACTATGATACAGTGAGCTGGAAAAGCGATTCTGATGGCTTATTGGACCATACATACAAAACATTTGTTTACTGTGTGTTTTCTTTATTTTCGTCATTTATTGTCTAGGTTGGAAAATCAGTTTTAAACATTTTAAAACAGGTATTTTCTTCTGAGGGAATACCTACATTGCATATCACGTCTTAGGTGTAGGGAAGGTTTTCCCCATATTTTTGGGTCCTGAAGAAGTGTTGTGGATCTTTTTTAGGCTGTTTGGGGCCAAAGATGTCAACCTGGCCACATTCACAGATTTAGGCTACTTAGGTACATCACATCACTGTAGTAGCCCCTATCAAATTATGTTTTCTTTTAATCCTTCCAAGGGAACCATTAAAGTCAAGTTCCGTATCTCTTAGACAGTTTTAGTCTCCCTTCACTTCACTGCACACATTCACTCCACACTCACATTCAAAACGCCTTCACACAGGCACTTTGTGGAGACCATGGGGCATTGCAGCGCCGACCCTACGAGGAGCACGCCCACTATGATGCATGACATCCTCATGGATGTGTGAGGGTACCAGGAAATAATCCTTAGGATTCCCGCTTCTTTGTCCACCTTTCTTTCTTCTTTGCTTTTTGATAGGAACAATACCTCAGCTGCTTTTTGCATGAATATGACTTCAGATCCACCGAATGGAGAGTGGCTCTAGCATGAAGAATACCTTTTAGCTGAAGGAGATCCGTTGGGGCAATGAGTATAACTCTGACATGTGGTGGCTCCTAACGAGCCAGGTGGAGAGGAATTACCTTATGGAGTTAATCTCTATCTGTTTCTTAGTAGGTTGGCTTTTACAGGGAGTGGGAGAACCATACCTTATTTTTCCGACTGGTCAATTCCAGTGCTGTGTACCCATAGTATAAAAATTAACTTTACCTATCACAGTGCAATTGGAATACACAGTTCTGTCCTTCTCTGCCTTTAAATTGACTTCCCCAGGGGTTCAATGCTGACCCTTGAGAGCACTAACCTCCTCATTCTCATGGTGGACGAAACTGGGAATCTGAAGGCTGAACTCCTCCATTAATGAGACGTGCCATTCTCTGTATGGGACTTGCTTCAGGATAGTCCCCAGGAACTGCAAAGAAAACAGTGAGAAACTTTAATGCAGTAATATATACTTAATTGCAGTATCTACAGCTGACGTCTGGGTGCATTGACTTTGAGAAGATAAGGGTGAACAAACTACGGCTAACAACAACCCCAGTAATGACAAAATATTATGATGACAGAAGAACCGGAGAACACATACAGCAAAGCTTAACTAGTGTGGTGTGAAATCAGTGGTCAGAAGAAACAGGAGACCTTTACAGTGTCCATGATTTACAAAGAAACACACACAACAAAAGCATGCTGCCCTCAAATTACTGTTAAAAGAGCAACAGTGCAGCAATCCAGACAGAAAGCAGATGGGGACTGTGCAACAATATCACATACTTAGGAGCAGAATGCAAACATATAGACTCTTCGATCACCAGCGTGGGGGCCAAATGTAAATTTAGTGTTAACAAGGGTGAAGACTGAACACAAGAAAAAGAAAATTGCATCTCAGGAGCACAATAATAGCACAGTGGAGTGTGATGACCTGGTCAAAAATACAGTTAATGTGACTGTCTGGGAATTAAAAAGGAACCAAGTAGTAGTGGGATAACCAAGAGATGAATAGAGAAAGCTATAATATGGCCATCACAAGGTTGAACTGGAACAGTGACAGAGTGATAATTCAGATGAAAATAACGAGCACTGATCACGTGCCAAAAGGACTGCATAATATGAACATACTGATAATTTGAAAAGCAGTGGGCAGAGCAGGAAGAGAAATATTGTGACAATACATGGAAAAAAGAACTTTGTGCTAGTGTGACTATCCTGGGGACAAAAAAAAGACAGAGTACCCGATTACCAGTGTGGTGCTACATTTTTAGCCCTGTGCAACAACAGTCAAATTTATCAGTAATGGATTAATCACTGTCGTGCCTGTAATTTACCTGGGTAAAATGTGGATAAACTCTGATCCATGCAGGACTAGGTGCAGTAAGTACGTAATTTTAAATTTTATGAGTGTCAACTTGGGCCAAAGAGGTTTTTAATGCTGCTGGTAAATATTGCATCCTAGGAAAATGTTGTGTACCGAGTACGACTTCTTCCTCTCTGTCGCCAATCATAATCAAGGTCATAGAAAGGAACATAATCCAGAGAAACAATATGAATATGGTGAAAATATTACAACCACGTAGCAGAACAGCACTATGAAGGGGTGAATTTAATATCTGCATATATTCACTCTGAATGAGTGGTTATGGAAAACAATGAGTCACGAGTCATGTGTGACATTCATTAGCAAATAATCCTTACTGAAACAAGGATGCATTTCCACTGTGCCAAGTCAAAGGTTCTTTCCGTTGAAGCTGAAATAACAGTTGGAAAAAAAGATATATATGTAAGTAAAGGTAAGCGTCAAGATGCATTTTAAAGGCCATGGACTTACATACCAAGCACTGGCAGGAGTAAAATCACACAATTCAAAGTGTCAAAAATGTGTCTGTTAGCTCAGCCTCACCTAGGAATTGATTTCAAGGCCCTCACTTATTCATGTGCCCTTGATGTCACTCTTAACTCCTTAAATCAGTGCATTACAGAGCTTCTGCCCTTAAGCATTTCGGCAGTCAGGTGCAACCGTGATCACAAAGGGGATCACCATTATAGTTCAGAGTTAAAAAGTGCATACGTGCTCTAAAATTACATACACATAGACAAATACCAAAATTATTTTAACATTTCGTAATTTACCTAAATGAAATTATAATAAGTAATGATATCTACCTTAAAACACATTAAAACACTTCGGCATGATATCTGGTCTACACAGGCTGAAATATATCTTGTGTTTCAGAAAACAAGGGTGGGCAACATAATAGTAATACGTATCAATTCATTATTACCAACATAATATCACCAACTCTTCTTAATGTCCCTCACTGTGAACATTTAAAACATTACGTTTAACTGCAACTAATGGTTGAACCAGTGTCCTAACATTTTCTTACATATTAATTGCGGTGAAATACCCTGTTCAGCCTTACTCATCATGCAAACAATGTTATGCCCAAGTAGGCTAATCTACCCTCCAATGTACCCTGACTAATACCTGCTTCTACTATAAAAGTAGAGACAACGTTTGGTGTTTGTTGGAAAACCACTCCCACACTAGAAGGGGTGGTGGTGGTCTTCCGGACACACTGTGGTAGCTTGGCTCGAGTGGTCAGGAAACAGGCGCAGTGCTAAGCATACAATATACCCATACAATAACCATGCGTGCATCCGTTCCAAAAACGACTCTACACCGTAAAAATTATGAAAATATTCTTTCTTTATCTTTTTCTCTTAGTTGCTGATTGGAAAAATAAATAGGTCAATCACAATATACAAGTTTCAATTAGTGCAGGTCAAATAAATATTGGCTGTTTGATGAAATAAATAGGGGTGATCATAAATAACAGGGCATAAATACAAGTGCAATATATACAGACAATTAAATACTTTGAGGCAATAAATACTGTACCAATAAATATTGTACACCATCAAGTCCTGTGGACCTATAAATATAGTGCAGCAATAAATAGGTAAAAATTCAATAAATACAGTACCCCCAATAAATAATTAAAAGTATACAGCAACACTCATGTAATCAGATGACACTTCAATTCTTAAGGGCTGATTTGGCCCAGGCACAGCTTGTAGGGTTGTGGAAGGCTTGAGGGGGGCTACTCCCTGGCTGGGACAAGGCTGAGGCCTAAGCTGAGGTAGATCAAAGGGGGGAATACCAGTGCCCTGGCTTTCTCTCTCCACACAACCTCTCTAGGTTAGTCCCAGTTCACCCCAGGCACAGTCAGGTTGGTTTCAGCACCTCCCTAGCCCCTTAGAGCAGTCTCTCAGGTCTCCACAGGGCCTTAGGCGCCCTCTACTCCACTTACTGCCCTTTTTCTGATGTTCCGACGCCGCTGGAGTCGTGTCGACGCCGTGAGGCGGTTCCGGTTCGGTCTCGGCGGCCTCGGCACAATGTCAGTTCTTTGACGACGCCGGCAGGCGGTTCCGGTCCGATGTCGGTGGCCTCGGTTCGATCTCGACCTCCGATTCGACGGCGTCGGGCAGTCTCTTCACGATGTCGATTTCGGGCGGCTCCGGTCCGATGGCGCTCTCGGCTCCGATGACGTCGGCCGGCCTGGCCTCGATGTCGACTTCCGGCGACTCCGGGGTGCGATCCTCACCCCCGACCTCCGGTGCTCCTCCACACAGGTTCCGGGCGTCTCCGGAGTGCGATCCTCACTCCCGACCTCCGGTGCTCCTCTACCTCGGTCTCCGACGACTCCGGAGGGCGGACTTCACTCCTCCGATGACGCCGCTCGCTCGACCTCGGTTCACTTCCTCCTCGACCTCTGGTATTCCTCACGACCTCCGTCGGCGCCCTCTCACGACCTCAGGCGGCTCCGGGTACGACGTCTGCTACTTCAGTCAGCGCCGCTTCTCCACCTCGGGCTCCAGGTCTTCAGGCTACTCGACGCCCGACTCCAGGGAAACCAGTTCTCAGGTCAGAATCTTGCTGTTTTCTTGGTTCTAAGGCCTGTTCCTGCTGTCCAGGTCCTTAGGATAAGTTTCTTCTGTCTCCTTCCCACACAGGGCTATAGGCTGGGATCCATCAGTAGGGACAAGTATCAAGGGTGGGTTTATGGACCCCACTCCAGGCACAAGTTTCCACCCCTGCTGCTTCACTCCTTCCTCCTTCACTGTTGTGCTCCTCTCTCTTCACCAGTCAGGTGCCAACTGCCTCTCTTATCCTCCCAACATTCTAAACCGCCTCCAACTGTCACAGAGTTCTGGAATCTCCTGGAATGTTCTGGAAGGTGCTGGTAGGTTCCAGTGGATGCTGGTGATGTCACAGGTGGCCACCATCTTGTGCTCCAGGCCCTCAGACAGAAGTTTCAGGGGTAGCTAAAATGGCTCCCTGAATCTGCAGCAACACGAAAAAGTCTGGTGGTTCCCAAAAAGGAAAAAATTCAAACAGGGTTTGAGGCAAAAGTGGGACAAAATAAATAATGATGAGGAGGGACCACCCAAAGGGCTGACAGGTCTAACACGCGTCCCCCCCAGCTGAAAGTGGGGAGAGCTACCCAACCCCTTGGGAGTTCTCATCACTAAGGCGGAAATACCTTGAGAGACCGTCTGCATTGGCGTGGTCCACTCCAGGCCGATGTTCCACCTGAAAGTCCATCCCCTGTAGGGAAATAGACCACCTCAACAACTTGGGATTCTCCCCCTTCATTTGCATCAGCCAACGAAGGGGTCGGTGGTCGGTCTGAACTAGGAAGTGCGAGCCAAACAGGTATGGCCGCAACTTCTTCAGAGCCCATACCACTGCAAAGGCTTCACGCTCTATTGCACTCCACTTCTGTTCCCTGGGAAGTAGTCTCCTGGATAGGAAGACCACGGGTTGATCCAGACCCTCTTCGTTGAGTTGCGATAACACTGCCCCAATGCCATGTTCTGATGCATCTGTCTGGACAATGAACTTCTTGGAAAAGTCTGGGGCCCTTAAGACCGGGGCCTCGCACATGGCTTTCTTCAATTTCTCAAAGGCTTGCTGACAAGCCTCCGTCCAGACTACCCGTCGAGGTTGTTTCTTGGACGTGAGCTCCGTGAGAGGGGCTACGATGGTACCGTACCCCTTCACGAAGCGGCGATAGTATCCCGTGAGGCCCAAAAATGCTCGGACCTCAGTCTGTGTCTTGGGGGGTTCCCAGGCCATGATGGCCTCGATCTTCGCCTGGAGGGGTTGCACCGTTCCCCTACCCACCAAGTGTCCAAGGTACACTACTGACCCCTGCCCGATCTGGCACTTGCTGGCCTTGATCGTCAATCCAGCTTGTCTCAGGGCCTGGAGAACAGCTTGCAGGTGACGCAAGTGATCCTCCCAGCTGTTACTGAAGACGGCTATGTCATCCAGATAAGCAGCAGAGAAACTCTCCATCCCGGTGAGGATCTGGTTTACCAGGCGCTGAAACGTGGCAGGTGCGTTCTTGAGCCCAAAGGGCATCACACAGAACTGGTAGTGGCCATTGGGCGTGGAGAAGGCTGACCTTTCCCTTGCTCCATCAGTCAAAGAGATCTGCCAGTACCCAGAGGTAAGGTAAAAGGTACTTAGATATTGGGCAGCTCCCAGCCGGTCAATTAATTCATCCGCCCTAGGGATCGGATGTGCATCAGTCTTTGTCACTGAATTCAGTCCCCGGTAGTCCACACAGAACCTCAGTTCTGGTTGGGCACCCGGTGGTGCAGCTTTCGGTACTAACACCACCGGACTGGACCAGGGGCTGCTAGAAGGTTCAATCACTCCTAGCTCCAGCATCTTAGTGACTTCACTATGAATGCTGGCCTTCACCTTGTCTGACATCCGGTAGATCTTGGACTTCACAGGTGGGCTGTCTCCTGTGTCCACGTCATGGACGCACAGGTGAGTCCTACCCGGGACAAGGGAGAACAACGCAGAGTACTGCCCCAGGGCCTGGCGACAGTCCTCCTGCTGTTCAGGAGTTAGAGATGGGGAGAGAATCACTCCCTCCACCGACCCATCCTTTTCCTGAGACGCAAACAAATCAGGGAGAGGCTCGCTTTCCACGTCCTCTCCTCCGTCAGTCACCATCATCAAGATGACTTCGGGCCTCTCGTGGTGGGGTTTGAGGCGGTTGGCATGCAGCACCCGCAGGGGCTGACGAGGGGTCTTCAGGTCCACCAAGTAGGTAGCCTTACCCTTCTTCTCCAACACCTCAAAGGGTCCTGACCAGCGATCCTGGAGGGCACTAAGCTCTCCTGGTTCGATCACCCACACCTTCTGGCCAGGCTCCAACTCCACCGGGTGAGCGTTGTGGTCATACCACGCCTTCATTACTGCTTGGCTGGCTTCCAAGTTGTCAGAAGCTTGCTTCCACAACTTAGCCATTTGGCTCCGGAAGGCCAGCATGTAGCTCACCACATCCTGGGGGAGCTTTCTGGGAGTTCTTTCCCATCCGTCTCTCACCAGGTTAAGAGGTCCACGTACAGGGTGCCCATACAGAAGCTCGAAGGGGCTGAAGCCCACTCCCTTCTGTGGCACTTCCCTGTATGAAAAAAGTAAACAGGGTAGGAGGACGTCCCATTTCCTCCGCAGGCTTTCAGGCAGACTTCTGATCATGCCTTTCAAGGTTTTATTAAACCTCTCCACCAGACCATTGGTCTGGGGGTGGTAAGGAGTCGTGAACCGGTAGGTCACTCCACACTCCTTCCACATTGCCCGCATATACGCTGACATGAAGTTGGTCCCCCTGTCGGACACAACTTCCTTGGGAAAACCCACTCGGGTAAAGATTCCCATCAGGGCCCTTGCCACAACAGGTGCTGTTATGGTCCTCAGAGGTATTGCCTCTGGGTACCGTGTGGCATGATCCACCAGAACCAGGATAAACCTGTGACCAGCTGTAGTTGGCGGATCTAATGGACCCACAATGTCGATGCCCACCCTTTCAAAGGGGGTGCTAACGACAGGAAGTGGTTCCAGGGGAGCTTTCAGCTTCACCCCTGTTTTCCCACTGGCTTGGCAAGACACACATGTCCGGCAGTAGGTATCGGACGACACTTTCATCTGAGGCCAATAAAAGTGTGGGACAAGACGGGCGAAGGTCTTGTCTTGCCCCAGGTGTCCTGCCAATGGTATCTCGTGAGCCAACTCCAAAAGGAAGGCTCGATAACGTTGAGGAACTACCAAGGCTCGTGACGATCCATGTAGGGGTGCCTTGGGTTCACTGTAGAGGAGGCCATCCTCCCAGTAAACACTGTAGTTCCCTTCAACGTTCCCTGCTGCCTGGGCTTCGGCCTGTCGCCTCAGCCCCTCAAGGGTAGGGCACTCCCTCTGGCCCTGGCAGAATTCCTCCCTGGACGGGCCTCCCTCCACGTGCCACTCGGCCGGGATGGGTAAGTCCTCCAGGTTGGTAACGTCCCCCTCCGCAGACTCCTGGCCCACCACCTCCGGTGGCCTATCCGTCCTACGGGGTGGAGACGCCGAGGCAGGCTCCTCCTGTCCTCGGTTCTTCCCTTGACTGGCAGCTGGCTGGGCCTTTGTTCCAGGCTCCAGCCGGAATGAACTCCCTCTTCGGGTAGTCTCGGACCTTGTGCTAACACAGGCCCAGTCAGGTGTACCCAGCATCTCGGTGTGAGTCCGGTATTCCACCTCCTTCCAAGCGTTGTGCTCCATGTCATTGCCCAGCAGACAATCGACTGGCACGGCAGGGCTTACGGCAACTCGAAGTGAACCTGCAACCCCCCCCCATTCAAAGGGAACCTCGGCCACGGGATAGTGACCTGTTCTGCCGTCAGCCATCGCGGCTGGGTGGAGTACATCGGGAATTACCTGCTCTGGAGACACCAGCTGGCTACGCACCATAGTCATACTGGCTCCTGTGTCTCTCAGAGCCTCCCCTCTTTGGCCGTTGATGGTGATCCACTGCCCATACTTTGCGGTATTTGCGGGCACCTGGATCTTAGGAACCATCTCCCGTTCTCCCAGGGACACTAAAGTGACACCCGCCCACTCCCTTCCCTTAGTTAAGGGCATCTCCTCCCCGAGCACTGCACTAGCTACTCCGGGGGTCTTTCCTCCAGTGGGAGGGGGTGATCGTTTCTGACACTTCGGATCTCCTTTATAGTGTCCAACGCCACCGCACTCGTAGCAATGGACAACCCTTGGCTGCTGACTCTGGCCAGGATTAGGGTTTCTGGGTGGGTTAGCCTTAGAGGTGAATCCTGTTCCCTTCCCTTGGAAGTTATTTTGGGGGCCTTTGGAGAACTCCTTTTTCTTTTCCCCTCCCTCTTTCTTCTGGGGGGCGCCCTGTCCGGCCTTTTGAGTATCCCCTCCAGTCCCCCTTGTGGACACCCGGGTACTAGCCCAAATGTCCGCCTCCTCAGCAAGCTTCCGGGGACTGGTCAGCTTGCTATCCACCAGGTGTTGCCGCAGTTCAGGGAAACATTTCTCGAGTAGGTGTTCCTTCAGTACTAGGTCAAACAGCTCCTCGTAGTTCCTTACTTCACTGCCCTGAATCCAACCTTCCAGTGCCTTCTTTGCATAGTCCAGGAAGTCCACCCAATTCTGTGTGCCCAGCTTGTGACTACCCCTGAACTTCTGTCTGTACTTTTCAGGTGTTAGTCCAAACTTTCTGATGAGCGCCAGTTTCATGGTGGGGTAGTGGGTCTGCTCATCCTCTTCGAGGGCCAATAAAGCATCCCTACCAGCTGGAGGCATGTACTTATACAATCCCCCTCCCCAGTACTTCACTGGAACCCCATGGGCCCTCAACGAGACCTCATAGGCTGCTAGCCACTTGGCGATGTCGTCACCCGCCCCATAGCTAGCTACTATGTCCTTTGGCAGGTAAGGTTTGGGTTCCCTGGTGGACTCTTGGATTTGGCTGCCACCATTAGGAACAGTTGGTGCTCCAATTCTTAGGATCTGAAGCTCTATCTCTTTCAGTCTTATCTCATGAGCCATCCTCTCTTTCTCCGTCTCATGAGCCAACCTCTGTTCCTCCTTCTCCTTCTCCAGCTTTGCTAAATCCCATGTGAGCTGTCTTTTCTCTCTCCGATCTGCTAACTCCACGCTGGATAAGCCCCCGCTAGAGACAGTGCTGCCCTTCCTAGAAAGTGTCCTGGGCCCTGCTGACAGGTTCCCCACCTCAGGTTGGTACATCTCAGCCCCCTCGGGGTCAGGCTCTCCATCCCTGTCTTCCTCCTCAGCCTTGCTTTCTCGGCGTGCCTCCCCCCAAGCCCTTAAGCTGGTTTGGAGTGCACCCTTCTTTGCTCCTGGGGGACAGTACACCCCCTCCCGCTGGCAAAACTCCCTGAGTTGGGCCACAGTGTACGTTTCTAGAGTCTCTAGTACAAACTCCATCTTGCCCACTCAGGTTAGAGGACAGGTTTTGTGCAGTAACAATGCAGGGGGGTACCTTTAATAATACCTCCTCCCACCACCAGAGTAAATTTGGAAAAAACAAAAACCCACAATTAGGAAGGCCGCTTTGAGAAAACTCCCGGTGTAGGCCTATGGACTACCCACAGTTATTGTTGAGTATACGTAGGCACAGCTCTATCCCACCACTGAACACCAATTTATGTTGGAAAACCACTCCCACACTAGAAGGGGTGGTGGTGGTCTTCCGGACACACTGTGGTAGCTTGGCTCGAGTGGTCAGGAAACAGGCGCAGTGCTAAGCATACAATATACCCATACAATAACCATGCGTGCATCCGTTCCAAAAACGACTCTACACCGTAAAAATTATGAAAATATTCTTTCTTTATCTTTTTCTCTTAGTTGCTGATTGGAAAAATAAATAGGTCAATCACAATATACAAGTTTCAATTAGTGCAGGTCAAATAAATATTGGCTGTTTGATGAAATAAATAGGGGTGATCATAAATAACAGGGCATAAATACAAGTGCAATATATACAGACAATTAAATACTTTGAGGCAATAAATACTGTACCAATAAATATTGTACACCATCAAGTCCTGTGGACCTATAAATATAGTGCAGCAATAAATAGGTAAAAATTCAATAAATACAGTACCCCCAATAAATAATTAAAAGTATACAGCAACACTCATGTAATCAGATGACACTTCAATTCTTAAGGGCTGATTTGGCCCAGGCACAGCTTGTAGGGTTGTGGAAGGCTTGAGGGGGGCTACTCCCTGGCTGGGACAAGGCTGAGGCCTAAGCTGAGGTAGATCAAAGGGGGGAATACCAGTGCCCTGGCTTTCTCTCTCCACACAACCTCTCTAGGTTAGTCCCAGTTCACCCCAGGCACAGTCAGGTTGGTTTCAGCACCTCCCTAGCCCCTTAGAGCAGTCTCTCAGGTCTCCACAGGGCCTTAGGCGCCCTCTACTCCACTTACTGCCCTTTTTCTGATGTTCCGACGCCGCTGGAGTCGTGTCGACGCCGTGAGGCGGTTCCGGTTCGGTCTCGGCGGCCTCGGCACAATGTCAGTTCTTTGACGACGCCGGCAGGCGGTTCCGGTCCGATGTCGGTGGCCTCGGTTCGATCTCGACCTCCGATTCGACGGCGTCGGGCAGTCTCTTCACGATGTCGACTTCGGGCGGCTCCGGTCCGATGGCGCTCTCGGCTCCGATGACGTCGGCCGGCCTGGCCTCGATGTCGACTTCCGGCGACTCCGGGGTGCGATCCTCACCCCCGACCTCCGGTGCTCCTCCACACAGGTTCCGGGCGTCTCCGGAGTGCGATCCTCACTCCCGACCTCCGGTGCTCCTCTACCTCGGTCTCCGACGACTCCGGAGGGCGGACTTCACTCCTCCGATGACGCCGCTCGCTCGACCTCAGTTCACTTCCTCCTCGACCTCTGGTATTCCTCACGACCTCCGTCGGCGCCCTCTCACGACCTCAGGCGGCTCCGGGTACGACGTCTGCTACTTCAGTCAGCGCCGCTTCTCCACCTCGGGCTCCAGGTCTTCAGGCTACTCGACGCCCGACTCCAGGGAAACCAGTTCTCAGGTCAGAATCTTGCTGTTTTCTTGGTTCTAAGGCCTGTTCCTGCTGTCCAGGTCCTTAGGATAAGTTTCTTCTGTCTCCTTCCCACACAGGGCTATAGGCTGGGATCCATCAGTAGGGACAAGTATCAAGGGTGGGTTTATGGACCCCACTCCAGGCACAAGTTTCCACCCCTGCTGCTTCACTCCTTCCTCCTTCACTGTTGTGCTCCTCTCTCTTCACCAGTCAGGTGCCAACTGCCTCTCTTATCCTCCCAACATTCTAAACCGCCTCCAACTGTCACAGAGTTCTGGAATCTCCTGGAATGTTCTGGAAGGTGCTGGTAGGTTCCAGTGGATGCTGGTGATGTCACAGGTGGCCACCATCTTGTGCTCCAGGCCCTCAGACAGAAGTTTCAGGGGTAGCTAAAATGGCTCCCTGAATCTGCAGCAACACGAAAAAGTCTGGTGGTTCCCAAAAAGGAAAAAATTCAAACAGGGTTTGAGGCAAAAGTGGGACAAAATAAATAATGATGAGGAGGGACCACCCAAAGGGCTGACAGGTCTAACAGTGTTAATAAATGTGTTTGGAAATTCTCTTCTGTATTGAAGCCAACCTGGGGTCTTTTTTCAAGCTCAATAATTTCGAAGAAGTGGTGATACTGCATTGTTAAAATAAGTCACAATTGAAATAAAAGACCTGTTGCGGAACTGAGAAGTGTAATTATCATGATAGCCTTGGATATATTGAAGAAGTATTTTTTCTGTGTTCATGGAATTTTTGTGCAAATGTGCACTTTAAAACACGGATTCAAGATACCGCTTCTCAAGCCTGCATCTGACAGCTGAAGAAATTCATTGCAGAAGCTTTGTAAATAACAATGGGGTTAACGGCCTTTCTGTTACATGAGGAAGGAACCCAGAACTTGCATGAAGTTTCTGTCGATGCAGTTTGGAGTATGGCAACAGCCAGCTACAAAAAAAGGCTGTGTGTATTTGTTTTCTTTTTTTTTTTGCTTACCTATACAGGCTTTCAGTCAGACCTCCTCATCCACGGATCTATTGTGTCATATCAAACACATTCTCTTCTGCCCTCCACAGCATTCATAATGGGCCAATCAGCCCTAGTATATGACATTCTACCTTTACACAAGGAGTACATTCACAAAGTATTTTTCCTAGGGACTGCTATGGGAATGTGGGCTTTTCAAGACCAAAACAATATCTTATGCTTTAGACAATATGTTTTTTATCTTGGTGAGTACCTGGCATCTTCTCCCACAAAAAACGTTTTACAAAAACCGTTACAAAATACAAGCTGGACAAAGCCTAAAAGATAGCATTATTGGCTTTGTCAATGCTTGTTTAAATGCCATTAATGCTGGTTTAAATTGTGTGCTCACTGGCTTATGCTTTGGGGTCTCACCTTCTAAATATGCTATCAGCGGGGGGATCTTCATTTTGACGAGTCTCGCTAGAAATGGGTAGTTTGCAGGAATCAGGTGCCCGAGAAGATCCAAGACCGAGTGTTAGAAAACCCCCACTCCCACACCGGAAAGGGTGGTGGTAACGGGGTCTTTCCAGGACACACTGTGGTAGCTTGGCTCGAGTGGTCAGGAATCAGGCACCGTGCTAAGCATACGTCATACCCATACAATAACCATGCGTGCATCCGTTCCAAAAACGACTCTACACCGTAAAAAATTATGAAAATATCTTTCTTTATCTTCTTTTTCTCTTAGTTGCTGATTAAATAAATAAATAACACAATCACAATATACAAGGCTTTTTAAATAGTGCAGGTCAAATAAATACTGTCTTAATGATTCAATAAATAGGGGTGATCATAAATAATAAAGGCCTAAATATAAGTGCATTACATACAGGCAATTAAATATTCTGAGGCAATAAATACTGCAAACCAATAAATATTGTGCGACAATAAATACTGTGGAACAATAAATACAGTGAAGCAATAAATAGGTTAAATACAATAAATACAGTGCTCTCAATAAATAATTAAAAGCTGACAGTGACACTTATAGAATCAGATCACATTTGAGATTACTATGGGCTGATTTGGCCCAGGCACAGCTTGTGGTTAGGTGGATGGCTTGAGGGTGTCTACTCCCTCGCTTGGACAAGGCTGAGGCCTAAACTGAGGTAGATCAAGGGGGGAATACTAGAGACCTGGCTCTCTCACTCTACACAACCCCTCTGAATTAGTCTCAGCTCACCCCTGGCACAGTCAAGCTGGTTCCAGCACCTCTCTAACCCCTAGAGTAGTCTCTTAGGATTCCACAGGGCCTTAGGCGCCCTCTATAACACTTACTGCCCTTTTTCTGAAGCTCCGACGCCGCTGGAGTCGTGTCGACGCCGTGAGGCGGTTCCGGTTCGATGTCGGCGGCCCCGGCACAATGTCAGTTCTTGACGACGCCGGCAGGCGGTTCCGGATCGATGTCGGCGGCCTCGGCTCGATCTCGACCTCCGATTCGATGACGTCGGGCAGTCTTGGCTCGATGTCGACTTTGGGCGGCTCCGGTCCGATGGCGACCTCAGGTTCGATGACGTCGGCCGGCCTTGACTCGATGTCGACTTCCGGCGGCTCCGGAGTGCGATCCCCACTCCCGACCTCCGGTGCTCCTCTCCTCAGGTTCCGGCGACTCCGGAGTGCGACCTCCACTCCCGACCTCCGGCACGATTCTCTCAGGTTCCGGCGACTCCGGAGTGCGATCTCCACTCCCGACCTCCGGCACGCTTCACCTCGGTCTCCGGCGACTCCGGAGGGCGGACTTCACTCCCCCGTCGACGCCGCTCACTCGACCTCGGGTGACTTCCTCCTCGACCTCTGGTACTCTCCACGACCTCCGTCGGCGCCCTCTCTCGACCTCTGGCGGCTCCGGGTACGACGTCTGCTTTTCCAGTCAGCGCCGCTTCTCCACCTCGGGCTCCAGGTCTCAGGCTTCTCGACGTCGGACTCCAGGGAAACCAGTATCCAGGTCAGGATCTTGCTGTTCTTGGATTCTAAGGCCTGTTCCTGCTGTCCAGGTCCTTAAGATGGTTTTTCTTGCTTCTTCCCACACAGGGCTCCAGGCTGGGCTCAGTCAGTAGGGACTAGTATCAAGGGTGGGTTTATGGACCCCACTCCAGGCACAAGTTTCCACCCCTGCTGCCTCACTCCTTCCTCCTTCAGGTTTCTGCTGCTCACTCTTCACCAGTCAGGTGCCAACTGCCAGCTCCAACTGCCAACTCTCTGTCTTAGCTTCCCAACATTCTAAACCGCCTCCAACTGTCACAGGGCTCCAGAATGTTGCAGAAGGTTCTAGTAGGTTCCAGTGGGTGCTGGTGATGTCACAGGTGGCCACCATTTTGTGCTCCAGGCCCTCAGACAGAAGTTCCAGGGGTAGATAAAATGGCTCCCTGAATCTGCAGCAACACTAAAACATCTGGTGGTTCCCAAAAAGGAAAAATACCAACAGGGTTTGAGGTAAAAGTGGGACAAAATAAATAATGATGAGGAGGGACCACCCAAAGGGCTGTCAGGTCTAACACGCGTCCCCCCCAGCTGAAAGTGGGGAGAGCTACCCAACCCCTTGGGAGTTCTCATCACTAAGGCGGAAATACCTTGAGAGACCGTCTGCATTGGCGTGGTCCACTCCAGGCCGATGTTCCACCTGAAAGTCCATTCCCTGTAGGGAAATAGACCACCTCAACAACTTGGGATTCTCCCCCTTCATTTGCATCAGCCAACGAAGGGGTCTGTGGTCGGTCTGAACCAGGAAGTGCGAGCCAAACAGGTATGGCCGCAACTTCTTCAGAGCCCATACCACTGCAAAGGCTTCACGCTCTATTGCACTCCACTTCTGTTCCCTGGGGAGTAGTCTCCGGGATAGGAAGACCACGGGTTGATCCAGACCCTCTTCATTGAGTTGCGAAAACACTGCCCCAATGCCATGTTCTGATGCATCTGTCTGGACAATGAACTCCTTGGAAAAGTCTGGGGCCCTTAAGACCGGGGCCTCGCACATGGCTTTCTTCAGCTTCACGAAGGCCTGCTGACAAGCCTCCGTCCAGACTACCCGTCGAGGTTGTTTCTTGGACGTGAGCTCCGTGAGGGGGGCTACGATGGTACCGTACCCCTTCACGAAGCGGCGGTAGTATCCCGTGAGGCCCAGAAAAGCTCGGACCTCAGTCTGTGTCTTGGGGGGTTCCCAGGCCATGATGGCCTCGATCTTCGCCTGGAGGGGTTGCACCGCTCCCCTACCCACCAAGTGTCCAAGGTACACTACCGACCCCTGCCCGATCTGGCACTTGCTGGCCTTGATCGTCAATCCAGCTTGTCTCAGGGCCTGGAGAACAGCTTGCAGGTGACGCAAGTGATCCTCCCAGCTGTTACTGAAGACGGCTATGTCATCCAGATAAGCAGCAGAGAAACTCTCCATTCCGGTGAGGATCTGGTTTACCAGGCGCTGAAACGTGGCAGGTGCGTTCTTGAGCCCAAAGGGCATCACACAGAACTGGTAGTGGCCATTGGGCGTGGAGAAGGCTGACCTTTCCTTTGCTCCATCAGTCAAAGAGATCTGCCAGTACCCAGAAGTAAGGTCAAAGGTACTTAGATATTGGGCAGCTCCCAGCCGGTCAATCAATTCATCCGCCCTAGGGATCGGATGTGCATCAGTTTTGGTTACTGAATTCAGTCCCCGGTAGTCCACACAGAACCTCAGTTCCGGTTGGGCACCCGGTGGTGCAGCTTTTGGTACTAGTACCACCGGACTGGACCAGGGGCTGCTAGAAGGTTCGATCACTCCTAGCTCCAGCATCTTAGTGACTTCACTGTTAACGCTGGCCTTCACCTTGTCTGACATCCGGTAGATCTTGGACTTCACAGGTGGGCTATCTCCTGTGTCCACGTCATGGACGCACAGGTGAGTCCTACCCGGGACAAGGGAGAACAACGCAGAGTACTGTCCCAGGACCTGGCGGCAGTCCTCCCGCTGTTCAGGAGTTAGAGATGGGGAGAGAATCACTCCCTCCACCGACCCATCCTTCTCTTGAGACGCAAACAAATCAGGAAGAGGCTCGCTTTCCACGTCCTCTCCTCCGTCAGTCACCATCATCAAGATGACTTCGGGCCTCTCGTGGTGGGGTTTGAGGCGGTTGGCGTGCAGCACCCGTAGGGGCTGACGAGGGGTCTTCAGGTCCACCAAGTAGGTAGCCTTACCCTTCTTCTCCAACACCTCAAAGGGTCCTGACCAGCGATCCTGGAGGGCACTAAGCTCTCCTGGTTCGATCACCCACACCTTCTGGCCAGGCTCCAACTCCACCGGGTCATACCACGCCTTCATTACTGCTTGGCTGGCTTCCAAGTTGTCAGAAGCTTGCTTCCACAACTTAGCCATTTGGCTCCGGAAGGCCAGCATGTAGCTCACCACGTCCTGGGGAAGCTTTCTGGGAGTTCTTTCCCATCCGTCTCTCACCAGGTTGAGAGGTCCACGTACAGGGTGCCCATACAGAAGCTCGAAGGGGCTGAAGCCCACTCCCTTCTGTGGCACTTCCCTGTAAGAAAAGAGTAGACAGGGTAGGAGGACGTCCCATTTCCTCCGCAGGCTTTCAGGCAGACTTCTGATCATGCCTTTCAAGGTTTTGTTAAACCTCTCCACCAGACCATTGGTCTGGGGGTGGTAAGGAGTTGTGAACCGGTAGGTCACTCCACACTCCTTCCACATCGCCCGCATGTACGCTGACATGAAGTTGGTCCCCCTGTCGGACACAACTTCCTTGGGAAAACCCACTCGGGTAAAGATTCCCATCAGGGCCCTAGCCACAACAGGTGCTGTTATGGTCCTCAGAGGTATTGCCTCTGGGTACCGTGTGGCATGATCCACCAGAACCAGGATAAACCTGTGACCAGCTGACGTTGGAGGATCTAACGGACCCACAATGTCGATCCCCACCCTTTCAAAGGGGGTGCTAACGACAGGAAGTGGTTCCAGGGGAGCTTTCAGCTTCACCCCTGTTTTCCCACTGGCTTGGCAAGACACACATGTCCGGCAGTAGGTATCGGACGACACTTTCATCTGAGGCCAATAAAAGTGTGGGACAAGACGGGCGAAGGTCTTGTCTTGCCCCAGGTGTCCTGCCAATGGGATCTCGTGAGCCAACTCCAGAAGGAAGGCTCGATAACGTTGAGGGACTACCAAGGCTCGTGACGATCCATGTAGGGGTGCCTTGGGTTCACTGTAGAGGAGGCCATCCTCCCAGTAAACACTGTAGTTCCCTTCAACGTTCCCTGCTGCCTGGGCTTGGGCCTGACGCCTTAGCCCCTCAAGGGTAGGGCACTCCCTCTGGCCCTGGCAGAATTCCTCCCTGGACGGGCCTCCCTCCACGTGCCACTCGGCCGGGATGGGTAGGTCCTCCAGTTTGGTAACGTCCCCCACCGCAGACTCCTGGTCCACCACCTCCGGTGGCCTATCCGTCCTACGGGGGGCGGACGCCGAGGCAGGCTCCTCCTGTCCTCGGTTCTTCCCTTGACTGGCAGCTGGCTGGGCCTTTGTTCCAGGCTCCAGCCTGAACGAACTCCCTCTCCGGGTAGTCGCGGACCCTGTGCTCACACATGCCCAGTCAGGTGTACCCAGCATCTCAGTATGAGTCCGGTATTTCACCTCCTTCCAAGCATTGTCCTCCATGTCATTCCCCATTAGACAATCGACTGGCACGGCAGGGCTTACGGCAACTCGAAGTGAACCTGCAACCCCCCCCCATTCAAAGGGAACCTCGGCCACTGGATAGGGGCCTGTTCTGCCGTCAGCCATCGCGGCTGGGTGGAGTACATCGGGAATTACCTGCTCTGGAGACACCAGTTGACTACGTACCATAGTCATACTGGCCCCTGTGTCTCTCAGAGCCTCCCCTCTTTGGCCGTTGATGGTGACCCTCTGCCCATACTTTACGGTATTTGCGGGCACCTGGATCTTAGGAACCATCTCCCGTTCTCCCAGGGACACTAAAATGACACCCGCCCACTCCCTTCCCTTAGTTAAGGGCATCTCCTCCCCGAGCACTGCACTAGCTACTCCGGGGGTCTTTCCTCCAATGGGAGGGGGTGGTCGTTTCAGGCACTTCGGATCTCCTTTATAGTGTCCAACGCCACCGCACTCGTAGCAATGGACAACCCTTGGCTGCTGACTCTGGCCAGGATTAGGGTTTCTGGGTGGGTTAGCCCTAGGGGTGAATCCTGTTCTCTTACCTTGGAAATTATTTTGGGGGCCTTTGGAGAACTCCTTTTTCTTTTCCCCTCCCTCTTTCTTCTGGGGGGCGCCCTGTCCGGCCTTTTGAGTATCCCCTCCAGTCCCCCTTGTGGACACCCGGGTACTAGCCCAAATGTCCGCCTCCTCAGCAAGCTTCCGGGGACTGGTCAGCTTGCTATCCACCAGGTGTTGACGCAGTTCAGGGAAACATTTCTCGAGCAGGTGTTCCTTCAGTACTAGATCAAACAACCCCTCGTAGTTCCTCACTTCACTGCCCTGAATCCAACCCTCTAGTGCCTTCTTTGCATAGTCCAGGAAGTCCACCCAATTCTGTGTGCCCAGTTTGTGACTACCCCTGAACTTCTGTCTGTACTTTTCGGGTGTTAGTCCAAACTTTCTTATGAGCGCCAGTTTCATGGTGGGGTAGTGGGTCTGCTCATCCTCCTCGAGGGCCAATAATGCATCCCTACCAGCTGGAGGCATGTACTTGTACAATCCCCCTCCCCAGTACTTCTCTGGAACCCCATGGGCCCTTAACGAGACCTCATAGGCCGCTAGCCACTTGGCGATATCGTCACCCACCCCATAGCTAGCTACTATGTCCTTTGGCAGGTAGGGTTTGGGTTCCCTGGTGTACTCTCGTTCTTCGCTGCCACCGTTAGGTACAGGGTGTGCCCCGATTCTCAGGATCTGAAGATCTATCTCTTTCAGCCTTATCTCATGAGCCATCCTCTGCTCCTCTTTCTCTTTCTCCAGCCTTGCTAAGTCCCATGTGAGCTGTCTTTTCTCCCTCCGGTCTGTTAACTCCACTTCAGACAAGCCACCGCTAGAAGCACTGCTGCCCTTCCTGGAAAGTGTCCTGGGCCCCGCTGACAGGTTCCCCACCTCAGGTTGGTACAAACCAGCTCCCTCACTGTCGGGCTCTCTATCCCTGTCCTCCTCCTCAGCCTTGCTTTCCCGTCGTGCCTTCCCCCAAGCCCTTAAGCTGGTTTGGAGTGCACCCTTCTTTGCTCCTGGGGGACAATACACCCCCTCCCGCTGACAAAACTCCCTGAGTTGGGCCACAGTGTACGTTTCTAAATTCTCCAGTACAAACTCCATCTTGCCCACTCAGGTCAGAGGACAGTTATTTGCAGTAACTATGCAGGGGGGTACCTTATATAATACCTCCTCCCACCACCAGAGTAAATTTGGAAAAAAACAAAAACTCACAATTAGGAAGGCCGCTTTGAGAAAACTCCCGGTGTAGGCCTATGGACTACCCACAGTTATTGTTGAGTATACGTAGGCACAGCTCAATCCCACCACTGAACACCAATTATGTTAGAAAACCCCCACTCCCACACCGGAAAGGGTGGTGGTAACGGGGTCTTTCCAGGACACACTGTGGTAGCTTGGCTCGAGTGGTCAGGAATCAGGCACCGTGCTAAGCATACGTCATACCCATACAATAACCATGCGTGCATCCGTTCCAAAAACGACTCTATACCGTAAAAAATTATGAAAATATCTTTCTTTATCTTCTTTTTCTCTTAGTTGCTGATTAAATAAATAAATAACACAATCACAATATACAAGGCTTTTTAAATAGTGCAGGTCAAATAAATACTGTCTTAATGATTCAATAAATAGGGGTGATCATAAATAATAAAGGCCTAAATATAAGTGCATTACATACAGGCAATTAAATATTCTGAGGCAATAAATACTGCAAACCAATAAATATTGTGCGACAATAAATACTGTGGAACAATAAATACAGTGAAGCAATAAATAGGTTAAATACAATAAATACAGTGCTCTCAATAAATAATTAAAAGCTGACAGTGACACTTATAGAATCAGATCACATTTGAGATTACTATGGGCTGATTTGGCCCAGGCACAGCTTGTGGGGATGTGGAAGGCTTGAGGGTGTCTACTCCCTGGCTTGGACAAGGCTGAGGCCTAAACTGAGGTAGATCAAGGGGGGAATACTAGAGACCTGGCTCTCTCAGTCTACACAACCCCTCTGAATTAGTCTCAGCTCACCCCTGGCACAGTCAAGCTGGTTCCAGCACCTCTCTAACCCCTAGAGTAGTCTCTTAGGATTCCACAGGGCCTTAGGCGCCCTCTATTCCACTTACTGCCCTTTTTCTGAAGCTCCGACGCCGCTGGAGTCGTGTCGACGCCGTGAGGCGGTTCCGGTTCGATGTCGGCGGCCCCGGCACAATGTCAGTTCTTGACGACGCCGGCAGGCGGTTCCGGATCGATGTCGGCGGCCTCGGCTCGATCTCGACCTCCGATTCGATGACGTCGGGCAGTCTTGGCTCGATGTCGACTTCGGGCGGCTCCGGTCCGATGGCGACCTCAGGTTCGATGACGTCGGCCGGCCTTGACTCGATGTCGATTTCCGGCGGCTCCGGAGTGCGATCCCCACTCCCGACCTCCGGTGCTCCTCTCCTCAGGTTCCGGCGACTCCGGAGTGCGACCTCCACTCCCGACCTCCGGCACGATTCTCTCAGGTTCCGGCGACTCCGGAGTGCGATCTCCACTCCCGACCTCCGGCACGCTTCACCTCGGTCTCCGTCGACTCCGGAGGGCGGACTTCACTCCCCCGTCGACGCCGCTCACTCGACCTCGGGTGACTTCCTCCTCGACCTCTGGTACTCTCCACGACCTCCGTCGGTGCCCTCTCTCGACCTCTGGCGGCTCCGGGTACGACGTCTGCTTTTCCAGTCAGCGCCGCTTCTCCACCTCGGGTTCCAGGTCTCAGGCTTCTCGACGTCGGACTCCAGGGAAACCAGTATCCAGGTCAGGATCTTGCTGTTCTTGGATTCTAAGGCCTGTTCCTGCTGTCCAGGTCCTTAAGATGGTTTTTCTTGCTTCTTCCCACACAGGGCTCCAGGCTGGGCTCAGTCAGTAGGGACTAGTATCAAGGGTGGGTTTATGGACCCCACTCCAGGCACAAGTTTCCACCCCTGCTGCCTCACTCCTTCCTCCTTCAGGTTTCTGCTGCTCACTCTTCACCAGTCAGGTGCCAACTGCCAGCTCCAACTGCCAACTCTCTGTCTTAGCTTCCCAACATTCTAAACCGCCTCCAACTGTCACAGGGCTCCAGAATGTTGCAGAAGGTTCTAGTAGGTTCCAGTGGGTGCTGGTGATGTCACAGGTGGCCACCATGTTGTGCTCCAGGCCCTCAGACAGAAGTTCCAGGGGTAGATAAAATGGCTCCCTGAATATGCAGCAACACTAAAAAATCTGGTGGTTCCCAAAAAGGAAAAATACCAACAGGGTTTGAGGCAAAAGTGGGACAAAATAAATAATGATGAGGAGGGACCACCCAAAGGGCTGTCAGGTCTAACACCGAGGTTCCCCTTTCGACATCCCAGTGGGGATAGGAAGAAATGACCTGAAAATCCACAACAAAGTATTCAGAAAGTGATCATTTCATCAGGTCTTACTCTCTGGCCTTTAAAGTACCTGTAAATACTACCTTGTTTTCTATACAATCCACAATATGGCTATTTCTGTACAATGTAAGTAGTATGTTTTACTGATAACCAATTGACTGGAAAAAAAACCATCAAATTCATAAGGATAAAAGTTGAGTTGAATTCAAGATCTTTGTGGGCAAGTTGTATAGAAATGCCAGCAAAGAACTTGGGAAGAGGGATCTGGTGGAATATGGTAGGGGTGGAATGTGATACTCACTAGTAGTCTGATGAACAGGCTGCGCAGTGGAAGGCCTTTAGCTGTTCAGATACAAAAGAAAGAAGCTGTATCATACTCAGTTCATATAATACTGAGTAACACTTGCTAAAGGAAGATATATGGCTGATACACACACTTATGACACATAGTTGAACCAGCAAAGAAGAGGGTGGGGTGATGGGTGGCATTTCATGCTCTAGAGGTCATGAGGATGCTTTGAGATCACTGCAGATACTGGCAAAGGCCCCTACCACTAAGGTTGCTGCTAGAGTTGTAAGGTGCCTCGTTGTCCTGTGTTACAATGCTCCCCCTCCCACCCCCAGCGGTTGCTGTCAAGGAATGACAGCTGCAGGAGGAGCTACCTAAGCTGTCATACACAGATCCCCCTGCAGCTGTCATTGCGGGGCAAAAGTCTCCAGTGGGATAAGAGTGGATGCCGCAGGAGCCGTGGACGTGCTTTACATCCTGAATGGACCATGTCATTCTGTGACAGCGGATACCCATAAGAAAATAGGACTCCAGAAAATGTGCTTGTATATCCATTTTCTAATAATGTTAATGACCCGGGAGGCAGGCAATATAGGGGCACATATTGCCTGTTCTCTTCTGCTCACCACCCCTAACACGAGTGACAAAGAAATAGACTATGATACCATCTGCCCAGGTCACTTGCACATTAGCAACACATCCAATGGAAAACTGAGTGAGGAGAGCTAATTGGAACCCTGGAAATGCAGTCAGCAATTACAGGTACTCATCCCCAGATGCAAATCTTCCTCCTAACCTTGGAGTCAGTCAAAATAATTATTTTCACTTACCCTCATTGAGCAGGGATCCTTGTGTACTAGGTCCATAAGTCAAGTGAGGGCCAATTACTAGCATGTTAGTCTGGATCTGAAGTCCAAAATGTTGAACCAGAAACATTGCAGAGAAAAATATAATAACTAAAAGTAACTCCATGGAGAAATAAAATACATCCCTGTTGCTGTCAACAAAATTAAACGCAAAAATACTCCAAGGTTTGAAGAGGAGCATTAGAGGCCTGAGTAGCCTCACGGAGTGTGGAAACCTGGGAGAGTTGATAGGGGTGGAGAGCATTAACCAGACGAAGAGCTGAAACCAACAGGAAAGTAACTTTATGGTTGGCAAACTGCAAAAAGTATGTAGAAAGCAGCAACATTGGCACAGATACATATATCTCTAAAAAGAGAGAAAAAACTGTTATTTGAAAGAAGAACACCCACATGCTATAATAAATTAACCAAAACTCCTGAGCTAATGGACTGGTTTTTCACCTCATGCCAGATCATGACTATGTAAGAGGTGATCTGGGAAGCAGAGGAGGAAGCATTAACCACCTTCAATGATCGATCAATGAGTAGGTTGCATAAGACTCACCACATTCCTGAAAGTTGATGCTTGCTCGTTTGTCCACAACAAGTAGCATCTGGCACAGAGCTGGCACAGATGAAGTATAGTCCTCTTCCAGCATGCAGCTCAAAATCTCTTTCCAAAATTCCTGCAAGAAAGACCAGCCAATGCGTTATTTGTATCATTAGCATTTATTAAGGCTTTATTTTCATAGATGAACAGTCATTCCCGGTGGGAGGGGTTTTGGACCTTAGGTCATGTGTCATTTTGTAAGTCCACCTCTCCTGGAGATGGGGCTACATTTGATTCTTCCCCTTCCGTATACCATTCCTTGCTGATGGTGTCCGAGGCAGATGCCTTGTATTACACTCATGTAGCACCAACCCCGTTTACTGCTGCAATCTGTGGCTCTGCATCCAAGGAGAATAAACACATTATTTGCAGAAAATGTGTGCAACATTTACTCTCCAAAAATCCTGCAAGTGAGCTGAACTTTGAAAATGATCTCATTATCTGCTGTTATCTTCATAGAACTATCTTTATCAATGTGCCAGAGTATGCAAAGCCATTGCTGGAAATGCAAGACCCTGTCGATATGAAATATTGGTGCCTGATGTATCATGGGGCAGATAGTAAATATTGGATGCAAATTGAGAAGCAATGTTTCGCAATATGACTCGTACCATTCAGTCTCATTTCAAACTGGCTATTTAGAAGAAGATGTAAAACCTCCTGCCTCATTAAAATGAATGACGTAGGATTTGATTAGCAATCTTCTCCGAATGCTGCCACGCTGGGAATGAGGACTGCATGGGACAACAGACCTCCATCCCAGCAGCAGAGGAAACAACCTTTACATCGCGTCTCGAACCACGCTGTGCTTAAAAACGTGGTCCAAACCACAAATGCATTTTTACAATGCATTCTTTTAAAAAGCAAGTCATTACAACAAGTGCCTTAAGGAAAGCGTTGTTGGCCTAATGTTGGACTTTAAATCCAACACTTTCCCTACTTTTGCGCACACTGGAGTTGGAATAGTAAATTGTACTATTCCAAAGTCACGCGCTTATCCGAAGGCAAGTCATCGTAACAACTTGTGTAGTTAAGGAATGCATTTTAAACATGCATTCGTGGTTCAGACCATGTTGTTAAGGCAGGCATGATAAATGCCTGCATGGTTCCCACATACATTCCCCTGCAGCAGAGGGAGCTTTACTAAAACATGCTTGTATGAGAGGTGGAGGATAATTAAGATCACCTGGGAAATCAGGAGTCTTTGGAGTTCTGCAATTTATATTTTCTACACTCCTAGTTAAATGACCCACCTTGTTTCACATCCTTCTCACTTACCTCATCAGTATTTCTATGGCGTAGTGCAATTTTATTGAGGAGCTGAGAGATTTGGATGCAGATGGCCTGTTCCTCAACATCAGATTCATGATCCATGTGACTAGAGCACTGTGAAAATGTGGAAAGCAAGAGAAGTAAAGTAACATGTATTTTCCAATCATTTTCACTATGTTTTCTCTCCTCATGGAGGGACACGAAATGTGAGAGTCAAAACATTACAACTTTCTAATCCAAGTTGTAAGCACAAGGAGAATCTCTTGGCTTAAATTCAAATGTGAAAGCAAAACTAATCACCTCAAACATGTAAATAAAAATGTATAAATGAGGTTATGCTCTCATGCTCTGCTCTGTAGAGTATAAATTATTCAGTAATTTGGCAGGGAAGGGTAGAGCGTACATATACTGCAAAAATATTGGTGGACTCACTTATAATATGTAAGCGTCTGATACATGGGACACTACACCTGAGACATTGCACCTCTGGCACCCTAAGGTAGTCTCTCATCCTTACCACATGGATTGGGCTGCTCATGCACCCTGCCTCCACCGCTTGATGGGGAAGTATGTGCTATATTATGGGACTTTTTACTCTCAATAAGGACAAAAGAATATCAGGAACTACATTTTTGGGAGGCAGTGTTGATATGAAATACTGATTTGAAATATATTTGTGCTACTTTGTGCAGGATTTGGTAGTTTGCCCTGTCAGGCATTTGAATGGTAAAGATAGGTATGGAACAGGATAATGCACTGTCAGTGAAAAGCACAGCATTTCAGTGCAGTAGCGGAATGCCCTTGTGCCCTGCCTAATCACCCAAGATATTTCTCAGTTAGCTCTGGTAAAGTCTAATGGTCAGTTGCCTCTCATAGGCTGCATTGTGTGGTGGGCCTCTGCACTGCCTGTGAGCACTGCTGTTGAGACGTGTGTGGATCCAGTGCCATTCCCACGGTGTCTGAGCATTTTTATTTCAGGTGCAAATGTAAGCAGATAGCTGGAGCAAGGGAGACCTTTAAAGAGAGCTAGGGAGAAAGACAAACTGGAGTGGAAGTGGGAGAACATTAGGCTCAAATGGAGAACATGGAATGTCAAGGCAGGCCTATGGGCTAAATAGAGGGACACAAGGTCTATATTCCACCACCAGGGGCAAATATAGAACACTGCAGATCAATATTACATGACATAGGAGCTACATCGGGGCAAAAGGGGGCTAAAAGATCCGGTTGCTGTTCCCTAACACATTCACTTAAAAAAATATCTGCCACTTACTTGCTCTTTGGTGAGGAGGTTGTACTTTTTGAGCGCATATTCAATCACAGCTCTTCCGTTCATATCATAATAACCTTTGGATGTTAAACTGGATATTAAACTTAAAGTAGCAAGAATAACCTATAATAAAGAAAAAATGGTAAGCATGTTTAGTGAGAAACCCTTTTGGCGTATAAATAGGATCAATTCCCACATTCTGGTGAGGGAGCAGCAAGGGAGTGTGAGGAAACCATACAATCTCTCCTTTCCTTTTGTTCACAGAGGATAGAAATATACATTTTGTTATGTGTGGAAAGCTAGTACCTTGATGCAGCCTTTTAAAAAATATTGGGAAAGGGTTATTAAGACACTTTGAGAATGAAACTGGAGTCAATTTAATTAAACTGTTTTTACAGAGTATCTGACCGAAGTGCGATTGAGGGAATATTCAAACATTCCAGGTAAATTACACCTTCTATAGGTTCCTGGGACTTGGTAAAAGATTGCAAAACATTGCAAAATATGTCCAGGTAGGTTACAATCAACAAATAACCTCTCAGGACCTGGTATTGATTACAAAAAATGAGACTGAAAAATAGTCTGTGGATTCCACTACTGTGGGAAGGAAAACAACCTAGAGTAGTCTGTGGGAAGAATGATGGCTGCTGTCTAACTCCACCTGCAGGATATAGCAAAGCTACACCACCCCCACACTGCCATCAGTTAACAAATGGGTTAAAAGTACTTAGAGTCCATTGTCCCACAACTTGTTGTTTGGTTGGTCCATATCACTTTCAAGAATTAATTTTGGCTCAAGACCGTAAATAGTCACAGTCTCCTGTGCCACCGTAGCAGGGTTAAAATTCACGTCCCTAATATGGTTCTGTATGCTGCATATTTGCACAAACTGGCCCCAGTGGCTTCAACCTCCAAAGAATACATCCATGTTTGATTTCTGTGATTCTAACGTTCCTAGCAGAGTCCTGCTTCTCATGTTTGTGGTTTAGTCTGCCAAGTATCTAAAGTCAACTGGGTTTATATCATGAGGTTAAAAATGACAAACCCAATAAACCCCCCAAAGATAATACATTAGAGACCCAGTTATGGAAATACAGGTTTTTGTTGATTATCAAAATAATATTACCTTTTCTATTTTCCTTCATGCCTATGTCCTGTGCTTGCTTACATGCTGACCATGGTGATGCTGTTATTGAAGATACCTGCTTTCTCAATGTCACTGACAATGGGCACATTGTGGACGTATATGGCGTCAAGAAAGTTACATATATTCCAATCTCTACAGGCAATACATCTTTTATATCACAATTAGACTTTTCAGATGTGCACACTGAATATTATCCTGCACTATTGATCCATGTTTGGTAAGATTTTGCTGAGTCATAGCCCAAATATCATTCTTGGAAGAGACCTTTGACTCATCAACAAAATATCTTACTCCCCGGTTGTTAAAAGTTTGAGCAAATATTATTATTCTAAACTTCAAACCCCCTGATTTGATCATCAACACTCTCCTCTTCAGTGAAGGGTATTAAAGACCAACTCAATGTGAAATACAGACCAAACACGGAGACAGCACACAAGAATTGTTTCTTAACACACATTTATTCAACAATTAGGGAACAGCGCCTAGGACAGTAAAACTAGGATATATCCACTTGGACAGGGAAACAATGGAACAGAGGATGCACTGAACAGACACACATGAATGGAGGTTACATGACCCAACACCTCCAGGAAGATTTGCCTTGGAGAAAATCAACAGACTGTGGTATGCATACCACTGCTATGAGTTCATGTAAGTAGAGAAAACTGCACTATCCAAAAAGTGCCAAACTTTAATTAGATTGAGTTGTTAGTTATGAAACTGCTTTAACACAGATTGCTTCACATATAATAGCTTGATGGTACCTTGCGATTGTCATCCTCAAGCACGTGACCAACAGCATCCAGATAAGAGGCACCTTCTGAATCTATGAAATAAAGCCATACACCAAACGTTCATAACACATAGATATTGTCTTTGTCTAGTAAGATCAAGATTAATAGATAAGTAGTTGAAGTTTCCGCTATCAACTGTGCTGACCACCCTGAGGGTCCTGTCTTTTACTTTTGGTTTGCGAGTCTGTGACTGTTAGTCCTATACAGCAGTTGGATAAAAGATCTCTGATAAAGTGCCCCTTTTTAGGGAGCCCGTTGGGTATTGCACCGCCAACCCAACGAGGAGCAGCTCATATGATGAAGTATGACACCTGAGAGGGTGTGTGAGGGCATTACGATCCAACAAATGGATTTTCAACTATAGACCCAACGTGGGCTTATTTGGAACCAACCCTCTGTAGACTCTGTGACTGTTATTAGAGGAACGGCATGACTCCACTTTTTCAAAACTGTTAGTCCTATGGACCTATCAATGCCTTCCTGTTCCACTGTACATGTCTGTGTCATCATGTCCCACTGAGTGTGTTTGTATCTTCCTGCTCCACATTTCATTGTCCCTTTTTATTCCTGTCCAGTGTCTATGTCAGGATCTCTGTTCACAGTGTCCCTGTCCCAATAATGGCTCACAATGGGAACAATTAACCGAAAAGACAGAGGTGGCATTGTTTGACCACTACTTTAATTTTTCAACACAATTCATGTTATTGAAGGTGATGGAAGGGAGGCTTGATCTTAAATTACAGTGCTCTACCAGAAACTATTCACAGTTAATATAGCTGAGGAATATGCAATTGAACTGATTTGCTCAGCGCTGCACCATGTTGGTTAAGTAAGGGAGTAAGTTGGGACTATAATTTAGGGCTCCAGATTCCATGACAAACATTTTAGTCCTTTAACTATTCTCCATGTCTACCTAAATCACACACTGCCACCTACCCACTGACAGTCTTACCAGTTTCAGCAAGAAGCTTGCAGAGCAGCTGTATTGTTACGGCACGGGACTCTGCACCCATCTGGATCAAGCTACTTTCAAAATATTTAAGGACCTCACTAGAGTGAGAATGGGCTGCAAGAGTAAAGTGAAGAGAATAAATAGACATAAATGAAAAATAACACAACATAAAATCATGCAAGGAGGAACTCAAAGCAGGGGAGCAGGTCATCAAGGCCAGATCTATGGAAATTCTTCAACTCATATCCAGGAGGTACGATATCAATGGTCTACAACATTTAATGATGTTCTTAGGAGCACATAGTACTCATGTGATTACTATACCTGTATATAGTAAACTGGACTCCATGTTCCAGTAAAAAGCCAACCAGTGCACTGGGAAGGGAGATAAAAACTGAAGCAATAGCAGATTTTAAGAAGATCAAGTTATGTGCAGGGCAGTGGACAGAAATTAATGTTTCTGAGGACCTGATCCCTAGTAAAGACCATAATATACATGCAGTATCACAAATGTATACATACATGCATTTTGGACCAACTCACCCAGTGACAGGATAATGGCTGTGGACACCTTGAGTGGTTCTTCCCTTTCATTGGAAATTCCACTTGAGGGTGTGCAGATCTGTCAATAACAAAGCAATATTAAAAAATACTGGAAGCTAGGCTATCTGAAAGCCAATCCCGTACATCCAGAGAGCAAATAACTTTCAGTGGGCGAATGACGGCATAAGAATTTGTCAGGCCTTGTGGGGCCATGATCCATAACGCGCTACAGCAAAATAAATTGCGTGGAAAACAGCATTAACTGGGAGTCCAATATTGGTGGAATTGCAAATCCTCAGTTACCCCTCTAAGATGGGCACCTTAGTTTCCTATGGTTTTTTTAATGGTTTGGAGACTCTGAAGCTTCACGAGATTGCAGCAGGTAGTCGTACGAAATGCTATTTAACACAGCTGGCACTAGTGTCGGTGTCAGCTATTCAAGGAAATCAAGGCGGACGCTGTTGTTGCAGTTCAACTTTTTTAATCTTTGGGGACGGTACATGAGTGCCCCCTTTCCATCCCGAGGTATCTGGCAGGCAAGGTGGGTTGCATACTTTTCAGAGCGGGCATCTTGTGTGCACTTTTTGCTCCTTTTGCATCCCAGGTTTCTGGTCGGCAGAGGTGGTAGCGAGTGTTTCTGTTGGTGCCTACATTGGGACCTTTTTCTGTTGGGTAAGTACTGAATTTCCTTTAATTGATGGCATTAATCAGATGTATATGATATATACTATTTATTATTATACTTATTGATTTATGACATGTGATGTTATTAAGCCTCTTTGTGTTCACCTTATAAGCATTGGGTTTCCTGTTGTTGGGAATGTCACAGAGAGTCCAGTAAATGTTATATAGTAAAATCTAGAAAATTGATTCTCCGAGATAAGCTTTGTTAGTGATTATGTCTCTGTTGTGAACCATTGTTATTAGGTAAAACATTTTTTTTTCAGGTCGCCATCTTTGGTGTACTACCGTGTGTCCGTACCCTTGTCAGGGCAATCCTTCGCTGTTACCTATTACAAGAGAAAGAGTTGCAGAGAGGTGGATTTATGAGTGGTTCCTGCTTAGTACCTCTCTACGCTGACAGTTCTGACAGAGTTTTGGGCATAATCTTCTTTCTTTGCATCCTTGATGCAAATTGGTTCATGTTTGATGAGACTCTGTGTGTTGGTCTGGCATGAATCACACTGAAATTTGTCATGTATTGGGAAAAATGTTTAAAAATGTTATGGTGGGAAGGAAAAGTACAAGGCCATGAGAAGTTCCACCATCTCTGACTACCGGATGACCCAAACCAATATAATATGGAAGCTCACATCTGGGTTGTACGCCTGAGCAGATTTTCATGTTTCGTTTTGGACATTTGCTACCATTTGGTGATCCTGGGTCTACGTGTGGGGATCTAGGTCACAGTAGGGAATACCTGGTGGTGAATAAGTGAGGATCCCACACTACCAAGTAGCGGTTTGAAGGCAACCTGCTCTGATTACTTTTGAGAGGCATGACTCCTGCCCTGGTTACATTGAAAAATGCAAATGGCACATGCTCTATTTTCAGTTGCTGAGATTGCACTTAACAAGGCTTTTTATGGATTATAATTCAATATTTTTTCGCAAATGTTCTCCTTTAAAAACACTCTTGCTATAAATTGAAACAATCTGGGGCTTTTATTTGTTACAATATGTTACATAGGAAATGACTGTTGTTTCCCACTGAGATACTTTTGTATATCCTCATGGATATACTTACCAGGTGATGCAGGGCTGCAAGAATAGTTGGCACAGTTCCATTCAGGGCTCTGCAACTCTTAGTAACAGCTGCCTGCATGCATAACTCAAGGGTCTGTAAGGAGATAAGAAAATTAGGATGAGGCCAAAGGGCAATTTGAGGAAATGGTGATGGTCAGTGGTGAGTTACAAACTTTTTTAAAGTGTAAATTTTGTATGAATGCCAGAGTGATTTTGTGTGTGAATGAGCTCTCTTGTGTTCTAATTCTAAATAGACATTACCACAAGTAGATTTTGACAGATGATCATTCATAGGTTTAATTACTTCTGCATTGGTTTGTCTGTTTTCTTGACTCGCTGTGCTTCACATAGTAGTGTTCTCTGTTGGCATTAGATGTTGGATTGTGGTCTATCAAGCAACCATAACCGAACATATGAGGCATTTAACTGGGGCATGCCCTAACACGTAGCTTAGAATCACTACTTGTCATTGTAGGCCTTGTATTCTTAGCCACTGTTGCTGATGGCCCTTGTCTCGGTTGTCCTAGTTCTCTTGGTGGTTCTAGTTCTTGTGGTTGTCTGCTGCTCCTGCTTCTTATGGCACTGTTGTCTAGATCCACTTTGCCATCTTAGTCCCTTCCTCCCTGGTCTTGGTCTTCCTGTTCCTGGTCCTCATGCTGGTCTTGATCTTGATGGCACTAATTAGTGTTGTTGCTCTCTCTTTCCTTTTTTCAAATCCTCATTCTGCCTTTCCTACTCCTGTACCTAGTCCACCTGATGCTTCTTCTCATGAATCTCTTGATGGTTGTGTCCTGATCCTCCTGGTCATGGTCCATCAATTCTCTTGGTGAACCTGGTAATCCTAGTGCTCCTGGTCTTCTTGGTTGCCCTTGTCCTTCTACTCATCCTGGTCATTCTCCTCTTCCTGGTCTCCCACCTGCAGGCTTTCATCTTCATGCTCCTGGTTTACCAAGTCTTCCTTTTCATAGTTACCTTAATGTTTGTGTCGATTTTCATGCTCTTCTTTTTTCTAGATCTCTTCCTCCTGAACATCCTCTTACTCTTCTTTCCCCTCTGCCACCTCGTAGTTTTCCTCAAACTAATCCTCCTGGTCTTCATCTACATATTCTTGGTCATAGTCTTCTGGGTATTGTTCATTGTTCATAAGTGGCCCTCATCCTCCTGAGACCCTCCTACTGTTGGTAAATATTATCTTCACCATGGTGCTTCTTGCTGTGCCAGTCCTAGTTGTTCTTCCTTTTGATCCCAGTCCTGCTGGTCCTCATGATCTTCCTTGTCCTTAGGCTTGTGGTCCAGCTAGTCCTGGTCATTCTCATCCTGGTACTTCTGGTGCTATTCCTCCTAGCGGTGCTGGTGTTGGCTCTCATGATGGACATGGTGGTGACTGTTGTTCTGGACCTCCTGACCTCCTATTTCTCTTCTTGTTCCTCCTCCTCTTTCTGGTCTTCCTCCTCCTAGATTTACTCTTTTTTCTCCTACTTCTTGGAAGTCCTTTTCCTTGTCCTCCTGGTCTTGATCCTCTCGGTTTTCCTAGTTCTTGGGCATGGTATTGGTCCCTTGTTGGTTCTAGTGTTCCAAATCCTTCTGGTGGCCCTGGAGTTCCAAAACTTCATGGGTGTCTTTTTTTTAATGGAGTTTTATATAGCGTGAACTTGACCCGGCATCGGGTATCAGAGCGCTTTACATAGCACCAGTTGCTTAACATGAGGACACATTCCTTTTTTTAGGCACGGGGAGATTAAGTGATTTGCCCAGAATCACAGGATGTTCAGCGTAATTGCTGAAACTCGAACCCGGTTCCCCAGATTCTAGGTCGACCGCCCTAGCAGGTAGGCCAACTCCTGTCCCCACTTGACCCCCTACTAGTCATCCTCATGGTCATCTTCCTTCTCCTCATCCTGTGTGCGGTATTGGTTGTGGTCTAGGTTTTCCTTGTGGACATGGTCTTCTTCTTCTGGTGGTCCTCGTCCTCCAGATAGTCCTCCTTTTCTACTTGCCCATCCTTCTCCTCCTTTTTGGCCTTCTGGTTCTTGTCCTTCTGGTCTTCCTCTTTCTACTTCTCCTTCTGGTTTTACTGAGCCTCCTCTTTGTCTTGGGCTCACTGATCCTCATGTCCTGGTGGTCCCAGTCATCCTGGTCGACTTGGTCTTTGGGTGTGTGATCCTCCAGGTCTTTCTCATGGTCCTCTTGCTAGTGATTTCTCTTCATTCTCCTAGACATCCAGTTACTTGTGTTCTTAATCCTGCTGGTGGACCTGGTCCTCCTCCTCCATTCATTCCTCCTCATCTGTGTGACCTCCTCTTCATTCCCCTGGTTCTCCCTCTTCATCCCAGAGGACATTTTGGTATCTGCCTGCTTCTCCAAGTGCTCCACTCCCCACAATATATTCTCATGCAAAGTCAATCAGATTACCCTGCAGCTAGAAGGCACGCTGAAATGTAGCACGGGTAGATGGGCACTATTGAAAGGAAATTAGCCCCTTGTTTTCTGTTAGATAGTACAATACAGTATTAATTGGAGTGCTCCTCTAAGCCCTGGATCTTGGTGCCACTGCACCTGTTTCACTTTTAACATTTGTGGACTGAGGTTCCTCAATGTCCCTCTTGCAGCCCTGCACACTGTGAACCAAGGGAGTACAGAGGTGCCTAAATGTGGGAGCATTTGCTTATGAGAATCTAAGGTAACTTGGAGGCAGGAGCTGCAGCACAAAAGGTGTGTGCTTAAAAACTGTTTTAGGAACACATTTAGCTTCACCGATGCTAATGAGGAGAATGCTCACCTACAGTGAAGACTCAGAAGACTCATTGGAAAAATGGCCTCAAATTAAGTGCGTGGTCAGTATGTCTTACACCAAACTTTTGTGATTTGTTTTTGGTTTGTAGCTGGCTTTCAAATATTTATTTCAAGTGAAGTCTGTCAAAAGAAGGCCTGGTAAGGAAATTTGAACATCTTGCACTATGAACTGTAAGTGATCAGACCCAGCATAAACTGGCCGATTTAGAGCATCAGCACTGATCTTTTATTCTAATGCCTCTACAAACAATATTTCTGTGGACATGAAAATTGGAAGATTCAAGAAGTAATGATCCCAATAACGTTTCCACAAAGCTCCACGTCTCTCCTGCTTTTTCAGCAAATACAGTTTGAACCCCAGTAACTGTGGACTATTTTCCTTTGCTAATGTTTTTTTTAAATTTCAAATACCAACCAAAAGTAGTATTCAATAATGCCAACAAATTATTGATTACCAACATGATACAGTTCCAGGGCCCCTCTTAAAATGACTTTGTTTTACCTGTATATTCGGTCACCAGGACTGTAATGCAAAGTCAATGTGCTCGTTAGTGAAGGTCATTTAAAAACGTCCTTGTGGTATCCAACTTGTATTTCATAGGGTGTAAGCAGCCCCTCAGACTAGAGGAGATACAATGTCCCTCTGTAGGTTCTAAATGGTCACTGAGGCTTCAGTATGCCTCATAGCTGCTCAGGACCTATCTCTGGGCTCTAGTGACTGAACATTTGCCGTTCTGTTGTGATTAACGCACCAGTTTGGGGCGTTAATATGCTTGATTTCACTTAGACTTACCCAGTATCACAACAAGTGGAAAAAAGTGCAGCAAGGTTGATGTTTATTTAAATTCTAGCACAATTGTTTGGTTAACATTTTTCCTTTACTTTTATTTTTTTAATTCTTGTATTATAAAAATAAACATAAACCTTGCATCAGAATCATCGCGGCATACATGACATTTAGATCGACATATAGAAATGTCTTGAAGACATAGCACTTTAAAGCCTCCCAGTGTCCACCCCTCCTGCAAAATAAATGGGCCCTAACCGAAAATCACCTGGCACAGGGCACTGTAATATATACATTATGATGTATGTGGATCAGTTCTATAAGCCATCCAGGCCCCCCCTTTACCATTTGCGTGGGCATCCCCTGATACTCTGATACACTGTGCGTACAGCTTGCTGGCAGCAGTCCAAATCATTCTTCCAGGCGTGTACCGTCGGGGTTAACCTGGCACCCGGCGCTCGAGAAATATTGCGCTTTGCCACCGCTCTCGCAGTGGCCAGCCAAGTCGTGGCCCATGTGGGCCAAACTACCTCACCTGGCACCCCCAGGATATGCCACCTCGCGTCTAGCGGTACCTGCTCTCCCACCACGGTTGCCATCTATTGGGCAACCTGTCTCCAGAACGTTTGAATCTTAGGGCACTCCCATCGTATATGGAAAAACTTTCCTGTTTCCCCGCAGCCTCTCTGTTGGAAATACTCCACTCCCACACCGGAAAGGGTTGGTGGTAACGGAGTCTTTCCAGGACATACAGTGGTAGCTTGGCTCGAGTGGTCAGGAATCAGGCACCGTGCTAAGCATACGACATACCCATACAATAACCATGCGTGCATCTGTTCCAAAAACGACTCTACACCGTAAAAATTATGAAAATATTTCCCTTTATCTTCTTTTTCTCTTAGTTGCTGATTAGATAAATAAATAACACAATCACAATATACAAGGCTTTTTTAAATAGTGCAGGTCAAATAAATACTGTCTTAATGATTCAATAAATAGGGGTGATCATAAATAATAAAGGCCTAAATATAAGTGCAATACATACAGGCAATTAAATAATCTGAGGCAATAAATACTGCAAACCAATAAATATTGTGCATCAATAAATACTGTGGAACAATAAATACAGTGAAGCAATAAATAGGTTAAATACAATAAATACAGTGCCCTCAATAAATAATTAAAAGCTGACAGTGACACTTATAGAATCAGATCACATTTGAGATTACTATGGGCTGATTTGGCCCAGGCACAGCTTGTGGGGATGTGGAAGGCTTGAGGGTGTCTACTCCCTGGCTTGGACAAGGCTGAGGCCTAAACTGAGGTAGATCAAGGGGGGAATACTAGAGACCTGGCTCTCTCACTCTACACAACCCCTCTGAATTAGTCTCAGCTCACCCCTGGCACAGTCAAGCTGGTTCCAGCGCCTCTCTAACCCCTAGAGTAGTCTCTTAGGATTCCACAGGGCCTTAGGCGCCCTCTATTCCACTTACTGCCCTTTTTCTGAAGCTCCGACGCCGCTGGAGTCGTGTCGACGCCCTGAGGCGGTTCCGGTTCGATGTCGGCGGCCTCGGCACAATGTCAGTTCTTGACGACGCCGGCAGGCGGTTCCGGATCGATGTCGGCGGCCTCGGCTCGATCTCGACCTCCGATTCGATGGCGTCGGGCAGTCTTGGCTCGATGTCGACTTCGGGCGGCTCCGGTCCGATGGCAACCTCAGTTTCGATGACGTCGGCCGGCCTTGGCTCGATGTCGACTTCCGGCGGCTCCGGAGTGCGATCCTCACTCCCGACCTCCGGTGCTCCTCTCCTCGGGTTCCGGCGACTCCGGAGTGCGACCTCACTCCCGACCTCCGGTGCTCCTCTCCTCAGGTTCCGGCGACTCCGGAGTGCGATCTCCACTCCCGACCTCCGGCACGCTTCACCTCGGTCTCCGGCGACTCCGGAGGGCGGACTTCACTCCCCCGTCGACGCCGCTCACTCGACCTCGGGTGACTTCCTCCTCGACCTCTGGTACTCTCTACGACCTCCGTCGGCGCCCTCTCTCGACCTCTGGCGGCTCCAGGTACGACGTCTGCTTTTCCAGTCAGCGCCGCTTCTCCACCTCGGGCTCCGGGTCTCAGGCTTCTCGACGTCGGACTCCAGGGAAACCAGTATCCAGGTCAGGATCTTGCTGTTCTTGGATTCTAAGGCCTGTTCCTGCTGTCCAGGTCCTTAAGATGGTTTTTCTTGCTTCTTCCCACACAGGCTTCAGGCTGGGCTCAGTCAGTAGGGACTAGTATCAAGGGTGGGTTTATGGACCCCACTCCAGGCACAAGTTTCCACCCCTGCTGCCTCACTCCTTCCTCCTTCAGGTTTCTGCTGCTCACTCTTCACCAGTCAGGTGCCAACTGCCAGCTCCAACTGCCAACTCTCTGTCTTAGCTTCCCAACATTCTAAACCGCCTCCAACTGTCACAGGGTTCTGGAATGTTCTGGAAGGTGCTAGTAGGTTCCAGTGGGTGCTGGTGATGTCACAGGTGGCCACCATTTTGTGCTCCAGGCCCTCAGACAGAAGTTTCAGGGGTAGATAAAATGGCTCCCTGAATCTGCAGCAACACTAAAAA
Source organism: Triturus cristatus (assembly GCF_964204655.1). Classification (NCBI taxonomy): domain Eukaryota; kingdom Metazoa; phylum Chordata; class Amphibia; order Caudata; family Salamandridae; genus Triturus; species Triturus cristatus. The sequence continues at coordinate 90,878,371 of NC_140582.1, forward strand.
GTCTGGTGGTTCCCAAAAAGGAAAAATTCAAACAGGGTTTGAGGCAAAAGTGGGACAAAATAAATAATGATGAGGAGGGACCACCCAAAGGGCTGACAGGTCTAACACGCGTCCCCCCCAGCTGAAAGTGGGGAGAGCTACCCAACCCCTTGGGAGTTCTCATCACTAAGGCGGAAATACCTTGAGAGACTGTCTGCATTGGCGTGGTCCACTCCAGGCCGATGTTCCACCTGAAAGTCCATTCCCTGTAGGGAGATAGACCACCTCAACAACTTGGGATTCTCCCCCTTCATCTGCATCAGCCAACGAAGGGGTCTGTGGTCGGTCTGAACCAGGAAGTGCGAGCCAAACAGGTATGGCCGCAACTTCTTCAGAGCCCATACCACTGCAAAGGCTTCACGCTCTATTGCACTCCACTTCTGTTCCCTGGGAAGTAGTCTCCGGGATAGGAAGACCACGGGTTGATCAAGACCCTCTTCATTGAGTTGCGATAACACTGCCCCAATGCCATGTTCTGATGCATCCGTCTGGACAATGAACTCCTTGGAAAAGTCTGGGGCCCTTAAGACCGGGGCCTCGCACATGGCTTTCTTCAATCTCACAAAGGCCTGCTGACAAGCCTCCGTCCAGACTACCCGTCGAGGTTGTTTCTTGGACGTGAGCTCCGTGAGGGGGGCTACGATGGTACCGTACCCCTTCACGAAGCGGCGGTAGTATCCCGTGAGGCCCAGAAAAGCTCGGACCTCAGTCTGTGTCTTGGGGGGTTCCCAGGCCATGATGGCCTCGATCTTCACCTGGAGGGGTTGCACCGCTCCCCTACCCACCAAGTGTCCAAGGTACACCACCGACCCCTGCCCGATCTGGCACTTGCTGGCCTTGATCGTCAATCCAGCTTGTCTCAGGGCCTGGAGAACAGCTTGCAGGTGACGCAAGTGATCCTCCCAGCTGTTACTGAAGACGGCTATGTCATCCAGATAAGCAGCAGAGAAACTCTCCATTCCGGTGAGGATCTGGTTTACCAGGCGCTGAAACGTGGCAGGTGCGTTCTTGAGCCCAAAGGGCATCACACAGAACTGGTAGTGGCCATTGGGCGTGGAGAAGGCTGACCTTTCCCTTGCTCCATCAGTCAAAGAGATCTGCCAGTACCCAGAAGTAAGGTCAAAGGTACTTAGATATTGGGCAGCTCCCAGCCGGTCAATCAATTCATCCGCCCTAGGGATCGGATGAGCATCAGTTTTGGTCACTGAATTCAGTCCCCGGTAGTCCACACAGAACCTCAGTTCCGGTTGGGCACCCGGTGGTGCAGCTTTTGGTACTAGTACCACCGGACTGGACCAGGGGCTGCTAGAAGGTTCGATCACTCCTAGCTCCAGCATCTTAGTGACTTCACTATGAATGCTGGCCTTCACCTTGTCTGACATCCGGTAGATCTTGGACTTCACAGGTGGGCTGTCTCCTGTGTCGACATCATGGACGCACAGGTGAGTCCTACCCGGGACAAGGGAGAACAACGAAGAGTACTGTCCCAGGACCTGGCGACAGTCCTCCTGCTGTTCAGGAGTTAGAGATGGGGAGAGAATCACTCCCTCCACCGACCCATCCTTCTCTTGAGACGCAAACAAATCAGGGAGAGGCTCGCTTTCCACGTCCTCTCCTCCGTCAGTCACCATCATCAAGATGACTTCGGGCCTCTCGTGGTGGGGTTTGAGGCGGTTGGCGTGCAGCACCCGTAGGGGCTGACGAGGGGTCTTCAGGTCCACCAAGTAGGTAGCCTTACCCTTCTTCTCCAACACCTCAAAGGGTCCTGACCAGCGATCCTGGAGGGCGCTAAGCTCTCCCGGTTCGATCACCCACACCTTCTGGCCAGGCTCCAACTCCACCGGATGAGCATTGTGGTCATACCACGCCTTCATCACTGCTTGGCTGGCTTCCAAGTTGTCAGAAGCTTGCTTCCACAACTTAGCCATTTGGCTCCGGAAGGCCAGCATGTAGCTCACCACGTCCTGGGGAAGCTTTCTGGGAGTTCTTTCCCATCCGTCTCTCACCAGGTTGAGAGGTCCACGTACAGGGTGCCCATACAGAAGCTCGAAGGGGCTGAAGCCCACTCCCTTCTGTGGCACTTCCCTGTAGGAAAAGAGTAAACAGGGTAGGAGGGCGTCCCATTTCCTCCGCAGGCTTTCAGGCAGACTTCTGATCATGCCCTTCAAGGTTTTGTTAAACCTCTCCACCAGACCATTGGTCTGGGGGTGGTAAGGAGTTGTGAACCGGTAGGTCACTCCACACTCCTTCCACATGGCCCGCATGTACGCTGACATGAAGTTGGTCCCCCTGTCGGACACAACTTCCTTGGGAAAACCCACTCGGGTAAAGATTCCCATCAGGGCCCTAGCCACAACAGGTGCTGTTATGGTCCTCAGAGGTATTGCCTCTGGGTACCGTGTGGCATGATCCACCAGGACCAGGATAAACCTGTGACCAGCTGACGTTGGCGGATCTAACGGACCCACAATGTCGATGCCCACCCTTTCAAAGGGGGTGCTAACGACAGGAAGTGGTTCCAGGGGAGCTTTCAGCTTCACCCCTGTTTTCCCACTGGCTTGGCAAGACACACATGTCCGGCAGTAGGTATCGGACGACACTTCCATCTGAGGCCAATAAAAGTGTGGGACAAGACGGGCGAAGGTCTTGTCTTGCCCCAGGTGTCCTGCCAATGGTATCTCGTGAGCCAACTCCAGAAGGAAGGCTCGATAATGTTGAGGGACTACCAAGGCTCGTGACGATCCGTGTAGGGGTGCCTTGGGTTCACTGTAGAGGAGGCCATCCTCCCAGTAAACACTGTAGTTCCCTTCAACGTTCCCTGCTGCCTGGGCTTTGGCCTGTCGCCTCAGCCCCTCAAGGGTAGGGCACTCCCTCTGGCCCTGGCAGAATTCCTCCCTGGACGGGCCTCCCTCCACGTGCCACTCGGCCGGGATGGGTAGGTCCTCCAGTTTGGTAACGTCCCCCACCGCAGACTCCTGGTCCACCACCTCCGGTGGCCTATCCGTCCTACGGGGTGCGGACGCCGAGGCAGGCTCCTCCTGTCCTCGGTTCTTCCCTTGACTGGCAGCTGGCTGGGCCTTTGGTCCAGGCTCCAGCCGAAACGAACTCCCTCTCCGGGTAGTCGCGGACCTTGTGCTGACACAGGCCCAGTCAGGTGTACCCAGCATCTCAGTATGAGTCCGGTATTCCACCTCCTTCCAAGCGTTGTGCTCCATGTCATTCCCCAGTAGACAATCGACTGGCACGGCAGGGCTTACGGCAACTCGAAGTGAACCTGCAACCTCCCTCCATTCAAAGGGAACCTCGGCCACTGGATAGTGGCCTGTTCTGCCGTCAGCCATCGCGGCTGGGTGGAGTACATCGGGAATTACCTGCTCTGGAGACACCAGTTGACTACGTACCATAGTCATACTGGCTCCTGTGTCTCTCAGAGCCTGCCGTCTTTGGCCGTTGATGGTGACCCACTGCCCATACTTTACGGTATTTGCGGGCACCTGGATCTTAGGAACCATCTCCCGTTCTCCCAGGGACACTAAAGTGACACCCGCCCACTCCCTTCCCTTAGTTAAGGGCATCTCCTCCCCGAGCACTACACTAGCTACTCCGGGGTCTTTCCTCCAATGGGAGGGGGTGGTCGTTTCAAGCACTTCGGATCTCCTTTATAGTGTCCAACGCCACCGCACTCGTAGCAATGGACAACCCTTGGCTGCTGACTCTGGCCAGGATTAGGGTTTCTGGGTGGGTTAGCCCTAGGGGTGAATCCTGTTCCCTTCCCTTGGAAGTTATTTTGGGGGCCTTTGGAGAACTCCTTTTTCTTTTCCCCTCCCTCTTTCTTCTGAGGGGCGCCCTGTCCGGCCTTTTGAGTATCCCCTCCAGTCCCCCTTGTGGACACCCGGGTACTAGCCCAAATGTCCGCCTCCTCAGCAAGCTTCCGGGGACTGGTCAGCTTGCTATCCACCAGGTGTTGACGCAGTTCAGGGAAACATTTCTCAAGCAGGTGTTCCTTCAGTACTAGGTCAAACAACCCCTCGTAGTTCCTCACTTCACTGCCCTGAATCCAACCCTCTAGTGCCTTCTTTGCATAGTCCAGGAAGTCCACCCAATTCTGTGTGCCCAGTTTGTGACTACCCCTGAACTTCTGTCTGTACTTTTCGGGTGTTAGTCCAAACTTTCTTATGAGCGCCAGCTTCATGGTGGGGTAGTGGGTCTGCTCATCCTCCTCGAGGGCCAATAATGCATCCCTACCAGCTGGAGGCATGTACTTGTACAATCCCCCTCCCCAGTACTTCTCTGGAACCCCATGGGCCCTTAACGAGACCTCATAGGCCGCTAGCCACTTGGCGATATCGTCACCCACCCCATAGCTAGCTACTATGTCCTTTGGCAGGTAGGGTTTGGGTTCCCTGGTGTACTCTCGTTCTTCGCTGCCACCGTTAGGTACAGGGTGTGCCCCGATTCTCAGGATCTGAAGATCTATCTCTTTCAGCCTTATCTCATGAGCCATCCTCTGTTCCTCCTTCTCCTTCTCCAGCCTTGCTAAGTCCCATGTGAGCTGTCTTTTCTCCTTCCGGTCTGTTAACTCCACTTCAGACAAGCCACCGCTAGAGGCACTGCTGCCCTTCCTGGAAAGTGTCCTGGGCCCCGCTGACAGGTTCCCCACCTCAGGTTGGTACAAACCAGCTCCCTCACTGTCGGGCTCTCTATCCCTGTCCTCCTCCTCAGCCTTGCTTTCTCGGCGTGCCTCCTCCCAAGCCCTTAAGCTGGTTTGGAGTGCACCCTTCTTTGCTCCTGGGGGACAATACACCCCCTCCCGCTGGCAAAACTCCCTGAGTTGGGCCACAGTGTACGTTTCTAAATTCTCCAGTACAAACTCCATCTTGCCCACTCAGGTCAGAGGACAGTTATTTGCAGTAACAATGCAGGGGGGTACCTTATATAATACCTCCTCCCACCACCAGAGTAAATTTGGAAAAAACAAAAACCCACAATTAGGAAGGCCGCTTTGAGAAAACTCCCGGTGTAGGCCTATGGACTACCCACAGTTATTGTTGAGTATACGTAGGCACAGCTCTATCCCACCGCTGAACACCAATTAATGTTGGAAATACTCCACTCCCACACCGGAAAGGGTTGGTGGTAACGGAGTCTTTCCAGGGCATACAGTGGTAGCTTGGCTCGAGTGGTCAGGAATCAGGCACCGTGCTAAGCATACGACATACCCATACAATAACCATGCGTGCATCCGTTCCAAAAACGACTCTACACCGTAAAAATTATGAAAATATTTCCCTTTATCCTCTTTTTCTCTTAGTTGCTGATTAGATAAATAAATAACACAATCACAATATACAAGGCTTTTTTAAATAGTGCAGGTCAAATAAATACTGTCTTAATGATTCAATAAATAGGGGTGATCATAAATAATAAAGGCCTAAATATAAGTGCAATACATACAGGCAATTAAATATTCTGAGGCAATAAATACTGCAAACCAATAAATATTGTGCATCAATAAATACTGTGGAACAATAAATACAGTGAAGCAATAAATAGGTTAAATACAATAAATACAGTGCCCTCAATAAATAATTAAAAGCTGACAGTGACACTTATAGAATCAGATCACATTTGAGATTACTATGGGCTGATTTGGCCCAGGCACAGCTTGTGGGGATGTGGAAGGCTTGAGGGTGTCTACTCCCTGGCTTGGACAAGGCTGAGGCCTAAACTGAGGTAGATCAAGGGGGGAATACTAGAGACCTGGCTCTCTCACTCTACACAACCCCTCTGAATTAGTCTCAGCTCACCCCTGGCACAGTCAAGCTGGTTCCAGCGCCTCTCTAACCCCTAGAGTAGTCTCTTAGGATTCCACAGGGCCTTAGGCGCCCTCTATTCCACTTACTGCCCTTTTTCTGAAGCTCCGACGCCGCTGGAGTCGTGTCGACGCCCTGAGGCGGTTCCGGTTCGATGTCGGCGGCCTCGGCACAATGTCAGTTCTTGACGACGCCGGCAGGCGGTTCCGGATCGATGTCGGCGGCCTCGGCTCGATCTCGACCTCCGATTCGATGGCGTCGGGCAGTCTTGGCTCGATGTCGACTTCGGGCGGCTCCGGTCCGATGGCGACCTCAGTTTCGATGACGTCGGCCGGCCTTGGCTCGATGTCGACTTCCGGCGGCTCCGGAGTGCGATCCTCACTCCCGACCTCCGGTGCTCCTCTCCTCGGGTTCCGGCGACTCCGGAGTGCGACCTCACTCCCGACCTCCGGTGCTCCTCTCCTCAGGTTCCGGCGACTCCGGAGTGCGATCTCCACTCCCGACCTCCAGCACGCTTCACCTCGGTCTCCGGCGACTCCGGAGGGCGGACTTCACTCCCCCGTCGACGCCGCTCACTCGACCTCGGGTGACTTCCTCCTCGACCTCTGGTACTCTCTACGACCTCCGTCGGCGCCCTCTCTCGACCTCTGGCGGCTCCGGGTACGACGTCTGCTTTTCCAGTCAGCGCCGCTTCTCCACCTCGGGCTACGGGTCTCAGGCTTCTCGACGTCGGACTCCAGGGAAACCAGTATCCAGGTCAGGATCTTGCTGTTCTTGGATTCTAAGGCCTGTTCCTGCTGTCCAGGTCCTTAAGATGGTTTTTCTTGCTTCTTCCCACACAGGCTTCAGGCTGGGCTCAGTCAGTAGGGACTAGTATCAAGGGTGGGTTTATGGACCCCACTCCAGGCACAAGTTTCCACCCCTGCTGCCTCACTCCTTCCTCCTTCAGGTTTCTGCTGCTCACTCTTCACCAGTCAGGTGCCAACTGCCAGCTCCAACTGCCAACTCTCTGTCTTAGCTTCCCAACATTCTAAACCGCCTCCAACTGTCACAGGGTTCTGGAATGTTCTGGAAGGTGCTAGTAGGTTCCAGTGGGTGCTGGTGATGTCACAGGTGGCCACCATTTTGTGCTCCAGGCCCTCAGACAGAAGTTTCAGGGGTAGATAAAATGGCTCCCTGAATCTGCAGCAACACTAAAAAGTCTGGTGGTTCCCAAAAAGGAAAAATTCAAACAGGGTTTGAGGCAAAAGTGGGACAAAATAAATAATGATGAGGAGGGACCACCCAAAGGGCTGACAGGTCTAACACTCTCACACACTGTTCTGAAGAGCAGTGGACCATATGGAATTGCGCAGACCGTGAGGTGTATGATCTGTGGAGAATACGGAGCTGGATCAGCCTAAATCTGGCCCTAATAGCTATATCTCTGGGGTATTGCATGGCGTCCCTCCAGTCATCGTCTTCCAGGGGGCCAACATCCGATTCCCACGCCTCCCGCAGGGGCCCCAGGCAGTCAGGGGTATTATTTGTATGTTTTAGGTCGAGCCTAGAGCAGCGCATGTGCTGTGCTCTGGCGAGACTTTTAGTAAGGGCTTCAGAAAATGGTACCACTGTGGCTTAGAGCTTGAGTGCATGTGCGCGGGTACGCGCTTACAAGCAGAGGCGCCATATGCTTTCCAGTCTCGTCATGGGTCACAGGCCCTGGCTGTTCTTACCGCCCTCTGCATTCCGCAGACCTTCTCCAGCCTGCTCTTTCCCCCCTCGACCCCTCCCTTTGGACAGGGAGGAGGGCAACTGCTCCTTTTTGCAAGCCTCATCACTATTCATGCCATGGAGGTTTGTCAATAGGGCATGAACAGTGCATTTCATTTCTTGAAAACAAGTGTCCCTGTCTCCCTTTCTACTCTAGGCTGCTCACTCCTCTGCCCCCCACCTCTAGGCTTCAAGGTCAGAGTCTGCCAGCAGCTTCACTCTGCAGCTCTTCTCTCCTCCTTCTCCCCCCCCCTTTTTTAGAGTGGAGGGGAAGGGAGGCTGGGTCCATTGCAAGCTTCTCAACCAGCAGCCTTAGGTATGTTATAGAAGCGGCCACTTTACCCTTAATACGTAGTGCTTACCCCCTCTGCCCCCCGCTCTGTCCTAAAACTTATCATCAGGTTCAAAGCTCGCCGTGCTTACCCCCCTGCCTCCCGCTCTGTCCTAAAACAGATCATCCGGTTCAAAGCTCACCGTGCTTGCCCCCGCTCTGTCCTGACACTTATCATCAGGTTCAAAGCTCGCCGTGCTTACCCCTCTGCCCCCCTCTCAGTCCTAAAACTGATCATACGGTTCAAAGCTCGCCGTGCTTACCCCCTTGCCCCCCGCTCTGTCCTAACACTTATCATCAGGTTCAAAGCTCTCCATGCTTACCCCCTCTGCCCCCGCTCTGTCGTAACACTTATCATCAGGTTCAAAGCTCGCCGTGCTTACCCCCATGCCACTCGCTCTGTCCTAACACTAATCATCAGGTTCAAAGCTGGCCGTGCTTACCCCCTGCCCCCGCTCTGTCTTAACACTTATCATCAGGTTCAAAGCTCGCGGTGCTTACCCCCCTGCCCCCGCTCTGTCCTAGCACTTAGCAACAGGTTCAAAGCCCGCCGTGCTTACCCCCCTGCCACTCGCTCTGTCCTAACTCTAATCATCAGGTTCAAAGCTGGCCATGCTTACCCCCTGCCCCCCGCTCTGTCCTAAAACTTATAATCAGGTTCTAAGCTCGGGGGGGGCGTGGCTTAGCAGCCAACGGGCATGGACGCGTGAGCGAAGAGCTCCGCATCCCGCCCGGCTAAAATCCTGTAACGCGTGGTGCCCCCGGCGCTCCGGAGGTCCTGGAGGGCTCCCCCCGCATGGTCTGTGCCTCTGGAGCGGACCGATCGCCAGGTTCGCGGCGCCGAGGACGGGCGTCGCGACTACAAACGCGGTGGAGGCGGGTGGCTGCCGGCCATCTTGGGCGGCCTATGAGGAGACGGGCGGCCGCGGCCCACAGTGCGTTGGAGGCCGCCCGGAAGTGCGGGGAACCCGGCGGGCGCAGCCGGAAGTGCCAGTCGCCCGCTGGTGGACGACGGAGAGAAGAGGTGCGCGCCCGCGGCGGGAGGCTTGAAGTTGCGGATCCCTGACCGGCGCTGCCACCGAGGGTTGCACAGTGGTGGAGCGGCGCACAGGAGAGAGGGGCTGGGCCTGCGGCGGCGGCGAGGCCCCCGGCGCAGGAGAGGAGACAGCGGAAAGCGGACCCAACGCGGCTGGTAGGCGGGCGGGGCCACGGGGAAGGCGACTGGCCCTGCGAGAGACATTGAGGTGTAGAGCCCTCTGGCCCGGGGCTGCAAGCCTGGGATCCGGCGGAGTTCGCGACCGCTGGTGTGCGGTGAGGGCCTGGAACATCGTGGTGCCCCGAGGAGGACGGCGGGGACGCCCCAGCGGGGGAGTTGACCGGAAGCGGTGCGGTGAGGGTCCCCACAGTGGACGTGAAGAACGCGGGGCCTGGGTGCTGACAGTTACCCCGTGGACTAGGTCTCGTGCCGGCCTACAAGTGTCAGGCGCAGAAACATGTGCAAGCCGCGTCCCAGGCTGGGAGGACACCCGGCGGATCCGACGGGGGACACTGTCGCAGGCCGGGAGGGCGGACCGAGTGCGGACGCGGCGGTGGGCCTCCAGCAGCGGCAGCTGGACCAAATCCTCCAGGCCATAGCAGACACGAAGTCGGCGTTGCAGGCGGACATTGCCCAGGTGTCCACAGATCTGGGGCTGCTTCGGGCGGACCACAGGAAGCTGGTGGATAGGGTCACGAACACGGAGGACAGGTTGGATTCGATGGCCCCAGCCCAGAAGGTGACGGAGGGCCAGACGGAGGACCTCCTGCGGAGGGTCGTGGTCCTGGAAAAAAGGGCCGAGGACGCAGAAGGGCGTAACCGCCGCAATAACATTCGAGTGGTGGGTCTGCCAGAAAAGATTGAAGGGGGTGACATGCTGGCCTTCTTGGAGACCTGGTTGCAGGAGGTGGTGGTGCCGGAGGGGCTCACGCGGTTCTACACCTTGGAGAGGGCGCATAGGGTGCCTGCTCGGCCCCCGGATCCGGGCCGTCCGCCCCGGCCGGTGGTGGCCCGCCTGCTGCACTACAGGGACCGAGACATCATTCTACAGAGGGCACGGACGCAGGGCCCCTTCCAGGTGCAGAATGTCCCGGTTTCCATTTACCCGGACTACCCCATGGAGGTCCAGCGCAGACGCTCCTCCTTTCAGGCGGTGAAGAAGGCACTGCGGGACGAGGGGTTGCAGTACTCCTTGTTGTTCCCGGCACGCCTCCGAGTGGTGCTGGATGGAGCGACATCGTTCTTCACTGACCCCGCAGCGGCCTGGAGCTGGCTGGAGGCGACCAGGACCCGTGCGGCGGCGCATTCGGATGGAGGGAGACCGTTGGGGGCACTGGCAAAGCCCCGTCGTAGCAGACGCAACAAAGCGCGGCAGCCGGGGGTCCGGTCGCCTGGTGCCTCCCAAACCGTGTTGGAGCGGCGGGCTGCTCTGCAAGCGGTCTCTGCGATCTCCGGGGCGGTGGCCTCCCAGCTCAGCGAAGCATCGGGCTCCCGGAGGGGCACTGAGGACTCCCAATCTGATGGCGTTGAAGAGGAGGCGGAGGTGTTACCTGATGTTACCCCCGGGACTGCTGATGAGTTGCTGGACGCTTGAAGGTTTGGGGTGCTTTCGGGCCTCGGCCGGGAGGGCATGGACAGTGTGGAGCTGAGATGCATTGAGAGTGAGGCCTGACGGGGTCATGCGGGGTTGGGGGGTGAACTGCTCTGGGATGGGGCTTGGTAGCTGGTCGTGAGGGGCTTGGAGGGGAGAGTGGGGGGGCCTGAACGGAGCGGAGCGCTGGGGGGAAGACCGGTTGAGACTGGGCTAGGATGCTTGGATGAGGACTGTTGTCAAGCCCGTCTGGCAGTGAGCCACCACCTCAACCTCACGGACGAAGTGAGACTCTGGTGGCTACCAGAGAGTTTGGTTGCTGTTGGGGGTAGTATTTGGATGGGTACCTGCAGTTTAGCACCTGTTCTGGGGAGGGGAGGGAGTTCGGGGAGTTGGGTAGTTGTGAGATTCATGGGGTTTGTCAGTGTGCCTCGGGGGACCTGCAAGGGGTGGTTGGTTCAACGATGGGATGGGGACCCCCCTGAATTGCGATTTATGACTTGGAATGTGAGAGGGCTCACCTCTATGGTGAAGAGGCATAAAGTCCACGCGTACTTAGTGCGGAGAGGGATTCAGGTGGCATTCCTCCAGGAAACCCATTTGGACAGAGAAGAGGGGAAGGCGTTGCATAGACGCTGGAGGGGCCAACTGTATTACACAACATTCTCGAAGTTTGCCCGGGGTGCCCTGATTTGGGTGAGGGCGGGAGTCCCTTTTCAGCTTCTCAGGACGATAGTGGACCCGGAGGGCAGGTTTGTGGCAGTGCAGGGGCGGCTGGATGGGAGGGATATAGCTTTGTGTAGTGTGTATGCCCCCAATGTAGACCAGGCCGCTTTCTTTTCCAGACTGTCGGGTCAGCTGGCGGAGTATTTGACAGGGGCAGTGGTGTTGGGTGGGGATTTCAACTCAGTGTTGGATGTAGAGTTGGACAGGTCCCATCCGCCCCTTGCACAGTCGGTGGTTTGTCGGGTGGCCAAAAGCAGGCGGGCCTGGCAAGATACTCGGGGCTTGGTGGACACATGGCGTACCCATCACCCGCACGACAGGGACTACTCATTCTATTCGGCTCCTCATGAGTTGCACGTCAGACTGGATGGCATATTGTGCACACCGGATGTTCAGCCTTTGATGCGGCATAGTGAATATTTAGCCAGGACCATATCGGACCATAACCCATGCGTGGGGATGCTGCAATGGTCCAGGCAGAGGCAAGCGATCCCTACTTGGCGCCTTAACCCCTTGCTGCTAGAGGACCCGGTGTTCCGGGCTGAGATTAGCGACTGTATAACACAGTATTTTGGGCATAACTCAGGGACGGCGGCGAACCGAGCAACGGAATGGGATGCGTTTCAGGCGGTCGTCCGGGGGGCTTGCATATCATCCACGGCCGGGGTGCGGAGGGCCTTATTAAAAGGGGTGGACGGAGCGGAGGCACAGTTGCGGGAGGTGGAGCGGGCGCATCAGGAAGGGGACGGTGAGGTAGCTGGGGTTGTAGAGGCGCGGGAGCGCGTGGCGGTCTGCATGGAACAGCTTCGTTGTTACGATCATAGAGCTTATCTGGTGCGAGCGCATGCGGAAAGGGATAAGGTGGGATCCCTCCTGGCGTGGTTGGCGAACCCGACGGCGCGCGGTGACCCTATACTCACTCTGGTAGAGGAAGGGGGGGTCCCGGTCTATTCCCAGGTGGGGATAAATACGCGGTTCGCCAGCTATTATGCTGGGTTATATGATAGTACTATGGAGCGGGAACCGGAGGGCCTTGTTGATTTTCTGTTGGCAGCCCGCCTGCCTCGACTGGACCCGGACGCTGGAAAGGGCCTTGGGGGCGCGATTTCGCTGAGCGAAATCCGAGTGGCAATTAGGCATATGGCTCGTCGAAAGACCCCGGGAGCGGATGGCTTGCCTGTCGAGTTTTATGCGGCCTACCCAGATCTGTTGGCACAGCAGCTGCAGGCCCTATATAGCGAGGCATGGGGGTTGGGGCAGTTGCCCGCCTCTGCTCGGGAGGCGATCGTGATACCTTTACTGAAACCCGGTGGGGAAGCGGGTGCGCGCACAGCATACCGCCCGCTCTCTATGCTGACGGTGGACTACAAGATTCTGAGTAGAATTTTGGCGTCGCGCCTCTTGACCCACATGACTGCCTTGATCCACCCGGATCAGGCGGGCTTCATTCCTCGGCGCAGCACAGCCACCTCCATTCGACGGTTGCTGCGGGTGATGGAACTGGACCGGGATGAATACCCGGAGGCCTGCACATTGTCGGTCGACTTAGAAAAGGCCTTCGATAGTGTGGAGTGGCCATATTTGTATCGAGTGCTGCGGGAGTTCGGCTTGGGGGAGGACTTTGTACGTTGGACCGCCTTGTTGTATAGCGGGGCCACGGCCCGGGTGAAGACGGGGACTACCATCTCGGCCTCCTACCATGTGCGAAGGGGGACGAGGCAGGGCTGTTCCCTATCCCCCTTGTTGTTCGCGCTGGCAGTTGAACCGCTGGCCGCTCACGCCCGACAGGGGGGTGCTTATTCCGGAGTCTCCCTGAGGGGGGACGCCCACTACATCTCCCTGTATGCAGACGACCTGCTGTTGTTTTTGAGGGACGCGACTGATGCGTTACGGGGAGCGGTCGCCCTGTTGAAGGAGTTCGGTCGCATGTCTGGACTGAAGGTCAATTGGGGTAAGACGTGTTTGTTTCCGTTGTCGCAGGGCGGCGGGACACCGCAGACGGCGGGAAATATCCGCTGGGAGGGCAGCTGCTTGCGCTACCTGGGGATTAACATTTATCATACCCAGGCAGATTTGTTGGAGGGGAATGTTGGCAGGGCGCTTCGGGGTCTGCGGGGTAGCATGGGATTTTGGAGTACACTCCCGCTCTCATGTGCCGGGAGGGTGGCGTTGCTGAAAATGGTGGCGCTGCCACGCCTTCTTTATTTTTTCCGCACACTTCCTATATGGATCCCAGTGTCGTATTTCCCGCGATTACGGGCACTTTCGACAGGTTTCATTTGGGGGTCGGGAAGGCGGCGGGTGGCGCTGGCCACGTTGCGGCGGCCACGAGCGGAGGGGGGCCTGGCAGCCCCCGACTTTGAATGGTACTATTTGGCGGCCCAGCTTCAGTGGCTCACGCAGGCAGTGGCCCGGGAGTATAGAGGCCCAGAGGGCCCACAGGACAGGTTGATCCCACGGCATGTGCTGGCCTTTATGGTTCTCCAGCAGCGACTGGATTTGACTCAGCTGACCCTGGAGGAGCACACCCTCCGGCAGTGCTGGAATAGGTGCCAGAGGCGGGCAGCTATAGTCCGCCCGTACGCTCCGGAAATCCCCCTTGGGATGTGTACAGCGCTCCCACATGGGGGTGATTGGTCGGGGCTAGCGAATTGGGAGGAGCTGGGAGTACAGATGGTAGGGGACCTATTCCGGGACGGTGTGTTATTACCCTTCCAGGACTTACAGGACGCCTACGGGCTCCCGCAGGGGGATTTTCTGCTCCATGCGGCATTGGTGGCGAGCATCCAGAAGCATTGGAATATGGGGCTGTCGGAACCCCCGACCGCGGCGTGTTGTCAATATGTCGTGATGGCGGCAGGGACGACCAAAGCCATTACATGCCTATACCGCAGATTGTCGACGGAGGGCTTGCAACCTCTGGCCGCTCTGCGGGAAAAGTGGGAAACGGACCTCGGGAAAACGATACCGGAGACCACGTGGTCCACGCTGGTGCGGAGGGCCTGGAAGGGAACTCGGAACGCACGGTTCCAGTTAGTTCAGTTTTTCACGTTACATAGGGCGTATATGACGCCGGCCAAGGTCTTGCAATACTTTGGTGGAACACAATCTCCATGCCCTCGGTGTGGGGGAGAGGGGGCAGATTTTCGCCACATGTTTTGGGCCTGTCCGCAGTTGGGCGATTATTGGGCTGAGATAGTGGACTGCCTGAATCAGGTGACAGACCGCTCTATCACTCCAGAGATGGGGACTTGCTTGTTGCTATGGTTTCCCCACACCCGCCGTACGAAGGTCACTAGCAGGTTCTATGATCTGGGGCTGATATTAGCTAAGAGAGAATTGACCCTGCACTGGAAATCCCGGGGGGGGCCTAGCTACGTGCGGTGGAGGGCAGCACTAGTGAGATGGGCGGGAGCGGAGGGTACGCTCCGGGTGCAGGTGGCACTGAGGAGTGACGATGAGAAAGCGTTAGCGACGGCCAGGGCAAGGGAAGCGTTGGTAGTTCAGCTCCAGGGGCTGATATCTGAGGTGGGGGAAGGAGGGAGCACTTCGGATCGGCAAGAGGCGAGGGGAACTGGGGAATGAGATGAGATGGAAATGAAGGAGGTCCCCAGGCATATACCGGAGGCCTGGACAAGAGGGATGATTTGTTTACGCAGAGAGGGGGTGAGCAACTGTAAATGAACTCCTTGGAAGGGGGGGCACATCGGGGGAGAAGTAGGGGGCAGAAGCGCACTGACATGGGGGTGGGGGGGGGAGGGGACGAGTTGGGGTTGGGAGGGAAGATACTCTTAATGAACACGGGGACCCGTGATGTAATGAACAGTCATTGTTGATTTGGAAAATAATAAAAAATGTTTCAACAAAATCAGGTTCTAAGCTCGCCGTGCTTACCCCCCTGCCCCCGCTCTGTCCTAAAAGTGATCATATGGTTCAAATCTCGCCATGCTTACCCCCTGCCTCCCGCTCTGTCCTAAAACAGATCATCCGGTTCAAAGCTCGCCGGGCTTACCCCCTGCCCCCGCTCTGTCCTAACACTTATCATCATGTTCAAAGCTCGCCGTGCTTACCCCCCCTCCCACCCGCGCTGTCCTAATACTTATCATCAGGTTCAAAGCTCGCCGTGCTTACCCCCTCTGCCCCCGCTCTGTCCTAACACTTATCATCAGGTTCAAATCTCGCCGTACTTACCCCCCTGCCCCCGCGCTGTCCTAACACTTATCATCAGGTTCAAAGCTCGCCGCGCTTATCCCCCTGCCCCCCGCTCTGTCCTAACACTTATCATCAGGTTCAAAGCTCGCCATGCTTACTCTCTGCCCCCGCTCTGTCGTAAACCAGATCATCCGGTTCAAAGCTCGCCGATCATACTCCTCTGCCCCCGCTCTGTCCTAACACTTATCATCAGGTTCAAAGCTCGCCATGCTTACCCCCCTGCCCCCGCTCTGTCCTAACACTTATCATCAGGTTCAAAGCTCGCCGTGCTTACCCCCTCTGCCCCCGCTCTGTCCTAACACTTATCATCAGGTTCAAAGCTCGCCGTGCTTACCCCCCTGCCACTTGCTCTGTCCTAACACTTATCATCAGGTTCAAAGCTCGCCGTGCTTACCCCCTCAGCCCCCGCTCTGTCCTAACACTTATCATCAGGTTCAAAGCTCGCCGTGCTTACCCCCTCTGCCCCCGCTCTGTCCTAACACTTATCATCAGGTTCAAAGCTCGCCGTGCTTACCCCCCTGCCACTTGCTCTGTCCTAACACTTATCATCAGGTTCAAAGCTCGCCGTGCTTACCCCCCTGCCCCGCTCTGTCCTAACACTTATCATCAGGTTCAAAGCTCGACATGCTTACCCCCTCTCCCCCCCTGCTCTGTCCTAACACTTATCATCAGGTTCAAAGCTCGCCATGCTTACCCCCCTGCCCTCCGCTCTGTCCTAACACTTATCATCAGGTTGAAAGCTCGCCGTGCTTACCCCCCTGCCCCCCGCTCTGTCCTAACACTTATCATCAGGTTCAAAGCTGGTAGTGCTTACCCCCTGTGCCCTCGCTCTGTCCTAACACTTATCATCAGGATCAAAGCTCGCTGTGCATATCCCCCTGTCCCCCGCACTGTCCTAACACTTATCATCAGGTTCAAAGCTGACCGTGCTTACCCCCCTGCCCCACGCACTGTCCTAACACTTATCAGGTTCAAAGCTCGCCGTTATACAGCACAATATCCTTGGTGATACAACATCAACTGTTGCATGGCTAAACACTTATAATGTCCCAAAAGCGAGACATATTGGCTATGCCAATGCTCGTTTTATATGTAAGGGATATTGCCTTATCTAGCATAGGGTCAAGGAGGAGTCAATTTTTAAGTGGAGTGTATTCCGGCAGCGGAGTCCCTTCTTTTATGTGACAATGTAGTGCATGTTGCAACTGCAAATAGTGAAAGTGTTCAGTGGATTGCATCTGAAATTCTTCCTGTAACCTGTCAAATGTTAACATTTCCCCCTTTTTCCAGATGTCTCCCAGGAGGTCAATACCGATGGCACTCCAGCCGCGGAAGCCCTTCAGTCTACCAACCTCGCTCAGCAAATTACTCTCCCATAGGGGGGTCTGTTCAGTCAGTCGAGCTTCCCACCCAGTCATTTTTGTAGCCTTCTGCCAGGCCATGACCACGGTCTGAGTGTGTGGTGGGAGAGACAAGACCTTTCGCCTACCCCCATATAAAACAGATAGAAAGCCGCCCTCGCCCATAGCATGGTGATCAATCCGGAAGGCCGGTTGGTCAAGATTTTTCCTTTATTTATCCCGATTTCATATGTGACAAATAAAAATGCAAGTTTTGCTTCTCAAACTGTCATCACACATTGTGTACAAATCAGAATTTAGCTGGTTCAGTATTTAGAATGAATGCTTGAAAAATTATATTCGCCATAATGCCTTCATCTTTCCACACAATACACCAGCTCAAAGCTAAAAAAAATAATTATCAGGGGTGAATGTGTCAAATAGTGGGGAATTACAGTCTGAATTGATGTGGTATTTCTATTTCTCACGGGTACCTTAGGGGCAAACTTGGAATCATACATTTTTTCCTGTAACTCAAAATTACTGATACTCAGAACATTGGTAGTGTCAGGTGTGGAATACTAATATGTTGGCCCAAAGTGCACATGATGGAGGCCTGAACCATTGCACAACTCCACCTGTGATGTAACTGACTCACCAATGGAAGTCTTTAGTTCTGTATTTGGTCCTCATTTCTCAATAATTTATTATTTCATTGAAGCTAATCTCTCACTATGGGATAGGGTGCTCATTATGAGCGGATCACTTGGGGTTGGTTGCAGTGGAGGGCATGGACAGCAAATGGAAGTCACACTCACCTTGAGCAAACAAAATGCCATATCAGCAGGAAGCTAGGGTTGGAGGCTTTCAACCTCTTTAATCAACCACGGAAGCTCTTCATCTAGTTGCTCCTCTGACAGGACCGAGGCCAAATGTCCCAGAGTGGTGATAACCTGCCCCCAGACCTGTTAAGATAAATTACACCTGGTTCTCAGTCCCACACACTAAACATTAACTACTAAGAAAACATGAGCCACATGTGGAAGTAGATGGTTCCCTGGAGAGGCAGCTGCACTTGACACCTGTTCTCCAGGAAGTGGTTTGCCATGCAAAGGCAGAGGCTTGTTTTTACTGGCAGTATAAAAAATTAGACAAAACTGATTCTGGAAACTAGAAATCTTATCCATGAATTTGTTTCCACAAATATTACAAATAAATTATAATCTCAAGTTGTTATATTTATCCTGATTAATGCATTTATTAACAGAGTAATTACCTCCAATTCTTTTGTTATTATTGCATAGACCCTTGGGTTCGCCACCATACCCTTCCTAGTCTGCATCCCTCACAACCCTCTCTTGTCTTATTTGGATAAGAGTCCTATATCCACTCTCTCTGTTTTCTCCCTCTCCTCCACTTTCGTATTATATATGTTTCCCCTACCCCCACCATGTCTCTCACCTGTTTTCAACAATTTCTACTCCCCTACTTAAGTCATCCCTTACCCGAAGCCCTTCACTACCACTCCTGCCATTAATCCTCACTACCACTTTAAATCTGTATTTTATCCCAATACCCATTGTTCTCCTTGCCTCCTGTTCATGTTAAGATTGTGGTAGATATAAAAAAGAGACTCCTGCAACTCCTATTTTATTAAATTACTCTAGAATCTCACTCTGTCACTTTCTTTTTCAAAAATACTTATTACACTTACTGTTCCTTAATACTTAAGTATTATAACATGGTTTAGCTTTGATTTTGTTTTATATATCTGCCCGATTTGCATTGGATACTTGGTATGGTACAATACAGGTTTTTACACATTTTAGTCATCTACAAGAATAGAGATCACAAGTCTGGATCAAGAGAAGGAATTACATGTTGTTTGTATTTCATCAAATGAAGTGCATATGCAAAGGCAGAGGGAGGGGCAGTCTTGTGTATGAATCAGTCATCTCACAAAATGGTACAGCTCTAATCCATCATCCTCTGCGCTCTGTTCTATCCCCACTTTTCCAACTCACCTCCTGGAGACTGGGGATGGTTTCAAGAAGAAACACCTTACAGGCTGAGTAGGCTTCAAAGAAAAGAGCGACTAGTGGAGCCTCTACAGTGGGAGCAAACTGGCCTGCTAACATCTCAATGACTGCAAAAAATAAAAAAATCACAGTTAAAGTTCAAAGGCTTAAGTGTTGCATTTCTTTGCACATTTACCACCTTGCCTGGTAGGACATACTGAACAAAAACAGTGCAATGTGTCTGCTGACAGCAAATGATTTTTCGCAGGTATTAGACGCAATTCACATAGGTTTTCTCTGACTCTCATGCGTCATGTAATGGCATCCATTTCAGTCCTGCATCCTATTGCATTTTTGTAGCATTCTGGACTCTAGCCATTTCATGGTAATAATTCCACATTACTGCAACTCACTGTATTGAACTCAAAAGAATGAAAGGACGTATATGTATCACCAGGATGCTTTCTACTTAAAATTTGCAACAAAGTAATTCCATTTTGCACGGTTTTGTTGTCTGTGAAATAAGATTGGAGAAATTAGATTCTGCACAAGATAATATTGTATGAAGATATTGGCCCTCTGGGCAACATAACAAAAAAGTGTATGAAAAATATCAAATATGATGCATCAAAACATTCCTTATTACTAATTTTGTGAATCATTTTATGTGGTATAGAAGTGCTGGTTCGGCTATCACCAGAGTAAAAAAGTGGTGTAATGGTTTTTCACTATTTTGCTCCTCAGTAAGGAAGAAACTGAACCGATGTAATCTCACACATCTGAATAAACACTGATTCTCTCAATTTCCTCTTTTAAACAGAGCAAAAAGTGTGAAATCACATTTCACTTTTTCTGTCCTATTTTTGTAATTGTTAAGTTGGGAGCAAATCTAGCTTCGTTCATTCTCTATTGTTCAAGTGGCAAAAATGGAAAAAACATATGAACTCCATGATTTGCACCAGTCAAAACCTTTACTTAATATGGTGCTTAGTTTGCAGTTGTGCGAGCCATAGGTTGCAACAAGATGTCTGTGCCATTGAAATTAGCAAATACCTCTTGAAAATTATGAAAGGTTTCTACAGGTTTTAATGCTCCTCTTCCTATGGAGGTAATTTCACAACTTAAGATCTGATTTTGAGTTTGTCAGATGGGTATCCCGTCACAAACGTGATGGAGAACCGGTCCGTCTAATTACAGGTACAAGTGGATATAAAGGACTTGTAATAAGTCAGCGGGAACAGACGTCAAGTTTGCAATGGAGCAATTCGTTCGCCAAACTCTAAATCAGGCCCTTAGACTTTTGTTACTAAAAAGAATAGGTTGCTTCTTGGAGGTATATTCTTGAGACAAGAGATATGTTCCACTCATGACATGGCAAACTTGACACAGCAGCTCAGCATGCAAGTTCAATTGGCAGATGTACTAGAAAGTAGTGGAGTTACACTTTATGCAAACCAATGCTGCAGTTGAATTCTGATTTGGGCCACAAATGAGAGTTCAATGCAGGTAAGTTATCAGTTGTTGAAAACTATGGGATGAATATGGACTGTTATTCTCTGCACCAATCAGACATAAGAATTTGCATCTCTTTGCATGAAGGGTGTTTTCGGGTTATGTTACAAAAGGGAACTTAATAAAGGTGTCCTTTCCCCACACTCCCCCAACCATCAAACAGAACCCCACCCTTCCACCAGCGCAAGTACACACCAAGGCTAAACCAAAATTTTTGGTTGACAGTAGAAGCGGTCTTCATTACAGGATAGAACGTTGTGAGAATCAGACCTAGATGTGGTTCAATTTCTGGTCCTGCAAGATAAATAAAAATAAAAAAATGTATTAAAAGATAGACGGATACCAACTGAAAATAACGAGTTTGCTGCAAAGCTCCTGTATTTGATATGATGCATATTGTTGAATAACTTGATGCATGGCTTTCTAAATTTTCCACTCAGCAGCAAATGAAACTTCAAACCTCCAAGGTAAAAGGGAACCAGATTTCACCAGATTTGATATAGGGAAATGGGTGTCTTACTTTTTTGACAAAATGACTGCAACTCCTTTTTAACATGGCTCACAC
The DNA here is from genome assembly GCF_964204655.1 of Triturus cristatus. Lineage (NCBI taxonomy): Eukaryota > Metazoa > Chordata > Amphibia > Caudata > Salamandridae > Triturus > Triturus cristatus. The sequence continues at coordinate 90,899,306 of NC_140582.1, forward strand.
AAGTAAGACCTAACTACAATTTTTGAATCTTGGTGCAGTTGATGCATTTCTGCATCAACAGCAAAGTTTATACTAACTTTTCAGGAGAAAGCAAGTAGGGCATTTAACCAAAACAATGCTCCAGGCAATACATCTTTTTACAGCTCACATAAGGCAATCAGCCTCCATCAGTAAGCGGAAAAGAAAGTGTCACATTGTCTTTTCCCTGGATTCCCTGGATTCATTTGCACCTTTTTATAATGGTGATGAAGGAGTGCGGAATTATATCAAGGTTGCTGCATTTTTACAGAAATCCAAAATCCTTGTACGAAGAAAGGCTTATAGTTGAGTAGTTAGTTGGTGTAGAGCTGTTTTAGTTTTTAACTGTTTTTTAGCAAGAGACATAATGAAACAACACCTGTAAGGACATCTTGGTGCTGGTATGAGGTGCTAAAATGTGAATCTTCAATGTGAAATGACTACGAACGGCAACAAATCTAAAACAATATGTATCATTTTAACATAATAACCAAAATAGCAGCAATATATGTGTGTCCTACAAAAGTTGCTGTCGGTGGACCTATATTTAAGATGAAACCATTCACTGCTAAGGCCTCTTGCTGGAGTTCCATATTTGAAGCCTCCTGAAGGAATTAGCACTGAGATGTTTGTTTCTTTAATGAGCACTGTCCGGAAAGCAATCATCTTAGACCTGATTTGCATACCCATTATGACATTGGGTCGCAACTGATAGTGTTGCTGTTTTATTTTCTTCCTGCTCATTGTCAATTTCCTCACCATTTAAGTGTTTCAACTGTGTGGGTTGAAATGACAAAGTAATTGGCTTCTATTCTCAATGCCACCATTTGTTTGAAATATATGTAGAAAAGAACTTAAATATACCCTGTGTGGCTTCTTTCCACATTGAACATGCAATGCTAGTGATTGACCACCCACTTTCAATCACCACTGTACAATGCATAAATCCACCATACTGTCATATTAAGGGACCAGAAAGAACAAGCCAACATCTGTTAGGGCATGCTTCAAAGCCAACTATGTGTGTATCTGAGTGGTGTGATGACATGAGCCATAGTCAGATAAAACTATCTGCAGCCAGACCTAAAAGCAATGTAGAATCCGGTAGATTTCCACAGGTCACAGTGTTCCACAACAGCATAGCATTTTTGAAATTACTGTATAGAATTGTCATTTGATGTATGGCCCAAAACACAATCTCCTCTGGAATCGAAGGCACCATAAATAGATTTACAATCCTAGAAGATATTGACCGTGGTATCCACTTGGTAAGAGCAATTTGACACATTAGAGCCATCCTTTCAAGTTCAGTATTATTCTCCTAAATATGTAGAAACAATAAATATTGGTAATTTGAATGATTTATGACAAACAAGAGGAGACAAACAAATCTAAAACAAGCATTAAGTACAAAGTATCAGGTATGCAGACGATATTGTGAAACAGGAGATGCCTAAACACATCATTAAGGGCCTGATTATGAGTTTGGCGGATGGGATACTCTGTCATAAACATGGCGGATATGCCGTCAGCCATATTACAAGTTCCATAGGATACAATGGAATTGTAATACGGCGGACACATATCCCTCATGTTTGTAACAGAGTAACGCTGACTACCAAACACTTAATCAGGCCCTGAAACTCAATCAACAATAAGATAGAACCAGAGCAGATAAGAGAAATGTATTCACTCCTAGGAATAGACCAAGTAGAACCACGAGTTTCCAAAACAGACGGAGCACCAGCAGCAAGGATGTTTACAGGATAAAAATGGGTCATATATAAAATTATAAATATAGTGGTGCACCCAATACATGAATAAAAAGTCCATCACAATATCAGAAACTCTTGTCTCTTCTTTATTTCACATTCAAGATACTTTTAATTTGATCAATGTCTGTCTTTCTGCACTGCAGAGGTATCTAAAAGCGACTGATACCCTTTAGGGTGTGCACCAAATGTATTTCTAGGGACAGGCTGGGACGTGCAAGCTGTTTTACCTAGCTGCTTTCAGTATTTGTATGGGGCATATACAATAAGAAATAATTAATTGCATTTGGCTATTCTCTCGACCTTTATTGCCTTAGTGTTTTCTACTTATAAAATAGCTGTACTGTAGGGAGTGATTTTATTAAATATTGAACCTCTTTTCAACACAACAGAAAGACTGCAGTAGCTTTTGGATTGGAACAAAAAGTAAACTGGCTTTAAAATATTGAATGATTATTTTACCTATTTTAGGACTAACACAAATGTATTTCAAACACTCTTAAAAGGATGGACTGTTTTAGATAAAAATGCAGGGACAGGGAAAATCAACATAAAGCACCATGACAATAAATCAGAAGTACCTATAATAGTGTAATACATAAACTGCATCCTAATGACAATGTGGGGTATTACAAAAAAGGTCTACAATTGTTTCGTCTCTTTGTGTATCTTGCTAAAAACCTAACCTCTCTAGTGAAGTTCTGAACTCTCAGAGGCCAGAGATAGTGCAACAGTGAAACATGAGTGGCAATTCCAAGCTGCTGTTCTGTTTTGCACTGCCAGCATACAGGGCTGCATGTGGAGGTTCGTACAGTCCTTAACTCCATATTCCTTCAAGGAAATGCCTGGGTCTCTGAGACTCCAAGTGGCCCATACCAAAATGTGTCTAAGTAGTTGTGCTAGCTGTGCACCACTTCCCTTGAACATCTTCTGAGATCCAGTTTGCATTTGCCAGTGCTTGGTAATTTGACAGAAACACCTGGACAAAAGTGTTCGCTCATTTGTATGGGACTGAGCCTCCTAACAAATGCTGTAATGCATCATGACACAGTGTTGGGGTGAAATGAGTGTAAATACAATGCTTGTTACAAAATGACCCACACATGCCATGGCAGCCTCTGCTACAAACTAGTAGGGCCAAAGGGGAGCAAAACAAAGGAGCTAACACCACCAGCTCCTGTGCACTTTGCTAATCTAGTCCATGTTGTGAAATGAATGGAGATCCGATCTCTGTCCCCCTTTCTCTCTCTTTTCACTGTTTCTCACACACATAAACAACTACACACATAAACACGTACAGACATGCAGACCGATTTCTGTGTGCACGTCAGGCACTAAAATAGGCAATTCATTAAAAAAATATATAAATCAAGAGCTACAAGAGAGCTTAACCTTTGAATCTATAAGTTTGATACATACAGATTGAATCTATTTTGTGTTCTCAGCCCTTGCCTACATGTGGAATGTAAAGAAGAATTAGATTCTCGATGGCTCTACATTGCTACCTTTGTAAGATATTTAAGAAGTTCTTTAGGAGTAAAAATATGGAATTTGGGGTCTGATTTTTTGTTTGACAGATGAAGCAGTGTCCGTCAGGATGTCAGAGGACATTGCTTCCGCCATCCCAACGTTACTTTTAGAGATGACTTCCACAGCTTTCATCTCTGTACTTTGAAAGGAACCATTGTCACCATGGTTTCCTTCAAGGTACAAAAAGGTTGGTTGATGGCCATCCTCGGTTTGACAGCGTTTACCAAATATTTAACTTTTTGTTTTTCAGAAACTCCTGAAGCAGCAGTTTCTGAAAATCAGAAAACTGATGACCATCACGCTCTGGGAGTTTTCACGTAAGGTGTGTGGGTCATTATTGTTTTTTCTGTCCCTCACTGCCACGTTTTCCTTGCAGTGATGGACAAAAATAAATCATACAGTTTGCTCCAAATAGAGGGAGCATTGTGATGTTTTTATTTAAGACCATCAGAGTAGGCTTTCATCGACTGATCTAACAAGAAAACTACTGACAAAAAGGTTGTAGTCTGCCTATTTGTAAATGAGGCAGGCTGACAAAAGCTTGGTGGACAGGGTGCTCTGTCACATTTACAATGGTGTAACCTGTACCACGAACTTTAAATTGAGGGCTTAATATTTGTTATAGTTTTATTAAAGGCCTTGAAAAATATATAAAGAGGTGAAACAATCATAAACCTGAGTTTAAATCCACCGGTTTCTCACCTAGATATAATTTGAGTAACATATTGTTACAAAGAAATATTTACTTTGATGTATGCTCATTTATTTTTTAATTGATCTATGTATTTCTACCTTTTTTTGCATTAGTTGTGAAACAAACCTCTCTTTCTTTTACTGTCACAGTGCAGAAAAAAATAGTGTGACTAAAATGTGATTTTTTTTATATTTTTGCTGTTTAGTCAGATTATATTTTTCTAATGTGTAGGGTTTGTTAGATGTATTCATAATTCAAATCCTCTGAACATAATGTGCGAAAAATGAATTAAATAGTTTACTAAAATCACAACCAAGTATACCACTATTTTACAAAGGAATCAGAAATAAAGCAGAACAGTTGTATTAGTTGTATTTTGTGTGGGTATATGTGTGGGATGTTGTGTTTGAGACACGTGGTGTATAGAGTTTGTGAGACGTGTGATTTGTAGGGTGGTGAGAGTGACTGTGGTGGTGCAGGAGTTGTTGGTCAGTGTTAGACCTGTCAGCCCTTTGGGTGGCCCCTCCTCATCATTATTTATTTTGTTCCACTACTGCCTCAAACCCTGTTATAATTTCTCCTTTTTGGGAACCACCAGACTTTTTAGTGTTGATGCAGGGTCGGGGAGCCATTTTCCCTACCCCTGGAACTTCTGTCTGAGGGCCTGAGACACAAAATGGTGGCCATCCATTGTCACCTGTGACATAACCAAAACCTCCTGGAACATTCTAGAATCCTGGGATAGTGGGAGGCAGTTTAGAATGTTGGGAGGCCATCTCAGAGTGGCAGTTGGCAACTGACTGGAGAAGAGAGAGGACAGAGATAGAAGGAGGTCGGAGTAAGGCAGCAGAGGTGGAAACCAGTGCTTGGAGTGGGGTCCAGAAACCCACCCTTGATGCTAGTCCCTACTGACCAAGCCCAGCCTAAAGCCCTGTGTGGGACCAAGACCAGAAGAACCATCTTAAGGAACTGAACATTTGGAACAGGCCTTAAAGAGGAAGAACAGCAAGCTCCTGACCTGTTCAGCGGTGTCCTCCTGGAGTCCTGACGTCGAGAAGCCTGGAGACCTGGGGCCTGAGGTAAAGAAGCGGCGCTGACAGAAAGCAGACGTCGTACCCGGAGCCGCCAGAGGTCGAGTGAGGGCGCCGACGGAGGTCGTGGAGAGGCGCCGGAGGTCGAGTAGGGAGTCATCAGAGGTCGAGTGAGGGCGCCGACGGAGGTCGTGGAGAGGCGCCGGAGGTCGAGTAGAGAGTCACCCGAGGTCGAGGTGAGGCGTCGACGAGGGACAGAAGTCCGCCCACCGGAGTCGCCGGAAACGGAGGTGAAGTGCGACGGAGGTCGGGAGTGGAGATCGCACTCCGGAGACACCCGGAAGCGGGGAGACCGTGTCCCTGCGACACCGGAAGGCGACATCGAGTCGAGACCGCCCAGCGACATCGAGCCGAGGCCGCCCAGCGACATCGAGTCGAGACCGCCCAGCGACATCGAGTCGAGACCGCCCAGCGACATCGAGTCGAGACCGCCCAGCGACATCGAGTCGAGGCCGCCCAACGACATCGATCCGGAGCCGCCTCACAGCGTCGACACGGCGCCGAGCGGAGCCGAGCGGAGCCGATCATCGTGAAAAGGACAGTAAGTGGTAGAGGGGGCGTCTGAGGCCCCGTGGAGCCCTAAAAGACCATCCTAGGGGTAAAGGGGTGTTAGGACCAGCCTGGGAGTGCCAGGGGTGAACTGAGACTGGTACAGTGACCTCCGTAAAGAGCTGTGTAGTTTGGAGGGCCAGATCTTTAGGTTACCCTTGTTCTGCCTCAGCTTAGGCCCCAGCCTTGACCAATCTAGGTGGGACACCCCCCATGCCATCCAACTGACCATAAGCTGTGTATGGGCAAAGTAAGACCAAGTGACCTCATGAAAATGATCTGAACTGTAATTGTCATTGATTGCTTTACCTTATTTATTGAAGGTGCTTTATTTATTGTCTTCCACTAATTTATTCTTGCACTGTATTTATTGTCTGACTGTATTTATTTGCCGTCTGTATTTATTGCACATCTATTTATTCTTTGCTTAATGATGACCTGAACCTATTTGTTGAAATTCCAAAGTAGCATTGTTTATTTGACCTGCTCTTTTGAAGGAAAATCCTATTGTATTGTATTAATTATGTGAAGCCTGCAACTAAGAGAAAATAAGATAAAGACATATATATTTTCAACTTGACTTCCATAATTTTTACGGTGTAGTGTCGTTTTTGGAACGGATGAACGCATGGTTATTGTAAGGGTGTGACGTACGCTTAACACGGTGCCTGACCCCCAACCGCTCGAGCCAAGCTACCACTGTGCTGGGAACCTGGTGACTGCTAACCCGGTTGCCCGGTTTCCAACATAAAATTGGTGTTCAGTGGTGGGATAGAGCTGTGCTTGCGTCTACTCGACAATAACTTTGGGTAGTCCATATGCCTACACCGGGAGTTTTCTCCAAGCGGACTTCCTGATTTTGAGTTTTGTTTTTTCTAAATTTACTTCTGGTGGTGGGAGGAGGTATTACAAAAGGTACCCCCCTGCATAGCTTCTGTAAGCAACTGTCTTCTATCCTGAGTGGGCAAAATGGAGTTTGTGTTGGAGGATGTGGAAACTTACACTGTGGCCCAACTCAGAGAGTTTTGTCAGCAAGAGGGGGTGTTTTGTCCCCAAGGAGCAAAGAAGGGTGAGCTCCAGACCAGCTTGAGGGCTTGGGGGGAGGCAGGAAAGTAAGGTTGAGAAGGAGGACAGGGATGGAGAGCCTGACAGCGAGGGGGCTGGTTTGAACCAATCTGAGGTGGGGAACCTATTAGCGGGGCCCAGAACACTTTCAAGGAAGGGCAGCAGTGTCTCTAGCAACGGCTTATTAGAAGCAGAATTAACTGACCGGAGGGAGAAAAGACAGCTCACCTGGGAGTTGGCGAAGCTGGAGAAAGAAAAGGAGGAACGGAGGATGGGTCACGAGTTGAGGCTCAGGGAGATAGATCTCCAGATCCTACGGGTCGGGGCACACACTGTTCCTAATGGTGGCAGCGAAGAAAGAGAAATCACCAGGGAACCCAAACCCTATTTGCCAAAAGACATAGTAGCCAGCTATAGTGCGGGAGATGACATCGCCAAGTGGCTAGCGGCCTATGAGGTCTCTTTAAGAGTCCATGGGGTTCCAGAGAAATATTGGGGAGGGGGATTGTATAAATACATGCCTCCAGCTGGCAGGGATACATTATTGGCCCAGGAGCATGATGAGCAGACACTCTACCCCACCATGAAAGTGGCGCTCGTGTGGAAGTTTGGACTAACACCCGAGAAGTACAGACAGAAGTTCCAGGGTAGCCACAAACTGGGCACACAGAATTGGGTGGATTTCCTGGACTATGCAAAGAAGGCATTAGAGGGTTGGATACAGGGCAGCGAGGTGAGGGACTACGAGGGGTTGTTTGATTTGATGTTGAAGGAACACCTGCTCGAAAAATGTTTCCCCGAACTGCGTCAACACCTGGTGGATAGCAAGCTGACCAATCCCCGGAAGCTTGCTGAGGAGGCGGACATTTGGGCTAGTACCCGGGTGTCCACAAGGGGGACTGGAGGGGGCTCTCAAAAGACCGGACAGGGCGCCCCCCAGAAGAAAGAGGGAGGGGAAAAGAAAACGGAGTTCTCTAAAGGCCCCCAAAATAGTTTCCAAGGGAACGGGATTCACCCCTAGGGCTAACCCACCCAGAAACCCTAATCCTGGCCAGAGTCAGCAGCCAAGGGTTGTCCATTGCTTCGAGTGCGGTGGTGTCGGACACTATAAGGGAGATGTGAAGTGCCCGAAAAGATCACCCCCTCCCATCGGAGGAAAGGCCCCCGGAGTAGCTAGTGTAGTGCTCGGGGAGGAGATGCCTTTAGATAAGGGAAGGGAGTGGGTGGGTGTCACCTTAGTGTCCCTGGGAGAACGGGAGATGGTTCCTAAAATCCAGGTGCCCGCAAATACCACAAAGTATGGGCAGTGGGTCACCATCAACGGCCAAAGAGGGGAGGCTCTGAGAGACACAGGAGCCAGTATGACTATGGTACGTAGGCAACTGGTGTCTCCAGAGCAGGTGATTCCCCATGTACTCCACCCTGCCGCGATGGCCGACGGCAGAATGGGCCACTATCCGGTGGCCGAGGTTCCATTTGAATGGGAAGGGGTTGCAGGGTTGCTTCGAGTTGCCGTAAGCCCTGCCGTGCCAGTCGATTGTCTGCTGGGGAATGACATGGAGCATAATGCTTGGAAGGAGGTGGAATACCGGACTCATGCTGAGATGCTGGGTACACCTGACTGGGCCTGTGTCAGCACAGGGTCTGCGACTACCCGGAGGGGGAGTTCGTTTAGGCGGGAGCCTGGAACAAAGGCACCGCCGGCTGCCGACCAAGGGAAGAACCGAGGGCAGGAGGAGCCTGCCTCGGCATCCGCGCCCCGTGTGACGGATAGGCCACCGGAGGTGGTGGACCAGGAGTCCGCGGAGGGGGATGTTACCGAACTGGAGAACCTACCCATCCCGGCCGAGTGGCACGTGGAGGGAGGGCCGACCAGGGAGGAATTCTGCAAGGGCCAGAGGGAGTGTCCTACCCTTGAGGGACTGAGGCGATAGGCCGAAGCCCAGGCAGCAGGGAACGTTGAGGGGAACTACAACATTTACTGGGAGGATGGCCTCCTCTACAGTGAACCCAAGGCACCCATGCACGGAACGTCACGGGCCTTGGTTGTCCCTCAACGTTATCGAGCCTTTCTCCTGGAATTGGCTCATGAGATCCCCTTGGCAGGACACCTGGGGCAAGACAAGACCTTTGCCCGGCTTGTCCCGCACTTTTATTGGCCTCAAATGAAAGTGTCGTCCGACACCTACTGCCGGACGTGTGTGTCTTATCAAGCCAGTGGGAAAACAGGGGTGAAGCTGAAAGCTCCCCTGGAACCACTTCCTGTCGTTAGCACCCCCTTTGAAAGGGTGGGCATCGACATTGTGGGTCCGTTAGATCCGCCTACTACAGCTGGTCACAGGTTTATCCTGGTTCTGGTGGATCATGCCACACGGTACCCAGAGGCCATACCTCTGAGGGCCATTACTGCACCTGTTGTGGCTAGGGCCCTGATGGGAATCTTTACCCGAGTGGGTTTTCCCAAGGAAGTTGTGTCTGACAGGGGGACCAACTTCATGTCAGCATGCATGCGGGCCATGTGGAAGGAGTGTGGAGTGACCTACCGGTTCACCACTCCTTACCACCCCCAGACCAATGGTCTGGTGGAGAGGTTCAATAAAACCTTGAAAGGCATGATCAGAATTCTGCCTGAAGGCCTGCGGAGGAAATGGGACGTCCTCCTACCCTGTCTATTGTTTTCTTACAGGGAAGTGCCACAGAAGGGAGTGGGCTTCAGCCCCTTCGAGCTTTTGTATGGGCACCCTGTGCGTGGACCTCTCGGCCTGGTGAGAGACGGATGGGAAAGAACTCCCAGAAAGCTTCCCCAGGACGGGGTGAGCTACATGCTGGCCTTCCGTAGCCAAATGGCTAAGTTGTGGAAGCAAGCTTCTGACAACTTGGAAGCCAGCCAAGCAGTGATGAAGGCGTGGTATGACCACAATGCTCACCCGGTGGAATTGGAGCCTGGCCAGAAGGTGTGGGTGATCGAACCAGGAGAGCTTAGCGCCCTCCAGGATCGCTGGTCAGGACCCTTTGAGGTGTTGGAGAAGAAGGGTAAGGCTACCTACTTGGTGGATCTGAAGACCCCTCGTCAGCCCCTACGGGTGCTGCATGCCAACCGCCTCAAACCCCACCATGAGAGGCCCGAAGTCATATTGCTGATGGTGACTGACGGAGCAGAGGACATGGAAAGCGAGCCTCTCTCCGACTTATTTGCGTCTCAAGAGAAGGATGGGTTGGTGGAGGGAGTGATTCTCTCCCCGTCCCTAACTCCTGAACAGCAGGAGGACTGCCGCCAGGTCCTGGGGCAGTACTCTTCGTTGTTCTCCCTTGTTCCGGGTAGGACTCACCTGTGCATCCATGACGTGGACACAGGAGACAGCCCACCTGTGAAGTCAAAGATCTACCGGATGACAGACAAGGTGAAGGCCAGCATTCACAGTGAAGTCACTAAGATGCTGGAGCTAGGAGTGATTGAACCTTCCAGCAGCCCCTGGTCCAGTCCGGCGGTATTAGTACCAAAAGCTGCACCACCGGGGGCCCAACCGGAACTGAGGTTCTGTGTGGACTACCGGGGACTGAACTCAGTAACCAAGACTGATGCTCATCCGATTCCGAGGGCGGATGAACTGATTGACCGGCTGGGAGCTGCCCAATATCTGAGTACCTTTGACCTTACTTCCGGGTACTGGCAGATCTCTCTGACTGATGGAGCTAAGGAAAGGTCAGCGTTCTCCACGTCCAAGGGCCACTACCAGTTCTGCGTGATGCCCTTTGGGCTCAAGAACGCACCTGCCACGTTTCAGCGTCTGGTGAACCAGATCCTCACTGGAATGGAGAGTTTCTCTGCTGCTTATCTGGACGACATTGCCGTCTTCAGTAACAGCTGGGAGGATCACTTGCGTCACCTGCAAGCTGTTCTCCAGGCCCTGAAACACGCTGGTTTAACGATCAAGGCCAGTAAATGCCAGATCGGGCAGGGGTCGGTAGTGTACCTTGGACACTTGGTGGGTAGGGGAGCGGTGCAACCCCTCCAGGCGAAAATCGAGGCTATCATGGCCTGGGAACCCCCCAAGACCCAGACTGAGGTCCGAGCTTTTCTGGGCCTCACCGGATATTACCGCCGCTTCGTGAAGGGGTATGGGACCATTGTGGCCCCCCTCACGGAGCTTACGTCCAAGAAGCAACCTCGACGGGTAGTTTGGACGGAGGCTTGTCAGCAGGCCTTTGTGAAACTGAAGCAAGCCATGTGCGAGGCCCCGGTCTTAAGGGCCCCAGACTTTTCCAAGGAGTTCATTGTCCAGACGGATGCATCTGAACATGGCATTGGGGCAGTGTTATCGTAACTCAATGAAGAAGGTCTGGATCAACCCGTGGTCTTCCTATCCCGGAGACTACTTCCCAGGGAACAGAAGTGGAGTGCAATAGAGCGTGAAGCCTTTGCAGTGGTATGGGCTCTGAAGAAGTTGCGGCCATACCTGTTTGGCTCGCACTTCCTAGTTCAGACCGATCACAGACCCCTTCGGTGGCTGATGCAGATGAAGGGGGTGAATCCCATGTTGCTAAGGTGGTCTATCTCCCTACAGGGAATGGACTTTCAGGTGGAACATCGGCCTGGAGTGGACCACGCCAATGCAGACGGTCTCTCAAGGTATTTCCGCCTTAGTGATGAGAACTCCCAAGGGGTTGGGTAGCTCTCCCCACTTTCAGCTGGGGGGGACGCGTGTTAGACCTGTCAGCCCTTTGGGTGGCCCCTCCTCATCATTATTTATTTTGTCCCACTACTGCCTCAAACCCTGTTATAATTTCTCCTTTTTGGGAACCACCAGACTTTTTAGTGTTGATGCAGGGTCGGGGAGCCATTTTCCCTACCCCTGGAACTTCTGTCTGAGGGCCTGAGACACAAAATGGTGGCCATCCATTGTCACCTGTGACATAACCAGAACCTCCTGGAACATTCTAGAATCCTGGGATAGCGGGAGGCAGTTTAGAATGTTGGGAGGCCATCTCAGAGTGGCAGTTGGCAACTGACTGGAGAAGAGAGAGGACAGAGATAGAAGGAGGTCGGAGTAAGACAGCAGAGGTGGAAACCAGTGTTGGAGTGGGGTCCAGAAACCCACCCTTGATGCTAGTCCCTACTGACCAAGCCCAGCCTAAAGCCCTGTGTGGGACCAAGACCAGAAGAACCATCTTAAGGAACTGAACATTTGGAACAGGCCTTAAAGAGGAAGAACAGCAAGCTCCTGACCTGTTCAGCGGTGTCCTCCTGGAGTCCTGACGTCGAGAAGCCTGGAGACCTGGGGCCTGAGGTAAAGAAGCGGCGCTGACAGAAAGCAGACGTCGTACCCGGAACCGCCAGAGGTCGAGTGAGGGCGCCGACGGAGGTCGTGGAGAGGCGCCGGAGGTCGAGTAGGGAGTCATCAGAGGTCGAGTGAGGGCGCCGACGGAGGTCGTGGAGAGGCGCCGGAGGTCGAGTAGAGAGTCACCCGAGGTCAAGGTGAGGCGTCGACAAGGGAGTGAAGTCCGCCCACCGGAGTCGCCGGAAACGGAGGTGAAGCGCGACGGAGGTCGGGAGTGGAGATCGCACTCCGGAGACACCCGGAAGCGGGGAGACCGTGTCCCTGCGACGCCGGAAGGCGACATCGAGTCGAGACCGCCCAGCGACATCGAGCCGAGGCCACCCAGCGACATCGAGTCGAGACCGCCCAGCGACATCGAGTCGAGACCGCCCAGCGACATCGAGTCGAGACCGCCCAGCGACATCGAGTCGAGGCCGCCCAACGACATCGATCCGGAGCCGCCTCACGGCGTCGACACGGCGCCGAGCGGAGCCGATCATCGTGAAAAGGACAGTAAGTGGTAGAGGGGGCGTCTGAGGCCCCGTGGAGCCCTAAAAGACCATCCTAGGGGTAAAGGGGTGTTAGGACCAGCCTGGGAGTGCCAGGGGTGAACTGAGACTGGTACAGTGACCTCCGTAAAGAGCTGTGTAGTTTGGAGGGCCAGATCTTTAGGTTACCCTTGTTCTGCCTCAGCTTAGGCCCCAGCCTTGACCAATCTAGGTGGGACACCCCCCATGCCATCCAACTGACCATAAGCTGTGTATGGGCAAAGTAAGACCAAGTGACCTCATGAAAATGATCTGAACTGTAATTGTCATTGATTGCTTTACCTTATTTATTGAAGGTGCTTTATTTATTGTCTTCCACTAATTTATTCTTGCACTGTATTTATTGTCTGACTGTATTTATTTGCCGTCTGTATTTATTGCACATCTATTTATTCTTTGCTTAATGATGACCTGAACCTATTTGTTGAAATTCCAAAGTAGCATTGTTTATTTGACCTGCTCTTTTGAAGGAAAATCCTATTGTATTGTATTTATTATGTGAAGCCTGCAACTAAGAGAAAATAAGATAAAGACATATATATTTTCAACTTGACTTCCATAATTTTTACGGTGTAGTGTCGTTTTTGGAACGGATGAACGCATGGTTATTGTAAGGGTGTGACGTACGCTTAACACGGTGCCTGACCCCCAACCGCTCGAGCCAAGCTACCACTGTGCTGGGAACCTGGTGACTGCTAACCCGGTTGCCCGGTTTCCAACAGTCAGTATGTGGGGTATAGGTAATAATGTGAGTTAAATGATGTGAGTTTGAAATTTTGGTGGCATTGGTTGATAAGGAGAAAATAGTGTAAGATTTATAGGATGTCTGGTGTACGTGTTAGTGTAAGGCATAGAAGGAGAAAGAATGTAGGTGAAGGACTGTAGGCTATTTAAAAGTTTACAATGGCATGTTTCGTATTGGTGGATTAACAACAGGGGTCTCCAACTGGTCGATCGCAAGTTACTAATAGCTCGCAGGCTGCTACTGAGTAGCTCACTTATGATAATGCTTGTCAACAGGCTTGAGGATATGCAGGTGCCATACAGGTGACACAGCTACTTAAAACACTGTGCCCGTTTCTATGATTTACTCAAAAGCTGAGAGTGGATGATGATGCAGACAACCCATTTCTGAAAAAGAATTTCTTCTTTTTCTACTTTCTTTCTAGCCTCTGTTTACTTGTCTTTCTTTTTTCCTTGCTTTCTTGTCTCTTGTTCCTGTCTCAAAGTATTTTATTCCCTCTTTCTTGCTTTCTGTTAATATTTCCTTCTTTCTCACTTTCCTACTATTAGTTTACACTATTTCTTCCTTTCCCTGTTTCCTTCTCTCTCTCTCCTTTCATTCAGTCTTATCTGTTTTCTCTGCCTTTATCCTTCCTCCTCTGTTATTCTTTTTCCGCCTTTCTCCTTTTGTTGTATTTACTTATTGTTCTTTTATCTTTCTTTCTTTTCTTTTATTCGTCCACTACTGACCTTTTTTTCATCTACTACTGACCTTATCTCTTTCTTTCTGTTTTCTTCTAATTTCTTTCACTTTGTTTCTCTCATTTTTTTCCTTTCATTCCTTTCCATAGTCTTCTTGCTGTTTTTTTTCTCTTCCCTTCTTTCTTTCCACTTTTTCTATTGTGCTCTCCATTCTTTCTACTTCTACTTCCTCCTTTGTCACACCTTCTTTCTTCCCTTCTTTTCAATTATTTCTTTCAAGATTGGTTTCTTCATCTTTCATTTATTTTCTTCCTTAATATCCTGTATTGTGCTCTTTTCTCTGATTATTTTGTCCTCATTGGTTTTCTCCTTTATTTTGTTCTTTTTCATTTCCTATATTTCTCTGCCTCTTTTTTATTTTCCTTTCTTTCTTTCTTTTTTTCCTTTCTTTTTCCCTCATTCTATTATTATTTCCTTTTCTTTTTCATTTCGTATATTTCTCTGCCTCTTTTTTATTTTCCTTTCTTTCTTTCTTTTTTTTCCTTTCTTTTTCCCTCATTCTATTATTCTTTCCTTTTGTTTTTTTTTTCTCTTCTCTGTTATGTTATGGTATGTTAATGAATCTGTAAACCACATGGCTGCCCCAGCAACTGGGTGTCCCAGCGCTAGTTCCAGGTCATATCGTGGAAGGAGTGAAGGGGCTGAGAAATATGCCGGAAATTTTAAAATCTTCACGCCCTGTTATGAAAGCCCAATGATTCTGGATACTCCTGATGGTCCGAGGGCCGGCGCCTTATCTCGGAACGAGCGCCCTCCTGCTCTTGCTCTTCTGACTCGGGGAACAGACGCCAAGTTTAGATTTGCAGAACGCAGCTCACAACGTGGGATGTACGGAAATAATAAATTAGATAGAATATGGGGCGCAGGGAAGTAAGGAGTGTCTTGAAGTGGATTCTCTTATCTACCGGGAGCCAGTGCAATTTGTGAATAAATTTAGCAACTGAGCAGAATTTAGGGAGTGCGAATAGAGTGTGCACTGCGACATTTTGAGCCATCTGAAGTTGTTTGATCCCTGTTTTATTAGCGCCCAGATACAGAGAGTTGAAATAGTCTAGTCTAGAGAGTAAAGTAGGCTGGATAATGATCTGACATGTCTGTGAGTCAAAGAACCCAAGCAAAGGTTTAAGTCCTCTTAAAAGTCCAAAACAGGCACCTGCCACTGATTTTGTCTTTGCTTCGAAGGACAATGCGCTATCTACCCAGAAACTCAGATTGTTTAAAGCCTCCTTGGGCAAAGGGGGGGACCCTAGCGAGGTGGGCCACCAATGATCACCCCATATGTGGGTATCTCTTCCTAAAAGAAGAATCTCCGATTTCTTAGCATTAAGCTGCAGACAGTTGGCCGACATCCAATCCACAACGACCACCATATCATCATGGAATTTGATCAGACTCTGATCAGAGTTATTGGAGAAGGCGATCACGAGCTGAGTAACATCAGCATTGGATACTAATGAGAGCCCCCTGTCTTTTGCTACCACCGCAAGAGGATGTTTATAATGTTAAAAAGCCTGGGGCTCAGAGCTGATCCCTGGGGTACTCCATGACGTACGGTGTGCACCAGAAAGAAATATGGGGAAGAAACAACCTGAAATGATCTCTCAGAGAAATGACGTAAGCCAGGATAGGACGGAACCTCCAAAACCTATCTCTTGTAAGCGCCGCAACAGGATCTCATGTAATACTGTGTCGAGAAAGCTCAGAGTAGAAGTGTTGTCTTCATCTAGGGAACCCCACAGATGTTCAGTAACCGCCAACAGGGCAGATTCGGTACTGTGATGGGATCTAAAACCATTCAGAGTCCAAGATTTCGATGGACTCCAAAAATTTGGTTAAAATAGAATTGATGTAGGATTCAATAGTTTTAGCCAGTAAAGGAAGAAGGGAGATGGGACGAACGTTTTCTGGTTTAGATACATCCAGAGTAGTTCTTCTCTTTTTTCTATCACATCATGCCTGCCTGTCTTTCTCTCTCTCTCTATTTCACGCTTTCATTGTTTCAAGAGCAAAGGGACACAACTTACCCACAGGGACCCCAAATGTAAACCTTTGCGATACATCTCCTATTCTATTAACACTTTATGGTCCCTGTATCTGGAATGAGTTACTCTAGGGTATTTCCACTACTATAAGTCTAGGTATGTCTGCTGTAATCTCATCTCACCTTCTAGCGCCAAGACGCTTTGGCAATTGAGCGCTCTTTAAAACTATATCCTAGCCTATCCTAGGGTATCTAGGTGCAGTGTTTAAGTTATTTGGCCTCTGTGTGCATTTATCACTTCTATATTAGACAGTAGCTCAGAAAAGGGTGAAGACATCTGAATTAACGAGTGTTGATGGCAGTGTAGGCTGCATGTGGTGGTGAAGGATGTATATGCTAGCTAGTCGTACCTGACGTAATTTGTGTTGCAGGTGTGGGTAACAGCAAACATTGGGATGTAGGTTTCATGTATGTTGTAGGTAGTGAAGGTGCGGTATGTAAGTGCAGTGTTGGTGCAGGTTAGAGTTTACCTGGTGGTATCAAATTTCCCTAAAATGTATCAGTGTGGCATGCTTATACTAATTTGCATTGCATCATGGTGTTCAGTACACTCATTTTCTAGAGTCAGACCATTCTCCATGCTTCCTTCCTAGGGACACTCTTTAATATCAATATAATAATTCTTCACCGTCAACTCTAAAATACCACTACGCCAAACTAAAGGGCCTGGAATGAGAAAAAAAATAACGTGCAAATACCAGGAAACAAAAGGATTAACTGTTGTCTTGTGAGTGCTAACAGTAGAGAGGTGTTAGACCTGGCACCTTGGCGTGAGTCTCCCTTCCACTTTTTGTCGCTGTGCCTCATGTGTTTTGCTGGTGTTAGCTGCTCAGAGCACTGTGCCACTGCCAACCAGTGCCACAGTGCAAGTGCTCCCTATTTAAAATGTATATGTTGGTTGGATTCCATGATTGGCTTATTTGGTTTACTGTCAGACCCCAGTAAAGTGCACCAGGAGTGCCCAGGGCTTGTAAATACAAATGCTGCTGGTGGGCTTGCAGCACTGGTTGTGCCACCCACATAAGCTGCCTAGTAAAATGTGTCTAAGGTCTGCCATTGCAAAACCTGCGTGCAGTCTGGTATTGTCATACTGACTGGGCAAGTGCACCCACTTGCCAGTCCCTAAACCTTCCCTTAACTTCAGATTAGTCACCCCTATGGTAGGCCTAAGGGCAGGGTGCATTGTAGGTAGGACAAGCCCTGATGTGTGTGGCATGTCCTAATAGTGAATTACAGCCATTTTTGTTTTTCACTATTGCAAGGCTACTTGTTCCCATAGGCCAGAATGGGCTGTTAGAATTGTTACATCCTATGATCCTAACAGACCCAGGGAACATGGTAGAAAATCGAGTTTAGTATGCCTGAACTCAGAATAATAAAATACATCTTTTAGTAAAGTGTATTTTAATATTCTGTGTTTGCAAATACCACTTTTAGAAAGTTGGTATTTGCTTGCCTAACCATTTCAGCCCGCCTCTGCTATGATGTGTATCTGCCTGTCTGGTTTGTGTGAGTGACAGGGCTGGGAAATCCCAGAGGGGCAGGGCTAGGTAGCCTGGTGGTGAATAGAGAGATTGACATCCAGATGGGTGGGAGGAGTGCACCTGGACTCTGAATAGGGCTGTGCTCTGCCACCACAATGCTGGCTCCACCTCCTGTGGAGCGGCTGATGTCTCTGCCCTGCACCCTGAATAGAAAGGCAGAGTCATGTCAACAAAGTGCTCAAGAACTGGTTTGGACTGGGCAAAGGCCGCTCTACCCCAGAGGAACAAAGGAATTAGGGGTATAAGTATTGGGACCCTGCTCCCAAGAAATTAGATCCTGCTTGGCAAGAAGAACCTCTGCCTGAGGAGAAGGAACCGGGAAAGCTGTAAGGAGGAGTACTGTCCCTGACCTGGGGGATTGGCCTGCAGTGGTTGCCTTGCTGCTGAAAGGAGAGGAGAAAGACTACAAAGACTTTATTTCAACTTGTGCCTAAAAAGATCTCCAAGGGCTTGGAATAGAACTTGCCTCCTGCTGAAGTCTCAGGAACAAAGCAAAACCAAAGGAAATGATGGACGGAGTGTTGAACATTGCAAGCACTCACCCCCAGTCAACTGATCTGGGTTTAATCCACCACCGTTCTTTAGCCCACTCTGCCACCCCAGTTCAGACATGGCCATATGCAAATCAGCCTGACCCTGTGCCTCATGGGAACAGTCCAGCCCGAACTGCCAAGCCATGTCTTCCCTGGACCGGAAACAAGCTTCCTAGGACCGGTTTCTGGCATTTCAGCCGTCTTCAGCCAGGCTTGCTTGAATCCAGTGGCAAAGTGAGCAAGGGACTCACGTCTGAGCATACCCTGCCAACTTATGGCGAACAAAGCAAAACCAAAGGAAATGATGGACAGAGTGTTGAACATTGCAAGCACTCACCCCCAGTCAACTGATATGGGTTTAATCCACCACCGTTCTTTAGCCCACTCTGCCACCCCAGTTCAGACATGGCCATATGCAAATCAGCCTGACCCTGTGCCTCATGGGAACAGTCCAGCCCGAACTGCCAAGCCATGTCTTCCCTGGACCGGAAACAAGCTTCCTAGGACCGGTTACTGGCATTTCAGCCGTCTTCAGCCAGGCTTGCTTGAATCCAGTGGCAAAGTGAGCAAGGGACTCACGTCTGAGCATACCCTGCCAACTTATGGCGAACAAAGCAAAACCAAAGGAAATGATGGACGGAGTGTTGAACATTGCAAGCACTCACCCCCAGTCAACTGATCTGGGTTTAATCCACCACCGTTCTTTAGCCCACTCTGCCACCCCAGTTCAGACATGGCCATATGCAAATCAGCCTGACCCTGTGCCTCATGGGAACAGTCCAGCCCAAACTGCCAAGCCATGTCTTCCCTGGACCGGAAACAAGCTTCCTAGGACCGGTTTCTGGCATTTCAGCCGTCTTCAGCCAGGCTTGCTTGAATCCAGTGGCAAAGTGAGCAAGGGACTCACGTCTGAGCATACCCTGCCAACTTATGGCGAACAAAGCAAAACCAAAGGAAATGATGGACGGAGTGTTGAACATTGCAAGCACTCACCCCCAGTCAACTGATCTGGGTTTAATCCACCACCGTTCTTTAGCCCACTCTGCCACCCCAGTTCAGACATGGCCATATGCAAATCAGCCTGACCCTGTGCCTCATGGGAACAGTCCAGCCCGAACTGCCAAGCCATGTCTTCCCTGGACCGGAAACAAGCTTCCTAGGACCGGTTTCTGGCATTTCAGCCGTCTTCAGCCAGGCTTGCTTGAATCCAGTGGCAAAGTGAGCAAGGGACTCACGTCTGAGCATACCCTGCCAACTTATGGCGAACAAAGCAAAACCAAAGGAAATGATGGACGGAGTGTTGAACATTGCAAGCACTCACCCCCAGTCAACTGATCTGGGTTCAATCCACCACCGTTCTTTAGCCCACTCTGCCACCCCAGTTCAGACATGGCCATATGCAAATCAGTCTGACCCTGTGCCTCATGGGAACAGTCCAGCCCGAACTGCCAAGCCATGTCTTCCCTGGACCGGAAACAAGCTTCCTAGGACCGGTTTCTGGCATTTCAGCCGTCTTCAGCCAGGCTTGCTTGAATCCAGTGGCAAAGTGAGCAAGGGACTCACGTCTGAGCATACCCTGCCAACTTATGGCGAACAAAGCAAAACCAAAGGAAATGATGGACGGAGTGTTGAACATTGCAAGCACTCACCCCCAGTCAACTGATCTGGGTTTAATCCATCACCGTTCTTTAGCCCACTCTGCCAGCCCAGTTCAGACATGGCCATATGCAAATCAGTCTGACCCTGTGCCTCATGGGAACAGTCCAGCCCGGCTGGACTGTTCCCATGAGGCACAGGGTCAGACTGATTTGCATATGGCCATGTCTGAACTGGGCTGGCAGAGTGGGCTAAAGAACGGTGATGGATTAAACCCAGATCAGTTGACTGGGGGTGAGTGCTTGCAATGTTCAACACTCCGTCCATCATTTCCTTTGGTTTTGCTTTGTTCGCCATAAGTTGGCAGGGTATGCTCAGACGTGAGTCCCTTGCTCACTTTGCCACTGGATTCAAGCAAGCCTGGCTGAAGACGGCTGAAATGCCAGAAACCGGTCCTAGGAAGCTTGTTTCCGGTCCAGGGAAGACATGGCTTGGCAGTTCGGGCTGGACTGTTCCCATGAGGCACAGGGTCAGACTGATTTGCATATGGCCATGTCTGAACTGGGGTGGCAGAGTGGGCTAAAGAACGGTGATGGATTAAACCCAGATCAGTTGACTGGGGGTGAGTGCTTGCAATGTTCAACACTCCGTCCATCATTTCCTTTGGTTTTTGCGAAGTCTCAGGAACAACAGACTTCACCCCCAGCTCCCCAAAGTTCTTTGGAAGTGCCTGCTGCTGTTGTAGGGCCTTCTGAGGGACTGCGTGTCGCAAGGAGCTGGAAGCGCAACTCAAGAAGGAGAAGTGTGCCGCCGTCGGAACTGCTGTTGTCACATCACGTAAAGGGTGTCGCCGCTGCAGCATCGCATCGAGCGGAAGCATCTCGCATCATCCAAGAAGTGTCTCGCAACGCCGAAGAAGCGTGTCGCCATCGCAGCCCTCGTAGCTGACGCATCGCTCCGCATCGAGAGAAGAGTCTCGCATCGAGGAAGAAGCGTGTCGCCATCGCAGCCATCGTAGCTGTCGCATTGCACCGCATCAAGAAAAGCGCCTCGAATCCACGGAGAAGTGTGCCGCCGTCGGAGCTGCTGTCGTCGCATTGCATAAAGGGGTGTCATCGCATCGAGCAAACGTCGGAGAAGAGTGCCGCTGCCAAAGCCGCTGTCGTCGCATCGCGTAAAGGTTGACGCCGCTGCAGCTGACGCATCGAGTCGAGTCTTCTCGCAACATCAGAGAAGCTTAACACATCTGGAAGATCTTCACGTCTTTATTTCTTTGAACCAAAAACTTCATCGCATCAGCATCGTTGCAACACTTTCGTTGCCCTGCGTGCCGCATCTAAGGTACATTGACTTAAAGTGTCGCATTTAAGAACTTAAGCGAACTAAGCAAACTTCTACCATCTAAAGTAACAGTATTGTGTATTTTTGTCGTTTAATGGTCTTGTGGTAACTCTATATAAAGAATCCTTATTTTTAAACCTGTGTGGTGTCCATTTGTAGTGTTGTCACTTGGTTACTGTATGTGTTCACGAATGCTTAACCTATAACGCTCTGAGATAAGCCTTGTCTGCTCGCGCCAAGCTACCTAGAGGGTGAGCAGGGGTTATTTTAGCAGTGTAACCCCTTACCCTGACTAGAGGAATGGTTCCCTGCTTGTCACAAGTACCTACCTGTGCCAACCAGAGAACCCGGATTCTAACAAGAGGCTCGTAACTAAAATGCTTAAAAAGGAATAATTGAATATTGCACCCACAATAGCATTGGCGGCTCCTTTGCTAAGGTGGAGGAGCATCGCCCACTGTTGAATTGCAAGCTGAATACAAAAAAATAAAATGATGATAACGTTTGTTATTAACATTTTGTATTCAGGATTCAGCTTGCAGCTGAAGATAGAGGGGTGGGGCTGGGCTCCCTGTGTCACAGGGGGA
This sequence comes from Triturus cristatus, assembly GCF_964204655.1. NCBI lineage: Eukaryota > Metazoa > Chordata > Amphibia > Caudata > Salamandridae > Triturus > Triturus cristatus. Next base: position 90,921,018 of record NC_140582.1, read on the forward strand.
TGAGTTGTGGCAGCACCTAAAGTGTTCATGATGATTTGGTCGGCCATCTCAGGCCAGCCAAAGCGTCATGCACACACTGCATGTTCTCCGCACAGGCTGTATAACAACCTGCATGGAGAACATGCACAGCCTGCCAGCCGCTGTTCGAACGCCGAACCACCGTGCTCCAACCAATCACAACGCTGCTGTAAGGCAGCCTTGGGATCGGTCAGAGGATTCTGGGAGGCTGTGTGCTTCCAGTGGAAGGAGGAGGGAGGAAGAAGAGGGGCAGCCGGCGGTCGGTGGTATAAGTAAGTGCTTTTTAATTATTTTTATTATTTCCCACCACCTCCCTCTGTCCCCCCGCCCCACCACCACTATTCGGTAGCAGTCACTACTGAATAATTGTATCAGTGATGGTATTTAAAAAGTCCAGCACTTTGTATTATACTCCTACTTAAAAGCTTCTTAATGGAAATAAATGAGAAACCGGTGTGTAAATGAAAAAACTATTTAAAAAAAGCCATATTTTATTGTTAATTATTTTTCTGATTTTATGATCCATGTAATGGTTTTAGTTAACTATGCACTTTACAAATCAAACTTACTTACTTACTTAAACTTACTTAGTTAAAAAGGCCATTGGTAAAAATAATTTGTGTGGATACAGTGTCACGTTAAGTGTTTATATTTTAATTGAAATGAAATACTACGACTGCATTTCACACAGTGTGAAACAAGATATACTTTCTTCCTGCACGTACTGCTGGACTAGCACCTAATATATTATATAGGTCCTCCTGGCAAAATCTAATGATGCGGTAATTTACATAGAGTTATTCTGCTCTGCCTTCAAAGAACGGGCCCATGCGCAAGATCAACATATGGTCATACATACTGGATTTTCATACGTGCCTGTCGAGCACAACTGATTTACCGCTATCACCCCTTATTTTATTATATCTGACATCCTGTGCCACATTCCTTGAAGGTCTGGTACTAGAATATCTTTGTCAGAATATTGTCTGGCATCAGTATTCTATTCTAAACATTGTTGATAAAAGTTATCACCACATATAGGACCTTGATATTGATGTCAAATTATATTCTATATGTAATATTCTGATATATAGTCCTGTTAATTATTACATTCCCACCCACTGTAAAACTAAGTCAGTGCTCTCTTTGTAAGAGCTGTTATATTTCTTACAGCTCCCACCAATTCAACATCTTGTGGTAAATCCTACAAAATCCCTTCTATTGCCATTGGGTGATTAGTTAGACTTTTTCATGTCAGGAATATCTTGCTATTTGTTTGTGCCCCATTGGGTCTCCCATGCACTATGTCATCTGGGCTCTCTACTCACATCTCTTGTGGCATCAAGTTAATCATCCTTTGTAAATTAATTCAGAACCTCTGGGAGAGCCATCTGTATATCCTGTTAACAAACCAATGGCACCTCTGCTGGTTTCCATACTGGCTGCAGATCACAACGGAACAATTTGGGATACCAAAGGTCTGACTGGGGGATTAGTAGTAATTCTGCTTTTCCATGCCAGGAAAGATGCAGTGCTTTGCAGCCCCTGCCCTGAAGCTCCCGAGGTTTCCCATGATTGAGTGAATAATCACCATCTGTCGGTGAGAACCTGTTGCTTACCGAGTACTTCAGGATGCTGTCCAGAGTGTCAGCAGTCACCAACATGTTGCTCTGTGTCAAATCCCTTTGAGTGATGGTAGTGTACATACAACGTACAATAGCCAGTTCCTGCAGGGGTGTTAACTGGAAACAAAAGCACATTTTATGCATCTGAACAACAGGGTCAATCAGGGACTTATTCACAAACTGCAACATACTATAAAATGCTTTTCACAAAACCTATATCTGAAGACTTCTGCCTCCAACTCTCTTATCTTTTCTATGAGGAGATCTATGCCCCGCATGTATACCTACCATTTTGTTCTACCTGTTGGAAGGATAGGGGTGATTGGCTGGAAAATGGGGATCATTTATTACAAAATGGGAGGGATTTAGGAAAAGGTAAGGAGGGGTAAAGGAAGGATTAAAGAGGTGTTTAGGGAGGGACAAACACCCACCCACAAAAGGGTAATCTTGTTGCTATTCACAAACTGTACTTACTTTATTACTTAAGCCATCTAGGTCATAAAACAGTTACAAATGATTTTCAGCCCAGATCTGGGGTAAGTGCAGAATCACACATAGCAAACCAATGAAATTGCAATACCATTCCATAGCAAATAATGGAGATAAGGACTTAAAACAAAACCCAATAGAAATGAATGTTAAAATACAAGAACTTATTTGGAATTTAAAACGAATGTCTGTCTGTCTGTCTGTCTGTCTGTCTGTCTGTCTGTCTATCTATCTATCTATCTATCTAGCTGTCTATATATATATAGAAGATTCCTCCCCACCAAGGAAATATCCGGAGGAACACAGCGGGGAACCAGGTAGATCAACTTTAATGCAGCACAGGAGGCATGACGCCTTTTGGGATAAGCCTTTAATCATATGCCAAACACCAGTAGCTAACACCTGTCACTTTTCAAATGATCCATCTCACTGCTATTGGTGGAAGCCCAGCTGAGTCGATTGGTCTCTCGAATGCCTGAACGCAGCCTCCCTCAGCAGACTGCGGTTCCCAGAAAGCACCGTCTTGGATAACAGGTAAGCGTTTTTCCATCAACTCGTTAAAACCCTTAGTGAGTGCTGGTGATTGTGACAAAGCGTGTGTAGGTGCAGTTTAAAATGTCCCACTGTCCTCGCCGCACAAAGATCTCTCCCTGGCCCCCTTGACGTCTCACCGCATAAGTCCAAGTCCCATAGGTATCCGAGACTCTGCCACAATGAGCTGCTGGCCTCTCCGTGAAGTCACGGACTGCACATGCAGCGGTACTCCAATGTCCTTGGATACGGGGGCCAGAGCTTTCCAATCCCTTGGAAGCGAAAAGCTGTGAAGCAGTTGCCCTTGTAGCTCTAGCCACAAACGAGACGGGTCCCCCAAGCGCGCCCGGGGCTAGCGTACAAATATCCACACGAAGATTTCTCCCCACCAAGGAAAGAACCGGAGGGACACAGCGGGGAACCAGGAAGATCAACTTTAATGAAGCACAGGAGGCATGACGCCTTTCGGGATAAGTCCCTTAATCATATGCCAAACACCAGTACCTGACACCTGCTGCTTTTCAAATGATCCATCTCGCTGCCATTGGTGGAAGCCCAGCTGAGTCGAATGGTCTCTCGAACGCCTGAACGCAGCCTCCCTCAGCAGACTGCGGTTCCCAGAAAGCACCGTCTTGGCTAACAGGTAAGCCTTTTTCCATCGACTCGTTAAAACCCATAGTGAGTGCTGGTGATCGTGACAAAGCGTGTGTAGGTGCAGTTTAAAATGTCCCAGTGTCCTCGCCGCACAAAGATCCCTCCCTGGCCCCCTTTACATATATATGTGAATGGCAGTCCTCTTTTCCCCCTTTGCTATTTTCAAATCCCCCTATCGGGATGCATGATGGTGTTCACATATAAAAATACACTGTTTGTAAGATGTCCCTTTCACTGTTAAGCAAGGACTGAAACATGTCTACTTGCTAATTTAAGAACAAACCGTGATCCCTTGAGTGCTCCGTGTTGTCCTGTAGAACATAAGATGTAGTAAACCACGTCAGCAGATTTCAAGCAATAACAGTGACTCAGGCCAATCTTTGGAGAATGGTTGTATATGTATATACGCTGTAAATAGTGAAGTGCCAAAGGCAGTAAAGTTACTACAAAGTCTAAGAGTAAATGTATACGTGTGTGTGTGTCTGTGTGTGTGTCCTATTGCACCGGTAATCATTGGCCTTTATCTAGTGCTACATTTTTCTCAACTATCCATACCCAGAGGAGGGACAAGCCATGAATGCTTGCTCTCTCAGAAATCCCTCCTTTATATGAAACTCAACATAACCGGTCCCAGGATGCTTGTTTCAGTTGCAAGGAATACGTGGCTTGGCAGTTTGGACTGGACTGTTACTATGAGGCACAGGGTCAAGACTAGTTTGCATATGACTGGTTCTGAACTGGGATTGCAAAGTGAGATAAAGAACTATGATGAGGTGAGTGTCTGAGGGGTTTCAGCGCTCCGTTCATCATCTCCTTGTTTGAAAAAATATGATATACAACTGCAATACCGCACAATAACTTATTTATAATGCACACTACAGCAACGCACTGCACTACAACCCAAATACAACCTAACCTATTACAGCTGTACTTCACACCACACAGTCCTTCACAGTACTGTAAAGCACAAAACGTCACCCTACAACACTACACAATTTAACACAATGTTAGACAACCACATATGTAGCTAAAGCTCACTGCCTGTCATTGCCATGAGTGCCATGTAAAGCAATTGAGACACACAGATACCTTTTTTCGATGTTCCAGGATTTCACAACACGATAAAATGGTCTCATCTGGTTTGACAGAAGCAGATGTATCCAAAAAACCCATAAGGTTTTCTATGTCCAAGCGCCGGACAAATTTCATCAGTCGAACTGTAATGACAACCCCAAGAAAAAGACACATGTAGGAATCATGTCTAGACAGATGTTGCTCTTTAGTCATTTAGAAAAAAAAGATATTTGCAACTGGCATCACAATCTGCATGAATTTTCAAATGTCCATGATTCATTTGTGCTTGTGCAAATTATGGTGTATGTTATTTTTTTCCCGGATTGATTACATATGGAATTCAAGTGTTATGCTCTCGATATATGTGCTTATGAACTACTGGTAAAACTAGCATTGGCATAGGCAATAGATCTCAACCCCTAAATCGGGCTGCCACCTTTCCAAGAGAAAAATACAGTAATTTGTTGTTGTTTTAAGAGTTTCCAAAGGCCCAAAATAGGATTTTAAACACATTTGTATGTATTAATTCGCAAAATGACTCTTCTGTCTTTGTTTACTTTAATCATTTGTCATGGATCATTAACTCACGCCTAGAACACATTTAAATGGGTTTTCTATTTATATTTGCTCTTTGAAGTATACAGGGATAAGGCCTAAAACAATTCCTGCATTAGGTGATTTAGCTTATTTTTGTTCTAACTGAGACATTAAAATGACGGTGGTGTTGCTAGGAAACAAGTTATGTGGCAACCCTACTCCATATTGGCTTTGCCAATTTTTTTAAATGACTCCTGTGGATGTACACACATTCACAGTTGTCAGCTTTGAATGGATTTTCTTCTGCTTTAAGAAAATCCATCCAAAGAAGATCCCTGCACATGAACACACATCCATGTCAGCCATCTTAGAATAGATTTTCTTAAAATTGATAAAAAATTAATTGGCAATTGTCTGTCATGTATACTTTGCACGTGGAAGCACAGGCAGACATCTTGGAATGTTTAAAAAGCATTTTATGATTACCGCCTCCCAATACAACAGTGAGCTGAGCTAAGAGCCCCAAGTCTCTGGAGGGTCAGGGAAGGGTTGAGGGGGAAGTTTTAACAAAGAGAGGGTGGTGGCAGAATATGTGGCAGCAGGAGAAAAGAAGAAAAAATAATACTTCATATGCACTGCAGTGCAAGATCTGATGCCTGTAGTGGAAGGAGTCATGCCATACAATCAAAACTGAGTTAGTAGAAAGGACTTAAATGAGCGACAAGCACAAGAATAGGGCGGAATGCCATCAAAACAGTAGCAGAGAAGTGTGAGAGACAAGAAAACCATCCAATCATGAAGAAAGAACTGACAAAAACACAAAGACTACTCTCCTTTTTGTATTTCTGAATAGGTATCTACTGCTAAAGAGCCCTAAAAATAGCCCCAAAACGAGAAAGTCAGACAGACTCCCTTTGCTAGGTTATTGGAGCAGGTGGAACAATTGATTGAATTTTGTGAGTTTTGTACCAGTCTTTGGCTGGCATATGGCAAGTTATCATATAGATGCCATGGAGCCTTTAGTTTTGCATGTGGTGGCTGGCAATTGACCCTCTCTTCAATCTGTTTGGAAGGTTTTGCACAGTGTTCATTTTTTGTCTTGGTAGGTTGAAATGAAGTGTAAAGGGTCATTTTAGGTTAGGGTTGCAAGATGAAAGTGGGCTGATAATTCATCCTAAAGAAAAGTTAATTTTCAGAACTTAAGATAAGCAGTGTAAGATGTAATAGATGCTGTAAATAGGAACAGTGAGATAAAGCAGCATTAGACAATGTGCAGGTAGGTGTGGCTCTCTGAGGATCATGTATACCCAGGTTGACAAATGACCAATATTTGATTAAGAAGGAAGCAACAGGTGGGGGGACAGTAGGTCTTGTCTGAGAACTGAACACTAGGCCACAGGAGAAAATGTAGCCTCTTAACATAACAGAGGACCTGCACCAAAATAATGAGAAATGCCTAAAAGATTAAACATAAGTGTGGGAAAGGGGAGAGAATGTTATAGCAAAATAATGATTGAATGATTTGTTCACTTCAACATATATTTTGATGAAAAACTTGTGAACGCTCCAATGATTGACTTCAAAGCATCCCATCATAAATTTCATAAATCAACCTTTTCTAAACTCAAAATCTAAATATTGGGGTACAAAGCTAAATGTTTGGTATTTTGCAGTGCAAGTATAGGTTGTCTCATATTTAATTGAATGCATCAGCTCCTGCTGAATTTATCAGCATTTTTAACTATATTTCAGGCATTTGCATAGTGCACATTTTGCCTTTGGCTGGTCTTATGGGGCTTTCCACAGTTTTGGTGGCTTTCTACATGGTGCTGGTGGTAACAAAGCAGACCTGTGTCATTTACCGATATTATGATATGTTATTGCTTTTGTGTGCTGGTCATGCTTTGGGTTAGCTGGATAGTTAAGGCTGTAAGTTTTCCCCAACTGCTCATGCATTTTCTGCACTGCAAAACATACATGTGCATGTGTGTGAATCCTGTGTATGAGCTGTGTGTGTAGTTTTTTTTAACATTGGTGCTTTAGGGTACTGCAAGAGCCTACTATATAGTGTATCTGACTCTGTGTTCAATGTACGTTAAGAGTATTAATGTTTTCTGTTGAATGAGCTATTGTAATAGTCATCTCCATTGTATACCTATACTACAATGCATGTTGAATATGTTTGTGGTATTCTATTTAATGTGTTCTGGAACTTGGTGTGCTTCATAATCAGTAGTGCTGCTGTGAGTCACATGCTGGCCAACTAAAGGACATATCTTGTATGTGTTGGGTTTGTGAAACATGTTCTGTCTTATGTGTTGTGTTGGAATTGTGTAAGGCGTTTCTAAGTGCAGTTGTGACCTCCATGATAGCTGACCATAGATTCATCTTGAGTGTGTATTGTATTTATGTGATATGTTCTGTCTAGAGTGTTTGATTTTATTTTGGAGCATTCTTTGGTAGAAATACAGATGGTAAATGCTCAACTTTGGATAATTCCCTTATCTTACTTCTGTTTACAGCTGATTGGTCGAACTATACCTGCCAGCTGAGGAAGCCTACGAAGAGAAATGCAATGAGAATTGCCCCTCCATGGTGTTGGCTTCTGAAAAACCCATAAATGTGATAATGTATTCCTTTACATTTTCAGTCGTGGCTTTTGAACTGAACTAAACATTATTGATTTATTTGTTTAATAGGTATTTGTTTAATTGGTTGACAACTACAACAAAACTTCCATAAATATGCAGATGTACTGAAAGTACCCATAAGGATATAATGCTAGAGCCGTTTATTGAAACGGAAAAGCTCTCTGCAGGGTAAAGGACCTGCACCCCTGCCCTGAGTGCCCAACTGTACTGTTGCCTTCATCCCTAATGCTGGTTGTTATCAGGAATCGCATATCATGCGTGTGCTCCATGACATAGACCTGTCTCACAGATTGCGGTCTTGTTGGGCTGGGAGGGGCACTCAAAGCACAACCCTCATAGTGCTGTTGTGTGGTTCCTATAAACCTATATAGGATCTGCGCGTTTAGACAACATAGAATGTGGGATTGGTGTCCAGACTGATTCCAGACACTCCCACCGGGTATGTTCGCCTGTAGACCAGCTAGCTCACAGTACCACTGTAAACCCCTCTTACCAAGGAAAGAATAGTTCTTGACAACTATCGAACATTACAACTCTGTCCCATCGGGGATCGTGGAAACAGTACAGTACTTTTCGCTCCCTCACTCGTGCTCACTTTGTCTCAGAGAGATACACAGAATAAACGGTGGGAACGTTTTCAATAAGCATTTATTGAACCAGCGTCATTTTAGTGTAAATAGGTGTACTGAAACAACCATTTGACAAAAACAGATATAAATGATTATAAGCACCGACAGTGTAAAAGTATGGTAGATTTTTACCATAGTGCTAAAACAATGAATACAGGCAGGCATAAGAATACATTACAGTAATAATGCTTACTCCTACGATGCAACCCTAACTAGATGTACCTAAGTGTACCTAGCATGCATGTAGGTGTAAAGCCAAGAATCCCTCTTGGATAAAATCAACCCCATTACATGAAGTGGGAGACTGTGGGACCCCGTCTTGGTCTTGAGATGGACACCCCGCTCTTTCATTCAGTAATAGATCACAAAGGAAAGAGCCAGGACACATCTCAGGAAGGCGATGGGGCTGATAAGGGAATGTATCAGAAAGACTAGTGCTGGGAGCTGGGATTAACCTTTTGATGCACATGTTGCTGTGGTTGGCATCGAGGTGTGAAATCTAGTCACTCCTATGGCCTCTATTGTGAGACTATCAGCTTCAGAGCCTCTCCTGCTGTGATAGACAGCCTTTCAAGAGAAAACAGAGAGAGGAAAGTGTACACTTCTAAAAGAAGCAGAACTTTAACATAAAACTTAAAGTCAAACCCTAAATGACATTTGGCGTCTGGAAAAATACTATAAGAAAGGGTGGTTGTGACCCCAAATGTGTCTTCTGCCAAGCAGCCAGTCTGGCTGCGTGAGGAGGGGAAGCTCTGCAAGACTTCTGCATGTGACCTGGGCTGGGTGCCAAGGCCTGCTAGTTTTCCTGCTGGGTAAGAGGAGGGCATCACCCATTGAAATCAAGGCTAGCTGCTCTGGCGCCTGGAGCACCATCGCCTGCCTGCTTGTCAAGATCAGTGTGCCCTGTGAGGAAGAGGAGAGCGTTGAAGGGAGCGAGGTCCAGTAGGGAGCTCTGCCAAAGACTCCCAGTGTGAGGTTTGAGGAAACAGCTGTGCACTGGATGGGTCCATGTCTGTGTGCAGGATCAAATCAGCGACCCCCGGATGCCAGGAGAGGGCAATTGTGGACTCAGCGGTGAATCAAGAGCTGTGTCAAGAGCTTTAAACCCAGCCTGTACCACTTGGTTGCAATGACTCTGTATGCTAGGAGGGGCCACCATGGAAGTAATTGTTGCCAGCAAAGTGCCAAGACCTTTGCGGACCTTAGCGGTGACTTAGCGTAGCAGGTACTGCAGCAACCCTGTGTGCCAGGAGGGATTGCCAGTACCCAGTACTACAAATGTTTGGGCTGTCGCCTGAGGAAACTGAAGCTGTGACCTGCGGGTCGGAACAAAGCACTAAGACCAGCCCTTCGACCTGACCCGTGGACTCCAGAGTAGGTTGAGAGTACTTCGCCCCGTCACTGGTACCGGGTCGGGCACAAGGATCAACCACCTCCCCTTGTGTAGGAAAAGCTAAATTTACCACACCAAAGGAAGCCAGGAGGACCTCTGATTGCTGTTGAAGCCGGCTGTGCTCCTGAGAATAGAACCTGCACCTGCTGTGTGCTGCCACGCATCCAGTGTGCGGATCAACTTGACTTAGCAGGAGCGGAGCATTGGAAGTGCCGAAGTCGAGGCACCCTCTGTAGTGCTGAATGTTTTTTTGCTACTGGAACAGGTAAGTATTAATACAGGCCTTCCAGGCCCAGGGTCACTCGCTGATAAAGTGCTGTGGCACCATAAACACTTTTGACTGTTTCCTAAGAGTGGCCACTAGTGAATTGAGGACACCTCTAACCACATTCCAAGAAAGAGTGTGATACTGGGATTTGCCAGTTAAACACTAGCACCTCGACCTCAAGGGGATTGTGTTATTGCTTACGAATGCTGAAATACTTTTTTGAATGTGTAGAGTTAAAAATAAAATACTTCTTTTTAATATAAAAACAAACACTTCACTGGTCATTGATTGATTTGACATTACTGAGTGCACTTTGAGTTATGAGTCGTGTTAATCAACCTGTATCTACACTTCCCCCACGAGGGAGCCTTTAACTAGTTATCCACAGCTATCACTGAGAGTCAAGTGCAGCAGGGGTACTAGGCCCAGTTGCTCAGGACCCATAGTAGGTCAAGCCCAGGGAGATCAGCAGAAGAATAACTCAACCACTGCAGTTGGGCCCAATAGTCCCTTCATGCCCAGTGGCCCTCTTAAAGAGGTTCTGACACTGTTACTCTTAATTTCTATAGTCAGACTCCTCAATTGTTATGTTATGTAGAAGCCCTCCGGCATACAAGATAACAGAACCCATGAGCTCTCTAACCTATTTAAAAGAGCCTTGATTGGAGTTCATCATATTGGACACCATTGGTATTTGTTAATCACAAAGAGCCTATGGTAAAAAATTAGGGTTAAGTTGAGGGCATGAGTATCACTAGATTCAATGTGAATTTCGATTACAGAGTCTAATATGTCTGCACAACCTGAAGATAGTGGATCCCAGATGGTCCTCCTTTCATGGGCCAAGTTGCTTGTGCTTGAAACAATAACATAACATGACATACTATAACAACATAACAAAACGTAACATAACATAACATGACATAACACAACATAACAAAACACAACATATCATGACATAACAAAACATAACATAAGACAAAAAAACACAACAATACATATTTGTGATTGTTGTATTAATATATATAAATTTAGAAGGCTCTTCTAATTTCTCAATGCAGAGAAGCATCACATTTTTTGTGAGACGCTTACAAGTTGAGTGCCTGTTCTCATGCACTCCATTGGAATATATTGTCTCTTTGTCACTGTTTTGGGCAGGCACTTCTGAATCTACTTACTGCTACTCTAAAAACTGCTATAATGTCGGCAGTGTTGCTCATGGCCCAGTCTACAATTGGTAATTTTGCTTTGGAATTCTAGGGCCACGGACCTCCCATCCAAATACCAGGAGTGCTGTGCTAATTCTGCCACACTGAAGAAAAGTGTAATTTGAGAGGGAGGATTGCTGAGGTGAGCAACCCTCTCCATTTCCCATCAGCATACATTGTCCCTTTGGACTTTGTGAACTAGGTACTTCCAGAGGACGCCTGTTTTGTAACGTAGCTCTGCGGCCATCACCAATATTTGGCAGCATGCATTCAAAGGCCACACTACCTGTGATCATTTTCAGTGTCATCTTAAGGATTTTGTGGGTCCTGGGCAAAACATATTTTAAAGGCCCCTGTACAGTACAAATTTGAATTTTATTACCCATTTCCTGGTAATTCAAGCCCACATGATGCCATACAGTACTGAATTATATGTTAACAGGGTCACATAACTAGTTAAATCAATTTTTGAACAGGATGCCAAAAGTCCTTAAAATGACACAGAGTGAAAAGAGTCCATTGCTGCAGTAGGCAAAGAGTGTAGATAGAGAAATAGAATAGCCAGAGATCAAATAGAGAGAAAGTTCACTTTCCCATGGGGTCTTTTGAAAGGGTGGAGAGCCATCTTGCCTATTCATCCTGTGGCCTTCAAGCCCACCACCCACATGCCATAGGGCTCTAATACGTTGTCAGTCCTGCATTTGGTTTTCTTTTGAGCATTTTGCTGGGGTGGTGCCAGGATTAGAAACACAGTAAGTACCTTCCACCTCAATGACTGATGGCCCAATACGCCCAGAACTGAAATACTGAATGACTGATGCCGCCATCACATCCACCATACATTCTAATATTGAGTGACTGCTGCCTCCATATCTACACGTACTTCAATATTGAGTGGTTGATTCCCCCTGCATTTCACGTACTATAATATTACAAAATAGCTTCAAGGACAGCTTGTTCTGTGCTGAAATTGTACTTGTTTCAGAACTGCATTCATTTGTTTACATGCAACTATAAACAATCAAAGAAGGCACACAGAGTACATTTATGTCTAGTACCATAAGGTAATGAGTGGTTTTGTTTTTGGCCACTTACCTCCCTCAGGCACTGCATATGGTCTACAGCAGCAGCTTACTGACCTCAGGCGGGCTCGCATTTGCAACTACAGGAGAAGCAGAAACAAATCATGAGACCATTCTCTCTAAAACCAGATTTCACCATTGAGTTATGTTGTTATACAGTGTTACTACGCTCTGTGCAGCCACCTTCTTGTTGATATGTAGTAGCTAACTACTGAAGGGAACACCTACATATTCAACTGCCCTGGTCTCCATGTTAATGGCCTCACCACATTCTATGAGCCTCCTGGGTGTGCTGCCCTATACCTCACCCATGCCTTGAAGGGGAAGTAAATTGTTTAGAGCAGTGTAAATCTTTCACTTCACATTGAAGGCCTGTAGTGGGGTGAGAACTAAACATGATGTTTGTGCAACTTTGGGAAAAAGATCAATCTCCCACACTTTTTTGGAGACACTGAATCAATTGTGAACAAATCTGAGAACAGCCCAAGCGACACACTCTTTTCATCAAGGGGTAAACTTTAAAGTGAGCACTATAATCCACTCACTACTTATTCTCGGAATCCTTTAAACTCATGCTGTGAGTTGGGAAGGAACCATATGTCCAGCTCCAATCATTTCTCAGTTACCAAAGAAAAACAAAGATCAAAGGTTACTCCAAAAACTGTTACCGCTCCCTGTATTTTTAGTGACACTACATTGTATTCCTCTCCTGTTTTAAAACATGTGCATGTCTCATGTTTTTCCCTTGCTCACTTGCTTTTTCCTTTATCCCTTTCTACTATATTTGCTGCTATTTTCTTAGTCCTTAAGCTGTAAACTTTCACCTAATTAAGAGTACACTTTTGTATTTCAGAAACTCAAACCCTGGTAATGACAACTAAGCATGATACCCTATTTACACTTACAGGCATGAAATCAAAACTCACATTGATGGACATCTTCAATTGAGTAAAATTCAAATGTCAGCTGTGGTTGATGGTGCTCCCCCAGCTGGACGGTAGGCAAACAGCTAGGAATTAAAAAATAAAGTTAGTGTGTGAAGTCAAGAACTTCAGTTGTCACACATTCCAAGAGTTGTGAAAGTCAATGACATAGCCTCCCACATTAGGAAACAGTATTCATTAAGGGGCATATTTACAAAACAACGTGGTGTTACGCTAAATTTGACATCGCAGCGTTCAGACATTTTTTAAATGCCGGGATCAGGCGTATTTCCAAAAATACAGCACACCCCAGCGTTTTCTCTAGTGTTGGTGCTAAGAAAGCTGCCTAGCCCTAGTGCAAGCACCCTTGTGCCATGTTGCAAGGATGCTTGTGCTGCAGGGGCGATTGTTTCTTCCTGCAAATAAACAATCAATAATGGCGATTTGCTCTTCTGCAGCACACATAGAAAGAGCAAAATACGAGGAGAAATTAATAATTTCCCCTCATATCGCCTTCCTAAGACCAGGTATTACCTGGCCTTAGATTTTACCACTACCCGAGCCTTGAAAAGCTGGGTACCGAGTCAAAAGGCAAAGCTTTCACCATGGAACGCCCTCAGCAACACCCATTGCACACCCCTTTGCTGCTTGGGATGCAGCAGCCAGGATCATATTTACAAGGTGGCATTAAGTATAGCCCAATGACATAATGTCCCAGAGTGTTCTAACGAACAACTAGAGCGCTAACAGTCTTACTTATGACAAAAGAATGGCACACCTGAAGCCATCTTGATTGGAATAAAGTGGTAACAGTTAAAACATTTAATTTACAAAGGAACAAACTGAGGGGGTTCATTTTGCCACAGCAATTATGATTAGTGGTGCAGAAAGAAAAATTAGGGCACATTTTGACTTCTCAAATACTCTTCTATTTCATAAAAAAATTCTGACATGCAGATTGAAACATGCACTTTGAATACCAGCAGCAGACTTCCCTGGTGAGCAGTAGCTTTACTACAGTGATCTAATGAGCAACTAGAGTGCTAACATTCAGAATTTATGGCAAATGTGTGACACATCTGAATGCCTTCTTGATGGAACCAAACTAAAAAACTGAAAGTATTTCCTACTGAGGAGACTGCAGTAAATGAGGAAATTTGTAAACTTCATAACAAATAAATCTCCCAAGATGGCCACCAGAGACAAAAGAGCCCAAATGTAGCCCAAATATCACCGAGATGTAGCCCAAGTATAGCCCAATGACAGAATGTCCCAGAGTGTTCTAATGGACAACTAGAGCGCTAACAGTCTTACTTATGACAAAAGTATGGCACACCTAAAGCCATCTTGATTGGAATAAAGTGGTAACACTTAAAACATTTAATTTACAATGGAACAAAATGAGGGGGTTCATTTTCCCATAGAAATTATGAATAGTTCTGCAGAAAGAAAAATTAGGGCACATTTTGACTTCTCAAATTCTCTTCTATTTCATGAAAATATTCTGACATGCAGACTGAAACATACACTTTTAATACCAGCAGCAGACTTCAGTGGTGAGCAGTAGCTTTACTACAGTGATCTAATGAGCAACTGGAGTGCTAACATTCAGAGTTTATGGCAAATGTGTGACATATCTGAATACCTTCTTGATGGAATCAAAGTAAAAAACTGAAAGCATTTCCTACTGAGGAGACTGCAGTAAATGAGGAAATTAGGAAACTTCATAACAAATAAATCTCCCAAGATGGCCACCAGACACAAAAGAGCCCAAATGCAGCACAAATATCACCCAGATGTAGCCCACATGTAGCCCAATGACAGAAGTGTGCAAAACACTTATTTTTTGTGTATTTGCAGTTTTATATAGTGCGGACTTGTCAGGTATTGGAGTGCTTTACATGAGCATTAGTTACATCACACAAGATCAAATTCATTCTGGTTGTAGACATGGGGAGATTAAGTGATTTGACCAGAATCACAGAATATTGAGCTGAAGCAGAAACTCCAACCTGGTTCCCCAGTTGCAAAGTCTGCAGCTCTGGAAGTAACACCACATCCTCTCCCCTAGGTGCAACATTTAATCAAGTGGTCAACTGGATAAAAAAACATAAAGATTACAAATAATTTAAAAGTTCTTTGTCGCTATTTGAAAACTCATCAAATATGTCCTCATTTTAGTTTTTTAGAGCACTAACCATAATTTTGATGCAAATAAGACCCTCTCATATATGTAATTTATAAAGGAAATACTCTAGGTATTACAGTTTTGATTACATCAAGATGACGTCAGGCGTTCCACACTTTTGTAATAAATATAGAATGTTAGCAATCTAGTTGTTCATTGGAATACTGTTGAGAGGCAGAGGCCAGGGGCACGGACTCTGAAAATTGAAGGCAGGTAGGAGAGTGCAGAGGCAACAATTTGACCACACTGGGCAGGCAGGAAGTGCAGTGGCAGCACAACAGACTATGGAGGGCAGTGAAAGGGGGGCAGGGGCAACAAACCAACAATACAGGACTGGCAAGAGAGGCTGTGGCAATATAATAGACCATTGTGGGCAGAAGGAAGAGGCAGTGGTAGTACAACCATACATGCCAACAGACCCGTTTCAGCCAGGAAACGTCCAATGTTTTTAAGCTCAAATGGGCTTTACTTGATCTGTCTCCTGTCTACAATCTCCTCTTTTTTAATGTAACTCAAAGGGGAAAATCAATACCCCAGTTTTTTTTCAAAATGTCCCTCTTACCAAGTTCAAAATGTTTGCAAGTGTGGTACATTGGATCATGGTAGGCAGGAGGAATTGGGGTAGGGACATGGACTCGGATAACAGAGGACAGGAGGGACATGGAGAGGTGCACCAAACTGACCCTACAGGGCAGGCATCAGGGAGTGCAGCACAACAATCCATGGAAAGCAATAGGGAGGGACAGGACCATGCACATGGACAACAGAGAACAGAGGGGAAGAGGCAATGGTAGCTAGCTGACCATAATGGACAGACAGGAGAGAAAGCTGCAGCATAACAGACCATAAAGGGCAGGAGGGACGGATCAGGGGCATTACAATGGAACAGGCAAGCCAGGAGGGAGGGAATAGGGGTCTGCACATGGAAAAAGAGGGCTGGGGCAAGGGGGCAGGGCAGGAGCAGCAAGATGACCATGGAGGTCAGGCAGTATGGGCACTAGAAACAAGACACACAATGGAGAGCAACAATGAGACTATGATGTCATACACACAGACCATGGAGGGAAGATGGGAGGGGGCAGGGGCAGCTAGCTGACCACACAGGGAAGGTGGGAGGGGCCATGGCAGCACAGAAGACCATGCATGGCAAGCAGGAGGGGTAGTAGCAGCACAATGGCTATGATGGGCAAGAAGGAGGGTGCAGGGGCATGCACAAAGGACTATGGAGGATAGAAGGGAGGGTCAGGACCTGGGCACAGACATGAGAGTTCAGGGGAAGGGGCCTCACAACAGACCGCACGGGGCAGGCAGGAGGAGCAGTTGGAGCACAACAGACCAGGGAGGGCAGAAGGGTGTGGCAGTAAAATGGACCATGGAGGACAGGAGGAAGGGGATAGGGGCATGGCATGTGGACAGGCAGGGTGGAGGTGGCAGGGACAGGTTACAGTCATCTGACAATGCTAGGCAGGTGGGAGGGAAGTGGCAGCTCAACAGAACATGCAGAGTAGATAGGAGTGGCAGGTCCATGGAACATGGTGGGCAAAAAGGATGGAGCAGGGGCATGCACAAAGACATCGGAGGGCAGGGGGAAGGAGAATAGGGGCAGCAAGCTAAGCACAGAGTTTAAGCAGGAGGTCAATGATGGGGCATAGAATTGGGCAATGGAGGGCAGGAGGAGTGGACTGGTACATCATACTAAATTGAGGGCAGTGGCAGCACATCAGACCATGCATGGCAGGAGGGAGGAGGCTAGTCCATGGATTCAGACAGCAGAGGATAGGGAGGAGGGGGATGGGGCAGCAAGCTAACTGTTCAGAGAAGGTGGGTATTAGGAACTTTATTGTTTTTAAAATGTGTGTCTGTGCGAACTACTTAAAATATGAACAAGTATGCAGCATAATCTCACTTTTATTGAGGAAGAAGAGGACGTTTGTGACTGTGACTCCGGGCTCACTTGGCAGAAACACCCCCTGACCCTCCACCCCCCATCGCAAAATGTAATGTACGTGAAACGGGTAGGTGGACGCAGTGTTATATAGAACATAGTCCTGAGAGCACGATTGAAAATGAAAACTAGATATAGTATATGGTATAAACTATGCCCCAAAAAGTGTGATATAAGATGAACCGGGGCGTGAAATATAATATGCAATACATTGTGCGCAAAGACAGATTCATTGGAGAGCGCGAGATAGCACAGGCACTAGCTCGTGCTATGCGATATACACCTTGGAGTGTAATATGCACAGGGCAGTGTTGTGTAACCTAACTAGTCTCTAAAGTTGTAATATAAAATATGTGCTGGGGAGTGTAACGTTGCATATGCACTGTGACAAAGATATGGATCCCAGATTGTAATATGTATGGCATAGCGCTGTGCGTTATAACATAGGCATCGAGGAAGGCACGTTAGATGGGGCAATATAACCCGTGCGAAGACAAGTGTGGCATGACATATTCACAGGGTGGTGTTACAGTGCACATGGGCTAGAGAGTGTCATAGCATACGCACTAGCTGGTGAAAAAAAACACAGAGGTGTGAGGCACTCGGCGGGCACTGGTGGGTGTAACACAGCATTGGGCTCAGCCAGGAGCACACTGTGACTCTCAAGTGAGGTTCGTCTCCTTTCCAGAGAGTAAAATAAAAAGTATTACACATCCGGCGGTGGATGTGTGTTTTATTAACCGTGTGGGGGGTTTCTTGCATAGTTTGGTCGAATTTTTGTGGAATCCCCTTTGAATGGCTTGGTGTGCGTGTATATTAAATGTGCCCGTCAATAGCTACCCATGTTTGTATAAATAAACGACAAGGGTGTCTACTTGGAGAATACCCACCTGTGGGGGCGCCGGGATTAGGCACGGTAGGGCGTCAGACACGTCAGAGCATCACTAGCGGTGTAAATACATTCCATGTGGATTCATTCTATGCATAGTTGCCTTTTAATGATTATCACGCAAATAGTCATGGTGATAGGTACATACGGTTTGTCCAGCATGTCCTAAGTGTTTCTATAAATATATATTTTTTTTAAATAATAAAAAACAAAGGCCGGCCCTGGGGGATGGGGTCCCCGGGGCCATAAGTGGCCTGAGGAGGGGGGCAACGCAGCCCCCTCCTAAAGAATAAAAAAAAAAAGGCCTTGACCCGGGGGTTGGGGTCCCCGGGGCCGATTAAGGCCTTGGGAGGGCCCAATTTTTTTTTTTTAAACAAAAAAATTAGGGTGCAGGCCCTGGGGGATGGGGTCCCCAGGGCCAGTAAATTAGAAAAAGAAGGGGGGCCACACAGCCCACCTTCTTAAAAAAAAAAATAAAAGACCGGCATCGCGCCGGAGGCCACGCCCCCTCCTAGCAGCACTCTGCAAATGCACCCCCTGGCCAGTTGTAAGTTGGGGAATTAATTCCCCTTCAATACTGAGGGTCCCTGAGGGCCAACTAGCCCAACAGGTATCTCCAGTATGCGCCAGGGAGCTGCGTGGCAGACAGGTGTTCTGAGGCCACGCCCCTTTTTACACCTCTATGCAACGCAGCTCTGTGGCGCTTACTGGAGGTACTTAGTGGGCTAGTTTGACCCTAGGGACCCTTAGGATTCAAGGGGACTTAATCTCTCAACTTAGAACGGCCACAGGGCGCGTTTACACAGTGGTGAAGGGAGGGGACGGGGCCTGAGGTGACATGTGCAAACACGCCCTGTGGCACGTTTTAAGTTGGGGAAATAATTCCCTTTCAATCCTGAGGGACCCTGGGGGCCAACTAGCCCACCAGGGGCTTCCAGTAAGCGCCACTGCTCTGCGTTGCAGAGAGGTGGTGCAGGCCGTGCCCCTTTTTACACCTCTCTGCAATGCAGCTTTGTGGCGCTTACTGGAGGTACCTAGTGGGCTAGTTGGACCCTAGGGACGCTCAGGATTCAAATGAACTTAATCTCCCAACTAAAAACGGCCACAGGGCGTGTTTACACAGTGGTGAAGGGAGGGGACGGGGCCTGAGTTAACGTGTGCAAACACGCCCTGTGGCGCGTTTTAAGTTGGGGAAATAATTCCCCTTTGTTAGACCTGTCAGCCCTTTGGGTGGTCCCTCCTCATCATTATTTATTTTGTCCCACTTTTGCCTCAACCCCTGTTTGAATTTTTCCTTTTTGGGAACCACCAGACTTTTTCGTGTTGCTACAGATTCAGGGAGCCATTTTAGCTACCCCTGAAACTTCGGTCTGAGGGCCTGGAGCACAAAATGGTGGCCACCTGTGACATCACCAGCATCCACTGGAACCTACTAGCACCTTCCAGAACATTCCAGAACTCTGTGACCGTTGGAGGCGGTTTAGAATGTTGGGAGGTTAAGACAGAGAGTTGGCAGTTGGAGCTAGCAGTTGGCACCTGACTGGTGAAGAGAGAGCAGCACAACAGTGAAGGAGGAAGGAGTGAGGCAGCAGGGGTGGAAACTTGTGCCTGGAGTGGGGTCCATAAACCCACCCTTGATACTAGTCCCTGCTGACTGAGCCCAGCCTGGAGCCCTGTGTGGGGAAAAAGCAGGAAAAACCATCCTAAGGACCTGGACAGCAGGAACAGGCCTTAGAAACAGAGAACAGCAAGATCCTGACCTGGATACTGGTTTCCCTGGAGTCCGGCGTCGAGTAGCCTGAGACCTGGAGCCCGGGGTGGAGAAGCGGCGCTGACTGAAGAAGCAGACGTCGTACCCGGAGCCGCCTGAGGTCGAGTGAGGGCGCCGACGGAGGTCGTGAGGAATACCAGAGGTCGAGGAGGAAGTCAACCGAGGTCGAGTGAGCGGCGTCATCGGAGGAGTGAAGTCCGCCCTCCGGAGTCGTCGGAGACCGAGGTGAAGCGTGCCGGAGGTCGGGAGTGGAGATCGCACTCCGGAGTCGCCGGAACCTGAGGAGAATCGTGCCGGAGGTCGGGAGTGGAGGTCGCACTCCGGAGTCGCCGGGAACCTGAGGAGAGGAGCACCGGAGGTCGGGAGTGGCGATCGCACTCCGGAGCCGCCGGAAGTCGACATCGAGGCAAGGCCGGCCGACGTCATCGAAGCCGAGGTCGCCATCGGACCGGAGCCGCCCGAAGTCGACATCGAGTCAAGACTGCCCGACGTCATCGAATCGGGGGTCGAGATCGAGCCGAGGCAGCCGACATCGAACCGGAACCGCCTACCGGCGTCGTCAAGAACTGACATTGCGCCGAGGCCGCCGACATCGAACCGGAACCGCCTCACGGCGTCGACACGACTCCAGCGGCGTCGGAACATCAGAAAAAGGGCAGTAAGTGGAGTAGAGGGCGCCAAAGGCCCTGTGGAATCCTAAGAGACTACTCTAGGGGTTAGAGAGGTGCTGGAACCAGCTGGACTGTGCCAGGGGTGAGCTGAGACTACTTTAGAGGGGTTGTGTGGAGTGAGAGAGCCAGGTCTCTGGTATTCCCCCCTTGATCTACCTCAGTTTAGGCCTCAGCCTTGTCCAAGCCAGGGAATAGACACCCTCAAGCCTTCCACCTCCCCACAAGCTGTGCCTGGGCCAATTTAGCCCATAGTAATCTCGAATGTGATCTGATTATATGAGTGTTACTGTATACTTTTAATTATTTATTGGGGGCACTGTATTTATTGTGTTTAACCTATTTATTGCTTCACTGTATTTATTGGTCCACAGTATTTATTGATGCACAATATTTATTGGTTACAGTATTTATTGCCTCAGAATATTTAATTGCCTGTATTAACTGCACTTGTATTCATGTCCTTAGTATTTATGATCTCCCCTATTTATTGAATCAGTAAGCCAGTATTTATTTGACCCGCACTATTTAAAGTTTGTATATTGTGATTGTCTTATTTATTTTTCTGATCAGCAACTAAGAGAAAAAGATAAAGAAAGATATTTTCATAATTTTTACGGTGTAGAGTCGTTTTTGGAACGGATGCACGCATGGTTATTGTATGGGTATATTGTATGCTTAGCACGGTGCCTGTTTCCTGACCACTCGAGCCAAGCTACCACAGTGTGTTCGGGAAGTCCACCACCACCCTGCGGAGTGGGAGTGGGTTTTTCCAACACCCTTGAATCCTGAGTGCCCCTGGGGGCCAACTAGCCCACCAGGTGCTTCCAGTAAGCGCCACTGCACTGCGTTACAGAGAGGTGGTCTAGGCTGTGCCCCTTTTTACATCTCTCTGCAACGCAGCTCTGTGGCGCTTACTGGAGGTACCTAGTGGTCTAGTTGGACCCTAGGGACCCTCAGAATTCAAGGGGACTTAATCTTCCAACTTAAATCGGCCACAGGGCGTGTTTACACAGTGGGGAAGTGAGGGGACGGGGCCTGAGATGACGTGTGCAAACACGCCCTGTGGCGCGTTTTAAGAGGTAGTTTTAATCACCTGCCCTATTATATACAAGGGGCTTACAGAGGAGGTCATGCTGATCACAGGGGGACCCCAACGCATAGTGTTACCTAGTGTATGTAGGTGTTTTCACTGTATTCTGAGTGTCTTTTAACATAGCACTGGCTCTAGGACTGGTTAGTCAGACTCAGTTAACACCAGTATCCGTCTGAAAAAGTTGAGGGTACAGGATGATTTTGCAACAAGGCTTCTTTCTGTTCTTCTGTTTGTTCTTTCTGCACGTTATCCTTCTTCCTGCACTTTTCTTCGTCTTTGAGGACTTCTGTTGCTTCTTTCTGCATTACTTTTTTTTCTTTCTGTGCGTTTTTCCGTCTTTCTTCACATGTCCTATCTCTGTAGCCATAGTTAGAAATTAGCATTTAAAAAACCTTTGAAATTCACTGAAAAAACCATAGGTTTCAGGCACGTTATAGTTAGGAATTAGCATTTAAAAAACCTCAAAAATTCACTGAAAAAACCACAGGTTTCAGGGGTGTTATAGTTAGCTGGACTTTTCACTTGTACAAAACCATTGAAATTCCCCCGTTATAGTTAGTTCAGCTAACTATAACTCGCGCGCCCGCAATGCACTGCTGATGACGTCACATATTACATCACTCATGACAAGGTCAGTGACATCACTCATGACATCACTGATGACATCTCAAATGACATCACTGATGGCATCATCCAGTGAATGTGTGTTTTTCTGAAAATTAAATATGTTTTATATATGTATATCTCAAGGTCGATGGAAGAATTAATGGTTTATAAGTGTCTAAATGGATGATTTGTTTTTGAAAAATTGATTGTGTAACTGACTGATTAAGTGTATCAGAGTGAATACATGGCTTAGTGAGTAATGTTTAAATATGTAAATATCTGTATCAGTCTCTCACTTTGTGTATAAGTGGCTGCATGGGTTGGTGAGTAGCTACATGGGTGTCTATATAGGTTATTAGTTGGTTTTTTGAGTATCAGTCTGAGTGTCTGCATGGTTCGGTGGGGGGTATTACGTAGTGCATAGGTGCATGAATGAGTGACTCACTGTTTGTATGTGTTGAAGACAGCATGTGTGCAGGACTGTATGGGTGGATGAGTATGTGTAAGGGTGTGTTAGTGAGTGAATGACTGTCTCAATAGTGTCTTTATGAGTAACTACATATGTTTTAAACTAGTATATGTGACTATTGGTGTATATAAGTGAGTATATGTGAGAGTGAGAGATTGAAAGAGTTCCTGTATGAATAATTATGTGTTTCTATAAGTGATTGTTTAAAAGACTAAGTATGTGTAAGTTTCCGTAGAAGTAAGTGTGGTGGTGTGTGTATAACTGTATATGCAAGTAAATGTATGTTTGATTCTTTATTACCATGAGTGACTATGTGTGTGAGTAACTCTATGGATGAGTGGCATTGTGTAACAGGATGTATAGGTGTATGAGTACATATGATGAGTGAGTACATGTATGAGTGACTGTATAGGACTGTTGGTGAATGAGTGGATGTGTATGTGGATCTTAGAATTACTGAAGAGGTTGTTGTAACTGGTATTGGTATGTCCATTGTTTTGAAAATGTTAGTCTCTATTTTTGAATGCGTGTATCAAAGGTTATATTAGGGTGAGAGGAGGTCTGCCACTCTATCACAAGGATGATGTCATCAGTGATGTCATCAGTGATGTCATTTGAGATGTCATCAGTGATGTCATGAGTGATGTCACTGACCATGTCATGAGTGATGTAATATGTGACGTCATCAGCAGTGCATTGCGGGCGCGCGTGTTATAGTTAGCTGAACTCACTATAACGGGGGAATTTCAATGGTTTTGTACAAGTGAAAAGTCCAGCTAACTATAACACCCCTGAAACCTATGGTTTTTTCAGTGAATTTCTGAGGTTTTTTAAATGCTAATTCCTAACTATAACGTGCCTGAAACCTATGGTTTTTTCTGTGAATTTCAAAGGTTTTTTAAATGCTAATTTCTAACTATGCCTACAGAGATAGGACATGTGAAGAAAGAAGAAAAAATGCACAGAAAGAAAAAAAAGAAGTGCAGAAAGAAGCAACAGAAGTCCTCAAAGACGAAGAAAAGTGCAGGAAGAAGGATAACGTGCAGAAAGAACAAAAAGAAGAGCAGAAAGAAGCCTTGTTGCAAAATCATCCTGTACCCTCAACTTTTTCAGACGGATACTGGTGGTAACTGAGTCTGACTAACCAGTCCTAGAGCCAGTGCTATGTTAAAAGACACTTAGAATACAGTGAAAACACCTACATACACTAGGGAACATTATGCGTTGGGGCCCCCCTGTGATTAGCATGACCTCCTCTGTAAGCCCCTAGTATATAATAGGGCAGGGGGATTAAAACTACCTCTTAAAACAGGCCACAGGGCGTTTTTGCACACGTTAACTCAGGCCCCGTCCCCTCCCTTCACCACTATGTAAACACGCCCTGTGTCCGTTTTTAGTGGGGAGATTAAGTTCATTTGAATCCTGAGGGTCCCTATGGTCCAACTAGCCCACTAGGTACCTCCAGTAAGTGCCACAGAGCTGCGTTGCAGAGAGGTGTAAAAAGTGGCACGGCCTGGACCACCTCTCTGCAATGCAGCTCAGTGGCGCTTACTGGAAGCACTTCGTGGGCTAGTTAGCCCCCAGGGGCCCTCAGTATTGAAGGGAAATTATATCCCCAATTTAAAACGTGCCATAGTGCGTGTTTGCACACGTCACATCAGGCCCCGTCCCCTCCCTTCACCGCTGTGTAAACGCGCCCTGTGGCTGTTCTAAGTTGAGAGATTAAGTCCCCTTGAATCCTAAGGGTCCCTAGGGTCAAACTAGACCACTAGGTACCTCCAGTAAGCGCCACAGAGCTGCGTTGCAGAGAGGTGTAAAAAGGGGCTTGGCCTCAGAACACCTGTCTGCAGCGCAGCTCCCTGGCGCATACTGGAGATGCCTGTTGGGTTAGTTGGCCCTCAGGGACCCTCAGTATTGAAGAGGAATTAATTCCCCAACTTAGAACTCGCCAGGGGGCGCGTTTGCAGAGTGCTGCAAGGAGGGGGCGTGGCCTCCGACGCGATGCCAGTCTTTTATTTATTTTAATTTTTTAAGAATGGGGGCTGTGTGGTTCCCCTTCTTATTCTAATTTATTGGCCCTGATGACCCCATCCCCCAGGGCCTGTCTCCTAATTATAATTTTTTGACCCCAATCCCCAGGGCCGGCCACTGTTTTTTATTATTTTTAAAAAATATATATTTATAGACACACCTAGGACATGCTGGACAAACCGTACGTACCTATCACCATGACGATTTGCGTGATATTCATTAAAAGGCGGCTATGCATACAATGAATCCACGTGGAATGTATTTACACCACTAGTGAAGATCTGACATGTCTGATGCCCTACCGTGCCTAATCCCGGTAGACACCCTTGTCGTTTATTTATACAAACATGGGTAGCTATTGACGGGCACATTTAATACACATGCACACCAAGCCATTCAAAGGGGATTCGACAAAAATTCGACCAAAACTATGCAAGAAACCCCCCTCACGGTTAATAAAACACACATCCACTGCCGGATGTGTAATACTTTTTATTTTACTCTCTGGAAAGGGGACGAACATCACTTGAGAGTCACAGCGCGCTCCTGGCAGAGCCCAATGCTGTGTTACATCCACCATTGCCTGCTGAGTGCCACACACCTCTGTGTTGTATTCCACTAGCTAGTGCATATGCTATGACACTCTCTAGCCCATGTGCACTGTAACACCACCCCGTGAATATGTCATGCCACACTTGTCTTCGCACGGGTTATATTGCCCCATCTAACGTGCCTTCCTCGATGCCTATGTTATAACGCACAGTGCTATGCCATACATATTACAATCTGGGATCCATATCTTTTACACAGGGCATATGCAACGTTACACTCCCCAGCACATATTTTATATTACAACTTTAGAGACTAGTTAGGTTACACAACACTGCCCTGTGCATATTACACTCCAAGGCGCATATCGCATAGCACGCGCTAGTGCCTGTGCTATCTCGTGCTCTCCAATGAATCTGTCATTGCGCACAATGTATTGCATATTATATTTCACGCCCGGTTCATCTTATATCACACTTTTTAGTGCATAGTTTATACCATACACTATATCTAGTTTTCATTTTCAATCGTGCTCTCAGGACTATGTTCTATATAACACTGTGTTCACCTACCCTTTTCACGGGCATTACATTTTGCGATAGGGGGTGGAGGGTAAGGGGGTGTTTCTGCCAAGTGAGCCCGGAGTCACAGTCACAAACGTCCTCTTCTTCCTGAATAAAAGTGAGATTATGCTGCATACTTGTTCATATTTTAAGTAGTTCGCACAGACACACGTTTTAAAAACAATAAAGTTCCTAATACCCGCCTTCTCTGAACAGTTAGCTTGCTGCCCCATCCCCCTCCTCCCTATCCTCTGTTGTGTGAATCCATGGACTAGCCTCCTCCCTCCTGCCATGCATGGTCTGATGTGCTGCCACTGCCCTCAATTTAGTATGATGTACCAGTCCACTCCTCCTGCCCTCCATTGCCCAATTCTATGCCCCATCATTGACCTCCTGCTTAAACTCTGTGCTTAGCTTGCTGCCCCTATTTGTCTTCCCCCTGCCCTCCGATGTCTTTGTGCATGCCCCTGCTCCATCCTTTTTGCCCACCATGTTCCATGGACCTGCCACTCCTATCTACTCTGAGTGTTCTGTTGAGCTGCCACTCCCCTCCCACCTGCCTAGCATTGTCAGATGACTGTAACCTGTCCCTGCCACCTCCACCCTGCCTGTCCACATGCCATGCCCCTATCCTCTTCCTCCTGTCCTACATGGTCCATTGTACTGCCACACCCTTCTGCCCTCCCTGGTCTGTTGTGCTGCAACTGCTCCTCCTGCCTGCCCCTTGCGGTCTGTTGTGAGGCCCCTTCCCCTGAACTTTCTTGTCTGTGCACAGGTCCTGACCCTCCCTTCTATCCTCCATCGTCCTTTGTGCATGCCCCTGCACCCTCCTTCTTGCCCATCATAGCCATTGTGCTGCCACTAACCCTCCCACTTGCCATGCATGGTCTTCTGTGCTGCCATGGCCCCTCCCACCTTCCCTGTGTGGTCAGTTAGCTGCCCCTGACCCCCTCCCACCTTCCCTCCATGGTCTGTGTGTATGCCATCACAGTCTCACTGTTGCTCTTCATGGTGTGTCTTGCTTCTAGTGCCCATCCTGCCTGACCTCCATGGCTATCTTGCTGCTCCTGCCCTGCCCCCTTGCCCCCAGCCCTCTGTTTACATGTGCAGACCCCTACTCCCTCCCTCCTGGCTTGTCTGTTCCATTGTAATGCCCCTGATCCGTCAGCTAGCTACCATTGCCTCTTGCCCCTCTGTTCTCTGTTGTCCATGTACATGGTCCTGTCCCCTCCCTCCTGCTTTCTATGGATTGTTGTGCTGCACTCCCGTCCCGCATGCCCTGTGTGGTGTATTGTGCTGCTGCAAACCCTGATGCCTGCCCTGCAGGGTCAGTTTGGTGCACCTCTCCATGTCCCTCCTGTCCTCTGTTATCCAAGTCCATGTCCCTCCCCCATTTCCTTCCATGATCCAATGTACCCTACTTGCGAACATTTTGAACTTGGTAAGAGGGAGATTTTGAAAAAAAACTGGAGTATTGATTTTCCCCTTTGAGTTACATTGAAAAAGAGGAGATTGTAGACAGGAGACAGATCAAATAAAGCCCATTTGAGCTTAAAAACATTGGACGTTTCCTGGCTGAATCGGGTCTGTTGGCATGTATGGTTGTACTACCATTGCCTCTTCCTTCTGCCCACAATGGTCTATTACATTGCCACAGCCTCTCTTGCAAGTCCTGTATTGTTGGTTTGCTGCCCCTGCCCCCCTTTCCACTGCCCTCCATAGTCTGTTGTGCTGCCACGGCCCTTCCTGCCTGCTCAGTGTGGTTAAATTGTTGCCTTTGCACCCTCCTACCTGCCTTCAATTTTCAGAGTCCGTGCCCCTGGCCTCTGCCTCTCAACAGTATCCTAATGAACAACTAGATTGCTAACATTCTATATTTATTACAAAAGTGTGGAACGTCATCTTGATGTAATCAAAACTGTAATACCTAGAGCATTTCCTTTAGAAATTACATATATGAGAGGGTCTTATTGGCATCAAAATTATGGTTAGTGCTCTAAAAGACTAAAATAAGGACATATTTTCTGAGTTTTCAAATAGCGACAAAGCACTTTTATTTTATTTGTTATCTTTATGTTTTTTTATCCAGTTGACCACTTGATTAAATGTTGTACTTAGGGGAGAGGATGTGGTGTTGCTTCCAGAACTGCAGACTTTGCAACTGGGGAACCAGGTTGGAGTTTCTGCTTCAGCTCGACATTCTGTGATTCTGGTCAAATCACTTAGTTTCCCCATGTCTACAACCAAAATGAATTTGTTCTTGTGTGATGTAACCAATGCTCATGTAAAGCACTCCAATACCTGACAAGTCTGCACTATATAACACTGCAAAAACACAAAATAATAAGTGTTTTGCACACTTCTGTCATTGGGCTATATTTGGGCTACATCTGGGTGATTTTGGGCTACATTTGGGCTCTTTTGTCTCCGGTGGCCATCTTGGGAGATTTATTTGTTATGAAGTTGTTAGACCCGTCAGCCCTTTGGGTGGTCCCTCCTCATCATTATTTATTTTGTCCCACTTTTGCCTCAAACCCTGTTAGTATTTTTCCTTTTTGGGAACCACCAGACTTTTTCGTATTGATGCAGATTCAGGGAGCCATTTTATCTACCCCTGGAACTTCTGTCTGAGGGCCTGGAGCACAAA
Organism: Triturus cristatus; assembly: GCF_964204655.1. Classification (NCBI taxonomy): domain Eukaryota; kingdom Metazoa; phylum Chordata; class Amphibia; order Caudata; family Salamandridae; genus Triturus; species Triturus cristatus. The sequence continues at coordinate 90,949,522 of NC_140582.1, forward strand.
ATGGTGGCCACCTGTGACATCATCAGAACCCACCAGAACCTTCTGCAACATTCTGGAACCCTGTGACAGTTGGAGGCGGTTTAGAATGTTGGGAAGCTAAGCCAGGGTTGACAGTTGGAGCTGGCAGTTGGCACCTGACTGGTAAAGAGAGAGGAGCAGAAACCTGAAGGAGGAAGGAGTGAGGCAGCAGGGGTGGAAACTTGTGCCTGGAGTGGGGTCCATAAACCCACCCTTGATACTAGTCCCTACTGACTGAGCCCAGCCTAGAGCCCTGTGTGGGAGAAAGCAAGAAAAACCATCTTAAGGACCTGGACAGCAGGAACAGGCCTTAAAAGCAAAGAACAGCAAGTTCCTGACCTGGTTACTGGTAACTACCTGAAGTCCGACGTCGAGAAGCCTGGAGACCTGGAGCCCGAGGTGGAGAAACGGCGCTGACTGGAAAGCAGACGTCGTACCCGGAGAGGGCGCCGACGGAGGTCGTAGAGAGTACCAGAGGTCGAGGAGGAAGTCACCTGAGGTCGAGTGTGCGGCGTCGACGGGGGAGTGAAGTCCGCCCTCCGGAGTCGCCGGAGACCGAGGTGAAGCGTGCCGGAGGTCGGGAGTGGAGATCGCACTCCGGAGTCGCCGGAACCTGAAGAGAATCGTGCCGGAGGTCGGGAGTGGAGGTCGCACTCCGGAGTCGCCGGAACCCGAGGAGAGGAGCACCGGAGGTCGGGAGTGGAGATCGCACTCCGGAGCCGACGGAAGTCGACATCGAGCCAAGGCCGGCCGACATCATCGAACCGGAGCCGCCCAAAGTCGACATCGAGCCAAGACTGCCCGACGTCATCGAACCGGAGGTTGACATCGAGCCGAGGCCGCCGACGTCAAACCGGAACCGCCTACCGGCGTCGTCAAGAACTGTCATTGCGCCGAGGCCGCCGACATCGAACCGGAACCGCCTCACGGAGTCGACACGACTCCAGCGGCGTCGGAGCTTCATAAAAAGGGCAGTAAGTGGAAGAGAGGGCGCCTAAGGCCCTGTGGAGCTCTAAGAGACCATCCTAGGGGATAAAGAGGTGTTAGGACCAGCCTGGGAGTGCCAGGGGTGGACTGAGACTGATACAGTGACCTGTGTGAGGGGTTGTGTAGTTTGGGAGAGCCAGATTCCTAGATTACCCTTGATCTACCTCAGTTTTAGCCTCAGCCTTACCCAAGCTAGGTGAGACACCCTCAGGCCATCCACCTAACCACAAGCTGTGACTGGGCCAAATCAGCCCATAGTATTTTAAATGTGATCTGATTTTACAAATGTCATTGTTGGCTGATATTATTTATTGAGGGTACTGTATTTATTGTATTTATCTAAGTTATTCCTGTAAAGTATTTATTGTCCTGAGCTAACTTATTCCTGCACAGTATTTATTCCCTCACAGTATTTATTTGACCTGATCCTATTTATTGCACCTGTAAAGTGTTATTATTTATTTGACCTGCACTTTTTAAGGAGAAGCCTTGTGTACTGTGATTGTATTATTATTTATTTAATCAGCAACTAAGAGAAAAGAAGATAAACACAGAGATATTTTCATAATTTTTAAGGTGTAGTGTCGTTTTTGGAACGGATGCACGCATGGTTATTGTGTGGGTATGTCGTATGCTTAACACGGTGCCTTCCTTACCGCTCGAGCCAAGCTACCACAGCGTGTCTGGGAGAACACCACCACCACCCTTCCGGTGTGGGAGTGGGTTTTTCTAACAGAAGTTTCCTAATTTCCTCATGTACTGCAGTCTCCTCAGTAGGAAATGCTTTCAGTTTTTTATTTTGATTCCATCATGAAGGTATTCAGATATGTCACACATTTGCCATAAATTTTGAATGTTAGCACTCTAGTTGCTCATTAGATCACTGTAGTAAAACTACTGTTCACCATGGAAGTCTGCTCCTGGTATTAAAAGTGCATGTTTCAGTCTGCATGTCAGAATGTTTTAATGAAATAGAAGAGAATTTGAGAAGTCACTCAAAATGTGCCCTCATTTTCTTTCTTCAGCATTAATCATAATTTCTATGGCAAAATGAACCCCCTCATTGTGTTCCTTTTTAAATTAAATGTTTTAAGTGTTACCAGTTTATTCCAATCAAGATGGCTTCAGGTGTGCCATACTTTTGTCATAATGAAGACAGTAAGCGCTCTAGTTGTTTTTAAGAACACTCTGGGACATTCTGTCTTTGGGCTACACTTGGGCTACATCTGGGTGATATTTGGACTACATTTGGGCTCTTTTGTCTCTGGTGGCCATCTTGGGAGACTTATTTGTTATGAAGTTTCCTAATTTCCTCATTTACTGCAGTCTCCTCAGTAGGAAATACGTTCAGTTTTTTACTTTGATTCCATCAAGAAGGCATTCAGATGTGTCACACATTTGCCATAAATTCAGAATGTTAGCACTCTTTTTGCTCATTAGATCACTGTAGTAAAGCTACTGCTCACCAGGGAAAACTGCTGCGGGTATTGAAAGTGCATGTTTCAGTCTGCATGTCAGAATTTTTTAATGAAATAGAAGAGGATTTGAGAAGTCTCAAAATTTATTTTTATTTATTTTTATTTTAGCGATTTCTAGAGCGCCTGGTGACCCAAGGGCATCCCCGCGCTATGTGACTTGAAATCCTGTTAAGGGGGAAGAGAGGGGGGGGAGAGCAACAGAAAGAATTTATTTAGGAAACAGGTGAGTCTTTAGTTTCTTGCGGAAAACCAGATAGTTGGGTTCTAATCTGAGGGAGCGAGGGAGTGCGTTCCAGCCCTTAGCCGCTTGAACGGAGAATTGTCGACGTCCTGTACGGGTTCTTTTGAATCTAGGGGTGTTGGCTAGGTTCTCATTCTGCGATCGTAGGGATCTGGTTGCAGTGTAGGGAGTGATCATTTGACTTAGAATCGCTGGACCAGATCCATTTAACAGCTTGTGTGTTGTACACATCGCTTTGAATTGCACCCTTTGGCGCACAGGGAGCCAGTGCAGGGCTTTGAGGGCAGGCTTGGCGGACATTCTGGAAGGAGTGTTAGTAAGCATGCGTGCCGCCGCGTTCTGTGTCCGCTGGAGTTTCGTGATGGTGGACTCGGGGGCTCCCAGATAAACCAGGTTGCTGTAGTCCAGGCGGGACAGCACTAGTCCCTGGATGAGTAGCTTCCTGGAAGTAGGTGGCAGTAAGGGCAGGATTTTACGGGTCGTGCGCATGAGCCCGAAGCAGGTGCCAGAGGTTTTAGTTGCTTGGGTTTTCATCGTGAGCTGTGGTTCGAGCCACACCCCGAGTGTCTTGATTTCACGTTTTGGGAGGGGGATTTCTCCGAACACATCGGGCCAGAGTGTTGGAGGGATGGTCGTCCATTGCTTTCCTAGTAGCATCACTTCTGTCTTTGTCCCATTCAGTTTTAGTGAAGAGTTATTCATCCAGTTATGAATTCCTATGAGGCAGTTAGTCAGATTTTCTGGATGATCAATCAGCTGGGACAAGGAGACGACTAGTTGGGTATCGTCAGCGTAGCTCACCATTTTTATGTTAAATGGTGTTACCACGTCCTCGAGTGGGGCCATATAGACATTAAAAAGCGTCGGGCTCAGGGAGGAGCCCTGGGGGACGCCGCTTGTGAGTGGGAGGGTGGATGAATGATGATTGTCGTCCCACACTTGGAAAGTGCGCCCTGTAAGGAAGGATTCAATCCATTTGATTGCTGTCCCGGTAAGTCCTGCATTGGCCAGTCTATGCAGAAGGATACGGTGGTTGACCGTGTCAAAGGCTGCGCTCAGATCCAGGAGGATCACTGCCACTGATCCTCCTGAATCCAGTATGCCCCTTGCCTCCTCGATGACTGCGAGGAGTGCAGTGTCTGTTCCATGGCCCGGGCGAAATCCGGTTTGGGATTGTCGAAGCAAGTTGTTGGTTTCAAGGAACTGGGATAATTGGGTATTTACCAGTTTCTCAGTGACTTTGCTGATACCAGGGAGTAGAGATATTGGTCTGTAGTTGGACAGGTCCGATGGGTCTAGCTGAGGTTTTTTTAAGAGTGCTTTAACCACAGCATTCTTCCAGCTATCGGGAACGGTTCCGTGGGCGAACGAGCTGTTGATAAGATCCGTAACAGTAGGTACGATTACTGAGGCAACGGTCTTGAGGAACCTGATTGGTGCTGGGTCCAAGGGAGACCCACTTTTCATTTTCGTTAGGGTTCGCTCAACCTCTAGGGGGGTGACTGGTCGGAATGTTAGTAGAGTGGGGCATAGGTTACTTTCAGCCTGGTCTAGGAGTATACGGCTTTCCGTGTGGCTGGGGGGTCCGGGGGGTGGGAGGGAGACCAGGATGCGGGTGATTTTATCGTTGAAGAAGTTCGCTAGCTCATTGCTTCTGTCAACTTTAGGGGTGTTAGAGGGGGAAGTGATGGGGACCTTGGTCAGCTCCTTTACGATTAAAAAGGATTCTCGGGCTGAGTTAGAAGCTTCTTGTATCCGCGTATCATAGTATGAGGCTTTAGCTAGTTTGATGGCCTCTTTATAGCGTTTGACCGTAGACTGGTAGGCCTCTTTGTTGGCGTGATGCCAGTTTTTTCTCCAGAGCCGTTCGGCTTTTTTACAATTTTTACGGTGTATTCTGAGATCCGTGGCTGGGTCTTCTGCGTGTGCAGGGGTGGTTCTTTCAAGGGTCTTAGCCCATTCTTCCGTGGGGAGTCTGGACCAGGTCCTGTCCTTGCTATAGGTGGGGGGTAATCGGTGTTTCGTGAAGATTCCAGGTAATTGGAAGGGGACAAGGAAGTGGTCTGTCCAAGGGAGGGGAAGGGCCTCCTTCGCTAGCATCGAGGGAGAGCTGGTAAACACCGGGTCCAGTAGATGGCCCTTGATGTGGGTGGCTCCGGAGTTTAGTAGGCGGATGTCGAGAGCCGCTAGGTCTTGGATCAGATCATTGGCTACCGAGTCTGCCGGGTCTTCTAGATGGATGTTCAGGTCCCCGACTATCATAAAGTTTGATAGGGAATGGGCCTGGGTTGTAACTAGGTCTAGAAGGGAACAGGCGAAGGGACCTGGGAAGCCGGGGGGGCGGTAAACAAGAATTCCCATTAGTGAATTGGTTGGGTTGAGTTTAAAGGTGAAATGCAGACTTTCTGCATCGGTAATCTGCGCATCGTGGGTTTTGCAGTGGAGGTGTTCTCGATGGATAATGGCTACACCGCCACCTCTGCCTAGAGGGCGGGGTAGGGACTGAATACAGTATCCCCGTGGTGTTGCTAAAACCATGTCTGATTAAGAGTGTGGACCGAGCCACGTTTCCGTGAGGAAGAGTATATCTATCTCCTGATCTTCTAGGAGATGGGTAATCTGTGTCGCATGTTTCGGAAGTGAGCGACAGTTCAGTGAGGCAAGTTTAAGGGTGGCGGGTTTGATAGGTTTTGTAGGGAGCGTGTGCTGGGCTGGCTTGCATAGAGAGAAGCGAGTGAAAGGTCCATTAAAGTCATGGATGTAATCACAGGAAGGGGTGGGGGGTCTAAGGCTTAGTAGTTCTCTTCGTGAGTAGCTTACATTAGGGTTGGATGTTACAGGCAGGGGTTCTGGCCCCAAAATGTGCCCTAATTTTTCTTTCTGCAGCACTAATCATACTTTTTATGGAAAAATGAACCCCCTCATTTCGTTCTTTTTTAAATTAAATGTTTTAAGAGTTACCACTTTAATCCAAGCAAGATGGCTTCAGGTGTGCCAAACGTTTATCATAAGTTGGACTGTTAGCGCTCTAGTTGTTCTTTGGAACACTCTGGGAAGCTGCAGTAGAACACAAAGGAATCAACTGACAGTCTCTGCCCTTGTTGGATGTACATGTTTTACTGAGAATGTCAGACTTCATTCTCACATGACTGAGAAAGATAATGTGAATTTACAGAAAATAAGCTCTCAGTTTAGCTTATAGATCACCTTCCAAACCTCTGTGGGAAAAGCATGAGAAAATATTTTTCTCTCAATCATGATATCCCAGCAGAAGACTTTTTCACATGGTGAAATCACCTTAGAACATACCACAATTCCTAAAATGAGTATGGTACCATCAACAAATGATTTATAATGTAACTAAAGTCTTAAAACCTTCTATTAACTGCAATGCTTTTTAATGATGTGCTATCATGTATATTGATCCCAAGATGGCTGCCAACACTTCTTGGATGAAGTGCTGACAGCCACTCAGATCTCAGGATGAGATGTGTGGTTAGGCTCCGCCCACATATATATATGATTTTACTTTTGATTTTCTCAGGAACTACTGAACAGATTGACTCCATATATGCAAAAGGCACATCCCTGAGCTGAGGACTACCTCTCTGCCAAATTTCAAGTAATTCTGTTCAGCCGTTCGGGCTGTACCTTGGACTAAAGGTCCCTATGGAAAATTGCATGGGGAAAATGTGTTTTGGGACCCCCCTTTTTTCTCAGCCCCCGCTTGACGAATCCCCCCGAGACTTTCAGGGTAGGAGCGGAGCGGAGCGCACCACCTATTTTGAAAATTTTGCGAGGATTCGTAAACCGGCGCAAACGTTATTCCAAATAGAATGTTGCGGATTTCCTATGGAAACACGGTCCTAACTATAACTATCTACTGGCGACCGCCAGTAGATAATATATAATATATATATCACAACACTAATTGGCCCCACTGAGGATATCTCACAAGTATATATATATTTGATCTGACAGCCTTGGGGTTCTCTTCCCCCCAACTTTTTTCTTTCCTCCTCCACTTTTTCTGACTTTATTTTACCTTGTTATTAGGACTCTGTGCATTTACCATCTGCCATCTGCTAACCAGTGCTAAAGTACTGTGTTCTCTCCTCTAAGCATGGTAACATTGGTTCATTCCCAATTGGCATATTTAAATTCCTTATAGGTCCCTAGCAAAGTGGTCATCCCTGTACCCAGACCTGCAAATTAAATGCTACTAGTGGGCCTACAGCACTGGTTGTGCTACCCACTTAAGTAGCCCTTTAACCATGACTCAGGCCTACCATTGCAGGCCTGAGACATGGTTACACTGCCATGTCGACCTGGCAAAATAAACCTTTTGTCAATCAATCATTGAGGGAGTTTGAAGCGCCCTACTCACCCGTGATGGTCTCAATGCGCTGGGGGGAAAGCTCCGGTCATTTGGAGTGCCAGGTCTTGAGGTATTCCTGAAGATGTGCTGGGTGGGGGCGCGTCTGATGTCGAACGGGAACAAATCTTTCATTTCTATACAAATAAGTCCACCCTAGGGTAGGCCCTGGACAACCCAGAGGGCAGGGTGCAATTTATTGAAAAGGCAGGACATGTACTTTTAAGTTTTGCATGTCCTTGTAGTGAAAACCCTTTAAATTCGTTTTTCAATACTGCAAGACTAATGTCTCCAATAGGAACATTGGGATTATCTCATTACATTTTATAAGTGTAATTCCTAATTGTGAAGAGATAGACTTTTTGACTTTGGAGTCTCTTAAATCACAATTTAAAATATAAACTTATTGTGAAATCTGACTTTAAATTGCAATTCTGCAAATGGCACTTTTAGAATGTTAGCATTTTCTTACTTTAGCCCTTTGGTGCCTCTTGTTGGTGAGTGACAGTTGGGCTTTGTGTATTCCCCCTAGACAGCCACCAACAATGGGAGCTTAGGTGTGACTTGATGGGCCATCCTGGGAGGGTGAGAGGGAGGAGCTGGACCTAGCCTCACTTACACCATATAGGTTGTGTCCTGTCACCACATAAAGGGCTACATACCCCCTGCAGTGATTCTGGAGCCAGGCCTGGAAGAGAGGACCTCTATGCACTTCAAAGGCATGTCTTTGAAGTCTCTCCCACTTCAAAGGCACAATTGTGTATAAATACTGGACCTCTGACACCACCACTTCAGTTCACTTCTAGACCTGTCAAGACTCTGCCAGGAAGAAGGACTTCAGTGCTGCTAAATGGACTGTCACTCTGCTGGACTACTTCCTTGTTGGATTCCTGCTTTTCTGTATTGACCTACTGGCCTGCTTCACTTCTGCCTAGGTGACTGGACCTCCCTCACTTAAACCCAGAGTGACTAGACAGCTAGCCAGCTGGTATCCTGATCTGAAGTCTCAGGGATATAAAAGACTTCCAACCAACCTGCTTCTGCACCTAGACTTTGCCGTCTGTTAATCTGCCCTGCAAGTGGTCGCTCCCCAGTCCTGGACCCTTGGAAGTAGGTGTATCTCCAGCGGAGCCAACGCGTCATCTGTTGAATGACAGATCCTGAGCAGAACAGATGTATCTCCATGGCTGGGTGGTGCATCTTCAAGCAAAACTGTTGCACTGCCGCTGTTGCTTGGATAGGACCCGTCACAACAGACTTACATCGCCACAACCTCCAGCAACTGGGACAGATGCATCACCTTCAGAACCGCCGCTGCATAACCTTTTGCCGGCACAAGTTCCTTGCATCCTTCGTCGACGGCAGCCTGGGTGATGACACCGGATCTCCCCATCGCAGCTTTACCAGTCATCGGAACTGTCGTATTGCCCCTGCTGCACATCGCATTCTTGACACCAGACTTCGCATCGCAAGCCATGTCCACAGAATCTTTGACTTCGATGCATTAGGACCTCACATCACAGCCTCAGAGCACTTCAGAACTGATGCATTGCTTCTTCTGCACAATGCATCTTCGGTGCATATCCACGCAAGCGATCTGCAACCAGGATTAAGGTACTTTGGTTCAACGGGCCTGACTGGGTCCCTGTAGCCGGCCAGTGTTCTATCACTGTCTGCCTTTTCACTTTGCCCCAGGTCAGCACAACTAGATATCCCAAATAGTGCTTTTAGGTGCTATTTGACCTAAATATTTGAAATTCATTATCTCAAGTTCTACTTATTGGATGTTGCTCATACCCCAGTCAGCCTACAAAGCCCAATAGCTGCTGTCAAGAGCATTCTCAAGCTTTCGGGCGTTTGTTGAATAATTTACCACACGGCTGCCCTGCCGTGGAGAATTGCACCATCCCTGAAGACGAGAGGCTGCATGGTTTGGAACTGTGTCAAAACCGATCTAGCAGCACAGCTAATGTGGAACAATGAACCTGCGCTGTGTCCTGGGGCCCACTGGGGGTATGTTAAAAGCTATAAAGAGAAGGCTGTGGCACAGAACTCACTGAGAGTAATAACTGATCCAATGTGGACCACATGTCCCAGCATGCTTTAAAAATTAATTGCACTAAGCGTAGCCCACTGGGGGCTGATACTTAAACAAAGCATCAACTAATTGGAACCTTTGTGCCGTAGATCAAAGCTGCCTGTGAAGAAGAGGCTGGAGCCTCGAAATGCGTTGGCAAATAAAGACTGGTAACCTGGAATACAGATGCTGGTTTCCAAATTTGAATTATTACCGGAAGGTGTTCATTGGCTGTCAAGTGCATTCTCAAGCTTTTGGGCTTTTGTTGAAATATATATCTGGAGTTCACCGTCGTTGCAGCCACACACCCTGGGTTCCTCCTATCGCGGCGGTGAGCTGCGTTTCACAACGTACACAGTCAGAGACCAGAATTGTGTCAGCTGACACAAAACAGGAGCACACTCGAGTCCATGAGTATTTTTCTTTATTCATGCAGAGCCCCCCTCAGCACTGACAGACGCGTTTCGCCCCTCTGGCTTTGTCAATGTCCAGCAGTCTTCTATAACTGTTTTGTTTATTCAAAACACTGTCTCCTCCACCACCATCATCGCCGACGTTTCAACAAAGAAATGGTCTTTCTCACGGTTTTCGTGAGTCCATCCTCACTTTCCAAATTTATACATTTGTTATTAGCCCATTATGAGGCATTATGGGACTTGTATTTCTTTACTGATCACAAATGTCTCTCATATTTTTAGTCAATGATTATGTATTAATTCAATTCATACATATCACGTTGAGTCCCCATTTTGTGGATCTGATTCAATAACCAGCTTTAGCGTTTATTTGTGGATTACATAATTCATTTGACCACAAATATTATTCAGCTAATAAGAATAACACAACATATAAAGGATGATGGTCATTTGTGGTTCAGCTTAAACTTGAAGAACTGTGTTCTTTATAGCTAAATAATTTTGGGGAAAATATACAATTGGTGATAGCACACTGTGACAATAACTTTCTGCTGCAAGGTGCACATGAAATTCCTATGGTCTTGTCTTGCAAAGGAGTGTTCTGTTAAAATGTCTGATTAAAGCATTATTAGCGGGAATCAGTTAGAAAAGGTCTGAATAGAGATGCTTGAAAGCCCTGAATCAGTGGCCCCCAAGCCACAAAGGATAGATTCATTCTGAGGTCATCCATGTGACATTTCATCCAGACGCACAGGGACCAAAAACCTTAGAATCTTCACTTGGGACTCAGGACCTGTGGTTTTCAGGCAAGAAGAGAACACTCTGATGCCTGCCAGAGGTCCAGGACCTGGATGGACACCTCTTAGGGATCAGCGCTCACTGCAGCAGATGTCAGCACCAGGGCTCAGGCAGGTCCAGGCAGTTCCATTTGGTGCTGGTCAGCTTTACAGTTGCAGGGAGGCCTGTGGAAGCTTGTTTTTTCCCTGTAGCTCAAACAGGAGGTCAGTCAACTGACTCTTGGAATCAGTTCTGCAGAGCCTCAGTTTAAGACAAGCAGGTCCCATTTGCCTTCTTCAGATAGCAGGGCAGTCCTTTTCCTGAGTCTTCCACAGGTCCAGCAGTGTTGTGATGAGAGGTTTTGAAAGTGCCACTTTCATCCTCAGTGCCGGCCTGCGGGCGATGGATGTCTCCTTTGTCTAAAATTCCCTCTTTTCTGTGTTTGGCTTCAAACTGTCTAGGATAACAAAGTGTAGACATGCTTCGTTGTGAGCTGCATTTGTCAGTGGCACAGCAGGCAACCCTTAGAAGTCAGGAAGGGTATGGGCAAGCCCCAAGGCTGTGCTTTGAAGCTCTGTAAGGCTGAGCACAACTGTCTAGGACTGGTCAGGAGGCCCTTTTGCCCCCATATCTGGAAGTAATACACAAAACACCACAGGAGAGGCATTCACAGTCATGTGAGCCTGGACCTTGGCAGTAAGGCACATTTGGTTTATGCAGAAAAATGCACACTTTCTAAAATTGGCTTTTTCAGAAAACAACTTAAAATCTGGCTTTACTATTAAAGAGTATTTCAAATTACAATTTATTTGAGTGTAAACAGTGCTTCTTTCTCAGGTCCAAAATGTACGTTATGGCGTAACAAGGTAACCCAGTGTTAGTCTATGGGAGAGCTAGCTTTACAGCATTGAATACTGCTTTTAGGATTTTTTCTTTTTCCAGGCATGTAAAACTGAAATAAACATGGCCTACTTTTTAAATACAATGCACCCTGCCCTATGAGCCTTTAGGGTCGGACTTAGGGGGGACTTATAGGTATAAAACAGGACGGTTTAGGCCTGGCAAAAGGCTTGTTTTACCTCAGGGAAACAGCAGTTTAAAACTGCACTACAGATTCCAGTGGGAGGCCTGAGACATGTTTTGCAGCGCGTCTTCAGTGGGCGGGGGGGGGGCACAATGAGTGCTACAGCAAACTAGTATTATTTAATATCCACGCCCTAGGTACATTTAGTCCCATAAACTTGGGTCCTGCAAGTAAAGTAAATGTAACAAATCAGGCGAAGGCCAATTTAGCAGGAGCAAAGTGTGCAGAGTCCTAGAAGACAACAAAAACGGGTTCAGCAAATGAAGGAAAACATCTGGGTGACAGGGCCAAGTTGACCACCACCTCATTCTATTCCTGGTCATTACATCTAGAACTAATATTACCGGCTCACTGAATATTAATATTTTTGCGGGTTGTAAAGCTGACCAACCGATATGAAACCATCACCATTGACATTGATTAGCTGCAAATATACCTCAAAAGCATCTATTCTTTTTTCTCTTTGATAGGTATACAAGACCAGGCCTAATGTAAACATTTATTAGCTATCTCTAGATAGTGACTAGTGTTTGAACAGAACACAAACAATTCTTCTCCTATTTCAGCACAGCCTGTAGGTTTCCTCTTCTTCTGTACCACTACCCAGGTTTATAACACGTATGTACAACTTGAGAGTCCTCAAGGACAAGACTCACATGAACAGACAGAAGGAGGAGCAGAGGTTAATAACAACAACTCCAGCCCAACTGAGCAGCAAAAAACAAAACATATCAGAAAACCTAAATGTGTACAATAGCAAAGCAAAAATAGAGATGCCTATAGAATCTTGTGGGTAATAAATCACAAAAAAACTTTTTTCATTTAAAAAAAATCAACTCTAAACCACTAAGGGAATGTTTAACGATAAAAGGAATTCACAAATTAGGTAAGGCGTACTATTTACAGCCTACAGCCCCTAACACTTAAAACACTTCACACTCAATTAACACATGTCTAGATGTTTTAAAAATACAAAAGCAAACATAATCAATCACAAAAGAAAATTAAACATGGAAACATAAATCACAACCTTTTTGCGAAGTGAGAAATCATCTAAACTAGCACATGGTGCACAAATATCTTTGGGTACTTATTGGAAAGCTAAGAAAGAAGAGGATCGTCAAGACGTACACGTTTGTCGTAGATGACAATAAAACTATGTACTCAAGGGGTGTGTGTGTGAGTGTTTGCAACTTAATATTCACATTGTTTACTGAGAAATAGGTCCAGTTATTTTGCAACACTTCTAATTGAATTACCAGGAAAGTCATGTGTGTGCTACTTTGAAATGAATTGAGTGGAATGTTACTGGCGAATAGTGAACCTGCATATTTTTCTTACAGATGGGCAATAAATTCACAAAATACTCATTAGCGTACCTCATATCTAAAACATTTCCATCTTTAGTATAAAGAAATGTAATAGCAGGGTTTCTTTATTCTTGTAACCCACACCCCGAATCCTCTCCCTGATAACCTTAAAAAGATCCCTTAAATACTTAAGCCATACTTTTGTACCTATACCTTATTCCCCAATTTGTTAAACTCTATTCCCTTAACCGACTAACCCTACGCCCAGAATTGGCAATACCTATACCGTGCATCAAACAATATTAAACTGTATCACCTGTAACTGTTATAACTCTAACTCCTAACCCTCTAACTCCTTAACATTATACCCAAAACCCTTAAAAATTAAACCTGTACCTCACCACCTTAGCTGTTATACCCATAACCTAAAATCACAAATTGTTAACCCCCGTACCCTCACATTTAATCCCCTAATGCATAATCCCTCATCCCTTAACTTTAACTCTCATCTTTTGTCCCCAGTATGTGTGTGTGTGTAAGTGCGCATGGATTTTGAAAATACATAGGCCTTCAGAGGTAGAACAATGAATAAATTCTATTTCAGTTAAAAATGAACATAATGATTAAGAGTCAAACGTAACAGAAGTCCCATCCATCATATTCCAAGTGTAGTATACTCTAAGGCACTTGTAATATGGCGGAAGAAGTATCTGTCCCATTTTGACTGAGTATATCACCCACATACTCTTAATAGGACCCTCAGTCAAGCAATCTAATACATAAGTGAACTTACCAGTGGTAGTAGTATTCAAGCGCACTAACAAATGTCAGTGTTTAAAGAAATTGCAGTTCTCTCAAGCTAACACAGCTCCAACCTCCTCTTTCCAAGTCTCCAAGGAAAGTGTCCACTCTGCCTGAGATCTAGAACTCTCATCCTCAGTATCCTAGTCAGCAGTAATGGAGTTACTATGACATTGTCAACAACCATCTGCTTGTTATGTTTCCATTTCTGCTACCTGGCAATGTCTGATGGTGTCACAGACACAGAATCTGCATAGGGTGGAAGACTAACTTGAGAATCCTGGTGTCTGGGAGATTCCAACAAACAAAAGAAGCAGGATTATCCTTAAATAAAATGCAGAAAAGGTCATAGTTCCTAAATAAGGGACTGCCAAGAAGCTTTCCAATACAGGTAAGATTTGTTCCAATTACACAGTGTCACAGAAACCACTTCTGGACATTCTGGGCCCGATTCACAGAACTAACTTAAGACAAAATCCTAAACTTACTACCATTTTGGTATTCACAGAAGGCACTTACTCATTTTGGTATTCACAGAAGGCACTTACTCATTTCGGTATTCACAGTAGTTAGGAGTCCTAACTATAGGACTCCTAAATACCTTCTGTGAATACCGAAAGTCTTAAAATTAGGATTTTTCTCAGTTTAGTAGTAGTATAGTTAGGACTCCTAACTTTAGGTCTCCTAAATGCCTTCTGTGAATACCGAAATTCTTAAAATTAGGATTTTTCTCAATTTAGTAGTAGTAAAGTTAGGACTCCTAACTTTAGGACTCCTAAATGCCTTCTGTGAATACTGAAAGCCTTAAAATTAGGATTTTTCTCAGTTTAGTAGTAGTATAGTTAGGACTCATAACTTTAGGACTCCTAAATGCCTTCTGTGAATACCGAAAGTCTTAAAATAAGGATTTTTCTCAATTTAGTAGTAGTAAAGTTAGGACTCATAACTTTAGGACTCCTACATGCCTTCTGTGAATACCGAAAGCCTTAAAATTAGGATTGTTCTCAGTTTAGTAGTAGTAAAGTTAGGAGTCCTAACTTTAGGACTCCTAAACTGAGAAAAATCCTAATTTTAAGACTTTCGGTATTCACAGAAGGCATTTAGGAGTCCTAAAGTTAGGACTCCTAACTTCTGTGAATACCGAAGTGAGTAAGTGTCTTCTGTGAATACCAAAATGAGTAAGTGCCTTCTGTGAATACGAAAATGGTAGTAAGTTTAGGATTTTGTCTTAAGTTAGTTCTGTGAATCGGGCCCTCTCTGTGTCATGGGAACCAAGCTATACATGGCTGATGAGCCCTAACTAGGGCAAAACCAGTCCTGGGTTGCTTGTGTTTCGGTTCAGGGAGAACTTTGCCCGTTCCCGTTGGATCAGAGTCAAGGCTGATTTTCATATGGCTGGGTCCAAACTGAGGTGGCATGCTATGAAAAATAATTATGGATTGGGATGCGGCTCGAGTAATTACCAGTGGATGAGACAGTGAGCCTCTTAAAGATAAAAGTAAGGAGTCCTAGGTAGCCCCCCAAAACCCTGTCCAGGAGCTTGGGCCCTAAGATACCTCACAAACTAAAACTGGGTACCAAGGTAAGATTTGGGATCCCAACAAGGTATGATGTCACAACTGTCAAAACACAGGACACCACACCAAGGACCCTAGCTGTCCTAAAAATAGAGCCCCTAGTGTAGCTCCAGGTGTTGCCAATGTAGCTTTGGAGAGCGATTCCTCAGATGAGGAAGTCCTCCGAGCTTTCAACTGGAAAATGGGCCCAAAAGGTGAGTTGGCGATTCCAGAGGGGAGTAGAAACTGGTAAAGTACTCCCTAGTCCATAAAAAGACCGGACTAGTCAGGAAACTAACCAGCCTGAGTTGGTGGCTCCTCATCTGGGAGAACAGAGAGTGGAAGAAGGGTATTCACTACAAAGTTTAGTGGCCCGGACCCTAAAACAGCAGACAGACCACCAGAACGCAAAGAAGCCTGTAAGTTAGCCTATTCATCTAGTGGTGAAGAGCTAAAAGTTTGGTTGTGGGAACTAATAGCTGTCCGTGGCTTTTGCTGGATGTCAGCCTTCATGGCAGCACTGTCCTTGTCATGGTGGCCTAGTCCCATGCCAAATAGCAAGTTAGCCCCCTGACCCTATTGGCTATTGTGGGGTTACTCAAGCTGTGGCTAACCTCTGTGGGTAAGCTGGGTTTTGCCCTAGCTCAGTTAGAATTTGCAGAGGTCCAGGATGGTGGGCCCAAAGACACCTTACAAACTATAACTAGGTACCAAGGTAAGAGTTGGGGTCCCAACAAGGTATGGAGTCACAACTGTCAAAAGACAGGACACTACAGCAAGGGCCCTAGCTGTCCTAAAAATAGAGCCCCTAGTGTAGCTCCAGGTGTTGCCAGTGTAACTTTGGAGAGCGATTCCTCAGATGAGGAAGTCCTCCTAGCTTTCAACTGGAAAATGGGCCCAAAAGGTGAGTTGGCGATTCCAGAGGGGAGTAGACACTTCCACCACCTACTGGTGAATGGAATCCCAGCCACTGCCCTGAGAGATACCTGTGCCAGTCACACTGTGGTGCATGAAATGTTGGTACTCTCAAACCAGAATGTCCCAGGGGAAACACAAAAAGTAAGGGCTATCCCAGGGCAGGTCACTGTTAGGCCTTTGGCTGTAATGTCACTAGAAATAGCTGGGTCCCTTAGTTAGAGAAAGGTGGTAGTCAATAAAGACCTCCCTTTGATTGTCTCCTTGGGAATGACCACTCAGAGGTTGGTCTGAGCCAAAGTGAGTTACTGGTCCAGTGCCAGACCTCATCCAAGGAACTTGTGAGGGAGAGGCTGAACATGCAGTTAGAGCAGATAAGCCCCAAAGGAAAAAGAAGAGACAGTGTAGGGAAGGTGGACAACTGTAGGCAACAGTACTAGTGGGCTAGGGAGATTCTATACCAGTAAGGGAGAACTCCAAAATTAGCACTGGTGAAGTGCTCCCTAGCCCACAAAAAGACCTGACTAGTCGGGAAACCGACCAGCCTGAGTTGGTGACTCCTCAGCTGGCAGAACAAATGGTAGAAGAAGGGTGTTCACTACAAGGTTTAGTGGCCCGTACCCTAAAACAGCAGACAGGCCACCGGAACCCAAAGAAGCCTATAAGCTAGCCTCTTCACATAGCAGTGAAGAGCTAAAAGTGTGGTTCTCGGCACTGATAGCTGTCAGTGGCCTCTGCTGGATGTTAGCCTGCTTGGCAGCACTGTCCTTGGCATGGTGGCCTAGTCCCATGCCAAAGAGCAAGTTAGGCCTCCTAACCCTATTGGTCATGGTGGGGTTACTCAAGCTGTGGGTAACCTCTGTGGGTAATCTAGGTTTTGCCCTTGCTACGTTAGAATTTGCAGAGGTCCAGGAGGGTGGGCCCAAATATACCTCACAAACTAAAACTAGGTACCAAGGTAAGAGTTGGGACCCCAACAAGGTATGGTGTCACAACTGTCAAAAGACAGGACACCACACCAAGGACCCTAGCTGTCCTAAAATTAGAGCCCCTAGTGTAGCTGCAGGTGTTGCCAGTGTAGCTTTGGAGAGTGATTCCTCAGATAAAGAAGTCCTCCTAGCTTTCAACTGGAAAATGGGCCCAAAAGGTGAGGTGGCGATTCCAGAGGGGAGTAGACACTTCCACCACCTACTGGTGAATGGAATACCAGCCACTGCCCTGAGAGATACCTGTGCCAATCACACCGTGGTGCATGAAAGGTTGGGACTCTCATACCAGTATGTTTCAGGGGAAAGCTCCAAAGGAAAAAGAAGAAACAGTGTAGGAAAGGTGGACAACTGTTAGCGACAGTTCCAGTGGGCCAGGGACATTCTACACCGTAAGGGAGAACTCTAAACTTGGCACTGGTGAAGTGCTCCCTAGCCCACAAAAAGACCTGAACAGTCGGAAAACTGTCCAGCCGAGTTTGTGGCTTCTCAGCCTGCAAACATGGGTCCCGTGCTCTCCATGCCACTGGAGCCAAGCTATCCTGGCTGAAGAGGGGTGAAACCCTGAAACAGGTCCTAGGATGCTTGTTTTCAGACCAGGGAAGACCTGGCTTGGCAGTTCGGGCTGGACTGTTCCCATGAGGCACAGGGTCAAGACTGATTTGCATATAGCCAGGTCTAAACTGGGGTGGCATGGTGAGCAAAAGAATGATGGATTTAACCCAGATCTCTCGACTGGGGGTGAATGTTTTGATTTGTTCTGCATTCCATCCATCAATTGTGTGTCTTTTGCTTTCTCACCCTAAGTGCACCAGGCATGCCCAGACGTGGGTCCTGGGCTTACTGTGCCACTGGAATCAAGCTATCCTGGCTGAAGAGGGGTGAAACCCCGAAAACGGTCCTAGGATGCTTGCTTCCGTTCCAGGGAAGACCTGGCTTGGCAGTTCGGGCTGGACTGTTCCCATGAGGCACAGGGTCAAGACTGATTTGCATATAGCCAGGCCTAAAATGGGGTGGCATGCTGAGCAAAAGAATGATGGATTTAACACAGATCTCTTGATTGGGGGTGAATGTTTTGATTTGTTCTGCATTCCGTCCATCAATTGTGTGTCTTTTGGATGTTACCCTTCATGGCAGCACTGCCCTTGGCTTGGTGGCCTAGTCCCATTCCAAATAGCAAGTTAGGCCCTCTGATCCTGTTGGTCAAGGTGAGGTTACTCAAGCTGTGGGAAACCTATGTGGGTAAGCTGGGCTTTGCCCTAGCTAAGTTCGAATTTGCAGAGGTAGGCACTTCTGAACCCAAACTAAAAAGATGGGGGAAAGGAGAATTAGGAATTAGATCCTTAAACTGTTGAAATAGTCCATCTCCCCAATGTGAATGACCTGGACAGAAGGATGTAAGGCAGAGTAGGCCCTGCAACATTCAAACCACTTACTCTACTCTTCCTCGTCTGAAAAATGGCTAGGAAGACTCTCCCAGGTTTGGCTGATTCTCCTGCCCTTTGAGCTAGGGGGGGACTTCTGTAGGAAGCTTGGTTTCTGTTGCAGTAACCCCCCACTTGTTGCCAGATTTCTGATGCACTTTGACTTGATGTGAACTAGGTCCCTGCCAATCAGGTTCCCAGTGCCTTTGTTCTTTCCCAAAACTGTACCTTTGTACCCCCAATTGGCATCTCTCTGACCACATGTAAGTCCCTCGTAAAAGGTACTCTGTGTACCAAGGGTACTGTGATCAAGGAAGGCCTTTAAGGGCTGCAGCAAACATTGTGCCACCCTTAGAGGTCCTGTATCTTAACATACACACACTGCCATTGCAGGCTGAATGTTTTGGTGCACAGAAAAGTATAGAGTACACATGGCGCACATTACTGTGTACCATGCCTGTGAGAAGTTGGCCTGGTATATGCTGTCCACTAGTTATAGTGGCCACCTTGTACCAGTCCAAACAACCCTTATTGATGATAGGTTAAAGACAACCTTTATTGAAAGCTATCCTAGTGGCCGCTATGGAGAGCAGCCTACAGGCTAAGTCTTGAAGGAATGTAAAGCAGCTTGTTTTACCAGTCTATAATCTCTTGAATGACCAAATGAAAAGAGATCCATACCAGGTATACATATAAAATATATGTATTTATTCTAAAACACACCCCCTAGTCTCTTTATGAAACTAGAAGTCGAAGTACACAAGTTACAAGTCAAATATTCACAGAAAATAGCACAGTTTATGATAGGCTCCGGGGGGGGGGGACCAAACCATATACTAAAATAGTGGTAGAAGAACCACGACTTGACTAGACACAAGACCTAGAGCCTGTAGAATTGCTGGCCCCCTTCGGAACCACCCAAGGTAGTGACACAGGGGGCCCACAGGGGACGCGTGCAGTGTGGGAACACAGCCGCGAGCGCCGTTAGCTTCTATGGGGAAAGTCGCGGTTGGAATTTTAAAGTTTGAGGACACTTAGAAGTTAACTAGAAACAAACCCTTATGGACTTAGATAGTTCTAGGGCCAACACCCACGGAAGCACCGGAGTACTCGTGTTACCTAACCCAGGGAAGCCGGGTGCATAGGTGTCAAATTGTGTCGGGTCGTCGTTTTCAATGGCGAGTTGCAGCAAAGTGCTGCTGCCGTGAAGAGGAGAAGTGTTCGAAGAGATTCAAGCCTGGATTGAAGATGAGAAGAAGCTGAAAGCAGAGGAGACAGAGTCTGGGCCACTAGCCAGATAGTCGAATGCCCACCGATGTTGGGTGCTTCAGGTGAGATGAGGGGGAGCTTGTCTCTTCAGCCACGAGAACCAGGAGGCGTCAAGGAGTGCTGTAGCATTGGTGCCTGGATTGGACACAACAAGCCTTGGCAACAGCAACCCACACAGAAAGAGAACAATGGCTTCAGAGTGGACCAGCAAGGTCCAGGGGACTCACTAAGCGATGGAGAGTCAGGTCATGTCTGAAGCAACCAGGGAAGCCCAAGGAAAATCAGAGTTGCCTCCTCAGGGACCCACAAGTCAACGGACAAGGGATCGCGAAGGTACCTCGAACGGAATCACAAAATGGCGACCCACGGGTCACTCGGAGTGGGAATGCCAACAATCTTCACTGGATTCTCTGCTCAGGGTCTGGGCTATAAGTAACCCAAAGCACAGCCTCAAGGAAAGTTGAGAAGCTGATGCACTTGCAAATGTGCACGGAGTCCAGGGGTTCCGGTTCCACGGTACCCACGATGGCTATGGGTCTCAGCTTTGCTGGGGACTCATGTCAGCCTCGGGGAAGTCTGGAAATCCACCTCTGGTGTTGCAAAGTCTTCGGCGTCCGGCGGGAGCTTCGGAGATGCAGACCGGACAGATGCGTTGTGGGTGCCTGCCAAGCAGGGGAGTAACTCCTTTACTCCAAGGGAGATTCTTCAGTCATATGGCGTTGAACAGATCGTCGAAGGTCCAGTATTCAGTTTCAGAGTTTCGTGCAGGGATATCTAAAGTTCTGGTTACAGAGGTTCCTTCTTTATACCCAAGGAAGGGGTTGGACTAACTCAGGGGACCCACCTACGGGAGGGTTTGGAAAGAGGGGTGGCTACACCCATTTCATTTGTCCAGTTTCGTGCCAGAGCAGAGGGTGGTAGCCCCTGTGGGAAGTTGGCCTGATATATGCTGTCCACGAGTTATAGTGGGCACCTTGTATCAGTCCAAACAACCCCTTATTGGTTATAGGTTAAAGACAACCTTTATTGAAAGCTATCCTAGTGGTAGCTATGGAGAGCAGCCTTCAGGCTAAGTCTTGAAGGAATGTAAAGCAGCTTGTTTTACCAGTCTATAATCTCTTAAGTCACTAAATGAAAGATATCCACACCAGGTATATATATAATATATATGAACAAGCACACAACAATGAGGTATGAGGCAATTCTGTCTGCACTTATTATTTATTGGTCTCAAGAGGATGTTATAGTAGCTTTTTAGGGTGCTAGGGATCTGAGATTCAATACCTCTAAATCTCCAAAGGAGTCATGAACAAAAGCACTATGATCCAGCACACCACAAATATTGTATGTAATACGGTATTATAAATTCAAACAACATTGATCCATTCAGCAGGTCTTATTTCGAAATTCTTTATTCAATTTTCTTATTTTAAAATCTGCGTAGCCAACGCGTTTCGTCCTTACGGACTTCTTCAGGGTGAAAAAATATTTTATAGAAGTCTTCTTTATATGTTCCCTCAAGACTGAAGTCAATACTTGTTTGCTCCTTTATCGACCAAATTTGTTTATGATCGTATTAAATTTCCTGGTGTAGTATTCTCAGTGTAAATTATCCCGTGTAGGGGCTAAACTCAGTATTTGAGAGTTTCAAGATTTCAGGAGCAGTCCTTCCAGCGCATGGTCCATATGGTATCAGTCCAAACAACCTCTTATTGGTTATAGGTTAAAGACAACCTTTATTGAAAGCTATCCTAGTGGTAGCTATGGAGAGCAGCCTTCAGGCTAAGTCTTGAAGGAATGTAAAACAGCTTGTTTTACCAGTCTATAATCTCTTGAGTCACTAAATGAAAGATATCCACACCAGGTATATATATAAAATATATGTATTTATTACTAAACACACCCTCCTAGTCTCTTTATGAGACTAGAGGTCAAAACACATAAGTTACACTTCAATAATCACAGTAAAATAGCACAAATACACGTTAGGTCCTAGGGGCGAGCCAAACCATATACTAAAATAGTGGTATAAGAACCACGACTTAACTAGACACAAGGCCTAGAGCCTGTAGAATTGCTGGGACCCCAAGAAACCACCCAAGGTAGTGACACAGGGGCCGTGTACCGTGTGTGAACATAGCCGCGAGCTCCCGTTAGCTTCTATGGGGAAAGTCGCGGTTAGATTTTTAAAGATTAGGGACACTTAGAAATGAGTCAGGACCAAACCCTTTTGGACTTAGGAAGTTCTAGGGCTAGCACCCACGGGAGCACCAGAGTACTTGTGTTACCTCACCCAGGGAAGCCGGTGTCTTTTGGTGTCGGATCGCGTCGTCGATTTCAATGGGAGCTGGCAAAGAAGTGCTGCTGCCGTGAAGATGCGAAGTGTCCGAAGAGATCCAAGCCTGGATCAAAGATGAGAAGAACCTGAAAGCAGAGGCAACAGAGTCTGGGTCACTTGCCAGTGACCAGGAAGGCGATGAGCAGATGCCCACCGATGTCGGGTGATTTCAGGTGAAGGAGGTGAAGCTTGACTCTTCAGCCACGAGGACCAGGAGGAGTCAAGGATAACCAGGAGCTGGATTCGAGCTGTCTCACAAAGGATGTCGAGTGCTGCAGCACTGGTGCCCGGATTGGACACAACCAGCCTTGGCAACAGCAACCCATGCAGAAATGAGAGAGAGGCTTTGGTGCAGACCAGCAAGGTCTGTGGGACTCACCACTTGGATGGAAGTCAGGGCACATCTGGAGCAACCAGGAAAGCCCAAGGAAATGCAAAGTTACCCCCTCAGGGTCCCACCAGTCAACGGACCAGGGATTGCGAAGGGACCTCGAGACGAAACACAAAATGGCGGCCCACAGGTCACTCGGAATGACCAGGCTGACAATCTTCAGTGGATTCAGTGCTCGAGGTGGGGGCTACAAGACAGCCCAAGCACGACTTCAAGAGATGTCAGGAAGTCAATGCACTTGCAGAAATACACAGTGACCAGGAGTTCCGGTTCCACACTACTCACGAGGGCTGCGGGTCTCAGCTTTGCTGGGAACTCGGGTCGGCCTCTGAGATGTCTGGAAATCCTCTTACTGGGCTGCTAATACTTCAGAGTCCGGCGGGAGCTTCAGAGATGCAGACCATCAAATTGCTTCATTGGTGCCTGCCAAGCAGGGGAGTCACTCCTTTACCCCAAGGGAGATTTCTTCAGTCCTCTGGTCTTGAGCAGAGCATCGAAGGTCCAGGATTCAGCTTCAGATTTCGGCCAGGGTAATCTAAAGTCCTAAGGACAGGGGTCCCATACTTATACTAAGGTAGGGGGTTGGACATACTCTGGGGACCCAACTATGGGAGGGTTTGGAAAGAGGGGTGGCTACACCCATTTCCTTTGTCCGGTTTCACGCCAGAGCAGGGGCTGGAAGCCCCTGAACTGGTTTGAGCTGGACTATGCACAGGGACACCAAATGTGTCCCCAGTGCAGGACTTCAAAGCACTCAGAAAGTATTCCCACCCAGCCCCAATACACATAAGCCTGTCTGGGAGGTGGTTACACCTCCCTGTGACAGGAAGCCTATTGTCCAGGCCTACCCTGCTGGAGTTTCGGTCAGCAGCAGGAGGCCAGACCCGTGTCTGTGGCTGCAGCATCCATTTTGTGAGGCCAGGGCTCTATTAAGTTTCTACCGGGTATACCAGTGCTGTCATGTCTCTCCCTCTAGAAGGGTGGGATCATACTCCCACACCAGATACTGGTGTGGGGGTATGATTCCAAGGTGTTTGACACCAAACATGACATGTTTCCGTGCAGCCAGTCCAAAGTTAGCATTTACCGTTTGGTTATAATGCACTTAAAAGTATATGGTCAGGCTGCACAACAAACAGCATCAGAGAAGGGTCTCTGAATGCTGCAGAGGAGCTCTGCTCATGCAGGGGCACCCTCTCACATAAGAACCAAGCACTCTGCCTTCAGGATTGATAAGGCCTGCCAATAGGAGTGATATATATATATATATTCACTGAAAAAACCATAGGTTTCACACATGTTATAGTTAGCGGAAATTTTACTGATAAAAAACCAGTGAAATTGCCCCGTTATAGTTAGTGCTGGCAACTATAACTCACGCGACCGCAATCCTCTGCTGATGCTAATACTGTATTTAGACACTTATTTGCCCATGTCTTCTTCCATACATTTTTAGCTATACATATATTACAAATATTTTTTTTTCATAAAGACACGCATGTCATCAGCAGAAGATTGCGGTCGCGTGAGTTATAGTTGCCAGCACTAACTATAACGGGGCAATTTCACTGGTTTTTTATCAGTAAAATTTCCGCTAACTATAACATGTGTGAAACCTATGGTTTTTTCAGTGAATTTGCAAGGTTTTTTAAATGCTAATTCCTAACTATAACGTGTGTGAAACCTATGGTTTTTTCAGTGAATTTGTACGGTTTTTTAAATGCTAAGTTACTTTACGCCAATCGTGGCGTGCGCGCCCACTTAACGCAGTTCGTTCCGTGCACGGTAATATTTTAATTTTTCGTAAGTTTTATAAGCCATGCACAAATGGTGCCCTTCGTGCACCATTTGCACACGGGGTGGAGAGAGTGTGGATAATTTTTTCTTTTATTGTTTTTTTTTCAAAACATTTAGTTTTTGTCTTCTCTAATAAGCCCAGCACATTTGGTGGCCTGCGGCCACCAAAAGTACAGAGGGTGGGGTAAGTGTGGATAGTGTTTTTTTTATTTCAATTTTTTTTACCGTACGCGTACCGTAAGCGTACTCGGCGAAATTACCGAAAAAATAAAAATTGCGTTTTTGGCCTTGGGGGATCTTTGGGGAGTCCCTCGAGATGGCTATGTGTGTGGGAGTTGTCTACAAAGCCCCTTTACATGTTGTTTGGCTTTATATTTTAAAAATTACTCTCAGTGCGAGAGACAAAATGGCGGACGCCGCTTCCTGGTTTCGGCCGATTCGAATGTTTACTAAGATCTAAGAGCCAATCAGAATCGCGCTCGCGCACGCCACCGTACGCGTACGGTAAGCGTACCGTAAGCGCACAGTAAGCTGGCTCAGATATATATATTGATTTAAAGGCAATTTTCTCAGAATCTACCGAACAGATTTACACCAAACCTACAAAAGGCACTTCCTTGACCTGAGGACTACCTCTCTGCCAAATTTCAAGTAAATCTGTTCAGCCGTTCGGGCTGTAGCTCTGTCTAAAGGTCCTATGGAAAAATGCATGGGAAAAACGCGTTTTGGGACCCCCCTTTTATCTCAGCCCCCGCTTGACGAATCCCCCCGAGACTTTCAGGGTAGGAGCGGAGCATAGCGCCCCACCTATTTTGAGAAATTCGCGAGGATTCGTCGACCGGCGCCAAAGTTATTCAAAATAGAATGTTGCGGATTTCCTATGGAAAAGGGGTCCTAACTATAACTACCTACTGGCGACCGCCAGTAGGTAATATATATATCCTGTAGGTAGGTAGTTATAGTTAGGACCTATTTTCCATTGGAAATCTGCAACATTCTATTTGGAATAACGTTGGCGCCGATTGATGAATCTTCGCGAAATTTTCCAAACTTTTGGCCAGCTCCGGGCTGCTCCTATCCTGAAAATTTCACGGTGATTCGTCAAGCGGGAGCCGAGAAAAAAGGGGGGTCACAAAACGCATTTTCCCCATGCATTTTCCCATAGGACCTGTTGACGCAGCTACAGCCCGAACTGCTGAACGGAATTACACCAAATTTGGCAAAGAGGTAGTCCTCAGTTCAGACTCGTGCCTTTTGCTTACATGGTGTAAATCCGTTCAGTAGTTCCTGAGAAAATCAAAAGTAAAATCACATATATATCTGGGCGGAGCCTAACCACACATCTCATCGTGAGATCTGATTGGCTGTCAGTACTTCATCCAAGAAGTGTTGGCAGCCATCTTGGGACCAATATACATGATAGCACCTCATTAAAAAGCATTGCAGTTAATAGAAGGTTTTAAGACTTTAGTTACATTATAAATCATTTGTTGATGGTACCATACTCATTTTAGGATTTGTGGTGTGTTCTAAGGTGATTTTACCATGTGAAAAAGCCTTCTGCTGTGATATCATGAATCATGTTTGAGAGAAAACTATTTTCTCATGCTTTTCCCACAGAGGTTTGGAAGGTGATCTATAAGCTAAACTGAGAGCATATTTTCTGTAAATTCACATTATCTTTCTCAGTCATGTGAGAATGAAGGCTGACATTCTCAGTAAAACATGTACATCCAACAAGGGCAGAGACTGTCAGTTGATTCCTTTGTGTTCTACTGAAGCTTCCCAGAGTGTTCCAAAGAACAACTAGAGCGCTAACAGTCCTACTTATGACAAACATATGGCACACCTGAAGCCATCTTGATTGGAATAAAGTGGTAACTCTTAAAACATTTAATTTAAAAGGAACAAAATTAGGGGGTTCATTTGGCCATAGAAAGTATGGTTAGTGCTGCGGAAAGAAAAATTAGGGAACATTTTGAGTGGCTTCTCAAACCCTCTTCTATTTCATTAAAAAATTCTGACATGCAGACTGAAACATGCACTTTCAATACCAGCAGCAGACTTCCCTGAGCAGTAGCTTTACTACAGTGATCTAATAAGCAACTAGAGTGCTAACATTCTGAATTTATGGAAAATGTGTGACACATCTGAATGCCTTCTTGATGGAATCAAAGTAAAAAACTGAAAGTATTTCCTACTGAGGAGACTGTAGTAAATGAGGAAATTAGGAAACTTCATAACAAATAAGTCTCCCAAAATGGCCACCAGAGACAAAAGAGCCCAAATGTAGCCCAAATATCACCCAGATGTAGCCCAAGTATAGTCCAAAGACAGAATGTCCTAGAGTGTTCTAACGAATAACTAGAGCGCTAACAGTCTTACTTAAGTCAAAAGTATGGCACACCTGAAGCCATCTTGATTGGAATAAAGTGGTATCACTAAAAACATTTAATTTACAAAGGAACAATAGAAATTATGATTAGTGCTGCAGAAAGAAAAATTAGGGTACATTTTGACTCCTTAAATCCTCTTCTATTTCATAAATAAATTCTGACATGCAGACTGAAACATGCACTTTGAATACCAGCAGCAGACTTCCCTGGTGAGCAGTAGCTTTACTACAGTGATCGAATGAGCAACTAGAGTGCTAACATTCAGAATTTATGGCAAATGTGACACATCTGAATGCCTTCTTGATTGAACCAAAGTAAAAAACTGAAAGTATTTCCTACTGAGGAGCAGTGTTGCCAGATTTTTAGACCTGTCCCAAGCCCAAAGCCACTCAAATATAAGCCCAAAATAAGCCCAATCAGACCAGTTTCAGCCCAAAAACCAGCCCAAATTAGCAAGTCTCCAATTATGCACAAATTGTCAACAGAAACAATTTTAACGACAAACATACATTCTATTCAATATACAGATGGTGGGAGGGTGTTAACTGGGCACCTGCCTTAATGCTATTAATTTTTAAGACCAGTTCTCACTGTGACTTCTAAGAGCCCCTGCAGCTCCACTCTGCCTATTGCTTAAAGATTCAGCCCCTCCCCCCCGAAATCAGCTCCGGTTCGAGGGGCAAACAGTGTGCGTCAGTGCGCGCCTTGGCATCAGCAATGTGGTGAAGCACGGAGTGTCAGATCCATGCCAGGACAGTGGTAAACAGACACACGCGGTGCTGCCAGCAGGTGCGTGCGAGGTTGGGTGGCCTCTGCACGACCGTTTTCGAAGATGGGCTGGCCTACGAACAACCGATGTGGTCCGTTTTGGTTTGGGTGTTAAAACACTCTTTACCTACATCAACTTCCTGGCACCTGTCAATATTCATCACTTCCTACAAATGCACGTGCCCTTAATTCCCTGCCCCAATCTCCACTCTGTCTATTGCATAAAGATTCAGCCCCCCCTCGAAAAATGTTCTTACCTCCCCCCCGAAATTTGGCTCTAGTTGCGCCTCTGACTCACTCTCACTCACCTGAGGACGGGCATCGAAATCCGGACTCAGCAACTGCGGGCACCGCCAGGCGGCCTGCTGCTGTGCTGCGTGACTCCAGGCTGTGCTGTCGACTGGTGGTGGGCTCACTGTCACTGGGCTGGCTAGCCAGCACTGCAGAAAACGCTGCCTGCGAGCACCGCCCGCCGCCTGCAGACTGTGGCCTGGGTGACCAGTGGACCACAGTGGGCGGCAGCAGCAATGACACCAAGTACGTCCGACTCCTCCTGACGATGATGATCAGGCGTCCACCGTTGAGCCGAGCGCCGCGCCGAAAGAAAGAGCTCAAATTAATCTGACATGTATTCTGCACTGCAACTGGCAAGACAATCCAATTATTGTCTTGTCAGTTGCTATACAGTCTCTTACTGGGTATGAATCTCTCCTTTGAGCGCAACATTCTTTGCAGGGTTTATTGGTCCTACTTATTTACGTATTGCAATAAAGAATGCTAATTGTTGTTTTGATTTAAAAAAATCCACACGGTACGAAGGTTAATTATTACCTCACATTTCCAAGCATAACAGTTTTTTCTTAAAATATTAGACTTAAAAAGCATTGCGTTCAGTCTCAGTTATTGCTCAGTCTTACTCAATGTCTGAGAGTTCATAAATTGGACAGTCACACCCATTAGGCGTGAATCTCAAACCTTGGAATAGGGTCACTTTGAGACCCATGTGGAGGTCAGTCTCAAATTTTGCAGGAGTCCCACAAATAGATATCTGTCAAGTAGCTCCTATATCATGATGATTACTTTCGGTCAGTCCTAGTTTTCGGCCAGCAGCACTAAACACGCTGAAGTTAGTAGTTTGATTTTAATGAACAGTTATGGAACTACAAATCCAAGCATTCTTTTTAATTATGGCTGCAAAACAATGCTATACAGCAACTGATGGGAACGCCATTTGCCAACAATCTCACTCTGCAGGGCCTACCACCGTATTACCTAGGTGGTAGTATGAGGTGCGATGTGTCACACATATGTATCGAGATTTAACTGTTCCAACTGTAAATAATGTTCCACAACCTTCAAATTTCTCTCAAGTAGGGGAGAGACAAATGTGTTTTCTCCTAGGGACTACTGTTAAACTCAAATAGAGCTCAACCAAGCAATGCCCGTCTGGCTCTTTTATAAGAAAAAAAACGTTAAACGTAAGACAGCTGAGCACTGTCATATTCAAAAGAGTGCTTTTCATTTTGGAATGTTTCTACAGAACCTAGAGATCAAAGCAGTGACAGAACATATCCATCTAAGATTTGATGCACTTCGCAGGTGTTTCCTTGAAGCGGAGGTACCCGCAGAGAAACTTTGTGGGGGCTCCAAAAACGTTTGGATTAGGGTCCTACGGCTATATTGATATTACCTCCAAAAATGTTACTGTCACTCAGTGCAATGCTATAAAAGTATGTAATTAATTGCCACGCTATGGAAAAAAAAATCTCCTTAATTTTAAAGAATCTTCATAATATCTCTTCATGTCAATAGTTTCCCAAGTAACATGTTAACTCTTTGGATGGTTCGACTCGTGATCTGGCTCTTTGAACCAAGCCAGAATCCTGGCCTGACTCTTGCTCGATCCTCTTTGAAATTGCCAGATTGCCCTCCTCGACTCTCGCGTGAGCCCTTAAACATCGAGATCAGACACGATTACGGAAAAACAAAACAAAGAAGCTTTAACAAATGTAAAAGCATACAGAAAGTGCGCTACGCTTCAATGTCCGACACCTATCACAGGAGCAGGTGTCGTACATAACATGTTCATTCGTAAAATATGCTGACGGTACAAATGTATTGGGAACTCCGAAATGCGCCCTATGTGTCCCAGTAATATTTTAAGCCGCCCGAAGCGAAGACCCTCCCGCCAGCTCCAACACTCACCCACACTATGCGCAGAGGATTCAGGTGCTCACACCTCTCTGCTCCCAACATGCGCTTCGCCTTCGAGTTTAGAGCGTCACGTCACTCAGTCCCACTCCCAGCATTATATGCCGTCATGGTCATGATGCATGCCTGCTTGCTGGCTGCTGCTCAAGGGTGTGCGGGGTCATCATGTGCGCACAGACAGGCCCAGGATCTGACCTCCAATGAGTGGCAGTCTCTTAGCGCGCACTGCGCTCTCATTTGCCACTGACAGTGACTGCCACCATAACACCACAGACTCCTCTTGGTTGGCGCCCGCCCAGGCCAGTAAAATTACGCACACCCTTTCAATTCTAGCCCAAAAAGTAACCCCCCGCCAGACATGGATTTTTCCCGCACAACTGGGGAAAAAGTCGCCCAATTGTGCAGGAAATAGCCCAATCTGGCAATATTGCTGAGGAGACTGCAGTAAATGAGGAAATTAGGAAACTTCATAACAAATAAATCTCCCAAGATGGCCACCAGAGATAAAAGAGCCCAAATGTAGCCCAAATATCACCCAGATGTAGCCCAAGTATAGCCCAATGACAGAATGTCCCAGAGTGTTCTAACGAACAACTAGAGCGCTAACAGTCTTACTTATGACAAAAGTATGGCACACCTGAAGCCATCTTGATTGGAATAAAGTGGTAACACTTAAAACATTTAGTTTTCAAAGGAACAAAATGAGGGGGTTCATTTTGCCGTAGAAAGTTTGATTAGTGCTGCAGGAAGAAAAATTAGGGCACATTTTGACTTCTCAAATCCTCTTCTATTTCATAAAAAAATTCTGACATGCAGACTGAAACATGCACTTTGAATACCAGCAGCAGACTTCCCTGGTGAGCAGTAGCTTTACTACAGTGATCTAATGAGCAACTAGAGTGCTAACATTCAGAATTTATGGCAAATGTGTGACACATCTGAATGCCTTCTTGATTGAACCAAAGTAAAAAACTGAAAGTATTTCCTACTGAGGAGCAGTGTTGCCAGATTTTTAGACCTGTCCCAAGCCCAAAGCCACTCAAATATAAGCCCAAAATAAGCCCAATCAGACCAGTTTCAGCCCAAAAACCAGCCCAAATTAGCAAGTCTCCAATTATGCACAAATTGTCAACAGAAACAATTTTAACGACAAACATACATTCTATTCAATATACAGATGGTGGGAGGGTGTTAACTGGGCACCTGCCTTAATGCTATTAATTTTTAAGACCAGTTCTCACTGTGACTTCTAAGAGCCCCTGCAGCTCCACTCTGCCTATTGCTTAAAGATTCAGCCCCTCCCCCCCGAAATCAGCTCCGGTTCGAGGGGCAAACAGTGTGCGTCAGTGCGCGCCTTGGCATCAGCAATGTGGTGAAGCACGGAGTGTCAGATCCATGCCAGGACAGTGGTAAACAGACACACGCGGTGCTGCCAGCAGGTGCGTGCGAGGTTGGGTGGCCTCTGCACGACCGTTTTCGAAGATGGGCTGGCCTACGAACAACCGATGTGGTCCGTTTTGGTTTGGGTGTTAAAACACTCTTTACCTACATCAACTTCCTGGCACCTGTCAATATTCATCACTTCCTACAAATGCACGTGCCCTTAATTCCCTGCCCCAATCTCCACTCTGTCTATTGCATAAAGATTCAGCCCCCCCTCGAAAAATGTTCTTACCTCCCCCCCCGAAATTTGGCTCTAGTTGCGCCTCTGACTCACTCTCACTCACCTGAGGACGGGCATCGAAATCCGGACTCAGCAACTGCGGGCACCGCCAGGCGGCCTGCTGCTGTGCTGCGTGACTCCAGGCTGTGCTGTCGACTGGTGGTGGGCTCACTGTCACTGGGCTGGCTAGCCAGCACTGCAGAAAACGCTGCCTGCGAGCACCGCCCGCCGCCTGCAGACTGTGGCCTGGGTGACCAGTGGACCACAGTGGGCGGCAGCAGCAATGACACCAAGTACGTCCGACTCCTCCTGACGATGATGATCAGGCGTCCACCGTTGAGCCGAGCGCCGCGCCGAAAGAAAGAGCTCAAATTAATCTGACATGTATTCTGCACTGCAACTGGCAAGACAATCCAATTATTGTCTTGTCAGTTGCTATACAGTCTCTTACTGGGTATGAATCTCTCCTTTGAGCGCAACATTCTTTGCAGGGTTTATTGGTCCTACTTATTTACGTATTGCAATAAAGAATGCTAATTGTTGTTTTGATTAAAAAAAATCCACACGGTACGAAGGTTAATTATTACCTCACATTTCCAAGCATAACAGTTTTTTCTTAAAATATTAGACTTAAAAAGCATTGCGTTCAGTCTCAGTTATTGCTCAGTCTTACTCAATGTCTGAGAGTTCATAAATTGGACAGTCACACCCATTAGGCGTGAATCTCAAACCTTGGAATAGGGTCACTTTGAGACCCATGTGGAGGTCAGTCTCAAATTTTGCAGGAGTCCCACAAATAGATATCTGTCAAGTAGCTCCTATATCATGATGATTACTTTCGGTCAGTCCTAGTTTTCGGCCAGCAGCACTAAACACGCTGAAATTAGTAGTTTGATTTTAATGAACAGTTATGGAACTACAAATCCAAGCATTCTTTTTAATTATGGCTGCAAAACAATGCTATACAGCAACTGATGGGAACGCCGTTTGCCAACAATCTCACTCTGCAGGGCCTACCACCGTATTACCTAGGTGGTAGTATGAGGTGCGATGTGTCACACATATGTATCGAGATTTAACTGTTCCAACTGTAAATAATGTTCCACAACCTTCAAATTTCTCTCAAGTAGGGGAGAGACAAATGTGTTTTCTCCTAGGGACTACTGTTAAACTCAAATAGAGCTCAACCAAGCAATGCCCGTCTGGCTCTTTTATAAGAAAAAAAACGTTAAACGTAAGACAGCTGAGCACTGTCATATTCAAAAGAGTGCTTTTCATTTTGGAATGTTTCTACAGAACCTAGAGATCAAAGCAGTGACAGAACATATCCATCTAAGATTTGATGCACTTCGCAGGTGTTTCCTTGAAGCGGAGGTACCCGCAGAGAAACTTTGTGGGGGCTCCAAAAACGTTTGGATTAGGGTCCTACGGCTATATTGATATTACCTCCAAAAATGTTACTGTCACTCAGTGCAATGCTATAAAAGTATGTAATTAATTGCCACGCTATGGAAAAAAAAATCTCCTTAATTTTAAAGAATCTTCATAATATCTCTTCATGTCAATAGTTTCCCAAGTAACATGTTAACTCTTTGGATGGTTCGACTCGTGATCTGGCTCTTTGAACCAAGCCAGAATCCTGGCCTGACTCTTGCTCGATCCTCTTTGAAATTGCCAGATTGCCCTCCTCGACTCTCGCGTGAGCCCTTAAACATCGAGATCAGACACGATTACGGAAAAACAAAACAAAGAAGCTTTAACAAATGTAAAAGCATACAGAAAGTGCGCTACGCTTCAATGTCCGACACCTATCACAGGAGCAGGTGTCGTACATAACATGTTCATTCGTAAAATATGCTGACGGTACAAATGTATTGGGAACTCCGAAATGCGCCCTATGTGTCCCAGTAATATTTTAAGCCGCCCGAAGCGAAGACCCTCCCGCCAGCTCCAACACTCACCCACACTATGCGCAGAGGATTCAGGTGCTCACACCTCTCTGCTCCCAACATGCGCTTCGCCTTCGAGTTTAGAGCGTCACGTCACTCAGTCCCACTCCCAGCATTATATGCCATCATGGTCATGATGCATGCCTGCTTGCTGGCTGCTGCTCAAGGGTGTGCGGGGTCATCATGTGCGCACAGACAGGCCCAGGATCTGACCTCCAATGAGTGGCAGTCTCTTAGCGCGCACTGCGCTCTCATTTGCCACTGACAGTGACTGCCACCATAACACCACAGACTCCTCTTGGTTGGCGCCCGCCCAGGCCAGTAAAATTACGCACACCCTTTCAATTCTAGCCCAAAAAGTAACCCCCCGCCAGACATGGATTTTTCCCGCACAACTGGGGAAAAAGTCGCCCAATTGTGCAGGAAATAGCCCAATCTGGCAATATTGCTGAGGAGACTGCAGTAAATGAGGAAATTAGGAAACTTCATAACAAATAAATCTCCCAAGATGGCCACCAGAGATAAAAGAGCCCAAATGTAGCCCAAATATCACCCAGATGTAGCCCAAGTATAGCCCAATGACAGAATGTCCCAGAGTGTTCTAACGAACAACTAGAGCGCTAACAGTCTTACTTATGACAAAAGTATGGCACACCTGAAGCCATCTTGATTGGAATAAAGTGGTAACACTTAAAACATTTAGTTTTCAAAGGAACAAAATGAGGGGGTTCATTTTGCCGTAGAAATTTTGATTAGTGCTGCAGGAAGAAAAATTAGGGCACATTTTGACTTCTCAAATCCTCTTCTATTTCATAAAAAAATTCTGACATGCAGACTGAAACATGCACTTTGAATACCAGCAGCAGACTTCCCTGGTGAGCAGTAGCTTTACTACAGTGATCTAATGAGCAACTAGAGTGCTAACATTCAGAATTTATGGCAAATGTGTGACACATCTGAATGCCTTCTTGATGGAAACAAAGTAAAAAACTGAAATTCTATAGCAGGAGCGGAGGCGAGGATTATGCATTACTTTCCTCACTTTATTCAAACAGCAAGTTAAAAGACACAGTGTAAAAACAAACACAAGACCACAACTCCCATGAAGCTCGGGAGTAACCGTGGCAACCAGTAGTCCAATCATAACACGAAGGGTCCCATAAACAGTAGCAGACTCCGTAGTCCTTCCTCTTTCTTCACTGCTGGCCCGTCAGTTAAGTCCCTTCTCTCCTTACTGTGGGTTTGGGTCTTGGCTGCATGGGCTTTGTGTCATATTTTGATGTAATTGATTGCTGATTCTGTTCGTTTCTCTTTGACATCGTTTACGAACTGTTCTCTGACTGAGAGTAGCGCGGGAGGCTTCGGCCCGAGCGCGTGCATTTTTAATACGGAGCGGGTCCGCTAGGTGGCGCTGTTTCGCGCTTCTAGCGCAACGCTCCGCTTCAGGCGCCTGTGAAGCGCCGTGTGTGAGGCTTCTGCCTCGGTGTTTAGAGCGCTC
The DNA here is from genome assembly GCF_964204655.1 of Triturus cristatus. NCBI lineage: Eukaryota > Metazoa > Chordata > Amphibia > Caudata > Salamandridae > Triturus > Triturus cristatus. Next base: position 90,984,247 of record NC_140582.1, read on the forward strand.
GCTCTTAGTATTTTACCCCTCGCCTGACACCGCTTTCGCGGTAGGATTGACGGGCATAGCCCTACTGTATAATTTTATGAGCTGACTCCTCCACGTGTAGTGAAGGTTATCGGAGGAGAATCAGCTACGGGGCACCGGCGAGGGGAGAGCCCCCCTTAATTTAGTTGGGGCGTTGCTAACATTGGTGCCCTCACCTCCTTTTATCATGCAGGCTCAGAGGGAGCACGACTATACCCCATCATTATCCTCTCAAGAAGACCGGCTACCCCAGGTGCGCAGACCTGCAGAGGTGGACAGGCTCCTCTCTTCGGCCATCGCCCAGGCGCTTGCCCCTCTGCAGGAGAGCGTTAACCGTCTGTCCGCCCATGTGTTTAGAGGCACAGGCATCTTGGGGGACGGGGAGGCCGGGCCTAGCGGGGCGCCTGTTACTATCCCGCGCAAGGCCCACAAGCGTGACGCGGGGCACCTTGAGGGCTTCAGCCGTCTGGCGTAAGCCTTTCACAAAAGTGCGCGCACGCTGCGTGATGCACCCTACCGGGAGGAGGTTGTACCCGGAGAAAACGGCGACGAATGCGCCACAGATTTCGACCCTGAAGAGGGGTTTCCCGAATTGGGGGAGGTGGAATTGGAGGATGATGGGGAGTCCTCAGATGAGGACCAGGAGCAGGACAGATCTTGGCGTCCTCAGTCTTCTGCATCTTCAGTAGGAGAGGGGGAAGGTCCCTCAGGTGATATTAGAAATTATGATTAGTGCTGCAGAAAGAAAAATTAGGGCACATTTTGACTTCTCAAATCCTCTTCTATTTCATTAAAAAATTCTGACATGCAGACTGAAACATGCACTTTGAATACCAGCAGCAGACTTCCCTGGTGAGCATTAGCTTTACTACAGTGATCTAATGAGCAACTAGAGTGCTAACATTCAAAATTTATGGCAAATGTGTGACACATCTGAATGCCTTCTTGATGGAATCAAAGTAAAAAACTGAAAGCATTTCCTACTGAGGAGACTGTAGTAAGTGAGGAAATTAGGAAACTTCATAACAAATAAATCTCCCAAGATGGCCACCAGAGACAAAAGAGCCCAAATGGAGCCCAAATATCACCCAGATGTAGCCCAAGTATAGCCCAATGACAGAATGTCCCAGAGTGTTCTAACGAACAACTAGAGCGCTTACTGTCTTACTTATGACAAAAGTATGGCACACCTGAAGCCATCTTGATTGGAATAAACTGGTAACACTTAAAACATTTAATTTAAAAAGGAACACAATGAGGGCATTCATTTTGCCGTAGAAATTATGATTAGTGCTGCAGAAAGAAAAATTAGGGCACATTTTGACTTCTCAAATCCTCTTCTATTTCATAAAAAAAATTCTGACATGCAGACTGAAACATGCACTTTTAATACCAGCAGCAGACTTCCGTGGTGAGCAGTAGCTTTACTACAGTGATCTAATGAGCAACTAGAGTGCTAACATTCAGAATTTATGGCAAATGTGGGACATATCGGAATACCTTCTTGATGGAATCAAAGTAAAAAACTGAAAGCATTTCCTACTGAGGAGACTGCAGTAAATGAGGAAATTAGGAAACTTCATAACAAATAAATCTCCCAAGATGGCCACCAGAGACAAAAGAGCCCAAATGCAGCACAAATATCACCCAGATGTAGCCCACGTGTAGCCCAATGACAGAAGTGTGCAATACACTTATTTTTTGTGTATTTGCAGTTGTATATAGTGCAGACTTGTCAGGTATTGGAGTGCTTTACATGAGCATTGGTTACATCACACAAGATCAAATTCGTTTTGGTTATAGACATGGGGAGATTAAGTGATTTGACCCGAATCACAGAATGTTGAGCTGAAGCAGAAACTCCAACCAGGTTTCCCAGTTGCAAAGTCTGCAGCTCTGGAAGTAACACCACATCCTCTCCCCTAAGTGCAACATTTAATCAAGTGGTCAACTGGATAAAAAAACATAAAGATTACAAATAATTTAAAAGTTCTTTGTCGCTATTTGAAAACTCAGAAACTATGTCCTCATTTTAGTTTTTTAGAGCACTAACCATAACTTTGATGCAAATAAGACCCTCTCATATATGTAATTTCTAAAGGAAATGCTCTAGGTATTACAGTTTTGATTACATCAAGATGACGTCAGGCGTTCCACACTTTTGTAATAAATATAGAATATTAGCAATCTAGTTGTTCATTGGGATACTGTTGAGAGGCAGAGGCCAGGGGCACGGACTCTGAAAATTGAAGGCAGGTAGGAGAGTGCAGAGGCAACAATTTGACCCCACTGGGCAGGCAGGAAGGGCAGTGGCAGCCCAAAAGACTATGGAGGGCAGTGGAAAGGGGGGCAGGGGCAACAAACCAACAATACAGGACTGGAAAGATAGGCTGTGGCAATATAATAGACCATTGTGGGCAGAAGGAAGAGACAGTGGTAGTATAACCATACATGCCAACAGACCCGTTTCAGGAAGGAAACGTCCAATGTTTTTAAGCTCAAATGGGCTTTATTTGATCTGTCTCCTGTCTACAATCTCCTCTTTTTCAATGTAACTCAAAGGGGAAAATCAATACCCCAGTTTTTTTTCAAAATCTCCCTCTTGGATCATGGTAGGCAGGAGGAATTGGGATAGGGACATGGACTCGGATAACAGAGGACAGGAGGGACATGGAGAGGTGCACCAAACTGACCCTACAGGGCAGGCATCAGGGTTTGCAGCAGCACAATACACCACACAGGGCATGCGGGACGGGAGTGCAGCACAACAATCCATAGAAAGCAATAGGGAGGGGACCGTGCCATGCACATGGACAACAGAGAACAGAGGGGTAAGAGGCAATGGTAGCTAGCTGACCATAATGGACAGACAGGAGAGAAAGCTGCAGCATAACAGACCATAAAGGGCAGGAGGGACGGACCAGGGGCATTACAATGGAACAGACAAGCCAGGAGGTAGGGAATAGGGGTCTGCACATGGAAACAGAGGGCTGGGGGCAAGGGGGTAGGACAGGAGCAGCAAGATGACCATGGAGGTCAGGCAGGATGGGCACTAGAAACAAGACACACCATGGAGAGCAACAGTGAGACTATGATGGCATACACACAGACCATGGAGGGAAGGTGGGAGGGGGTCAGGGGCAGCTAGCTGACCACACAGGGAAGGTGGGAGGGGCCATGGCAGCACAGAAGACCATGCATGGCAAGCGGGAGGGTTAGTGGCAGCACAATGGCTATGATGGGCAAGAAGGAGGGTGCAGGGGCATGCACAAAGGACCATGGAGGATAGAAGGGAGGGTCAGGAACTGGGCACAGGCAAGAGAGTTCAGGGGAAGGGGCCTCACAACAGACCGCGTGAGCAGGCAAGAGGAGCAGTTGCAGCCCAACAGACCAGGGAGGGCAGAAGGGTGTGGCAGTAAACTGGACCATGGAGGACAGGAGGAAGGGGATAGGGGCATGGCATGTGGACAGGCAGGGTGGAGGTGGCAGGGACAGGTTAAAGTCATCTGACAATGCTAGGCAGGTGGGAGGGGAGTGGCAGCTCAACAGAACACTCAGAGTAGATCAGAGTGGCAGGTCCATGGAACATGGTCGGCAAAAAGGATGGAGCAGGGGCATGCACAAAGACTTCGGAGGGCAGGGGGAAGGGGAATCGGGGCAGCAAGCTAAGCACAGAGGCTAAGCAGGAGGTCAATGATGGGCCATAGAATTGGGAAATGGAGGGCAAGAGGAGTGGACTGGTACATCATGCTAAATGGAGGGCAGTGGCAGCACATCAGACCATGCATGGCAGGAGGGAGGAGGCTAGTCCATGGATTCAGACAACAGAGGATAGGGAGGAGGTGGATGGGGCAACAAGCTAACTGTTCAGAGAAGGTGGGTATTAGGAACTTTATTGTTTTTAAAATGTGTGTCTGTGCGAACTACTTAAAATATGAACAAGTATGCAGCATAATCTCACTTTTATTCAGGAAGAAGAGGACGTTTGTGACTGTGACTCTGGGCACACTTGGCAGAAACACCCCCTGACCCTCACCCCCACCGCAAAATGTAATGCCCGTGAAAAGGGTAGGTGGACGCAGTGTTATATAGAACATAGTCCTGAGAGCACGATTGAAAATTAAAACTAGATATAGTATATGGTATAAACTATGCACCAAAAAGTGTGATATAAGATGAACCGGGGCGTGAAATATAATATGCAATACATTGTGCTCAATGAAAGATTCATTGGAGAGCGCGAGATAGCACAGGCACTAGCGCGTGCTAAACAATGGACATACCAATACCAGTTACAACGACCTATTCAGTAATTCTAAGATCCACATACACATCCACTCATTCACCAACAGTCCTATACAGTCACTCATACATGTACTCACTCATCATATGTACTCATACACCTATACATCCTGTTAGACAACACCCCTCATCCATAGAGTTACTCACACACATAGTCACTCATGCTAATAAAGAATCAAACATCCATTTACTTGCATATACAGTTATACACACACCACCACACTTACTTTTACAGAAACATACACATACTTAGTCTTTTAAACAATCACTTATAGAAACACATACTTATTCATACAGGAACTCTTCCAATCTCTCACTCTCACATATACTCACTTATATACACCAATAGTCACATATACTAGTTTAAAACATATGTAGTTACTCATAAAGACACTATTAAGACAGTCATTCACTCACTAACACACCCATGCACACACTCATCCACCCATACAGTCCTGCACACATGCTGTCTTCAACACATACAAACAGTGAGTCACTCATTCATGCACCTATGCACTACGTAATACCCCCCACCGAACCATACAGACACTCAGACACTCATACTGATACTCAAAAAACCAACTAATAACCTATATAGACACTCGTAGCTACTCACCAACCCATGCAGCCACTTATACACAAAGTGAGAGACTGATACAGATATTTACATATTTAAACATTACTCACTAAGCCATGTATTCACTAAGATACACTTAATCAGTCAGTTATACAATCAATTTTTCAAAAACAAATCATTCATTTAGACACTTATATGCCCATCTATTCTTCCATCGACCTTGAGCTATACATATATAAAACATATGTAATTTTCAGAAAAACACACATTCACTGGATGTCATCGGTGATGTCATCAGTGATGTCATTTGAGATGTCATCAGTGATGTCATGAGTGATGTCACTGACCATGTCATGAGTGATGTAATATGTGACGTCATCAGCAGTGCATTGCGGGCGCGCGAGTTATAGTTAGCTGAACTAACTATAACGGGGGAATATCAATGGTTTTGTACGAGTGAAAAGATAGCGCCCCTGAAACCTATGGTTTTTTCAGTGAATATATATATATATATATATATATAGTGATATAGGTAACCTATATCACAGTAAGGGGTGCATGCACCACCTTGCCCAGGCTGCAGTAGCAGACCTGTGGTGTCATTTTGGGTGGCTTTCCAGGGGTGGCATAATACATGTTTCAGCCCCAGGTAGACCTCTGGGGTACCTATGCCCTGGGTACATAGTATACCATATACTAGGGACTGATAAGGGCACCTCAGTTCCAATCTGAACTGTACCTAAAGTACATGGAATCATTTTATAGAGGAAGCAGCTAGGCTGGGGCCCTGATTAGCAGGGTCCCAGCCAGACTAAAGTAAAAAAACAGTGAAACACCAGCAACAAGTGGGGGCAAACATGCGAAGCAGATCCTACTCTCCTACACAACCCCCCTCCCCCAAACGCAGGGACATCAAACTAACCTTGACCTGTTGAGTCTTCATGCTCTAAGTGGAAATAACTGGAGAGTCCATCTGCATTGGCATGGTTAATCCCAGGTCTATGTTCCACTGTATAGTCCATCCCCTGTAGGGAAATGGACCACCTGAGCAATTTGGTATTTTCACCCTTCATCTGTTTTAACCATAAGAGGGGCTTATAGTCTGTCTGAACAATGAAGTGAGTACCAAATAAGTATGGCCTCAACTTCTTCAGAGCCCAAACCACAGCAAAGGCCTCCCTCTCAATAGCTGACCAACATTTCTCTCTGGGGGTCAACCTTCTGCTTATGAAAGCTACGGGTTGATCCTGACCTTCACCATTCAATTGTGACAGTACAGCCCCTACCCCCAACTCAGATGCATCTGTTTGGACAATGAACTTTTTGGAGTAGTCAGGACTTTGCAGAATGGGAGCAGTGCACATGGCCTGCTTCAGGTCATCAAATGCCTTTTGACAGCTAGCTGTCCACTGAACCTTTTTGGACATTTTCTTAGAGGTTAAGTCATTCAGGGGTGTCACTATTGATCCATACCCCTTGACAAATCTTCTATAGTACCCAGTCAGGCCTAAGAAGGCTCTCCCCTGAGTCTGGGTAGTGGGAGCACCCAGTCCATTATGGCCTGGATGTTGCTCTGCAATGGTTGAACCTGGCCTCCACCTACAAGGTGGCCCAGGTACACAACCTGACTCTGCCCTATCTGGCACTTAGTAGCCTTGATAGTTAGGCCTGCTTTTTGCAGGGACTCCAAAACATTCCTCAGGTGGACCAGGTGATCCTCCCAGGTGGAGATCAAGACAGCAATATCATCTAGATATGCTGCACTATAGTCTTCCAGGCCTGTAAGGACTTGATTCACCAACCTTTGGAAAGGGGCAGGTGCATTCTTCAAACCAAAGGGCATTACGACAAATTGATAGTGCCCACTAGGTGTAGAAAATGCTGTATTTGGCTTTGCATCATCAGCTAGTCTGATCTGCCAGTAGCCAGCTGTCAGGTCAAATGGGCTTAGAAACTTGGCTGAGGCCAAAGTATCTATTAGCTCATCTGCCCTGGGGATGGGATGGGCATCAGTCCTAGTGACTGCATTTAGACCCCTGTAGTGTACACAAAACCTCATTTCTCTCTTGCTATCTGTGGTGTGAAGTTTAGGTACCAGGACTACTGGACTAGCCCAAGGGCTAACTGAGGGTTCAATAACTCCCAAATCCAACATCTTTTGGACTTCTGTCCTTATACAGTCCCTGACATGGTCAGGTTGCCTGTAGATCTTATTCTTCACAGGCAGACTGTCCCCAGTGTCCACTTCATGACTGCACCAGGTGGTCTGACTTGGGGTCAGAGAAAACATATGTCTGAACTGACTGAGAGGTTTTCTGCAGTCAGTTTGCTGCTGGGCAATGAGGCTGCCTGCCAAGGCTACACCATCAACTGACCCATCATTAGGGGTCTGAGAAAGCAGGTCAGGGAGTGGGTCACTCTCTTCCTCCTGTCCTTCATCAATAGCCATGAGCAAGCCCATGTCTGCCCTGTCAACATATGGTTTTAGTCTGTTGACATGAAGTACCCTGTGGGGACTCCTAGGGGTTCCAAGGTCTACCAAGTAGGTAGCCTCCCCTTTCTGTTCAACAATTGTCTGGGGGCCACTCCATTTGTCCTGGAGGGCTGCTGGGGCCACAGGCTCCAACACCCACACTTTCTGTCCTGGCTGGTAGACAGTCAGTACAGCCTTTTGGTCATGCCAGGCTTTTTGTAAATCCTGGGTAGCCTCAAGGTTTTTGGTTGCCTTTTTCATATACCCAGCCATCCTGGAGCGGAGACCAAGTACATAGTCCACTATGTCCTGTTTGGGGGGCTTGATAGGTAACTCCCACCCTTCCTTAATCAGACACAATGGACCCCTGACAGGGTGACAAAACAAACAAAAGTTCAAAAGGGCTGTAACCCCCCCCCCTTTTGAGGCACCTCCCTGGATGCAAACAAAAAGCAGGGCAAGAGTATGTCCCATTTTTGCCTAAGCTTTTCTGGGAGTCCTTTAATCATACCCTTTAAGGTTTTGTTGAACCTTTCAACTAAACCATTGCATTGTGGGTGATAGGGTGTGGTGAACTTGTAGTTCACTCCACACTCCTTCCACATAGCAGTCAAGTAACTAGACATGAAGTTTGCACCCCTGTCACATACTACCTCCTTAGGAAAGCCTACTCTTGAGAATACACTCAAGGGAGCTCTTGCCACCACAGGTGCTGTAGTAGTCCTTAGGGGAATTGCTTCTGGATACCTGGTGGCATGATCCACCACCACCAGTATAAACCTGTGCCCAGATGCTGTCTGAGGATCCATGGGACCAACAATGTCAATCTCCACCCTCTCAAAGGGAACCCCCACCACAGGTAGTGGTATCAGGGGGGCCTTTGTGGTTCCACCTTCCTTGCCACTGGCTTGGCAGGTCACACAGGAGCGACAAAACTCCTTAGTGTCTTCAGACATGTGGGGCCAGTGAAAGTGAGGGACAATTCTGTCCCAAGTCTTGCTCTGGTCCAGGTGTCCTGCTAGGGGAATATCGAGGGCTAGTGTCAATAGGAAGCCCCTAAACTTCAGAGGTATAACCAACCTCCTGGATGCACCAGGCTTGGGGTCTCTACACTCTGAATAAATGAGTCCATCATCCCAATAAACTTTATGGGTGCCACTAGCATTCCCTGCAGCCTCATCAGCAGCTTGCTTTCTGAGGGGTTCACGAGAGGGGCAGGTTTTCTGCTCCTGGCTCAGGCCAGACATGGACGGGCCCCCTGTCCCGAAGAACTCAGCCTGGTCAGGTTCAAGCTCCTCTGGGACAGTTCCTTCTTCAGGCTCAAGATCATCTCCCTGAGGAGACTGATCAGCATTCTGAGACAGGTGGGAAGGCACTGCCTTAACCCTACTGCTCCTCCTCTTGGGAGGCACCTGTTCCATTATTCCAGAATCCAGGGCCTTTCCAGTTTTAGACATTTTGGCCTGTGACCTAGTCACAGCAAAGACATGAGCAGGGATCCCTAACATTTCTGCATGTGTCCTGAGCTCCACTTCAGCCCAGGCTGAAGTCTCTAGATCATTGCCAAGCAAGCACTGCACTGGTAGGTCTGCACTTACCACAACCTTCTTAAGGCCAGTTACCCCTCCCCAGGAGAAGTTAACAACTGCCAGAGAATGGTCTGTTCTGACATTGCTAGCATTGGTCACTTGGTACATTTCACCAAGTATAATCTGCCTAGGATCCACAAGATCTTTTGCACCATTGTGACACTTGCTCCTGTGTCCCTGAATGCCAAAGCCTCTATTCCATTTATTAAAGGCTGTTGTCTGTATTTGCCCAGATTACTGGGACTCACAAAGGGGGACATATCCATGCCCCCATCACAGACTAACACAGCCTGAGTTGGAACTCTGACTAGGCCAGAGTCCATCTCAGAACCCAGGGTCAACCCTACTACACCCTTATTCTGAACATTGCCACCACCTACTGTAGCTGTACTAGGGGGAACAGTTGCCTTAGGGGCAATGGTGGCTGGAGTAGATTCTTTAGACTTGGTGCAATCACTGGTCCAGTGAGTTTTTGGTTTACAAATCTTGCACCATGTTTTCTTTTGGCCTTTTCCCTGGTTAGACTGTGAATCCCCACCTGAAGAAGAGGGAGATCTTGACCTTCTTGGCCCACCACCAACTCTCCCAGGAGGGACAAAGAGGGGTCCATTTTGGTCCTCTCCATCACTGTCTAGGGGAACTGGATTTTCCAGGTCCAGATCATTGTTATCTGCCTGGCCAGCCTCAGAGGTCAGGTCATGGGGAATTTCACCCCTAGGCCTTTCCTCAGGTGCTGTCCCATCCACACTGCCTAGCCCTTCAGATCCTAAAGATCTGCTAAAGTCATCCAGCCTGAGTACCTCTATGAGATGCTGGGTGGTTGGACTTTTGCCTGTCTTCAGTTTCCTAGTGGTACATAATGCTCTCAGTTCCATGAATGGGAGTCTATCATACTGGGAATCTTGAAGTCCATTGGCTTCTGGCAAGGACATACTGGTTCCTGGCCTTGAAGACATCACTAGTGTGGTGTGGTTTATTGCACTACCTACTCTAGTGTGGCCTACTAGACTCTCTTACTGTAGTCTAAAGCTTTTATTATATGTACCTAGGGTACCTTTAGTGGTTTTCAGTTAGTTACTCAATTGAGATTATCTGGTAAAACAATAGCAAGCTGGGATCCCACCGCTGCCACCAATGTGAGAAGTTGGCCTGATATATGCTGTCCACTAGTTATAGTGGGCACCTTGTATCAGTCCAAACAACCCCTTATTGGTTATAGGTTAAAGACAACCTTTATTGAAAGCTATCCTAGTGGTAGCTATGGAGAGCAGCCTTCAGGCTAAGTCTTGAAGGAATGTAAAGCAGCTTGTTTTACTAGTCTATAATCCCTTGAGTCACTAAATGAAAGATATCCACACCAGGTATATATATACAATATATGTATTTATTACTAAACACACACTCCTAGTCTCTTTATGAGACTAGAGGTCAAAACACATAAGTTACACTTCAATAATTACAGTAAAATAGCCTAAATACACGTCAGGCCCTAGGGGCGAGCCAAACCATATACTAAAATATTGGTATAAGAACCACGACTTAACTAGACACAAGGCCTAGAGCCTGTAGAATCGCTGGGACCCCAAGGAACCACCCAAGGTAGTGACACAGTGGACCCACGGTGGCTGTGTGCAGTGTGTGAACACAGCAGCGAGCTCCCGTTAGCTTCTATGGGGAAAGTCGCGGTTAGATTTTTAAAGATTAGGGACACTTAGAAATGAGTCAGGACCAAACCCTTTTGGACTTAGGAAGTTCTAGGGCTAGCACCCATGGGAGCCCCGGAGAACTCATTTTACCTCACCCAGTGAAGCCGGGTGCATAGGTGTCTTTTGGTGTCGGGTCGCGTTGTCGATTTCAATGGGAGCTGGCGAAGAAGTGCTGCTGCCGTGAAGATGCGAAGTGTCCGAAGAGATCCAAGCCTGGATCGAAGATGATAAGAACCTGAAAGCAGAGGGGACAGAGTCTGGGTCACTTGCCAGTGACCAGGAAGGCGATGAACAGATGCCCACCGATGTTGGGTGATTTCAGGTGAAGGAGGTGAAGCTTGACTCTTCAGCCACTAGGACCAGGAGGTGTTGAGGACAACCACAAGCTGGATTCTACCTGTCCCATGAAGGATGTCGAGTGCTACAGCATTGGTGTCCGGATTGGACACAACAAGCCTTGGCAACAGCAACCCATGCAGAAACAAGAGAGAGTCTTTGGTGCAGACCACCAAGGTCTGTGGGACTCACCACTTGGATGGGAGTCAGGGCACATCTGGAGCAATCAGGAAAGCCCAAGAAAATGCAAAGTTACCCCCTCAGGGACCCACCAGTGAACAGACCAGGGATCGCGAAGGGACCTCAAGATGAAACACAAAATGGCAGCCCACGGGTCACTCAGAATGACCAGGCCAAAAATCTTCAGTGGATTCAGTGCTCGACATGGGGGCTACAAGTCAGCCCAAGCACGACTTCAAGAGACGTCAGGAAGTTAATACACTTGCAGAAATACACGGTGACCAGGAGGTCAGGTTCCACGCTACTCACGAGGGCTGCGGGTCTCAGCTTTACTGGGGACTCGGATTGGACTCTGAGATGTCTGGAAATCCTCTTCCTGGGCTGCAAATACTTCAGAGTCCGGCGGGAGCTTTGGAGATGCAGACCGGCAAATTGCTTTGTTGGTGCCTACCAAGCAGGGGAGTCACTCCTTGACCCCATGGGAGATTTCTTCAGTCCTCTGGATTTGAGCAGAGTATCGAAGGTCCAGGATTCAGCTTCAGAGTTTCGTCCAGGGTAATCTAAAGTCCTAAGGACAGGGGTCCCATACTTATACTAAGTTAGGGGGTTGGACATACTCTAGGGACCCACCTATGGGAGGGTTTTGAAAGAGGGGTGGCTACACCCATTTCCTTTGTCCAGTTTCGCACCAGAGCAGGGGCTGGAAGCCCCTGAACCAGTTTGAGCTGGACTATGCACAGGGACACCAAATGTTCTCCAGTGCAGAACTTCAAAGCACTCAGAGAGGGCTCCCACCCAGCCCCAATACACATAAGCCTGTCTGGGAGGTGGTTACACCTCCCTGTGACAAGAAACCTATTGTCCAGGCCTCCCCCGCCGGAACTTCGGTCAGCAGCAGGAGGCCAGACCCGTGTCTGTGGCTGCAGCATCCATTTTGTGATGCCAGGGCTCTATTCAGTTTCTACTGGGTATACCAGTGCTGTCATGTCTCTCACACCCCTGGAAAGCCTCTCGGGTACCTATGCCCTGGGTACATAGTATACCATATACTAGGGACTTATAAGGGCACCTCAGATCCAATCTGAACTGTACCTAAAGTACATGGAATCGTTTTAGAGAGGAAGCAGCTAGGCTGGGGCCCTGATTAGCAGGGTCCCAGCCAGACTAAAGTAAAAAAACAGTGAAACACCAGCAACAAGTGGGGGCAAACATGCGAAGCAGATCCTACTCTCCTACAGCCCCTGTGACAGGTTTGAACTGGACTATGCATAGGGACACCAAATATACCCCCAGTGCAGGACATCAAAGCACTCTTGGAGTACTCCCACCCAGACCCAATACACAAAAGCCTGTTTGGGAGTTGGTGACACCTCCCCTTGACAGGAAACCTATTGTCCAGGCCTCCCCTGCCGGAGTTTCGGTCAGCAGCAGGAGGCCAGCCTCGTGTCTGTGACTGCAGCATCCATTTTGTGATACCACGGCTCTCTTAAGCTGGCACCAGGTATACCGGTGCTGTCATGTCTCTCCCTCTAGAAGGGTGGGATCATACTCCCACACCAATTACTGGTGTGGGGGTATGATTCCAAGGTGTTTGACACCAAACACGACATGTTTCCGTGCAGCCAGTCCAAAGTTAGCATTTACCGCGAGGTTATAATGCACTTAAGAGTATATGGTCAGGCTGCACCACTGACAACCCCGGAGGATAGAAGGCTGCAGGGGTGCTCAGATCATGCCTGGCCACCCCCTCACATATAACCAAGCACCCTGCGTTCAGGATTGATAAGGCCTGCCATAGGGGTGACTGATAGGTTTCTACGTGCAGTGATAGGGTGATATATAGTGAACCTATATCTCAGTAAGGGGTGCTTGCACCACCTCACTCAGGCTGCAGTAGCAGTCTTGTGGTGTCATTTTGGAAGCCTTCCCAGGGGTGGCAAAATACATGCTTCAGCCCCTGGTAGGCCTCTGGGGTGCCGATGCCCTGGGTACATAGTATACCATATACTAGGGACTTACAAGGCTACCCCAGAATCCAATTTGGAGTGTACCTAATGTACAGGGAATCCATTTTAGAGAGGAATCAGCTAGGCTGGGGTCCTGAATAGCAGGGCCCCAGACAGACTAAAGTTGAAAAACAGTGAAACATCAGCAAATAGTGGGGGTAACCATAAGAAGCAGATCCTACTCTCCTACAATGCCTGCAACACACTGCATATGGTATAGGACAGAAACCGCTCTAGATCAGTGCACTATACCACTGCTGGGGGTACAGTTGCATGAGCACTGTACTCCTACAGTGTCGAAGTCCACCCTTAGACATTGTAAGTGCAGTAAATCCATAAAGACTATATGGTCTGGGAGTTTGTCATTATGAACTCCACAGCACCATAATGGCTTTACTGAATTTTGGTAAGTTTGGTAGCAAAAGTCTCATCTTAGAGATGCCCCCTGAAAAGCAACTAGCTAAACACCAGCTTGTCACCTTGAAACATGTTTCTGGACCCTTGGGGTGGGAGCCTTCGATCCCTGAGCCCAGAAACAAAGCCTTTCCTGGGCGGAGGTGGTCACACCTCCCCCAGGTCAGGAAGAGCCATCTGTGGCAGGTGAGCTTCAAAGGCCTTGCCACCTTTGTAATACAACCCCCTGCCTCTTCTGCTATCAGGAGCAGGTCCCCTTCCTGCCTCTCCTCCTTCACGGCAGGAAAAATCAAAACAGCCCAGAAGGTGTGCTAACTTATGCCAACTCCACCCCTCAGGTGGGGGAGGGGAGGTGAAGCCCACTCTTCAGTGCCCTCCATCTTCTAGATGGCAGGAACTCTTCAATCAGGATTAGGGAATGTGCCCACTCCCCCACTTGGGGTGAGCACACCACAGGTATAGTCACCCTTAGGTCAGTAGCCCATTGACTACTGACCTCGAGACCCCTGAAATGCCCTCAATATATAGCATTTAGAGGGCAGTCATAAACCAAGAAGACAGATTCCCCCAACCTACAAAGAAGAAGGAGGAAATAAGACGCCCAGCAGAGGAGAATGCAGAGAAGAACTGACTTGGTCCCAGCCATACCGGCCCGTCTGCAGTTTCCAGAGATCCTGTGCCAATAATCGCCTTGTCCTGCAGCCAGAAACCTCCAGAACCTATGGGGAGACTGACTGCCTTCAACAAAGACTGGATCTCCCGTGAACAGCAGCTCTGTTCAACAGAATCACCAAAGAAAGACTCCGAGCCTGCTGAGGACAAAGAAACCGGACGTCTGGAACCACCACTTCACCCGACACCTACGGCATGAGAATGAGTGGCTCACCGGCCCCAGTGAGGTCCCACAGCACTCCAGAGTCAAGTCCACCGTGGGTTGACCCCTCCAGGACTACCTAATGTCACCTGCAGACTCTGTACGGAGACCCCCCCAACTGTGAGTGGCCCGGTAAGGTGAAATCCGACCTCAAAAGCACCCCTGCATCCAGCCACCCTGCTCCCAGGAGAAGAGAACTCGAGGTGCACCAACGTCCCGAGCCCTCCAACTTACCTGCCCAGCTGTTGGCTCATCATGGAAGACTTCCTGGACCTAGCCTGCTGCTAAAATCCAAAACCGGCAACTCCCTTTGAAAACAACAGGGCTCCAGATGCCGAAACAGCACCCTGCACTGCTGTGGTTGCACTTTGTGTGCTAACTCGAATCCCCCTTTACCCTGAGCTTATCTATAGGAGCTTTACTCCCACAACCTTGTGGACTCCTCGTGAGCAGCCACCAACCGGAGGCCCCCTAATCCCAATTGGATAACATTAGGCCTCAGCACTCTACACCCGGACCCCCAGTGCAGCTGAGGGTGCTTTGAGAGTGCATCCTTGACCCTGGGGGATCCCTGGCCTAACCCAGTAAACCAACTTCCAAACCTAAGTACTTACCTCAAAACCGATAACATTGTTTTCTCCCATACGACTGCATTGACTGCTTTCTTGTGAAAATTGTTCTAAGTGTGGAGTTGGTTTGGATGAAACCCTAAGAAACTGCATATGTACAAAAACTGATTTACTTACCTTTTCTATAGAAAATGTCCCAGTGTGATATTTAGGCATATCAAACTGAGCAGAAAAAGTAACTTGAAAAGTAATCTGAAAAGTAATGTACAAAGTAATCTAAAAAGTAACTGAAAAGTAATGTCAATTGTTTTATGAACAAGTGATTTACCTGTAACCAATCGAATTGCATTCAACTGCATTCAATCTGTATTTACCTGAATTTTTCTTGCCAAGTATTATCACACTAACCTGTACCAGGCTTGGCTTGGTTCTAGAAAATAAACTACAACCAAATTATATTTTAATGCAAACAAATTGGTCTGAGTTCAGTCTTTGAGTGTGTGACGTCATTTCTTGCCTGAGTGTGTACAATTAATGCTTAACACTACCCTCTGATAAAGCCTTACTGCTCGCCCACACTACCACAAATAGAGAGTAAAGTATTATCTACTTTAGCCTCTGCCTACCTTTGGGGATCCACGGGCTCTGTGCACACTATACCTTACTTTGGTATAATATATACAGAGCCAGCTTCCTAAACCTATTTATTGCCAATTTTAAAAAGTGGAAATAGGTAGGGATCAGCAATAAAACCTAATCGGTGCCTATATCTAAAGCCATAATCTAGAACACGGCCAAAGTTTGGTGAAAACTACATGGTTGCCGTTTAGTTTTGCAAGGGAAGTTATTAGCCAAATGATATACTGCCTTGTGCTCCCCATGTACCTCAGTATGCTGTGGAAATATGGATTTTTATGATCAGTTATGTCCCCTATCTTGGACCCCAACGGTTCCCTGTGCATGTTATAAGTACATGTATGTTCCCTCCAGTTCCAGTTATGAAGACGCAAACACATGTGCGTCCACCGTCAACATGTCCTCTTTCAGATCCGCCATGAATGGGCTGGATATTCGATTCCTAAGTACAAAAGGCCACCGACTTTATATGGCTCAGTTACTCCATTTTGCAGTTCAGGCGAGTAGGCCCTGATTCTGCCATCAAGCCTTTTCCTGCTTTCTGCCTCTGACAGCTCCAGTCTGAGCTCGCATCTGTATCCATGAACTTTGTCCTACTCCCTGTGCGGCTAACGGTGCCTGACTCGGCCGGTCTGCCTGCCTGCCAAAAACTGTATTTCACCTTCAAGTTATCTGCTTCGTTCCTCAGCCGATGCATTCCTGTCTAGTAGTTTAAGTAAACATTTCTTTCAGCTACTGAGCAAAGGGCCCGGCTTCTCTGTCTTTATGCAAGTAATTCATAGTCCTGTTACCATGGAAGATTTCTGCTCCTTGCATCTCATGTAGACACTTAGACGCTTGTGCACGCACACACAGTCAGTATAGAATAGATTTTGTCCAAGAGTCCTTCCTTTGTGGATAACATAGTTCTTTAAACATAGGATGTTAGATATGATTTGGGATTAGGTTGACTTGACCCCACAGACTTCTTGTCTCCACATGTAGAGCTAAATGTCAAGTCCCCTTCACCCCCTAGTTGCACGTCAATCACACGTCATGCTGCTGCGCGCGCATCTCTGCCAAATATTTCTGCTGACATTGTGAAATTCTTTTATAGATCCACCCATTGTGACATCATAACCAATGACGTTTCTTTGTTACGCCCAATTACGCCCCTTTTAGTTACGCATGTAGGATTTTATCTTTACTATCAATTGTTACGCCTCCTGCATTTGTTTCATTGTAATGTCTGTTCTATAAAAGTGATTACTTGTCAATAATGTATTGTACTTCACTTCCTGAACCCCCGTGGTGATGGAACTTGAGGTCAACAATTCGAATTGTCCATTGGAATAAAGCCCATTCCGAACCTCTTATACCACGGATTCTGCCTCTTATTTTACTGAGCTATTTTATTAATATTCTGTATCAAATTAAGTCCCGGTAATTAAATTATTTACCACATGATTGGCGCCCGAATAGGGACACTTTCTCATCTCACGCGCCGGCGGTGCGTTGCAGGCCCGGTCTCCTGCCACAGCTGGACGGACAACAACGCGTACCAGCAGGATTTCCTGTAACTCCCTCCAGTCAAGCGGGGGCGACTGAGGCTGCGATCAACACCCAGACGAGGCGGTGAGAAGTGCGAAGTATCTCGACCAGAGCCTAGCTGAGAGAGCAAGATCCGAGGTATACAGAGGCCCACCAAGTTCCGAAGTCCCGAAGTTCCGAGGTTCCGATATTCCGAAGTTCCGAAGTTTCGAGTCGAGTCCAGTCCGGTCCAGTTCAGTTCAGTTCCGTTCCGAGGCCTTCCGTTCCGAGCTACCCGGTGAGTACCATTGCTGGGGAGGCGTTCTGACGTGCACATAGGTTGTGCCGGTCAAGACGGGTTTGGGTACACAAATCCGGTCTGCACTGTTTCAGCAGTGTATCTGTACTGTTTAGCAGTATATCTAGTATGTCAAATATATAATTCAGAAGCATCTAGTTATTGCCGAGTATTATGCTTAGTGACTAGTTTCTTAGATCATCGTCATCATTGTTGTTCATTTAAATGTTAAATGTTACATGTGTTAAAACGTCCTGCATATTGTGGTATGAATGACTGTTCATCATTGTGTTTATTGTATTAAGTGTGTTTAAGATTAAGTATCAGATCAGTTGTCAATATGCCGCTCTTTTCAAAATTAAGACAGATCACAACAAGAAAAGGGGTACTCGAAGAAGCTGTTCCTATTCCTCCTAGGGACACTCCAGGGTACTTCATGTATCACAAACATGGCTTAGACGCCATATTATTTCTTGATTTATGGGTAGACTATACTAAGGAATTACCAGAAAGTCAGAGGTGGCCCGCAGCTGGGACCTGGGATGCAGAGTGCATCATGAAAGTGGAGGAAGAGTTATGGAAAAGGAAAGCTAGACAGTCACAGAAAGACGCCGTTGAGTTATGGCGTAAAGAATCCCATAGACGTACAGAAAAAGCACTCAGACAGGAAGAGAAAAGTAAGGAGAATTCAAATAAAGTCCGAGAAAATCTGTTAATTGAAGAAGGTACACGAGTAAAATCAGAACAAGTAGACAGACAAAGAAATGCCCTTATGAATGGTATGTATCCCCTTCTGGCTGAAGGGTTACCTAAGGCTACTCCGGAGATACCAAAAGACTTGCCACCCCCATTATTTCCAATAAAAGTTCATCCTAAAGGGCATCCCAGAACCGCAGAAGATTTTTTCCTTTCCTCATATTTAGATGACGCAGCTCCCGAGTATGCTAACCCCGCATCACAGAGACCGTCTGCTGGGGGGGTTCAACGTCAAGACCCTGTGTCTGTATCTCTGCAACCACAAATTCCGACACAAGTTCCGGCAAGCACATCTGTTTCTACATCTGTTCCCACAGCCGTTTCTACAGCTGTGTCCACACCTATAGTTGCTGTAGCACGTTCAACGAATCCTTTCGCGCCCAGTACCCCAGATGGGGCTACCGGAGGTGCTACCAACGATTTTTCTACGCCACCCAGAATAAATAAACTTACCTTTCAAGAATCAGCACATCCACGTACGCCCAAACTTATAAATTCCCGCACGCTTAAGGAACTTCTTGTAGATTGTAGATATGACCCTGTGCCCGGCAAAGAGGACGAAATGATCCTGGCATCATTACGTATCAGACGAGCTGCGATGTATTTAGGGAAGCTACCAGGAATGACTATGCATCTAGATAATATATATCATTTTGTCCAAACAGGGCGAGATTCTGAATGTATTAACAGAGCTATGGAATACCAGAAAGTAGAGATACAGGGGGAACTGTTACGTTTCCTCATAAATTGTGTGATCAGAAATCAAGACCGACCGGGGGTAAATCCGGAAGCAATGCAAATTCTTACGAGATGGAGCCAGAATATATCAGAGGGGAAACATGATAGGCAAGCATGTATAGTAGCCATGTGCCGAAAGATCCGAAAAGAAATAGAACGCATACACGAAGAGAGATTAGCGGTAGACCAGTTTGAACAAAACGAAGAGGGAGAGTTAGAATTACCCACAAGACAGTCAGAAACCATAGCCTATGTAGGTAGAGGAAGATCTTGTAATAATGCTAGATGTTTTACTGATCCGATACGTCCGATATGTCCAGATAATAACAGGAATTTCCAAACACCTATAATAAATATGAGGTCTCCCGAACATTCGTTCCAAGCCGCTGACAAATTACTCCGAGAACGAAGGGGTTATCACCTACTCGATTCTATGGATGAACAAGAATTAGCCAGGTCAGCCGTTCACTGGATTGACAGTCCCGGAAAATATGGTGATGATACAGTAGCACACACGTTTTTGAATCTCACCCCAGATGAACAGCGTTTAGCTGGGATTTACATGATTCAACAACTCCTTATATTATATAAGAGCCAACATTCCGATCCTGGTCCCTTACCTGATATATTAACTGAATTACTCTCGAATAGATGGAGAGGTTCAGGTACTAAGTTAATTAGAGAAATACTAGAATCCAGAAAGCAGTACATTCTTTTTGTATGCCCAGAACATGTCTCACTGCCCATCAAGGAAAGAACGACGTATTACATGGATAGACAGAATCCCTTACGAGAAGTGCACCCAATAAAAGGCGAGGACAATCAGTTTAAACGCGTATTTGTATATACGCCCATATCTAAAATAGAATTGTTAGAAATGAAGAAAGTAGTACCGAGTCATGACAAAGACCCAGCGGGTTTTCACCGAGAAATTAAAGACATGTTACTCATGGGAGAGTATACCTATCCTGACATTATGACAATATTAAAGGTATTAATGCCTGCTGGCATTTATGAAAAACTTAAGGAAAAAGAGTGGGAAGTGGGAGACCAAAAGATAGACTGGACAGCATTAGAAGCAGAAGAAAAGGCCCGAACTGCAGGAGCAGGGCTTGGGGATAAAACTAAAGCACTACCAGGTTTACTAGTACAGGTACTGCCACGTTTATTGACTACGAAAAAGGAAGATTGGGGTGCAATCTCAGCCTGTAAACAAAAACAAGATGAAGACACTAGTGATTTCTATGCCCGATTCGAAAAATGTTTTGGTATAAATAGTGGCATAAAAGCAAGTAGTGAATCATATCCACATCTGTTTGTGACAAAATTAGTTGAAAATTCCTTGCCCCATGTGAAGAATAGAGTATTGAAATTTGAAAGTACCTGGCAAGGTAACACCCCATCACAAATGTTACAAATGTTACAGTATCATCACAATAGAATTAGAGAGGAACAAGAACATGAACAAAGACGCATGAAAGACACGAAAATGAAAATGCTAGTCTCCCAGACAGTTCCAACTGACGGTCATAAAAAGGGTGTGACACAGTCCGGTGATTCAGCAGTTCCTGTAAAAGGGACATGCAACTATTGTAAACAGCCAGGTCATTACGTACACGATTGTCCAGTACTGAAACGTAATATCGCCATAGGTATTGCAAAAGAAAGACCACGGCCACCTAGACAGGATCAGAATGAACAAGGAGCCCCACAGCATGCACAGTCCATGCCAGCTCCGCAACAGTCCATGCCAGCTCCGCAACAGACTATACAGTTTGTGCCAGCTGCACCAGCGCTGCCTGTTGCTGCCACACAAAACACGACACGACAAATGTACCAGACCGCACAGTATGAATATCCTGAGTATCAACGATACGCATGAACCAGCCTAGAGAGGGAAGTTGACTTACCCCTTATCGAGGTCCCTGTAGACCAAGAAGGACCTTATGTGCACAGTGAATTATTAGGCCAAGATAGAAAATTTTTACTTGATACAGGGGCAAGTCGAACAACAATAAAACGTAGTGAAGTTCCATCTAGGCCGCACGCACTCAGACCATAATCCCCTGTGGCTCCAGCTTAGCTGGGTGGTGGAGCGACAACCGGTGCCCACCTGGCGGCTCCAGCCGAGCGCGCTCGAGGATCTGGAGTTTAGATCTTCCCTGGGCACGGCCATTCTGGCATACTTTGAAGCGAACGAAGGAACGGCGAGCGATGCGCTGGTGGAGTGGGAAGCACATAAGGCGACCATCCGTGGCCACTGTATGGGGGCTACCTGGAACATACGAAGGGGCCTCACGGACTCTCTGACGCGTTTGGAGAATGACCTCCTGCGGCATGAGAGGGAGGGAGAGGGAGGGGGTCGCCACTCACACACCCTGGCAGACCTTCGGGAAAGACACGCGGACCTTCTGGAGCGGCTCCGGTGCCACAACTACGCTGCGCACACGGCCCGGACGCATGCTGGAGCGGATAGGGCGGGCCGCCTTCTGGCCTGGCTCATACGACAGGAGGACCGGCGTGCCCCCATCGGATCGATCCACAGAGCGGATGGCACACTAGTCCATACACAGCGTGAAATACACCGGGCCTTCACTGACCACTACAGGCAGCTGTACACCGCGAGGGGGACTGGCCCCCCGCAGCTTCTTGGGGACTTTCTGGCCTCTATCCAGCTCCCTGCGGTCACGGCGGCACACAATGAGGATCTTGCCGGACCCCCCTCTCTGGAGGAAATAGAGGAGGCGATCCGATCGATGGCATCTGGGAAGACGCCGGGCCGGATGGCCTGCCAGCGGAATATTATAAAGCGTACCGCGAGTCCCTGGCGCCAGTGCTGAGAGAGCTCTATAACACAGCACTGGAGGTAGGGTCGCTCCCTCCCTCTATGCAGGAGGCGTTCCTGGTCTCCCTGCCTAAACCTGACAGGGACCACACGGAGCTAGGCTCCTACCGACCCTTAGCGATGCTGAACGTGGATTATAAAATCCTCGCCAAAGTGCTGGCGGAGCGGCTGGCGCCGGTGGTCCCCCACTTGGTGCACG
Source organism: Triturus cristatus (assembly GCF_964204655.1). NCBI lineage: Eukaryota > Metazoa > Chordata > Amphibia > Caudata > Salamandridae > Triturus > Triturus cristatus. The sequence goes on from NC_140582.1 coordinate 91,006,272, forward strand.
CTGACCAGAATGGTTTTGTCCCAGCGCGGTCAACATCCCTGAACCTCCGGCGATACTTCAGGGTGGCGACTGAGGCGGTGCACAGGTGGCCCAGGGCGGGGTGCCTCATCCTGGACTTAGAAAAGGCATTTGACAGCCTGGAGTGGGGTTACTTAGCCGAGGTGCTGCTCCGATACGGGTTGGACCGGGAATTCCTGCAGATGGTCGACCTGTTATACAGGCGACCCACGGTCCGCGTCCGTCTGGGCCCCCACGTCTCGGAGGCGATACCGGTGGGCCGGGGTACACGGCAGGGGTGCCCGCTCTCCCCGCTCTTGTTCGCACTGGCGATTGAGCCCTTGGCTGTGGCTCTGCGGGAGACGCTGGGAGATGGCTTACAGTTGGGGGACGCAGTCCACCACGTGTCGCTCTATGCCGATGACCTGCTAGTCTATGTACAGGATGTGGGGAGTGTCCCGGAGGAGCTGCCGCGGCTGCTGCGGACGTTCGCCGATATTTCAGGGTTACGTGTGAACGCCGCCAAATCATGCCTGTATGCCTTTAACGCCGGTATAGACGACCCGCGATACTACCTGGATGGCACATTGGTCCAATGGAAGGCGGACACCTTCCGCTACCTGGGGATCCAAATCTACCGCTGCCCGGCCGACCTCTTTGATGGGAACCTGGGGAGGGCGGTCACGGCGCTCAGATCGCAGATACGATTCTGGAGCGCGCTCCCATTGACGATCACGGGCAGAGTGGCGCTGGCCAAAATGGTCATGCTCCCCCGCCTCCTGTACTACTTCGCCAATCTCCCGATGTACATCTCCCCCGCATTCTTTGGCAAGCTTAGTCGACTGCTGCGGGACTTTGTCTGGGGTAGTGCCCGGCACAGGCTGGCGCTTGCGAAATTGTATTTGCCAACAGACAGAGGTGGTCTGGCCGCCCCTTGCTTCGAGCACTACTATCTGGCCGCTCAGCTACAATGGGTGGCCCGCTGGCTGGCTGATAAAGGCAGAGATGACACGGCCTCGGGGTTGGCGCCCTACACACTGGAACAATTAACGAGGTCCTTCCACCCCCTTCACAGGGTTGCGCGCCCGCTGCCACTCCTCCTGGAGGTGGCGCACAGGTGCTTTCGGAGGGCCTTGTTCCTCACGCGTGCTGTTACCCCGTATGCGCCGGCGATACCGCTCGAGGGCTCCCCTAGCGGAGGGGGGGTGCTCACGGCTCACATGCTGGCGGACTGGTGGGGGGCCGATGTGCGCACGATGGGAGACCTCTACCGGGAGGGTGAGCTGGTACCATACGAGACCCTGGTATCGGAGGACGGGCTCCCACCCGGGGGGTTCCTGCAACACCGCTCGCTAATGGCGAGCATGACTGCCCGATGGGGAGATATGACCTCGGAACCCGCCCTGCATCTGACCATGCAATACCTACATGTCATGGGGAGAGGAGGGCACTTGATACGCTGGTTCGCAGCCTCGCTGAGGGAGCTGACGTCTGTCAGCCTGGACCGCCTCCGTGCTAAGTGGGATTTGGACCTGGGTAGGCCGCTAGAGGACAAGGAGTGGGAAAGGATACTCAAGAGCCCAGTGCGTATACCCCGAAACTTACGATTCCGCCAAATCCAGCTATTTATCATGCACAGAGCTTACCTCACGCCGGAGTCAATCAATCGGTACTTTCACCGCACAGATGCGGTGTGCCCTAGGTGCGGAGAGCTGGGGGCGGGACTCCTGCACATGCTGTGGAGCTGCGCACGGTTGGGTGTCTACTGGAGATCGGTCAGTGGGCTGCTACTAGAGAGTGTGGGACGTAGCATTCCATTTGACTGGCCCGAACACATACTACACCACTTTAAGCGACCGCGCAAAGATAAGGTGGCGTCGCGGTTCATTGACCTGGGGCTGGTGGTGGCGGTGCGACTCATCACGAAAAGGTGGAAAGCACATGACCCACCGTGCGTGCAGGCTTGGATTGCCTCGTTTCGGGCATGGGCCGGGGCTGAGGGGACCGCCATCCAGAGGGAGGAAACATTGGGCCTGCGGAGGGAGCCCATGGCGGACCGCTGGAAGCAGCTGCTGGGGAAGCTTAGGCATCTGGGTGCGGAGAGCGATGAGGAGTTGCAGGGGGCAGCGGACGGCGCTGGCGCGGGCGGGGGTGGAACCGGGGAGGCCCCCCTGCAGTGCTGACATGCCCCGGCTATTTCCTGCCTCCCCTGGCGCCACGACGACCACACTTGCATAGTGCCGATCGCACCCGGGGCGCGCATACACACACACACACGGGGGTTCACAGGGGGGGGTGGAGGGGCGGGGGGACTAGACGACAATCGGGAGGGTATTGGGCCTGTCTGTACGGTTTATGCTGCCATTGTTGGGGGTTCTGTTTTGTATACTCTTTGGGCCTGGTGGGCATTTTGCCTGTTCTTTATTGTCTGGGAGCGGCGGGTAGCGCCCACGCATAGTCACGGAACCCAGTTGCGGCACGGTTACTGCTGTTACTCCTGTTGCGCCCAATACGAGACTGTCAGCGAGACTGTGGTTGGCACCGCTGAGGGCGGCGCTCGCACGCAAGACTGGTTGCAAGTCCTGGCGCAGTGGTTGGGGGTTCTGTTGCGGGGCGCTCCCCTGCCTATGCTCTCAACTCTTTGCTTACCTGTTGTGTCACATGCCAAAGAATGTTTTTTGTTTACTTTAAAACAATAAAAACAGATTTAAAAAAAAAAAATAAATAAAACGTAGTGAAGTTCCAGGGGCACCCCTCTCAGGCTCACAGAATATTTCCCTTGGTTTTTCAGGAAAACCTATTGTTAATGAAGTATCACAGCCTCTTCCACTTACGATTGGACCCTTGACACGAACTACAGATTTATTGCTTACTAAATCATGTCCAGAAAACCTGTTAGGTATAAAAACATTGAAAGCTCTAGGAGCTATAATATGCTGTTCTCCGGAAGGAGTAAGATTGTTTTTACGTGATTTCAAAGGTCACTATGTATCCCGAGACATGGATCACCGACTGCAGACTTTACCCACACATTTATGGGCACAAGGCCCTACTGATGTTGGTTGCATGAACATTACACCATATCGAGTCACACTAAAGGCAGGAGTGGTACTACCACGAATGCGACAATACAAGCTACCACCAGATGCTGTAGTGGCCTTGCTGCAAATCATTGACGAGCTTATTGCCCAAGGAGTGGTTGTGGAAACCGACTCCAATGTATGCAATTCTCCGATAATTCCGATTCTTAAACGAACTGATCCAAAGGCCCCGCCAGTATATCGATTAGTTATTGATCTGCGCGAATTAAACAAATGCATTGTGCCACAATTCCCTGTGGTCCCAGACATCTCGTCATTATTGACAGCCATTGATTCAAAAGCGACGTTCTTTACTGTAATTGATCTCAAAAATGCCTTTTTCAGCGTCCCAATAGATCCGGAGAGCCAATACTTGTTCGGATTTAGTTTAAACGGACGAAGTTTTAAATTCACACGCGCACCTCAAGGATTTACAGAAAGCCCCAGCATCTATAGCCAAGCACTGAAACGAGAACTTGACAGTATACACATGCCAGTCAACACTGCACTGCTTCAATATGTCGATGATCTGCTGATCACCGCCCGAAGCGAACCTGAATGTGAAAAAGCATCACTGACGGTTTTACAATTTCTAGCCGAAAAGGGGCACAAGGTGTCCCCTTCTAAGCTGCAATTCTGTGTCCAGCGAGTTGTTTATCTTGGACACTCGCTGTCCAAGGAGGGAAGGCAGCTTACACCCGACCGCATTCAGTTAATTGCTAACATGCCAATACCCAAGACACAAAAGGAGGTGCGGGCTTTTATAGGCCTCACTTCATATTGTAGGCAGTGGATCCCTCAATATGCATTTTTAGCGAAACCACTCATTCAGTTGACAACACAGGAGGCGGCCACATCGACTGTCCTCCCTTGGACTCAGGAACATACACAAGCTTTTGAAAGCTTAAAGAAAGCTCTATGTCAAGCACCTGTTTTAGCGACACCATGTTACCATAAACATTTTACACTCTTTGTTACAGAACGTGAAGGTACTGCCTTGTCAGTACTTACCCAGGAACAAGCAGGATCACGCAAACCATGTGCCTATTTCTCTAGTACATTAGATCCCGTAGCTCAGGCTTTGCCTGCGTGCCTGAAATCAGTGGCAGCGACAGCTTTAGCAATCAGACAAAGCGATGCCATAGTGTTGGGACATCCATTGACAGTGCAAGTACCGCATGCAGTAGAGGTTCTTGTGAACCGAACGCAAACACAACACTTGACCATAGCAAGACTTACAGGGTACGAATTAACATTGTTTCAGCCACATATAGAAATCAGACGCTGTAATACATTGAATCCTGCCACACTTTTACCTGTAATCGGAACAGACCCACTAGCTCATGATTGTATTGAAGTTGTTACTATCACGACGAAACCCAGACAAGACTTGACAGATGTCCCATTGTTAGATCCAGACCTGACGTTGTATGTAGACGGTTCATGTATGAGAACAAGTACAGGAGATTTAGTGGCCGCGTATGCAGTCACAACAGACACTGAAGTCATTGAAACAAACTGTATAAATACCTTGTCAGCTCAAGCAGCAGAGCTCACTGCTCTGACACAAGCCTGTATTCAAGACACAAATAAGAAAGTCAACATATACATTGATTCACGTTATGCATTCGGAGTTGTACATGACTTCGGCGTGCTGTGGCGAGAGAGAGGTTATTTAACTTCTCACGGTGCCCACATTCAGCACGGACCCCTCATTCATGCTCTGTTAGATGCAATTCATCTGCCCACTGCAATATCGATTATGAAATGCAAAGCACATACAAAAGTTACTGATGTCATTTCTCGAGGAAATGATTTAGCTGACAGAACAGCTAAACAGACTGCTCAAACTCACACATCTGACATGACAAAGACAATAGTCCCGACACCGACACATTGCATGACAATTAAGGATCCCGCTCTTGATGTAATTGACATACAGACACATGCTACACCAGACGAGATAAAGAAATGGACTGAATTAGGAGGGATCCAAACGGACCAGGGATGGATGACGAAGGAGAAATCTGTATGGTTTCTTCCTGACTCTATGGTCCAAGTTATCATAAATACAATACACAGTCCAGCGCATCTAGGAGAGAAAGCTATGCTAGACAGCATTCAACACATTTGGTTCAACAAACATTTACGAGCAGCAGCTAAGCAAAAAGTCCGTACCTGTATGATATGTTGTCAGTTTAACCCAGGTAAAAGCATTCCCGTAGAACAGGGTGGATTTCAGCCTCCTGATCACCCTTTTGAAGTCCTCCAGATGGATTATATCCAGATGGAACGATGTCGAGGATTCAAATATGTTCTCGTAGTTGTCTGCGCTCTTTCCCGTTGGACCGAAGCTTACCCAGTCTCAGATTACACTGTCCCGACTACTGCCAAACAACTAGTTCGAGAGTTCTTCCCACGGTACGGTTTACCACGTGTTGTCTATTCAGATAACGGCCAGCCGTTCTCATCCGAACTAATGAAACACGTTTCACTTTTGCTAGGATATCAATGGAAGTTTCATTGTGTCCGACACCCCGAGGCAGCAGGTCTCGTGGAACGACACAATCAAACTTTGAAAATCAGATTGTCCAAAATATGTAGAGAGAAAGGTGTCGATTGGGTAGTAGCTTTACCAGTTGCACTCTTTTACATGAGAATGGTAGCACATTCTCGAACAGGGCTATCCCCTTATGAGGTGATCTTTGGCAGACCACCGAATATGTGGGGGACGCCTATACCCCGTAAAATAACTGATGTTGACTGTAATATGCTGACAGATTACCTGGCTTCCTTGATGTCTGCACTACAATCTTGTCGTTCACAGGTAGCTGCAGCCTTTCCTGACAACACTGAGGTGAAACCCCATGACGTAGTTCCGGGGGATCTGGTTTTAGTGAGGAACTTTGATCGGAAGACTCAGCTGGATCCTAGGTGGAAATCGCCACAATTGGTGCTGCTCACCACAAGGACAGCCGTGAAGATCGAGGGCCGAAAAGGCTGGGTCCATTCAAGTCATATCAAGAAATTTCATGGACTACCGTCAGATGTAAACGTCACACCTCGTGTGTCTTCACCCATTGACTCAAAGCTCCCTTTGGTTGAACCAAGTAACCAGGAACTATATAAATTAAAACTGCGGTCTAATAAGTGAGACAATTTGATTGTTTAAGTCCTCTCCAAGGTGAAGCGGTTGAATTTGTCTCTGACATGTATCCCTTAGACCTGAATAGAGAAAAAACCCGAAAAATGTTGAAACGACATGCGTACTGTAAATCACTGCGTAGTCATTGTACAGTGACGTTATTAATTTTGTTTTTCTTAAGTCTTATAATAATCACTGCAAGTATATTGTTGCACATATATTATCCTATTTCTAAACATGTTTACAATGTTACTGCTGAACATTCTTTTAGTGAATTACCCCCGCATGAGTTGTCCTATAGATTTGCGCTGCGCAATAACACTTTCATTAGTATGTTACATCATTCCCATCAGACTAGTAATGCTACCAATTGTTGGATATGTGGTCGACTCCCTCCCTATCAGAATTATAAGGGAGTTCTGCCCCTCTTTCCCTATCCGTTTACACACAATGGCTCCTGTGGAGCATGGTTTAGTTTAATCAATTCCTTAGATTCAAACACAGCAGTTTATCAAGACAATTGGGTATGGGGAAACCTGAACCTAGTTTTACTCAAAGTCTGCTACCCTGACAAGGAGGGTCGTCCCAAAAGAACAGGAACTGATCTAGAAAATGAAGTATATGGATTGGGTAATTTTACACTTAATCTCATGATCCTGAATGTTGAATCCGAAGCTGCACCAATTTTACCTGCCATGTCAGTATTTTCAGTTAAGGTTGAACTGTGTGTAAGAAAGAATGGTTCCATACATATGGGCCATAGTAGATGCACTACTGTAATAGAATTCAGTGATCAAGGCAAGTCTTCATTTAGAGCTTCTCGCCATTCCTACTTCATATGTGGTCAGACTGCATATATACGTCTGCCTCTAGATTGGGATGGTACCTGTTACATTGCATTCCTTTTGCCACCTGTTTTCCTAGCTCCTCCTGATTACCATAGAAATATTCATTTAGTACACAATAGAGAACGGAGAGATCTCCCAATTGTCGATTACACTGAAACGGCATGGGAAAAGTATGTAGATTTTAATAAAGGCCTCTTTCCCTATATAGGTACAGTTACCAATAGTAAACTAATACGTAGATTAACTAGGACTCTTGAAGCCGTAGTGAATGAAACTATTTCCGCCCTAGGCAACTTGACAGAGGAACAGTCTGCGATGAGGATTGTTGTTTTTCAAAATCGTCTTGTCCTTGACGTCATCCTGGCCGATAGGGGCGGAGCTTGTAGGGTCATTGGATCAAGCTGCTGCGTATTCATACCAGAAAATTCGCCATCTGTATATAAAGCTATAACCCGTCTTCATAAGATTGTGAGCCAGATACACCAGAATCCAGGCACTTGGACTTGGTCCGGGTGGTTTTGGAGCGTGTTATCAGCCTGGGGATGGAGAGTTCTATCCTTCCTAGGTATTGGCCTTCTTATACTATTCAGTTGCTGCTTATGCCTGCAATGTGGACCAGCGATTTGTGGTCTGTGTGCCACATCGTGTATTCCACATCAAGGTTTTCACTCAAGATCCCGAAAGAAGAAAGAAGAACAAATGATGCTATATGAACAGATCAATGGATTAATGAAGATTGATATCTCTTAAAGGGCAAGTAGGGGACAAGGAGGGAATGTGGAAATATGGATTTTTATGATCAGTTATGTCCCCTATCTTGGACCCCAACGGTTCCCTGTGCATGTTATAAGTACATGTATGTTCCCTCCAGTTCCAGTTATGAAGACGCAAACACATGTGCGTCCACCGTCAACATGTCCTCTTTCAGATCCGCCATGAATGGGCTGGATATTCGATTCCTAAGTACAAAAGGCCACCGACTTTATATGGCTCAGTTACTCCATTTTGCAGTTCAGGCGAGTAGGCCCTGATTCTGCCATCAAGCCTTTTCCTGCTTTCTGCCTCTGACAGCTCCAGTCTGAGCTCGCATCTGTATCCATGAACTTTGTCCTACTCCCTGTGCGGCTAACGGTGCCTGACTCGGCCGGTCTGCCTGCCTGCCAAAAACTGTATTTCACCTTCAAGTTATCTGCTTCGTTCCTCAGCCGATGCATTCCTGTCTAGTAGTTTAAGTAAACATTTCTTTCAGCTACTGAGCAAAGGGCCCGGCTTCTCTGTCTTTATGCAAGTAATTCATAGTCCTGTTACCATGGAAGATTTCTGCTCCTTGCATCTCATGTAGACACTTAGACGCTTGTGCACGCACACACAGTCAGTATAGAATAGATTTTGTCCAAGAGTCCTTCCTTTGTGGATAACATAGTTCTTTAAACATAGGATGTTAGATATGATTTGGGATTAGGTTGACTTGACCCCACAGACTTCTTGTCTCCACATGTAGAGCTAAATGTCAAGTCCCCTTCACCCCCTAGTTGCACGTCAATCACACGTCATGCTGCTGCGCGCGCATCTCTGCCAAATATTTCTGCTGACATTGTGAAATTCTTTTATAGATCCACCCATTGTGACATCATAACCAATGACGTTTCTTTGTTACGCCCAATTACGCCCCTTTTAGTTACGCATGTAGGATTTTATCTTTACTATCAATTGTTACGCCTCCTGCATTTGTTTCATTGTAATGTCTGTTCTATAAAAGTGATTACTTGTCAATAATGTATTGTACTTCACTTCCTGAACCCCCGTGGTGATGGAACTTGAGGTCAACAATTCGAATTGTCCATTGGAATAAAGCCCATTCCGAACCTCTTATACCACGGATTCTGCCTCTTATTTTACTGAGCTATTTTATTAATATTCTGTATCAAATTAAGTCCCGGTAATTAAATTATTTACCACAATGCCCCAAAATTAATGTGGTATACTGCAGTACAATATATAACCAAGTGTTTTGTCACTTAGAACTTTAACATTACTTAACTAATTTACACATAACACCAAAAACCTATATTCATTTCATAACCTACATTCCTGCATAATTTCAACTACATCTGTTCAGACTCTTTCACATTATGTCTCTTTGGACTACACTCCACTACACCACACGTCACTCCACTCTACGCCATTACACTCTGTTCCACTCTTCTTTACCTTAATCTACTCAACGCTATTCAACTCTATGCCACTCTACTCTATGCCACTCTAGTATATGCCACTCCACATTATGCCACTTCAATCTATGCCACTTTACTCTACACTATTCCAGTCTATGCCATTCCACTCTATGCCACTCCACTCTATGCTACTGCACTTTACGCCACTCTACTGTAACTGTAACTCCCATCTCTTTACAATGCACTGCTTATACCCTTTCTTATTACATCACTTATACTATATGAAATCATAGCTTTCATAAAAACACTAAGACATCTGAAGTAGGATAATTTGTGAGAACACCGTGCATCATAAAGGCACATGATATAGTTATTGTAGTGTGACTAGTGAGTTGACAGCACTGTCTTTGGAGGTTCATGAGATATAGAATTTGAAGCTGGTGAGTAAATTATAAGTTTAGGACATAATTATAACTTCAGAATTTCTAATACTTTTGTATTTTAGGTTTGGTTTGTTTAGAAACAATAACTAAAGTTTTTCTAACTCAAACTTAGGGCCTGATTTAGAACTCGGTGGACTGGTTACTCCGTCACAAGGGATGAAGTATATCCCTTATGCCGTATTCCTTATCCCATGGGATATGGGCCATTAGTTTTAACCTTTTAAGGCATTTGAGATGCATTAATTGCATCAGAAATATGCAACAGGGAACGTTGTATTGTCACTGGCAAAATTCATATTGAGCTGTATCATCATGAAAAAAGTCAATAAAGTATACATCACAGTGGGGTGCATGAGGAAGACTAACAGAAATACTACAGCAACTGACTATTGGCTCTGCAAAATCTATTTCATATATTGGAAATCCTAATTGAGTGGAAGGCAAAACACCAGTTTTTGTTTTTAACTTCTAAAAAAAAATTGGTTTGGAGGAGAAGAACGATGCAGAGTATGCTGAGTGTGGATAGCAGGGCGCCCTTTATATTTGTTGTAAATATTTGCAAAAGGGAAGGATAAAGTCATGCTAAAGGATTGTCTGGAGCGTGGCAGAGATAACTGGTATTTCTTTTTGGAGGGAGATGATATAGGTATGGGCAGAGGGTGAGGAAATATGTTTCAAGACACCAAATGTAACACGAGGAAAGGCTCTGAGGGAGGTGAGGCTACAATGCGTATGGCTCTCCCATGACTCCTCTAACCCTGCACGTATGGTAAAACCAGGGACATATGATTTGGGTGTGCCATACATAACACACATAACAAACATAAAAGTGTAGATTGTTGTCAGTGAATAACATCAATATTTTTCACCTCAGGATTCTGAGAAGCATCATAAACAACTCAAGCTTCAAACTCATTCTCTTTTGATGTCACTCAGAACCTCTGGGAGCAAACCGTCTATACAGCTGTGTGAAACGCTTGCTCGTCATAAATGCTTCCTTGCTCAGGGAGAACCTATAAAGTTTCTAATTGAGTAACTGGCATTAACATTTAGTTGTGCACTAAATGAAACATTTGACCGTAAATATAATTCAGCGAATAAGAGCAAAAACCCATGCAAAGGATGATGGCCCTTTGTGGTTCAAGTTAAACTGGGAGAGCAGTGACATTCATAGATAACCAATCTTGAACCTTGGGAAAATACAAAATTGGCGGTAGCTCAATGTGGCAATACATTTCTGTTGGAAGGTGCCCATGAAATTGCCTTGAGTCTTCTCTTGTCAAACTGAGTTATGTAAAAAAGAAGTATGATCAAAGCTTCATTAACAGGAATCATTTTGAGAAGGTCTGAAGAGAGGTAATTGAAAGCCCTGCCTCATTGGCCCCTATGCCACAAATGATAGATTCATTCTGAGGGCATTCATTTGAACCCATTCAAAAAGAATGTCATGCATGTGAGGAAATATCCATGCATTTACTGAATTCTCTATTTTGACTTAAAGCATGAACTCTTAAACTAAATAGACCAACTTATCCCAGTGCTCCTGATAACATTCAGAGCTCATATTGACAGCCCATCGAATAGGAATACCGAAGCAGGTTGTTAGGCTGACCAACAGCTATTCAAACCATCACCACTGAAATTAATTTATATGCAAGTATACAGGTATTTGGTATGGGTACGCAGGAAACCTCCTTGCTTTTTGCTATGTGATAGGTTGACAACCCCAGCTTAATTCAAACATATATTTGATTCCCCTATATGATGAATAGTGTTCTATCCAAACACCAGAAATGATTCTTTCTTTTCACCACAGCCTTTAAGTTTGATCCTTGTACCCTACCACTATCCATGTTCAAAACATACATGCACAATATGATAGCCCTCAACCTCTAGCCCAACAGAGCAGCAAACAACAAACCTACCAGAAAACCTGAATGAGTGCAATATGCAAGGCAAAAATAAAGATGCCTACAGAATTATGAGGACAATAGGTGACCCCAAAATGTTTTCATTTCAGAAATTCAACTCTGAATAGCTAAGGGAATGTTTTACAATGAAAGAATTTCTCAAATTAGGTAAGGCGTAACATTTACAGACTCAAACACCAAGTGAAACCCTGGGGTCTATCAAAAGTTTAGAAAGTGTGAAAAACTGCTACATCAATAATGGATCAAATGATTCCAAGTATAAGAATGAAACACCACCTAAAGACGTGAATGGGCATATCCCTTTAAAGGACGAAATCCCTCACTCACCAGAGGTGACATGCTTCATCATTGGGATTCTCCTTCCCAGAGGAAACCCCTAGTTCCTCTGGGGACTGCAACTCCCTCACTGTGAGGGAGGAGCTCAAGGATGTTTTGATGGTAAGAATACTGGGATATACTAAATCCACAATGGCGAGTTGATGGTATGAGTGAGAGCGCAGCGCAAAAGAAAATATTTTTGATATTTATAGTTTTAAGTGTAAGTGAGATTAAAACTAGCTCAAGAGCGTGAAGTACAGCTTTATTCGTAGTACGTGCTTGGCTAGAATTAAAATGATAGCGCACCGGCAGTCAACAGATATTTAGACCGTGGTGATGGTGAAGTTTGTCAACATGTTTCAGCCATAGAGCCTCTAATCGGGCACGGCTTTCATCAGGACTAAAAATAAGCTACTGCGTGCAAAAGAACCCAAGTAAAGGATACTCAAGGTCCACGTTCTTATTCGGATTCAGGCTCATTGAGGCGCCGGTGTACCGACGGACAGAGCGGTGCACTTTTCCTGAGCAGTTGCCAGTGAGAGGTGGGCTGACTTACCCAATATTCACGGGTTGTCTTCACCATTGATGCACTTATTATAAGAACGTGGACCTTGAGTATCCTTAACTTGGGTTCTTTTGCACGCAGTAGCTTATTTTTTAGTCCTGATGAAAGCCGTGCCCGATTAGAGGCTCTATGGCTGAAACATGTTGACAAACTTCACCATCACCACGGTCTAAATATCTGTTGACTGCCGGTGCACCATCATTTTAATTCTATCAAGCACGTACTACGAATAAAGCTGTACTTCACGCTCTTGAGCTAGTTTTAATCTCACTTACACTTAAAACTATAAATATCAAAAATATTTTCTTTTGCGCTGCGCTCTCACTCATACCATCAGCTCGCCATTGTGGATTTAGTATATCCCAGTATTCTTACCATCAAAACATCCTTGAGCTCCTCCCTCACAGTGAGGGAGTTGCAGCCCCCAGAGGAACTAGAGGTTTCCTCTGGGAAGGAGAATCCCAATGATGAAGCATGTCACCTCTGGTGAGTGAGGGATTTCGTCCTTTACAGGGATATGCCCATTCACGTCTTTAGGTGGTGTTTCATTCTTATACTTGGAATCATTTGATCCATTATTGATGTAGCAGTTTTTCACACTTTCTAAACTTTTGATAGACCCCAGGGTTTCACTTGGTTTTTGATTCAGTTTTTTGGGGGGAACAAACCCTGTGTGGTCTTTACAAAACATTTACCCTCAGACCCTCTGGTTGTCAAACCGCAATTTGTTTTTGTAACATTTACAGACTTCAGCCCCTAGCACTTAACACACTTCATGCTCAATTACCACATTTCTAGATGTTTGAAAAATAAAAAAGCAAACATAATCAATCATAGAATAAAATTAAACATGCAAGCATAAATCATAAACTTTCTTCAAAATAAGAAATCATCTAAATTGGTACATAATTCACAAATATATTTGGGTACTTAGTTTAAATCTAAGAAAGAAGAGTATCAAAGAGACGTACACGTTTGTCGAAGAAACCATTATAGATAACAATAAAACTATATACTCAAGAGGTGTGTGTGTGAGTGTATGTGTTTTTGTACCTTGATAATTCAATTGTTTACTGAGACATAGCTCCATTTATTTTGCAACACTTCTAATTTAATTACCTGGAAAGTTATGTTTGTTCCATTAAATTAATTCAGTACAATGTTACTATGAAAAGGAAACCTTCATTTTTCAGACAGATGGGATATAAATTCATGAGACACTCATTAGCATACATCATATCTAAAACATTTCCATCTGTATCATTAAAGAAATTTACGAGCAGGGTTTTTTTGATCCTTTAATCCACATCCTTAACCCTCTCCCCCATAGCCATAAAAAAATCCCCTAAATATTTAAACCATATCCTTAGGCCCTATACCTTAAACTCCAATTTGTTAAACTCTGCTCTCTTAACCTATTAACCTTGTACCTAAAAGTGTCAATACCTATACTGTATATCCCACAGTATTAAACCCTATCCACTATAATCGTCATCACCCTAACTCTTAACCCTTTAAATCCTTAACACTATACCCAAACCCCTTAATTCTTAAATCTGTACCTTAACACCTTAACTATTATACCCTTAACCTAAAGCCACACATAACCTCACATCTATTCCCCTAATGCATAATCCCTATTCTGTCAACTTTAAAGTAAAGTCTCATCTTTTGGCCTCGGTATGTGTGTGTGTTTGTGTACTTGTGCATGGATTCTGAAAATACATAGGCCTTTAGAGGTAGAACAAAGTCTTACTTCTATTTTAGATAAATATGAACATAATGATTTAGAGTCAAAACAATACAGAAGTCCCATCCATCGTATTACAACTGTATTATAGTCTAAGGCACTTGTATTATGGTGGAAGAAGTATCCGTCCCATTTTGAGTATCCCATCCACATACTCTAAATATGACCCTCAGTCAAGCAATCTAATGCATAAGTGAACTTACCAGCGGTAGTAGTAATTAATTTCAGCGGTTAAAGAAATTGCAGTTCTCACAAGCTAACACAGCTCCAACCTCCTCTTTCCAAGTCTCCAAGGAAAGTGACCACTGCACATGAGATCTAGCACTCTCATCCTCAGTGTCCTAGGCAGCAGTAATGGAGTTACTATGACACTGTCAGCAACCATCTGCTTGTTATGTTTCTATTTCTGCTACCTGGCAATGTCTGATGATGTCACAGACACAGAATCTGCATAGGGTGGAAGACTAACTTGAGAATCCTGGTGTGTGGGAAATTCCAACAAACAACAGAAGCAGGATTAGCCTTAAAGAAAATGCAGAAAAGGTTACAGTTATTCAATAAGGGAATGCCCACAAGCTTTCCCACTTTGTTCCAATTGCACAGTGTCAAAAAAAGCCACGTCTGGACATTCACCTTGTCACTGGAACCAAGCTATACCTGTCTGATGAGCCCTAACTAGGGCGAAACCAGTCCTGGGTTGCTTATGTTCTGGTTCAGGGAGAACCTGGTCTGTTCCTATTGGAGCAGAGTCAAGACTGATACGTATTTGACTGGGTCCAAACTGAGGTGCCATGGTATGGAAAATAATGATGAATCGGGATGAGCACGAGTAATTACTAGAGGATGAGATTAATTCAATCATTCCATCCATTAATTTTCTGTACACTTAAATAAAAAAGCAGACATTGTTTTGTACTTTCTAAATAATGGGAAGGGTTTCCTAATTTCCAGTTATATTTGTTGTCAATTCTTGTGTGACTTTTCAATTATTTTCCATGTTTTCAAACATCTAACACCAAGTGGTTATCAATTTTTCCACTTTTTAAGTTGTTATTATTGGTGGCCACTCTATTTTTAGTGCATACAGTGAATTTTGCTTTTATTCTGAATTAATTTCAATACTAACGCTGCATGAGATATATATTACAGAGTGGTAGTAGATACTCTGTAGTTGTAATTAGGATTCCCTGAGTTAGAAATTCCTCAGATTTTGTACCATAATTAACTTAGCGCCCGTTTGATGAATCTCCATAAATCTTTGCACACCTATTGCTTTTTACACTGGCGTGTGATGCCAATCTTCATGGTGATTGATCAAAGGATTCCAAAGAAAAAAGGAGGAGCCCAAAACACATTTTTTCCACCAATGCATTCTCAATACACTTTCTACTTGTGTGAAGGTAAGTAGGGTATATATTCTTACATTTCTAAGGTTTACAATTGAAAGTACATTTTACCTACCTGTACCAAGTTCTGCTTGGTTCTAGATATAAAATACAAGTATACCTTTTTTATACCTTTTTTATACTTACCCAATTGATCTGGATTACGTCTCTGAGTGTGTGCCATCAGTCTTGATTTAGTGAATACAATAAATGCTTAACACACCCTCTTAACACACCCTCTAGATAAGCCTAACTTCTCGCCCACACTTCCACAAAGAGAGCTGTTAGTACTTACCTAATATAGCCTCTGCTATACCTCTGGGGAATCCCTGCACACTATACTGTACTTTGTAACAGTATAGCCAGCTTCCTACAATACATTTGATTGATCAATACAATTTTGGGTCTTTTTACATGGGCACCTCTTATTCCATGGGCAGAATAAAGTGAGGATGGAGATCGGTTGGTTTTCTATGTGGGTAAATGTTTGTTGGATGTCTAACTGCTAGGAGAGATGAAAGTCCATGGCAGAGGATTATTGAAAGGTCAGTGTGGGTAGGTTGGCAGAGACAGGGGTTGTGATTTAGTGAGGGTATGTGCTTTGTGTAATGAGAAGTGGCAGGTAGCAAATACCTTGAGGAGGTGTAAAGGCCATGAGCTGTGACAAGAATATGTAGGTCGTAGGCTCAAATCTGGTGATTTGGGGATTTACCTAAGCAGTTTGTTCAAACGGAGTGGATCTGCTGAGGTGCAAGTTTCATAGGATGTAATGGAACTTGTAATGTGGTGTACGGGATATCAGCCATATTTGCGATGGAGTATCCCATCCGCACTGTTTGATCAAGGAGTGGATTTGCTGAGGTGATAAGGCAGCATTTATCCACATAGTCAGAGTAGATGATCTCAAGTATCAATCTCTCAAAGGTTCACAAGTCACAAAGGTTCTTGCATCACAGTCAGAGGGGGTGATGGCACGGTGGGAACAGGCACTGATTTCTCAGATGATCACAGCTTGTAGGAAGGTAGGATCCTTCTGCATGTGTACCCCTACTCTGGTGCTAAGCTGCTTTTTGACTAGTCTGACTGGGATCCTGCTTATCAGGACCCTAGTCTATCTGCTTTCTCCTAAAACTGTTGTCTATGTACTTAGGAATACTCCAGAATGGATACTGGGGTACCCTTGTCAGTCCCTAGTATATGGTACCCATGTACACAAGGCATAGGTACCCCAGAGGTCTCCCATGGGCAGGGCATGTATTATGGCACCCATGAGAGACCATTCAAAATGAAACTACATGCCTGCCATTGCAGCCTATGTTAAGTGGTGCATGCACCACTTACGAAAGATATAGGTTTACCATATCTAATGGTCACTGCACTTCAAACCTATACATCACACCTATAGCAGGTCTTTGCTATCCTGAGGGCAGGGTGCTTGGTTCTAAGTGAGAGGGTGCCCCTGCATGAGCAGGGCACCCCTGCAGCCTACGGAGTCCATTCTCCCCGGTTGTCAGTGAAGCAGCCATATACTAATATAGAGGGCATTGCGTAACCATGTGATGACCATCTAAAAAATGGCTGCATCAAAGCCTATCATGTTTAGTGTCAAACATGTTGGAATAATACCCCCACAGCGTTACAGGTGTGGGAGATATGATTCCACCCACCGGTAGAGCCCTCCGTTAGGCTCTCAGTGTTCCCGGTATCAGCCTTCTAGTCCCGGACAGCAAAAAATCGTTGCTGCCGACCAGAGACACATTTCTGCCCTCCTGCTGCTGAGCCAAGCTTGAGCAGGCGAAGACAGGACAATAGGCATCCTGTCACAGGGTGGTGGGACCACCTCCCAGACTGGATTTAGTGTAATTGGGCGGCGTGGGTGTGCTTGCCAGCACATGAAAGTCTGCATGAGGGGCACATTTGGTGTCACTGTGCATAGTCCAGTTCAAACCAGTCCTGGGAGCTGTTGCCTCCCGCTCTAGTGTGAAACTGGACAAAGGACATGGGAGTAACCTCCCCCCTGTCCTTACCCTCCCCTGCTTCCCTGAATCTTCTCAATCCTTCCCTTAGGGTACTTAAGGGTTTACCTGGGTGTAGGTCCCTAGATTCGTCGTGGACAAGATTCAGAACTGAAACCACTGCACTTCTACTGTCTGTGCATTCTGGACTTCGCTGGACTTTGTTTCGGCCTGACTTCATCTCCCTTTCAGTCTGCTGCCTCATCTGTGCCTGTGCACGATACGAGATCTGTGCAGGGCCTATGAAGCATCCAAGAGACCTGAAGATAAACTCTCTTGGAGTGAAGGAGTCACTCCCCTGCATTCGCAGGCACCGCAACACTGCTGACCGGTCTGCTGATCCCGAGCTCCTGTGGACTCTGAAGGGTTCAACAACACAGGAGGTGGGTTTCTACATCCCTCATAGCCTGAGCTGCCCTCTCACCCAGTTTGAGGCCAGAATCCCTAGTGGCAGCTGTGATACTCGAACCCCTGTGCACAGTGCAAATGCTCGTTGGCAATTATGCAGAAAGTGCATTGGGCTACAAGTAGCCCCAGCCTCTGGCAACTTCTGCTGCAAAGATCTTCAACCACATCACACCATGTGCTCCATAGCCTGTTGTTTTGTAAGGCTAAAAGAGGTCCTCCTGCGACTCCAGCATCTTTGACCTGTGTTTCCTGTGGAGGGTCAACTACGTCTTCTTTTGGCTACCCTGATTGCTTTGGGCTTGCCCAAACTCCCCTGTGGGTGGTGATCCTCCTGGACCTTGCTGGTCCTCTTCCTGCAAATACTTGTCTCCCTGTGTGGGTTGCTTTTGCCAAGGCTTGTTGGTGCTCCAGCCGGACATCGACCCCCCCAGCACTCGACATCCTTCATGGGACAGCTCATATTTGGCTCCTGGTTTTCCTCAGCATCGCCTGGTCCCCACAGCTGCAGAGTCAAGATCATCGACGTCTATCCTGATGCACCCGACATTGGTGAGCATTCGTCTACCGAGCCTCTGGTCACTCTCAAGTGACCTAAACTCTGTTTGGATTCCCACGGACACTTTCTCCTCTTCCAGCAGCGGCACTTTCCTGAGGTCCTCCATTGGGTTTTGACTGTGGTTTCTGACGTCACTTCACACCTATGCACCCGACTTCCCTTAGATAGGTAACACAGCAGGGGTGGCTCTCCAACCTTCTGTCTTACACGAGGTTTCCTCAGGGTCCACTGGGAAGGGTCCATAATCTTTAAAAATCCAAGCGCGACTTACACGTAGAGTTGTATGGAGTCTGCGGTCTTGATCTCACACTGCACAAGCCCTCCGTGGGGTCCCTGTCTACTTACCTTGGGTCCCCAGCGATTCTACGTCATCTCAACATGACTTAAACATGTAAAATGCACAACACAGACACCAAAACTGGTTGAACAAAGCACATCATCCATAACAAAAGTAACATCTTATAATGGAGGATTAATACAGATAAATATATAAATGCTCAAACTAAATTTTCAAATAAAACGTCATGAAGTCATACGAGCAATTGATGTTAATACTCTGAATAACGGGTCCCTAGTCCTCTGAATGATCAGCGAGCAGCAAACTTGTGAACTACAATTATGAATGATGAGTACTCCATCACTTCTTTCTGTGAGCTGTGTGAGCGGCTGGCCTGGTATATGCTGTCCACTTACATTAAGTGGGCACCCTGTACCAGTCCAAACAATCCTTATGGTGATTTAGGAGGTGAAAGATAACCTTAGAAAGCTATCCAAGTGGTAGCTGTGGAGAGCAGCCTTCAGGCTTAGTCTTGAAGGAATGTTGAGCAGCTTTTTTTACCAGGATGAAACTTTATTGTTTTGGTTAAAGGAAAGGAGAACCGCACAGTAGTTAAAAAATATGTATTTATTATTATAACACACTCTAAATACCTCACAGCATCCGCTACACACAGATAAACACAAAGCACACAATACTGTAGCACAGAAACATTAATAAGTAGCACTAATGCACAGTGGGCTCCAGAGGGAGACCAATCCATATACTAAAATAGTGGTATAAGAACCACAAATCGAGTCAAGACAGTGTCTAGAGGATGTAGAATCACTGGGACCCCAAGGAGCCACCCAAGGTGAGTATGTAGGGACCCCATGGGGGACGGGTGCAGTGTGAGATCACGACCGAGTGCGCTGTACAATTCTATGGGAGAGTTTTGGTTGCAGTTTCAAAGTTTAAGGGCCCTTCTCAGTGGATTACGAGAAAGCCCTTCGGATCATAGGAGGTTGAATAGCCACCACACCCATGGATACCGTAATACCAGAGTTACCTATCCCAGGGAAGCAGGGTGCATAGGGCTGAAGTGGTGTCGAAAACCGTCGTCGATCTCAATGGAGGAATTCAAGGAAATGTCACTGCGGGAAAGAAGAAAAGTATCAGTTGGAAACCAAAGGTGGATTCTAGATGAAGAGTACCTGAAGGCAGAGGAGACAGAGTCTGGGTCTCTCAGGGGTGACCGGGGGCTCAGTAGACGAATGACCACTGATGTCTGGTGCATCAGGTGCGTTGAGGGGGTTCTTGACTCTGCAGCCACTGGGACCAGGAGATGTCAAGGACAACCAGGAGCCAGATAAGAGCTGTCCCATGAAAAATGTCGAGTGCTGAGGGGTCAGTGTCAGGCTGGAGTACCAACAAGCCTTGGCAGTGGCAACCCACGAAGATGGTCAAGAAAGGTTATGGTTCGGACCAGCAAGGTCCAGGAAACTCACCAAACACAGGGGAGTCAGGGCAAGCCTGGAGCAATTAGGGGAGCCCAAGGCATAGAGTTTGCAAGTGGACCTCAAGCAGATTTACAAAGCAACCGCCCACGGAGCACTCAGTGTGAGGAGGCTGAAGTTCTTTGGTGGAAATTGTGCCAGAGGTTGGGGCACTCGGAGCCCTGTGAACTAGTTTTGGGAACGGCAAGAAGCATTTGCACTTGCAAAAGTACGTGGTTCACAGGGGTGCAGGTAATGCAGCCCCCACGAGGGATACTGACTTCAACCTTAGTAAGAGGGCAGCTTGAACCTTGAGGGACTTGGAAACCGACAGCCTGTGTTGCTGGAGCCTTCAGAGTCTGTAGGAGCTCAGGAGCAGCAGACCGGTCAATCCTGATGTGGTGCCTGCAGTTGTAGGGGAGTGACTCCTTCACTCCAAGGAAGATGTCTTCGGTTCTCCTTGATGCTCCACTGGTCCTGCACAGAGCCTGTATGGTACATGGGCACAGACGATGCTTTTAACGGAGTGGGGGATGAAGACGGGCCCAAACGAAGTCCAGCGAAGTACATAGTGTCCAGACAGTCAAAGTTCAGTGACTTCTGGTGCAGAATCTTGTCCATGTCGAATCTAGGGTCCTACAGCCACATAAGCCCTTTTGTACCAACAGGAGAGGGTTGGACAAATTCATGGGACCCTCCCAGGGGGGGGTTTGGACAGTGGAGAGGTTTCTCCCATGTCCTTTGTCCAGTTTCGTGCCAGAGCAGGAGCCAATGGCTCCTAGGACTGGTTTGAACTGTACTATGCACAGGGACACCAAATGTGCCCCTCATGCAGACTTTTGGTCTCTGACATACGCACCCGCCCAGGCCTAATAAACTAAATCCTGCCTGGGAGGTGGCCACACATCCCTGTGACAGGATGCCTATTGTTCTGCCTTCTCCTGCTCGAGCTTGGCTCAGCAGCAGGAAGGCAGAAATGTGTCTCTGGTCGGCAGCAACCATTTTGAGCTGCCCGGGACTAGAAAGCAAAAGACACACAATTGAGGACGGAATGCAGAACAAATCAAAACATTCACCCCCAGTCAGGAGATCTGGGTTAAATCCATCATTCTTTTGCTCACCATGCCACCCCAGTTTAGACTTGCCCGTATGCAAATCAGTCTTGACCCTGTGCCTCATGTGAACAGTCCAGCCCGAGCTGCCAAGCCAGGTTCTCCCTGGACCGGAAACAAGCATCCTAGGACCGATTTCTGGGTTTCACCCCTCTTCAGCCAGGATAGCTTGACTCCAGTGGCACAGTGAGCCCAGGACCCACGTCTGGGCATACCCGGCGCACTCATGGCAAGAAAGCAAAAGACACACAATGAACAAATCAAAGAATTCACCCCCAGTCAAGGGATCTGGTTAAGTCCATCATTGTTTTGCTCACCATGCCACCCCAGTTTAGACCTGGCCATATGCAAATCCGTCTTGACCCTGTGCCTCATGAGAACAATCCAGCACGAACTGCCAAGCCAGGTCCTCCCTGGACCGGAAACAAGCATCCTAGGACTGGTTTCAGGGTTTCACCCCTCTTCAGCCAGGGTAGCTTGACTCCAGTGGCACAGTGAGCCCAGGACCCACGTCTGGGCATACCTGGCGCACTTATGGCTAGAAAGCAAAAGACACACAATGAACAAATCAAAGAATTCACCCCCAGTCAAGGGATCTGGTTTAAGTCCATCATTCGTTTGCTCACCATGCCACCCCAGTTTAGACGTGGCCATATGCAAATCCGTCTTGACCCTGTGCCTCATGAAAACAATCCAGCACAAACTCTTTGTCTCTTTAATACTTTATTTGATAGATATTTATCATAAAAGTACAAACATGCAAAGTACATAAAAACAATCCATCCATAGTACTACAATTACATCCAGAACAGCAAATAGCGAAAAAAAGGACAAAAAATAAAAACAGACACACAATTGATGGACGGAATGCAGAACAAATCAAAACATTCACCCCCAGTCAAGAGATCAGGGTTAAATCCATAATTCTTTTGCTCACCATGCCACCCCAGTTTGCACCTGGCCATATGCAAATCAGTCTTGACCCTGTGCCTCATGGGAACACTCCAGCCCGAACTGCCAATCCAGGGCCTCCCTGGACCGGAAACAAGCATCCTAGGACAGGTTTCATGGGTTCTGCATTCTGTCCATCAATTGTTCTTTTTGCATTTGTCACCCCGAGTGGGATGGGTATGCCCACATGTGGGTCCCTTGCTCTCCATGTCACTGGAGTCAAGCTATCCTGGCTAATGAGGGCTGAAAGCCCGAAACCGGTCCTAGGATGCATGTTTCCAGTCTAGGGAGGACCTGGCCTGGCAGTTCGGACTGGATTGTTCCCATTGGGGGCGCAGGGTCAAACTGATTTCCTACGGCTGGGTCCAAACTGGAATGGCATGGTGAGCAAAAAAACAATGGATTTACGCTCAGATCTCTGTACTGGGGTTAATGTATGTCATGGTTCTGCATTCTGTCCATCAATTGTTCTTTTTGCATTTGTCACCCCGAGTGGGACGGGTATGCCCAGACATGGGTCCCGTGCTCTTCATGCCACTGGAGTCAAGCTATCTTGGCTGTTGAGGGCTGAAAGCCCAAACCCCGTCCTAGGAGGCATGTTTCCAGTCCAGGGAGGACCTGGCCTGGCAGTTCGGGCTGGACTGTTCCCATTGGGGCGCAGGGTCAAGACTGATTTGCATATGGCTGTGTCCAAACTGGAATAGAATGGTGATCAAAAAAACGATGGATTTAGGCCCAGATCTCTGCACTGGGGTGAATGCATGGTATGGTTCTGCATTCTGTCCATCAATTGTACTTTTTGCATTTGTCACCCCTCTTCAGCCAGGATAGCTTGATTCCAGTTGCACAGTGAGCCCAGGACCCACGTCTGGGCATACCTGGCACACTTAGGGCGAGAATGCAAAAGACACACAATTGATGGGCGGAATGCAGAACAAATCAAAACATTCACCCCAGTCAAGAGATCTGTGTTAAATCCATCATTCTTTTGCTCACCATGCCACCCCGGTTTACACCTGGCCATATGCAAATCAGTCTTGACCCTGTACCTCATGGGAACACTTCAGCCCAAACTGCCAAGCCAGGTCCTCCCTGGACCGGAAACAAGCATCCTAGGACCGGTTTCGGGGGTTCTGCATTCTGTCCATCAATTGTTCTTTTTGCATTTGTCACACCGAGTGGGACGGGTATGCCCAGATGTGGGTCACCTTGCTCTCCATACCACTGGAGTCAAGCTATCCTGGCTGATGAGGGCTGAATGCCTGAACCGGTCCAGGGAGGACCTGGCCTGGCAGTTCGGGCTGGACTGTTCCCATTGGGGCGCAGGGTCAAGACTGATTTACATATGTCTGGGTTCAAACTGGAATGGCATGGTCAGCAAAAAAATGATGGATTTAGGCCCAGATCTCTGTACTGGGGTGAATGTATGACATGGTTCTGCATTCTGTCCATCAATTGTTCTTTTTGCGTTTGTCACCCCAAGTAGGACGGGTATGCCCAGACGTGGGTCCCGTGCTTTCCATGCCACTGGAGTCAAGCTATCCTGGCTGATGAGGGCTGAATTGCCGAAACTGGTCCTAGGATGCTTGTTTCCAGTCCAGGGAGGACCTGGTCTGGCAGTCCGGGCTGGACTGTTCCCATTGGGGCACAGGGTCAAGACTGATTTGCATATGGCTAGGTCCAAACTGGAATGGCATGGTGAGCAAAAAAACTATGAATTTATGCCCAGATCTCTGTACTGGGGTGAATGTATTACATTGTTCTGCATTCTGTCCATCAATTGTTCTTTTTGCCCGGGACTAGAAGGCTGGTACCGGGAACACCAGGGACCTCACAAAGCTCGTTTCTGAGGGGTGGAATCATGCGCCCAGACCAGTTACCGGTGTGGGGGTACGATTCCACAATGTTTGATACCAAACACGATAGGGTTACTTTCAGCTGTTTTAGAGTTGGTCATCACGCGGCCACGTAATGTCACTCTATATGTCGTAAATGGCTGCAGCACTAACAACCCGGGAGAATGGACTCTGTAGGCTGCAGGAGTGTCCTGCTTATGCAGTAGCACCCTCTCACTTAGAACCAAGCACCCTGCCTTAAGGATTGTTAAGGCCTCCTATAGGGGTGACTTATAGGTTTTAAGTGTAGTGATCCTTAGATATAGTAAAACTATATCTTAAGTAAGTGGTGCATGCACCAACCTACACAGGCTGCAATGGCAGGCCTGTAGATCCATTGTGCATGGCCTCTCATGGGTGGCATAATACATGCTCCAGCTCATCGGAGGTCTCTGTGGTACCTATGCCCTGGGTACATGGGTACCATATACTAGGGACTGACAAGGGCACCACAGTATCCAATCTGGATTGTACCTAAGTACATGACATAACAGGTTAGGTAGAAAGCAGATGTACTGGGGCCCTGATTAGCAGGATCCCAGTCAGACTAGTCAAAAACAGTGTAATAGGAAGCAAAAAGTGGGGGTAACAATAAGAAGCAGATCTTATTTTCCTACACCTAATTTTAAATACAATGCACCCTGCCCTATGAGCCTTTAGGGACTAACTTAGGGGTGACTTATAAGTCTTAAACAGGAAGGTTTAGGACTAGCAAAAGTTCTGTTTGCCTGGTGGAAACAGCAGTGTAAAACTGCACTACAGATTTTAGTGGCAGGCCTGAGACATGTTCTGCAGCGCTTCTTCAGTGGGGGAGGGGGGAGGGAGGCACAATGAGTTCTGCAGCCCACTAGTGGCATTTAATGTCCAGGCCCTGGGTACATTTAGTCCCATAAACTAGGGTCGTACAAATAAAGTCAATGTAACTAATCAGGCGTAGCCCAATTTTACCCTGTTTTTAAGGGAGATCACAATCACTTTACCACTGATTAGCAGGAGCAAAGTGCGCAGAGTCCTAAAAGGCAACAAATACGTGTTCAGTGAATGAATGCAAAAATCTGGGGTGACCTTGCATAAAGGGTCAGGTTGAACACCACCTCATTCTGTTCCTCGTCCTAACATCTAGAACTCATATTACCGGCTCACTGAATATTACAATTTCGGCAGGTTGTAAGGCTGCCCAACAGATATGAAACCATCACCATTGACATTGATTAGATGCAAATGTACCTCATAAGCATCTATTCTTTTTACTATTTGATAGCTCTTCAAACCCAGCCCTAAAGTAAACATTCATTAGATACCTCTAGATGGTGAATAGTGTTTTAACAGAACACAAGTATTCCTTCTTCCATTTCACCATGGCCTGCATGTTTTCCTCTTGTACTGTACCACTACCCAGGTTTATAACACGCATGTAAAATCTGAGAGCCATCAAGCACAAGCCTCACATGAACAGACAGAAGGAAGAGAAGAGTTTAATAACAACAACTCCATTCCAACAGAGCAGCAAAAAAAAACTAAGTGTGAGTAAAAGCAATGGAAAAATAGAGATGCCTATCGAATTTCACAAGTTTGGTAAGGCGTACCATTTACAGTCTTCAGCCCCAAACACTTAAAACACTTCACACTCAATTAACACATTTCTAAATTTTCAAACATAATCAATCACAAAAGAAAATTAAGCATGCCATTATAAATCATATCCTTTTTTCAAAGAGAGAAATCATCTATATGGGTACATTGTGCACAAATATCTTTGGGTACTTAATTGAAAGCTGAGAAAGAAGAGGATCAGAGAGATGTACATGTTTGTCGTTTTTACTCAAGAGGTCTGTGTGTGAGTATTTGTACCCTGATAATTCACATTGTTTACTGAGCAATAGGTCCAGTTATTTTGCAACACTTCTAATTGAATTACCAGGGAAGTCATGTGTGGTACATTGAAATGAATTGAGTACAATGTTACTAGTGAAAAGTGAACCTGCATATTTTGCTTACAGATGGGCTATAAACTCACGAAACACTGATTAGCCTTCCTCATATCTAAAACATTTCCATCTGTATTATTAAAGGAATGTAATAGCAGGGTTTCTTTAATCCTGTAACCCACAAACTGAATCCTCTCCCACATAACCTTAAAAACATCCCCTAAATACCTACGCCATACCCTTATCCCTATACCTTATTCTTCAATTTGTTAAACTGTATTCCCTTAACCTAGTAACCCTACGCCCAAAAGTGTCAATACCTATACCATATAAAAAACAATATTAAACTGTACCCTCTGTAACTCTCATAACCGTAACTCCTAACCCTTTAACTACTTAATGCTATACCCAAAACCCTTAAAGCTTAAACCTGTACACCTTACCTGTTATACCCTTAACCTAAAACCACAACTTTTTAATACCATACCCTCTCATCTATTGCCCTAATGCATAATCCCTAATCCCTTAACTTTAATATAAAGTCTCATCTTTTGTCCTCAGTATTTATGTATGTAAGTGCGCATGGATTCTGAAAATACATAGGCCTTCAGAGATAGAACAATGTCTAAATTCTATTTTAGTTAAATATTAACATGATGATTGAGAGTAAAAATGTAACAGAAGTCACATCCATCATGTTCCTAGTGTATTATAGTGCACTTACCAGTAGTAGTAATATTCAAGCGCACTAACAAATGTCAGTGTTTAAAGAAATTGCAGTTCTCTCAAGCTAACACAGCTCCAACCTCCTCTTTCCAAGTCTCCAAGGAAAGTGTCCACTCTGCCTGAGATCTAGAACTCTCATCCTCGGTATCCTAGGCAGCAGGAATGGAGCCATTATGACACTGTCAACAACCATCTGCTTGTTATGTTTCCATTTCTGCTACCTGGCAATGTCTGATGATGTCACAGACACAGAATCTGTATAGGGTGGAAGACTGAGTTGAGAATCCTGGTGTGTGGGAAATTCCAACAAACAAAAGAAGAAGGATTATCCTTAAAGAAAATGCAGAAGAGGTCATAGTTCCTCGATGAGGGACTGCCCCCAAGCTTTCCAATCCAGGTAAAGCATTGTTCCAGTTACACAGTGTCACAGATCCCACATCTGGACGTTCTCTGTGTCATGGGGACCAAGCTATACCTATCTGATGAGCCCTAACTAGGGCAAAACCAGTCCCGGGTTGCTTGTGTTTCGGTTCAGGGAGAACCTTGCCTGCTCCCGTTGGAGGGGAGTTGTTAGACCTACGTCTAAGGGGGTAGCTTGGCTCAGGTCACTTGGCTCATCACTCCATTTGGCTTTTCAGGCCTGCATCCCACTTAGCTCGCAATCCTGCGCCACATCACTCAAAAAGAACACTACACCGATTTTTGTAAAAGAGTTACTGTAAACTTTATAACATTTATTTTCTGATCAAGATTCAGTTTTCAATTTGACATTACAATTGGAACCAGTTCATTTCATTTGCATTGGAACCTCTCTCTATTGTCTAAGGTCAAACCTGTACGTTACTGTACTAGATAAACTTGTCTTACTCTACAAGAATCCTCAATTCCACATGACAACAATGTACCTTATACTTGCAGAGGAAATGACAATTCACTCCAAACAATACATTTCATACAGTAGTCTTGGAATCGCCCTTTGAGCTTCTCCCACCCCGGATAGGGAGACCTAGTCACATTTCTCCATGGCGTACTTCAAATTGCCTTTCAAAAGAGAATTTAGTCCCCTCAAAATATTCGATCCGAGGGTTTCCCTCACAGCTGTACCCCGGGGCTCTTATTCTGCCAAACCTATCCAATCCCCGCCTTCTTTCTTATCAATCAACCCACAACAGTTTCATGAGCATGGGATACAATCCCCAATTATCACTGGCTGAGAGATTTTCCCTCCCCACACTGAGCCACAGGACTGTATCCCCCAATAGTCAGATCCAGTCACTTTCTCCGTGCTAGTCGCCGAGTGCTGGTGTTCCCCAGGAACTGAACCCCCCCCCCGGGATACCCTGCTTACTGTAATCGCGCTGTCCGACCTGCGCGTAGTAGGGCACAATCCTGCACAGGAGGAACCAGTTCCCGGGTGGCCGTCCTTACAACCTCCGATGGGGAAATCCTGTCATACGGTTAGAGGCGTCTCACTAGGCCCCTCCCCGCTGAATTGCCTCACCCGGCGCTCACTCATAGAGCGGATGTCCTCTGTTGCCACGGGCCTTCCCTCGACGCTTCCTGGCTTCTCACACTCGACAAGCGCTCCCGCCACTGCCGACTGCAGCGCGACTTGCGGGGGCGCGGCCCTGACTCCGTAAGGCTCTTTCACCGCTGCACAACTCGTGGGGGGTGCGGCCTCATCTCACGGCTGCTGGGAGGGGCGGCACTTCTCTGTTGGCCCGGCTCACGTGACCCGGGTGACAGCTTCCAAGCCAGTTACGATTCAGCTTCCTGGCCGCCGCTTCTCCAGGCAATTGATCGGCGCGATGACAGCTCTCC
Organism: Triturus cristatus; assembly: GCF_964204655.1. Lineage (NCBI taxonomy): Eukaryota > Metazoa > Chordata > Amphibia > Caudata > Salamandridae > Triturus > Triturus cristatus. Next base: position 91,035,072 of record NC_140582.1, read on the forward strand.
ACACAGCTGACGTGCGCGATGGACGCAAGCCCCACCAGAGAGTCCCAGCACCCCACCAGCCTTCACTGATCCCTCAGGACTCCACCGGGGTCTCGCAGATAGGCCCACGCCTCGAATCCACAAAGGTGAAGAACTTAGATCGGCCAGTGCGGGCAGGCAGAGATTAAGGGGCTTGGCTCACAGCAGATCAGATGGGCAGAACCACTAGCCCGGGGAGTATTTAGCACAACTCCCTGCCCTAAAGTCCACGATGGGGCGCTGTCGCTGACGCCACTGGGGGGAAGTTTTGGATTCCCAAATGACATCCAGGGAGATCTAGGCAGTCCCAACGGCAATTCCCGCCCGGAATCCCTCTTCAGGCCTCCAGGTTACGCTAGGGATCCTTAACCAGAACACAATGCCTCCCAGGGTCGATGGCTGAGTTCAGGGATTGGTCAAATGATAGAGGGTGATGTCAACTGAGTAGGGGGTTCGCGCAGACCCTAGGGTCTGTCCTCTCCCAATCCCGCACAACCACCTCACCACTCAGGTGCCTCACTCCTGACTACTCCACAGCCCAGCTTGATTCTAAAATGGCCGCCCCCCTGCCACCTCTATTTATCACCTTGGGCTGGACTTGCCAGAGGGGTCCAGAAGGTTCTGGAACCTCCCATGGCAGTCATGGCCCGGGTGCTGAGGTGACAGTTGGAGCCACCATTTTGTGAATCCTACCTTCCTCCTCTATCTACCTCAGTGGAGCACCTTGCGCCTTTTCCTCATGTGAGGAGGAAAAGGCGCCCAGAACCTCTACATCAGCACCCCAAAAAGTTTGGTAGACAGAAAAAATGAGAAGGGGACAAGGGATAAAAATAATAGAATGAGGAGGGAACTGCCAAATGGCTGACAGGTCTAACAGGAGTCAAGACTGATTTGCATATGGCTGGGTCCAAACTCAGGAGGCATGCTATTGAAAATAGTTATGGCTTGGGATGCGGTACGATAAATTACCAGTGGATGAGATTAGTTCAAGCATTCCATCCATCACTTTTCAAAACACTTTATATTTTTTATCAATTCTTGCGGTTAATTTGAATTAGTTTCCAATGTTTTCAAACATCTAAAAATCAGTGGCTATCAATTTGTACACTTTTTGTGTGTTGTTATAATTTTTGCCCACTCTTTTCTGGGTTTTTTATCATTAATTAATTTCAATCCCAACATTGCATTAGATGTATTACCGAGTGGTGGTAGACACTCTGTAGTTATAGTTAGGATCCCCAGAGCTAGGAACTTCTCAGATATTTGAGCATTAATAAGCGTGTGCCTTTTTGATGATTCTTCACAAAGCTTTGCAGACCTATCGCTTTTTCCACATTGGCAGAGATGCAAAGTTTCATGTTGATTGGTCAAGGGTGTGCAAAGAAATCAGAGGGTCCAAAAACACATTTTTTCTCAAACATTCCTTTTCAATACACTTTTTACTTGTGCGTAGGTAAGTAGCGTATGAATTTTTAAAGTTTTAAGGCACTTAAACGTAGTGATATTTGAGGCTGCGAAACACTGCTAAATTTCACAGTAATTTTGCTGTATTTGCCAATGACAAGGCAGTATGTGATTGCATGAAGCTGCCTTTATCAAAGTAAAAGGCAGCCATGTTGTTTTACCCACACTTTGGCTGAGTTCTGGGTTACATCCTTAGATATAGGTAAGTAGCAGGTGTTGTATATTTTCCCTAATCTACTACCAGTTTATTAAAGTGGTAATAGGTAGGGAAAATAATTTATAAGTTTCTGGATATTTGAAAAAAAATATATCTCAAAGTACTAAGGTACCATCTTGGAAGAGCAGTTCAACTTGAAAAAAATTACAAACACATACATATGTAAAAAATTTAAAAACACACCGTACTACACTATATTTTACAAACCCAGTGTTCTGTAGTGTGTGTGCGCATTTATAAAAAAATGTTTACTTTAAAAAAAAAATGAGCATTGCAATACTAATTATAAATTGCTGCATTACTGAAAAATGTTTTAAAAAATGTGTAATAAAAATCCTGTGTATTCTTTAATTTGACATTTTGTTTTATATTTTTCCAGTAAGTACCATGGTACTTTGTAGGTATTACTGTGGCACTCCTTAAACTTTTTTTTAAGTATAGAAAAAAATAATACATTTTCCTACTGTAGGAAGCTGGGTTTCTGTTGTAGTAACTCCCCCACATTTTTTGCCAGATTTCTGATGCACTTTGACTTGATGTGCCCTGGGTCACTGCCAATCAGGTTCCTAGAGCCTGTGTTATTTCCCAAAACTGTACATTTGTACTCCCAATTGGCACCTCTCTGGCCACATGTAAGTCCCTTGTAAAAGGTACTATGGGTACCAAGGGCAATATGACCAGGAAAGGCCTCTAAGGGATGCAGCACATATGTTGCCACCCTTAGAAGTCCGGTACCATAACGCACATACACTGCTATTGCAGACTGCATGTTTTGGTGCAGAGAAAAGTGAAGAGTCAACATGGCACACGTTCCATGCCTGCAACCCACTGCTTATGGTATAGGTCAGACACCTCTCTAGCTGGGTGCACTATACCACTAGTGATGGTAGAATTGCATTAGCAATGTACCCCTACAGTGTTTCTAAGTTCACTCTTAGATATTGTAAGGTCAATAAAGTCATAAAGAGTATAGGTCTTGGAGTTCACTTTTACGAACTCCACAGCACCATAATGGCTTTACTGAATTCTGGGAAGTTCGGTAGCAAACATATCAGAATAATAAGCCCACACTGATACCATTGTGGGATTTATTATACCGTGGACTCAGAAGGCATCTTAAAGATGCCCCCTGAAAAACGACCAGCCTCTGGTGGGTTCCCTGACTGGTAAACACCAGCCTGCCACCACGAGACATGTTTCTGGACCCCTGGGGTAGGAGCCTTTGATCCCTGAGCCAAAAAACAAAGCCTTTCCTGGGCAGAGGTGGTCACACCTTCCACAGGCCAGGAAGAGCCATCTGTTGCAGGGGAGCTTAAGAGGCATTGCTAACACTTTTTTGTTTCTAGAGTTTTATACAGAGCGAACTTGACTCGAAGGTATCAAAGCGCTTTACATGAGCACCAGTTATGTTACACAAGGACACATTCATTTTTGTTAGGCATGGGGAGATTAAAAGATTTTCCCTGAATAACAGGATGTTGAGTGTCATTGCCGAGAATTGAAGCCACTTCCTCAGATTAGAGATCGACCACATCCTCTCCCTTCTTATCTCCCACCTTTGTAACCCTCAGCTTCTCCTGCTATCAGGAGCAGGCCCCTTTCCTGTCTCTCCTCCTTTGCAACTGGAAAAATTAGAACAGCCCAGAAGGTGTGCCCACCTCTGCCAAATCCACCGCTCAGGTGGGAGAGGCGAGTCGAAACCCATTCTTGAGCTCCTGCCATCTTGCAGATGTCAGCCATTCTCCAATCAGGATTAGGGATTATGCCAACTCCCCCATGTGGGGTGACCACACTAAAGGTGTAGTCACACTAACTGACCTCAAGACCCCTAAAACGCCCCCTATATACAATATTTAGAGGGCATCCCTGAACCAAGAATACAGATTGCCCCAACCTACGAAGAAGAAATACAAAAGAAGACGCCCAGTAGAGGAGACTGCAGAGAAGAACTGACTTTTCCCCAGCCCTACCGGCCTGTCTGCAGGTTCCAAAGGAGATTCTGTGCCAAAATCACCTTATCCTGCAGTCAGCAGCTTCCAGAACCCCTGGGAGGACTGACTGCCTTCAACAAAAACCAGATCTCCAGTGAACTGCAGTCCTGTTAAACAGAATAACCAAAGAAACACTCCGAGCCTGCTGTGGACAAAGAAGAATGATGCCTGGAACCTCCACTGCACCCGACGCCTACCGCCTTAGTCCGAGTGGCCTCTGGTCTCAGCGAGGTCCCTCAGCACTCCAGAGTACGAGTCCACCATGGGTTGACCCCTCAAGGACTCCCCGACATCACTGTAGAGTCTGTAAGGAGACCCCCCAACCGCGAGTGGCCCAGTAAGGTAAAATCCAACCTCAAAAGACACCCTTGCATCCAGCCGCCCTGCACTCTAGAGAAGAGAACCGAGTTACACCTAGCACCCCAGGCCCTCTAACTGACCTGTCCAGCTGCTGGTTCATCCCAGAAGACTTCCTGGACCGAACCTGCAGCCAAAATCCCAAACCAGCAACTCCCATTGAAAACAACGGGGAACCCGACACCAAAAAAGCACCCTGCACCAGGCCTCCCCTGTGCCACTGTGATTGTAATTTGTGTGCTAACACTGATCCCCATTTGCTCTGAGCTTAATTCCAGGAGCTTTTCTCCCTCAACCTTGTGGCCTCCTCTTGAACAGCCAACCAACGAAGACCCCGTGCCTGGCCTCCCTAGGGCCAACTCTCAAACATAAGTACTTAGCTCGAAACCGATAACATTGTTTTCTCCCATAGAACTGCATTGACTGCTTTCTTGTGAAAATTGTTCTAAGTGTGGAGTTGGTTTGTATTAAACCCCAAGAAACTGCATATGTACAAAAACTGATTCCCTACCTTTTCTCTAGGAAATGGCCCAGTGTGATATCTAGGCATATCACACTGAGCAAAAAAACATAACTTGAAAAGTAACAAACACAGTAATCTAAAAAGTAACTGAAAAGTAAATCCAATTGTTTTACGAACAAGTGACTTACCTGTAACCAATCCAATTGCATTCAACTGCATTCATACTGTTTTTACCTGCGTTATTCTTGCACAGTATCATCACACTTATCCGTACCAGTCCTGGTTTGGTTCTAGAAAATATAATACATCTAAATAGTATTGTTACAAAAAGAAATTGGTCTGAGTACAGTCTTTGAGAGTGTGACATCATTTCTTGCCGGAGTGTGTACAATAAATGCTTAACACTACCCTCTGAAAAAGCCTTACCTCTCGCCCACACTTCCACTAGTAGAGAGTAAGGTATTATCTACTTAGCCTCTGCCTACCTTTGGGATCCACTGGACTCTGTGCACATTAAACCTTACTTTGGTATAGTATATAAGGAGCCAGCTTCCTACACCTACTTAGTGCCACTTTAATAAAGTGGAACTAGTTAGGGATCAAAAATTAAATCTACTATTTGCCTATATCTAAAGCCATAACCTAGAATATGTGTGATCAAAACTACATGGTTGCCTTTTAGCTTTTTAACCCCTTCGCTGCTAGGCCTTTTCCACCCCTGTGCTAAGCCTTTTTTCTGGCTATTTGGGGTAGCTCGCGGTTAGGCCCCTGTAACTTTTCGACCTCATAAAGTATCCATGCCAAATTTGCGTCCTTTTCTTCCAACATCATGGGGATTCTAAAGGTACCCAGGGTTTGTGGATTCCCCTGGAGGGGAGCCAGAAATTAGCCAAAATACAGCTAAATTTTGTTTTTGGGGGGAAAAATGGGACAAAAGGGCTGCAGATGAAAGCTTCTGTTTTTCCCCTGCAAATTGTATCAAAAAATTGGTTATAGTGCTAAAATCACAATCCTCCCAGCTTTCAGGGACAAGCAGACTTCTGTCAGACAACTAAAATGTTTTACACAGTTTTGCAATTTTTCTGGGACATAGCCAATTTTTGCTATTTTTGTGCTTTCAACCTCCTTCCAGTTAATGGTAGAAATGGGTAGGAAAGCAATAATGGATCCTAGAGAGCTATACATTTTAAAGAAGCCAAAACTCTGAATTCAGAAAGGGGTCATTTGTGTAGATCCTTTGAGGTTTCTTTATAGAAACTAACCATTAAATATAGGAAAAATTGAAAATTAGTTGAAAAAAACAGCCATTTGTGTCAACGTTTTCACCTGTCTCTTCTTCTAATTATGACAGCTGTTTGAATGCAATATACTGTTGCATCTGCTGGACCTTTCTGGTTGTGGGGATATATAGGACTTGTTCACCAAGTACCCGACGAACCCAGAGCCAATAACTGAGCAGGGTCTTGCAATGGTTTTTTATTATATACCGGGTATATAGCAATTAATTATATATATACATGGAAAAATCGGTATGAGAGACACCTATGTATTTCTGAAATTGAAACAAAATTTAGAGTTTAGAAACAGTAGATATTAGCACATTTTCGAAATTGTGAGTACCCATGAGAATTATAGGTCATTTTTCAAAATGACTTCTTTTTTACACATTGTCTTTCATTGGAAGGCAAGAATGCATTGAAAGTCAATAGTTAATAACAGTTGCTCTACAATTCTGTGTTACCCTAAGTCTCCCAATACAAATGGTACCTCACTTGTGTGGGAAGGCCTAGTGCCTGCTAAAGGAAACGGCTCAAAACGCAACGTGGACACACTTTATTTTTACAGTGAAAACTGACCCTTTTTTTGCACGGTGCCTAGCTATAGATTTTGAACCCCAGCTCTGCCGGCACCTAGGGAAACCTAGTAAACGTATACATTTTTGAAAACTAGACACCCTGGGGAATCCAGGATGGGGTGACTTGACAGGCTCTCACCAGGTTCTGTTACCCAGAATCCCTTGCGAACCTAAAAATTTGTAGAAAAAAAAAAAATTTCTTCACATTTCTGTGGTGAAAGTTCTGGAATCTGCGTGGATCCACACAATTCCACCCACCCCGCATTCCCTAAAGTATTCCAAGAAAAATGGTATCTCACTTGTGTGGGTAGGCCTAGTGTCCGCGACAGGGAACGGCCCAAAAACCAAAGTGCACACACCACATTTTCACAGTGAAAATTGACCCTTTTTTTGCAAAGTGCCTAGCTGTAGATTTTGAACCCTAACTCTGCCAGCACCTAAGGAAACCTAGCAAACATATACATTTTTGAAAACCAGACACCCGGGAAATCCAGGAAGCGGGTAACTTGACTGGTTCTCACCAGGTTTCGTTACCCAGAATCCCTTGCAAACCTAAAACGTTGTCCAAAAAAAACATTTTCCTCACATTTCTGTGGTGGAAAGTTCTGGAATCTGTGAGGATCCACACAATTCCACCCACCCTGCGTTCCCCTCAGTCTGACGAGAAAAATGGTACCTCACTTGTGTGAGTAGGCCTAGTGCCCATGACAAGAAATGGCCCAAAAGGCAACGTGGACACACCACATTTTCACATAACGGACCCTTTTTTTGCAGAGTGCTTAGCGTTAGATTTTGAACCCTAACTCTGCCAGCACCTAGAGAAACCTGGCAAACCTATACATTTTTGAAAACTAGACAGCCTGGGAAATCCAGGGATGGGGTGACTTGACTGGCTCTCACCAGGTTCTGTTCCCCAGAATCCCTTGCAAACCAAAAAATGTGTCCAAAAAAACACAAATTTTCCTCACATTTCTGTGCTGGAAAGTTCTGGAATCTGCGTGGATCCACAAAATTCCATCAACCCCGCATTCCCTAAAGTCTTCCAAGAAAAATGGTACCTCACTTGTGTGGGTAGACCTTGTTGCTGCTACAGGAAATGTCCCAAAACACAATGTGGACACACCACATTTTCACAGTGAAAACTGACCCTTTTTTTGCAAAGTGCCTAGCAGAAGATTTTGAACCCTAGCTCTACCAGCACCTAGGGAAGCCTAGCAACCCTATACATTTTTGAAAATTAAACACCCAGGGGAATCAAGGATGGGATGTCTCTCACCAGGTTCTGTTACTCAGAATCCCTTGCGAACCTAAAAATGTGTAGAAAAAAACAAATTTTCCTCACATTTCTGGAGTGGAAAGTTGTGGAATCTGCGTGGATCAACAAAATCCCACCCACACCACGTTCCTAAAAGTCTTCCAAGAAAAATGGTACCTCACTTGTGTGGGTAGGCCAAGTGCCCGTGACAGGAAACGGCCCAAAACGCAACGTGGACACGCCACATTTTCACAGTGAAAACGGACCCTTTTTTTGCAAAGTGCCTAGCTGTAGATTTTGAACCCTAGCTCTGCCGGCACCTAGGGAAACCTAGGAAACCAATACGTTTTTGAAGACTAGACACCCAGGGGAATCCAGGATAGGGTGACTTGACTAGTTCTCACCAGATTCTGTTACCCAGAATCCCTTGCAAACCTAAACATTTATAGAGAAAAAACACATTTTCCTAATATTTCTGTGGTGGAAAGTTCTGGAATCTGCGTAGATCCACAAAATTCTACTCACCCCGCATTCCTCAAAGTCTTCCGAGAAAAATGGTACCTCACTTGTGTGGGTAGGCCTAGTGCCCACGACAGGAAATGGCCCAAAACCAACGTGGACACACCACATTTTCAAAGTGAAAACTGACCTTTTTTTGCAAAGTGCCTAGCTGTAGATTTTTAACCCTAGCTCTGCCGGCACCTAGAGAAACCTGGCAAACCTATACATTTTTCAAACCTAGACACCCAGGGGAATCCAGTATGGGGTGACTTGTCTGACTCTCTCCAGGTTCTGTTACCCAGAATCCCTTGCAAACCTCAAAATTTGTAAAAAGTTCTGGAATGTGTGTGGATCCACACAATTCCACCCACCCCTCTTTTTGCAAAGTTTTCCGAAAAAAATGGTACCTCACTTGTGTGGGTGGTCAAGTACCCGCAACAGGCAAGTGCCCAAAACGTATTGAGGAGACATCAAAATGACCTATCACAGAACAACCTGGTTTTGCAAGGGGGTCACCTGGGTTTTTGGCCCCGGGCTCAACGGCCAACTAGGGAAACGTACAAAACCCACACATTTCTGAAAACTAGACACCCAGGGGAGTCCAGCAAGGTATGGCTTGCGTGGGGCCCCAACATTTCCCTACCCAGAATTCCCTGCAAACCTCAAATTTTGTTGAAAAAATAAACCTTTTCTCTCATTCCTGTGTGGGGAAGTTGTAGGATCACCGGGCTGACACAAATTTCCTACCACCCAGCGTTTCCCCCAGGTCTCCCGATAAAAATATATACCTCACTTGTGTGGGTAGGCATAGTGGCTGCAAAAGGAAATGGCCCAAATCGTACTGTGGAGACTTCAAAATTATCTATAACAAAGCTACCTGGTTTTGGGGGGGCACCTGGTTCTTTGGCCCCGGGCTCGCCCCATCTAGGGAAACCTACCAGACCCACACATTTCTGAAAACTAGATCCCCTGGGGAATCCAATGAGGTATGGCTTGTGTGGATCCCCCAACGTTTCCCTACCCAGAATCCCTGCAAACATCAAATTTAACTAAAAAAACACATTTTCCACATATTTTTGTGGAGAATCACCGTGCCGGCACAAATGTCCTACAACACAGCGTTCTCCTTAGTGTCCCAAGTAAAATGATATCTCACTTGTTTGGGTGTCCAATGCAGAATTGGCTAAAAATATATTTTTCAAAAAATGTAGAGCTTAGAATTATCAGTGCTATACCCATATTCCCTGTTTTGGGCTCTTTCCAGTCACAGGCCCTTGTCCCACCCACACAAGTGAGGTAAAATTTTACTCAGGAGAAAGAGGGGAATGCTGTGGGGTAGAACATTTGTGCCAGCGCGGTGATTCCACACCAAAAATATGTGGAAATGTGGTTTTTTACCTAAATTTGAGGTTTACAGGGCATTCTGGGTAGGAAAACATTGGGGGAATCCACGCAAGCCATACCTCGCTGGACTCCCCCAGGTGTCTAGTTTTCATAAATTTATGCGTTTGCTAGTTTTCCAAGATGGCCGCCGAGCCCAGGGCCAAAAACCAAGGTGACCCCTCTTGCAAAACCAGGTCATTTTTGGATATGTAATGGGCATCTGAGTTTTTGGTCCCGGGGTCGGCAGCCATCTAGATAAACCTGCCAAACCCACACATTTCTAAAAACTAGAGACCCAGGGGAGTCCAGGGAGGTATGGCTTGCATGGGTCCCCCAAAGTTTTCCTACCCAGAATCCCCAGCAAACCTCAAATTTAGGGGAAAAAAAACACTTTTTTCTCAAATTTCTGTGTAGGGATGTTCTAGAATCTACGCGGATCCACAAATTTCCTACCACCCAGCATTCCCCCAGGTCTCCCGATAAAAAATGATACCTCACTCGCGTGGGGGGGGGCTCAAGTACCAGCAACAGGCAAGAGCCCAAAACGTATTGAGGAGACATCAAAATGACCTATTACAAAACATCCTGGTTTTGCAAGGGGTGTCCCCTGGGTTTTTGGCCCCGGGCTCGGCGGCCATCTTGGAAAACTACCGAACCTACACATTTCTGAAAACTAGACACCCGGAGGAGTCCAGCGAGGTATGGTTTGCATTGATCCTCCAACGTTTTCCTACCCAGAATGCCCTGCAAACCTCAAATATAGCTGAAAAAAAATCACTTTTTTCTCAAATTTCTGTGTGGTAATGTTCTGGAATCTATGTGGATACACAAATTTCATTCCACCCAGCATTCTGCCAGGTCTCTTGATAAAAATTATACCTCACTCGCGTGGGGGGTCAAGTACCAGCGACAGGCAAGGGCCCAAAACGTATTGAGGAGACATCAAAATTACCTATCCCAAAACAACCTGGTTTTGCAAGGAGGGTCACCTGGGTTTTTGGCCCCGGGCTCGGCGGCCATCTTGGGAAACTACCAACCCCACACATTTATGAAAACTAGACACCCGAAGGAGTCTAGCGAGGTATGGCTTGCGTGGATCCCCCAACGTTTTCCTACCCAAAATGCCCGGCAAACCTCAAATTTAGGTGAAAAAAACACATTTTCCACATATTTTTGGTTGGAATCACAGTGCCGGCACAAATGTCCTACCCCACAGCGTTCCCCTCAGACTCCTGAGTAAAATGATACCTCACTTGTGGGGGGTGGGGCAAGGGCCTGTGACTGGGAAGAGCCCAAAACATAGGGAATAAGGGTATAGCACTGAGAATTCTAAGCGCTCCATTTTTTTAAAAATACGTTTTTAGCCACTTCTGCATTGGATACCCACACAAGTGAGGTATCATTTTACTCGGGACACTAAGGAGAATGCTGTGGGGAATGGACATTTGTGCCGGCACGGTGATTCCACACAAAAATATGTGGAAAATGTAGTTTTGTCAACTAAATTTGAGGTTGGCAGGGGAGTCTGGGTGGACCCACGCAAGCCATACGTTGCTGGACTTCCCAGGGTGTCTAGTTTTCAGAAATGTGTGGGTTTGGTAGGTTTCCCTAAAAAGCCGCCGAGCCCGAGGCCAAAAACCCAAGTGACTCCCTTGCAAAACCAAGTTGTTTTGTGAAAAGTCATTTTGATGTCGCCTGAATAGGTTTTGGGCCCTTGCCTGTCGCGGGTACTTGACCCACCCACACAAGTGAGGTACCATTTTTATCGGGAGACCTGGGGAAATGCTGTGTTGAAGGAAATTTGTGGATCCACGCAGATTATAGAACTTTCCCACACCGAAGTTCGAGAAAAAAGTGATTTTTTTCAGCTAAATTTGAGGTTTGCAGGGGATTCTGGGTAGGGAAATGTTGGGGGACCCACGCAAGCCATACCTTGCTAGACTTCTCCGGGTGTCTAGTTTTCAGAAATGTGTGTGTTTGGTAGGTTTTCCTAGATGGCTGCCGAGCCCAGGGCCAAAACCTCATGGGACCCCCTTGCAAAACCAGGTTGTTTTGTGATAGGTCATTTTGATGTCACCTCAATAGGTTTTGGGCCCTTGCCTGTCGCGGGTACTTGATCCACCCACACAAGTGAGGTACAATTATTCTCTGAAGACTTTGGGGAATGCGAGGTGGGTGGAATTGTGTGGATCCACACACATTCCAGAACTTTCCACCACCGAAATGTGAGGAAAATGTGTTTGTTTTTGACAATTTCTGAGGTTTGTAAGGGATTCTGGGTAAGAGAACCCGGTGAGAGACAAACAAGTCACCCTGTCCTGGATTCCCCTGGGTGTCTAGTTTTAAAAAGGGTACAGGTTTGCCAGGTTTCCCTAGGTGCCGGCAGAGCTAGGGTTCAAAATCTACAGCTAGGCACTTTGCCAAAAAAGGGTCAGTTTTCACTGTGAAAATGTGGCGTGCCCACATTACGTTTTGGGCCATTTCCTGTCGCGGGCACTAGGCCTACTCACACAAGTGAGGTACCATTTTTCTAGGAAGACTTTGGGGAATTCGTGGTGGGTAGAAGTTTGTGGATCCATGCAGATCCCAGAACTTTCCATCACAGAAATGTGAGGAAAATGTGTTTTTTTAACCAAGTTGAAGGTTTGCAGGGGATTCTGGGTAACAGGACCTAGTGAGAGCCACACAAATCACCCCATTCTGGATTTCTCTCAGTGTCTAGTTTAAAAAAATATATAGGTTTGCTATGTTTCCCTAGGTGCTGGCTGCGCTAAGACCCAAAATCCACAGGTAGGTACATTCCAAAAAAAAGTCACTGCCTAGTGGACTTTCTGCCATCCTGGGGCGGGGGAAATCAGGGGCTATTGCCCCAATATACCCCCGATTGGGGCAGAAAGACTGTAGCTATTCTTTTGGTGGGTCGGGGGCATTGGGATGCCCATTCTGGTCAGCCCCCACCCCTGCGTATAAAAATGCCAACATATGCGCTGGCGCATAGTTGGCTTTCTGCCCCCCGGGGGGCAGATCAGGGGCTTCTGCCCTCATCTGCCTCCTGGGAGGGGCAGAAAGATGGTGGCATCTTTTTTGGGGTAGGTGGGGGCACTGGCATGTCTATTCTTGGCAGCCCCCACCCTGAACTTTGGAGAAAAAATCCCTGGTGGCTAGTGGGCTTTCTGCCCCCCTGGGGGTGCAGATAAGATGCTATTGCTCCAGCCACCTCCCAGGGGGGTGCAGAAAGACTGTAGCATTTTTTGGGGTGGGGGCTATATAAAAAAATCCCTGGCGCTTAGTGGGTTTTCTGCCCCCCCAGGGGGTAGATCAGGGGCTATTGCCACCATCTGCCTCCTGGGGGGGCAGAAGGTCTTTTGTTTTTTTGGGGGGGTAGGGTGGGGGCATTTGCATGCCCATTCTGGGCAGCCCCCACCCCGGGTCTTTAAAAAAATATCCCTGACATCTAGGGTGCTTTCTGTCCCGGGGGTGGGCAGAAAGACTTCTGTGGGTGGGGGAGGGGTGGGGGCATTGGCATGCCCATCTTGGGCAACACCCACTCCTAAATTCATCGGGGTAAAAAAAAAACTGGTGTCTGGTAGGCTTTCTGCCCCCCCCGGGGCAGATTGGGGGCTACTGCCCCCATCTGCCCCGTGGGGGGGCAGAAAGACTGTACCTCTGCGGCAGGGGGGTGGGGGCATTGGCATGCCCATATTGGGCAGCCCCCACCCCTAATTATAATGTATAACAAAATCCCTGGTATCTAGTGGGCGTTCTGCCCCCCAGGGCGGCAGATTGGGGGCTACTGCCCCATCTGCCCCCTGGGGATGGCAGAAAGACTAAATATGCCTAAGTTATTATGGAGAAGCAAAGGCCCTTGGACAAGGGACCGCTCCCCCCTCCCTGGTGCCTAGTGGGTGGATCCCTGCTTGGGGATCGCCCTCCTGGGGCGATCCCCAAGCAGGGATCCACTACCACAGAATAGAAAGGCACAGCCGCCGTTGTTAAAGATGAATGCAAGCCTCGCTATGTAAGCAGGGTGAAGCGGGAGAGCTAGTCCTGCCTGCAACCGCAGCTATGAGAAAGTAAGTAGTAAAATAGTGCGGGTACACTGTAGAAAACATATCGCGTAACAATACACATAAGAGGGTCAGTCCTCGTGGGAGGTTACAAAAGGCGGTACGAAGGAGGGACTACTAAGCCTATTGGCGAATCAAAATACCTGAATCCAGCATGCCTCGCAGAGACTATGCAAGCGCTGCCTAGGCAAGACCTAAACAGAGGGGTTGAGAGGATGATGGAAGCATTTATTAGAATTGACACACCTGTTTAAAAACACCAGGTCTGTAATTGGGCACAATGCTAGAAATACTATTTCTGTGTCACATAGAATCGTGGTGACACCAATTAGAGAAGAAAAGAGTGTCCGCAAGACAACACCAGCTCCAAGAGATGCGGAAGCCTGGTAATACCAAGGGCTGACGAGAATCACGAAAATGTGGCATGTTTGTGAAGGTATTTACGATAAAATACATGCCATTTTAATTAGCCTGACTTTAACACATGCGAAATAAGTAGTCATATCAAAAGTATTTAAATCTATACTGTAAAGTAGCATATGAAGCATGACATTTGCCCTCCTTACTTGCACAATTAAGACAGTGTTTTATCAAGTAAGTTAAAACCTTTTTATATTTTTTAAAATCTGGAACGTGTTTAGGAATTTAAGCAGTCTACTGCTAATGACGTTGTTAAATGTATGTGTTGCCTACATTTTATTAAAAGCCTTAACAAAACTAATGACACACTTTGACCTTGGGGTGATATGACTGCCAGAGACCTATATATAGGAATTAGATAAAGGTAAAGTCTGGAACAACATGTAATGTCAGTGTAGAATGCATACTTCAGGACCTCACACAGAAACATTGTTATGTGAGGCGTGGGGTGGTGGTGGCAAGTAGAGTAAAAGGAGTTGGAGCCACCTGGAAACATCAGCTCCAGGGACCAGCGGAGAGAGCAAGGTTGAAATGCTATGGCAGCGTGAGAACACAAACTGAGCATGTATGGCTGCCAGGAAATGCCAGCAGCGCGGGTTATGACCTTGTGGGAACTACAGATTCCATAGCTTCTATAAATAATCCTCTTTATGGATTACACTGAAGGCTATCCAAACTGAACTACATCTTGGCGCTGTACTTAAAGCGTATGAGACAATTTACAATGGAAGACTGAGTGATCTACAATAATCGAACCGGTGACCCGCAGATGCATAGAGATGATCTGCAGTGGCCCTCTGCCCTATCCCACTAATCGTCTACGACCTGCATCCAGATCCTGGCTGCTGCAGCAGCCCGCGGTGTCCAAATGATACAGGATTGGGGTTATATGAGGTAACGCTCTGCAGAGAAGAGCCTGTGTGCACGCGCATCCGCAATAGGCTAAAGATACAAGTGTTGTGGATCAGTAGAGATCACTGACAAAGCCAATGGATTCGGATTTTAAACAGTCCGTGCGCCAAAACATACAACCTACGCATGGAGGGAACCCAAGGAGGCATACAGTTATCTCAGCGCACACACCAACTGACCGACTCTCCCTCTATGCCAACATCAGGCATCTGTGTGCATAAACCATAAGAGGTACAGTCGCCTCTACAAATAGTACAAAGGGCGCGTTAGTACCCACCCACAGAGGTACATATTCATCCATAGAGACCAACAGACACAATCCCACAATAGGGCGGTGAAAAGGACACGACATGATGGGTACAGAACTGGTGCTGGGTGATTCAAATTTCATATGTAGCCTCTCAGCAGAGTAAATTTAATTTCAAGAGGACTGTAGTGTCAATGCCCATTCAATCTTTGGCCTCTCTTCTTTCACTCACCCATGGTGTTTGCGGAGTTGTAATTCCCGGGAGTCTCTCTGCCCCTTCGCTGTCACCTCATGAGTTTCATAGTGTCCCAGAGCCGACTGAAGCGACGGCACATCTCACATCTCAGAGGCCGGCAAACACGGAGGAAAACTGTAGACTCCATAACTGCTTCCGTCACTCGGGGAGCAGCGGTGGGGGCGCGGGAGTACACGCTGCTCTGATTTGTTTTTATAGAAACGCAAAGGTCGTCATTATTGTTTTTAATTTCAGCTGCCGCATCACAGCGCTGGGCAGAGGCTGCCGGAAGGCCCAGACACTAGCTCAAGCGGGGAGGAAAGAAAGTGAAAGTGTGCCGTGTGCGTATCCTGCTAATACGCTGGAATTCAAGAGACGGACAGGGAACTGTGGAGAATGCAACAAAGCAGCACGCCGTGCATACACGTTCATATATCCTGTCCGGGTGCGTGCACGCACATGCCCTGTCCGGGCAGGCACGCCGAACGAAGACAGGGAGGGAACCAAACATGCTTCCCTCCCAATCGAAAGCACGGATTTAGCAGGTGCCGCCAGTAAGAAGTGTGGGTGGAACTTCCACCCTCGCTTCGCAAGAAAAGCGACAATAGACCTCGCCAGGAGTGAGGAGCGCATGCGCTCCGTTGCTAGGCGAGACCTAAAAAGGAGAGTCTGCAGAACAGAAGAACTAAAACTGTTGCAGAAGTGCAGTTGCTCAGAAAAAGAGGGCAACAGAGGAAGTTAGGAAAATAAAGGCAACCCCCTAGAGAGCAATTAACTTCAAGGTCAAGGAAAAGGGGGAAAAACAGAGGAAGTACCATGGGAAGAACACAATGAGGAAGGTTACTCAGTACTTTCTATTCCCCAACAAGACTAGACTTTAAGACTAATAATGAACTTAAGATCCCTAAAGAAATTGGTCATGACTCATGCCCATTGTTACAGAAGAGAGACTTTATGGCAACGTCTGCAACTATATAGGGACTTCTAATCCCATATCCTGATGAACAGGAGCCAGATGAAGTGCCTCAGGTTTGTGGTAGTTAACACTCATTATCACTGAGGATTAAGTCAGTACAGAGAATGTTCCCAAATGACTTATAGGCGTGGCTGTGAATTTGCAAGGACAGGTGATCCTTGTGTACCTCTATCTAGATGACTGGCTGGTGACTAAAAACTTCTTCAAACAAAGCCAGAGCAGCATAGACCAGGTAAGAGAAAAAGTGCACACTCAGGTTCTCAGTGAACATGAAGAAATCCTTGCCCCACCCGAGGAAGAAAAAGATGTTCCAACTTGAACAAGGCCAAAGCCTTCCCAATCTGAAAGAGCGTTACAGCACAGATAAAGCAGGTTCACCTTTACCAGAAGTCACAACCTGACACTGAAAACTGTGATGACAGTGATGGGCATTATGGCTTTGTAAATCCCCCTAATTCCCTCCACCAGGCAGCATATGAACCCATACAAGAGTAGCTGGCGAGACAATGGTCACAGTCAGCAGGGTATTGGAAAGATCTTGGGGTTGTCTCCAGGGAAATGCAGAGATACAGAAGGTGGGTTACAAGACCTAGCAAAAGGCAGGCGGTTGAAGCGACCAGTCCTCACAGTGACCATCGCCATAGATACATCTGCATAGGCTGGGGTGCACACATGCAGAATCAAATGATATGGGATGATGATAACACAAGAAGCAATACATGTGCTGGAACGGAAGACTTTTTTTTTTTTACTGAAAGCATTGCACGAAGAGATCACAGTAGTACAGATCCAGACGGAGAAGACAATCATGATGTTCTACCTGAACAAGCAGGAGTGCACAAAATCTCTTCTCATCCAAGCTAGCAAAGGACATCTGGAGCTGGGCAATACAAAAAGGATCCTTGTGATTGAGGTAAATCTGTCTGGAACAAAAAGAAGCAGACAACCTAAGCAAGTGGTATTTAGACCATGAGTTGGAAGAAACAATCTCCCAGACTTAGGGAATACCACAAATAGACCTGTGTGCAAAACATGCAAATGCAAAATGTCACAGCTGCACGTCCAGGTAGCCTCACCACCAATTGTGGTGGAACTCACTGTCCGTAGACAGGTCAGAAACATTTGCCCATGTCTTGCCACTGATCCCCCTGATATCAGCGGCGATCAAGAATGGAAGCATGACTTGAATTCTAATAGCCTCACAATGGGTCAGCCAAATATTGATCTCAGACCTGATGGAAATGGCATCCAGCAGAATGATATGAATATCATTGTTCCAAAACCTTTTAAACCTATAAGAATGGGAAGTCTGTTTTCCACATGCAAATCCTGTGCAGGTGAATGGAACAGATGTACACACTGGTACACAAACGAAAACCTGGAAGATAACCTAGGAGAGGTTGTGGTGTTAACACAGCCAAAGCTGCTAACTTTGGGGAACCAGGTTTGAGTCCCACGTCCGCTCGACATCCTGTGATTCCAAGCAAATCACTTTGTCTCACCAAGCCAAAAAAATTACTATGATCTTTTTGTAATGTAACTGGTGCTCATGTAAAGCTCTCCAATGCTTTTGGACTGAGTTTGGCTACATAAAACTGCACACAAAAAACGTTATCACATATTTGATGCATTTAAATGATGCTGAAATCACCTATGTTTCTGACAGATACTTTAAACCACAAATTCCTTTCCTTAGAATTCCTTTCCTCTGCAGGCATCAGACTGGATCTGGAAGGTTTTCTCCAGCAATGCTCCCACACACCACTAGGAGCTCCACTTTGGCTCCGTAGTGCTCTGAAAGTGACAGAGAGGAGTGGCATCTAAGCGCCACCTCTGAGCACTGAAATCAGTTTCCACATCCTCTGAGGCAGACCTGGAGCTCTGCTCCCAATTGTGTTGACCTTTGATAACTTCCAAATGAAATCTCTTGTGCTAGGGAACAAAGTCCGTGCCTAAAACCATGTGTTAGACCTGGCATCTTTTGGCGTGATTTCCCCAGTCTTTTTTTGGCTCTGACCTATTTTTGACTGTGTGCTGGATTTCTTTTATGCTGGCTTATGGACTCTGGGCACTTTACCACTGCTGACCAGTGCTATAGTGCAAGTGCTCCCTGTCTAAAATATAATGATGTTTGTTTTCTCCATGATTGGCCTATATCATTTACTAGTAAGTCTGTAGAGCAGTGCGCCAGGTGTGCCCAGGGTCGGTAGGTCAAATGCTACTAGTGGGCCTGCAGCACTGATTGTGCCACCCACTAGTAGCCCTGCAAACATGTCTCAGACCTGCCATTGCAGTGTCAGTGTGCGCAGGTTTTAACTGCCATGTTGACCTGGCAAGTACATCTACTTGCCAGGCTGAAACCTTCCCTTTTATTACATGTATAGGACTCCTAAGGTAGGCCCTAGGTAGTCCCATGGGCAGGGTGCCGTGTATTTACAAGATGGGACATGTGGGTTTACTTTTTACATGTCCTGGAAGTGAAAAACTGCTAAATTCGTTTTTCTCTACAACAAGGCCCATCCCCCTTATAGGTTAGCTTGCTTGTAACATTTTACAAGAGTATCTTCTTATTGGGAGCGGGTAGAGAATTGGAGTTTGGAGTCTCTGGACTAACAATTAAAAAAAACATCATTTAGTGAAGTTGGTTTTAAAATTGCAGGTCTGAAAATGCTACTTTTAGAAAGTTGGCATTTTTTGCTGAACCATTCTGTGCCTCTGCCTGTCCTAAGAATAAATGTCTGGGCTGGAAGACAGTTGGGCTTTGTGAAGTAACTCTAGACACACAAAGGGAGTTGAGATGTGACCTGCATATCCTGATGGCCACTCACAAGGCTGATGGGCTTCATGAGCTAGAGTGGTGGGAGGAGTTGACACTTGCACATTAATAGGGCTGTGCTTGTTCACACAAAGCAGTCTCCACCCCCTGAAATGTATCTGGAGCCAGGGCCAAGAAGAGCAGGGTCTTGTGCACTACGAAAATCTTTCTTTGAAGTTTGCCAACTTCAATGACTGAAATGGGTATAAATACTGGATCTCTGACACCATATACTCGGAAAACGTCTGGATTGAGGACATTCTGCCAGGAAGAAAAGCTGTGTTGCTGTCAGGAGGGACTGTCACTTTGCTGTTTGCTTTCCTGTGCTGACCTGCTGCTTATATCCTGGGAGTGAAATACTGGACTTTGCTTTCTACACCCTGCTTTCCAAGATTCTCCAAGGGCTTGAGTTGATCTTGCCTCCTGTTGGAAGTCTCAGGGCCAGCAAAGACTTCACCTGCAGCATCAGGGCTTTTCTGCTGAGAGGCCTACCCTTCCAAGTGGAGCCAATCTTGTTCCTGGGCCCTTGGAAGTGCATTTTCTGTGTTCAACACAAAGAAACCAGCACATCGACTTCAAGTGTGACTTCGGAGCCGGCACTGCTCTTTGATACCACGCCGCTGCCTGCACCAGAGCAGAGGTCCCCGCTTGACGCAGTGGTTGCAACTTGCAACGCAGGCTCCGATACCGCAGCAGCACCTCCGAAGAACTGCAATAGAGGGAGTCCCGAGCACCGCATCACCGAAGTCCATTTTGCCCGACTCCGACACTGCTGCCCGTGGTGTGACATCGACACTGCAAACTCAATGCCACGTGGCTTGACTATCAACACTTCATCAGCCCTGCACTGCCAGTGGAACTGACGCCTTGCCACCAACGCTGCATCACCTTTCCTGTGCATTGAAACGTCCTGAGCACCAACGTGCCAACGACATGCACCGACAGTAAGGAACCGACACCGCACCGGCCCCAGCGACACTTCACCTACTAGGCACCTTGCGACCGCTTTGTTTTGTTGTTTCCAAGTTACAGTAAACGGGGTCTGTGCTACTCTGTAACCAGCTCACGCTACAACGCGGTCGGCCCAGAACTAGCCCCAGTTGGAGCTATTGGGTTTCTAAGCACTATAACTGCATTTAGGCTTCATACTGACTGATCATCTGGGTTGGCAAGGTCACATAATGCAGCAACGATTAAAATTGAAACAAGTAGTGGGAGGTATTCTAAAGATGTCGCATAGCTCACAGTACCATCCCATCCAGCCAGCATAGAGATTCAGAATCTTCAAGCCTTGGGGACAGCGGCCTATGGTGCAGTTATGGGGGCATCTGGGTGCGAACTCATTAGCAATGGTGGAAAATCGCTTAATAAATCAGTTGGTGGGGATACCTGTAAGTACTTCCACTTAGGCTGGACTTTGGAGTTAGAGGTCTCTCCGACAGATTGGCACAGTGCCCCTTACTTTACTGGAGGAAGTTCTGGACTACCCCAAAGTTATCTGCCTACAGTCAAGGGCTAGGGGAATTTTTTCTCAAGTGGGCTCTTGCAGAATTTCATGGCTAAAGCATGTGAAGGCTACACTGACAGAAATTGGCCTCCATGGTCTATGGAGCACCCCAGACCAGGCTGGGGCTATTTCCAAATCATCTA
This sequence comes from Triturus cristatus, assembly GCF_964204655.1. Lineage (NCBI taxonomy): Eukaryota > Metazoa > Chordata > Amphibia > Caudata > Salamandridae > Triturus > Triturus cristatus. The sequence goes on from NC_140582.1 coordinate 91,055,898, forward strand.
TCAAAACAGCATATTGGCAATATATATATATACTCTCTTACAGAGTCAGATGAGGCATGAATCTTCAACAAATGTGTTTTTGACAGTTAAGGACTCCTTTAAATAGAGGACATTCTGGATGAAAAAGTACCCCCTCTAGCTAGGGAACTGTATTTGAAATTCCGGTATGGAACCCAACCTCTCCAGACCTTTACTGCCAAGTGGGTGCATATGCCATAGGTCAATGAGCTGCAGTGCCCGGCCTGGGCAGACAAAGAAATTATTAAACATATTATGGGCCATATTATCAAGGAACGGCGATAACATTATTACCAGTTTAGCTGCATGAAACTGCCGCTAAAGCGGCGATAATGGGCTTGATAATATGCCCGTGTGAATTCCCATAGAAACCCAGGTTCACACCAGAACCTGGGCTTCTATGGGAATTCACAAGGGCATATTATCAATCCCATTATCGCCACTTTAGCGGCAGTTTCCTGGCGATAATGTTATCGCCGTTCCTTGATAATTTGGCCCTATGTTCTTCTGCACAACCTATGTGACCTATAGGAGGTGCTGGATAATTCCGTTTCGTCTGTACTCCCTAGTTCCCAAGGTCAAACAAGCACTCAGGATGTTGAGATACAATACATGTAGATTGATGGTTTTTGCTCCCTCTCGATTTCTAATCAGTGTGTGGAGAGTAAGGGACAAGAGCATTTCTCATGAAAAATTGTTTAGTGGCGATCTGCAAAAGGGTAACTGCAATTACTGATAGATAACATGATGTGCAATACTTATTTAATATCACAGTAAACTCTTTTAGAGTATTTATATATTTTAATCTTTAGTTGCTGGCCAACCTATTTTATTGTGTTTTAACATATTCACAGCTTGATGTGCAGTTATAGGATCAGCTGGTTGTGCAATTCTGCTAACGAACACTACCAGTAAGGAAGACACCAGGCACTTCTTGACTTATTGCCTAATCAACCCCGTTGTTGGAGCCTGTTTAGTAGAAATGAGGTATTGGTTGTCCTAATGTTTATTATATAGCACATTTCACATTACATATTTTATCTGTTCTATTGTATGTTTTTGCCTTATGTGCTTTTATGGCTTACAGCCAAAATAAAGCTTTACTGACTGACATTTAATTTTTGAGGATTTGTAATTTGATTTTTGTATGTTGGATTCTTATTGTTTTACTCAGATAAATATTGGGAGGGGGGGTATGTGTGTATATTTACACATTTCCTCTGGGGAGAAGCCTGACTGCTCTTGCCAAGCTACCAAGAGGGTGAGCACAGGTTATTCTGAGGGTGTAACTTCCTTACCCTAACAAGAGTGAGGGTCCCTAGTTGGACAGGGTGCAAACCACTGCCAACTAGAGATCCCATTTCTAACACTGGTGTTCAGCGATGAGGATAGAATGTATTTGTATATTACTTACAATGATTGGTGTACACTACTTTCATATCGCAGACCATTACACCCCAGGATACTGTTTTTGTTTTTCTTTTTTTGCAACTCTTGAGCTTTTACCACAATCATATCTCAGTCTGGAAAGCCTTCAGCTGTACCTGCAGATTTGGAGTTTGAGCAGGAGAGGTTGGAAACCTATACAGGGCCTCAGCTTAAAATATACTGCAGGTATTTTTTTTTATTATTTTTTTTAAAGGCCTCACTAAAAAGGAGGAGTTGCAAAAGACTTTGCTTTCAACATCCTGCTTTCCAAGTTTCTCAAAGGGCTTGAGTTGAGCTTGCCTCCTATTGGAAGTCTCAGGGCCAGCAAAAACTTCCCCTGCAGCATCAGGGCTTTTCTGCTGAGAGTTCTACTCTGCCAAGTGGTGTCAAATCCACCAACGCATGTTGTGCTAGCCTCAGTTGGAGCTATTGTATTTCTAGGCACCAAACTAAATGCAATCTTTGCGGATTCGTAATTTAATTTGTGTATTTTGGATTTTTGTTGTTTTGGTCTCGTCTTACTCAGATAAATATTGGCTATTTTTCTAAACTGGAGTATAGTACTTTTTTGTTGTTTTTACTGGGTTCCTGTTTGAGTGTGAGTGTGAGTGTGAGTGTGAGTGTGAGTGTGAGTGTGAGTGTGTGTGTGTGTGTGTGTGTGTGTGTGTGTGTGTGTGTGTGTGTGTGTGTGTGTGTGTGTGTGTGTGTGTGTGTGTGTGTGTGTGTGTGTGTGTGTGTGTGTGTGTGTGTGTGTGTGTGTGTGTGTGTGTGTGTGTGTGTGTGTGTGTGTGTGTGTGTGTGTGTGTGTGTGTGTGTGTGTGTGTGTGTGTGTGTGTTACTATCCTTGTGGGGACTTGGGTGTGATAACACACTCACGCTGTGGGGACCTGAACCCAGGTCCCCACAAGGCAATGTCTTCTAAATGATAGAAAATGACTTCAGGAACATCTGTGTAAATTTTTACAACTTTTAAAAAAATTGCCTTGTGGGGACCTGTGTTTGGAAAAGTGTGTTTATATTTTTGCTCTGCTCTGCCCCTGTAGACAGGAGGCGGTACTGCAGTCTTAAACACACTTTGCATTTAAACACACTTTGCTCATTAGGAACATTAGGAACACTTGCTAGCAACAGAAAGCACACCTATAACCCAATGTTAAAACCTATTTTAATGCATATTGACCTTTTTTCTAATTATCACATTAAAACTTTGTTTACATTAAGCTGTTAAATTTAGATTAATTGTTTCTGAAAATTATTAGTACTGACAAAAAAGATGTTTCCTCTCTGTTTATTTTTACAAATTAATTAATTCTGAAAACATGTTTAAAACAAAACCATAGTTAAAGTAAATGACCAATAGAAAAAATAAACCAGATGTCGGGAAACTGTCATTTAACAGACTGTGAATGGTTTAAAAATAACAGGCCCTTATTGTGCAGCTGATTTAACCTTCCGTGTAAATGATTGACCTATGCCTCTAAATGTATTCCGTTATTTCATCGTTTAAACTACGTGGTTTTTTAAATTCTTTTTAAAAGAATCCCTGAAGCACTGGCCAGTGTTCCTGTGCTAAGCAAAATTAAAGCGCGCCCGGACAGGACATTTCCTTTCTGCTGCCAGCCAAAGAAGTGCAAATGCAGGCATCTGCATAACAAGGCTCCAAGTAGCCAACCTTGGTTTTGACAGCTCCAGGCCGTGACTGTTAGAGACAGGGGGGGTGGGCTCTCCTGCATCCTAATGCACACACCTTGGTGAAGGGAGCAGGAAGCCAGGAGTAAACAGCAGCAGGTCCGACTCGCCTGAAAGGCTGAAGATCTGACAAAGCGTGTTTGAGACTGTGCTCACAGCTAAAACTTGAAAAAAAAGTATCGTTTTTTTAGTTTGCAGCAAATGCAGAGCAGCATTATTCCTATGCAGGGCAGAGCAGCTGATTTTGGAAGTTATACCTTAGATAAAATATGGGGAAATCAATGCATCTAACTTTGCTTTAGAAAAAAAACAGCGCAGCGATGTTATGCCCTTTGGTCAAGTTTGCACTATAGCCAAGGCAACCGCACGAGTTAATGATAGCTGAGCATCCTGTACAGCAGAGTGACTTCACCTGCACAAGCACAGACAGTGTAATGCTCGTTTTGTTTTATTAAGGAAAACCCCTTTAAATTCATATTTCGGCTGCTAATCAATATTTGTTCCTTGAACATTTCAGTCATCACCATAGTCTCTTTGGGTCTTATTGACGTGGGATGCGCTTTTGAAAATTATTCAACCACCTACTTGCAAAAAGCATCAGCTATTTATAAACAAGCATTGGTCTGGCCTAGCTTTTTGACAAACCTAGCATTGACTGCGTTATAGCTTTTTTTTTTTACTTGCATCTGTGCTGCAGTGTAGCCAGCGCTGCTGTATAATTTGTACTATATCTTCCCATCAGATGTATAGTCTGGGGGCTGCAAGCGCACTCCTGACCTTTTAATGTGGCCCCCTGTTCAATTCGGGCAAGCATTTATTTACAAGTTAATTCATGTGAAAGAAAGCAAGTAACTAGGGAGGTGTGCACTGTTAACTTTTGGGCCACCTTCATTTTTAAAGCCATTCTAGAACACACGTGTAAAAGAAATTTGAAAAAGTGTCCTAAAAATCTAAAAAATGTTTGTTATTCATGTGCAGAACTGTTTCATCATAGTAGTAGTACTGCACCAGACTAAATCAGTGCTAGCATTTTTAAGAACAGTCTTGACGCATGAATTTTGAAACTCTCATGCTTCCACCCACCCTGACTATTCCAATAGTAAACTTAGAGGCAAGTCAGTTATGTGCACCACTTGGATGGCCTGGGATGCTATTCTACAAGGACAACATTTTAGAATAACTAAATGTTGGAGATGTTTTCATACAGCGCACATTCTGAAGTTATTATTTCAAGATCGTATTATATGTAATAATGAAGAACAAGCATCGGCAAAGCCAATATGGTTTGGCCTATGCGAAATTTATTGTCATTGTCAATGTTTTTTGTACATATTGTAAATGACTATAATAAAAATGTGAAATAACAGAGAGAGCTGCCGAACTGGGGAATTGAGTTCAAGTCTCGATGTCGGCTTAACATCCTGTGATTCTGGTCAAATCACGTAATCTCTCTAGTGCCATAAAAAATTATCTTCGTGCAGTATACCTGATGCTCATATAAAGGGCTGGAATACTTTATTGAACTTTTAAAGCTGCCCGTACTGTGAAAAATTATGATCCATTCACTTTTAGGGTGGGCCAGTATTGTAGGTGAGGGGAAGAGGAAGCCTGCGAGGGAGAAAGCCCGAGAGGGTATAGAGGATGGATCAGGAAGAGCAGTGGCAGTAGAGAAGGCGTGCGCCACAGGGAGCAATGCAATGGCAGACAGTTGGCAGGGAGACATCAGCCAGAGCTGGTTCTGAGTTGGGGGTTGTAGTAAAATATGGCAATAAACGGTATTCAGTGGGTTTCCTAGGCTTCTTAGCCCTTGTGCTAGTGCACCTGTTGCACCATTCAAGTCATTTCACTGGTGCCTGCAAGGTAATTTCACTTGTGAATGCTTATTTATTAGTAAAATGTAGAAGTTATCAGTGCTCAGTGTGTTTCCTAGACCTTTGGGCCATGTGTCACTGCACCTGCTGCACCATTAAAATCATGACCCTAGTGCCTGGAAGGACAAATGAGGAAATTGTTTATATGCAGTAATATATGTGTTCCGAAAAAGGCACAATTGCAGACGGAATACATAATTATTGTATAGCTAAACATAAACACAAGAGGTTACAAAAGAAAGTACCTTCACAATTGAGTTTGGACTTAATGCCATATCTGTTCCATGACAATATCTTTAATTTTACAAGGTTCCAAAGGAATACAAATTGTGTGTGTCTTAGGGATTGCCTCCCGTCTTCACTAGCCTCATTGGGGTTGATGTGTGATTCTCTTACTACAGATACATAAGAACAACCATCTCCCCCTGCCAAGCTGAGCTTATTACTTTGGTAGACAACTCCTTTTTCCATCATGTACTACCAGCTCCAGACTTACCTCTAGCTAGTCCCTCTCATCATATTTGTTGGACAAGGGTGAAAATGTAGGTATATTTACCATAAAAGTTGTATTTAAATATAAAATAATATGTAGCACACCCTTCTTGGCCAATCCGGGGCAATCATAGAAAATATGTGGTAACGCTCATTTTGTACCCACTCCTTTTTGCGAGACGCTAACCCCATTTGGTAGTTTGGAAAAGCTTTATCTTTACCACTTTTGCAGTCCATGGGTGAGTGAGCTGTTTGACGGTGTTGGGGGACTGCCAACGACAACTAAGTGGTCTGGTAAGCCTTAGTAACCCACTGTGTACAGCCTTTCTCCTGATTTATTTGGAGAGAAATTGTTCCGAGCATGCCTGTCCCATCTTGCCACACCGGTTCTTAGTAGATATTGGGAATAGCTGCTTTTAGATTGCCCAAGGAGTTGGGCAGCTGTTCTAGGCTGACCTTTTCTTCTTTTACATAGCCTTTAGCCTTCTCTCTTGGTCGTCTACCTGATTCACTTTGTGTACATTTCTGTTGTGTGCCTTTTCTCTCTGCGCTATTTCCCCCGATCGTTGAAGGGCCCAAGCTTGAACACTAGTTGGAGCTCTTACACATAGTTTACTCTTCGCTGAGGGCTCTTGATTGTCTATAGTAATACCCTTATCAAGTTTTTTTGGAAAGGACACTACTAATAGAAACAGTTGACATATCTTGGGTTGCTCTCGTTGTGATGTTTGGGAGGTGGTTGATTTCAAAATGATGTCTGTGATTGATCAAGATGTAGAAAGGGGATGTCCTTGACTCTATAAAATTTTGTTTCACAGTGGAAATAATGCTCCACCACGCACAGCTACTTTTTCGTTGTTGCTTTGTTGAAAGGCTTGCATGCCTCTATGCTGTTGTTTTCCTTGGAGATGTGTGATGCTTCCAGTTGTCTGGAGCATGGGTAATCTCAAACATTTTTTGAGGGGCTAAAACGTTTGGTCTGTGATGTGATTAATGCCAAGTGGGGGTAGGGGAAACAAGTCATATACATCTAATGGCTGAATTGAACAATGTGAAATTGGAACGCCTGGGATTTATTCTGGCTCCAAATCATTACCAATCTGTGTGACTCTAATCAATTGTTTTATTTCACTGTCCTACCATTTTTCATTATAAAAAGGCCTTGAAAGACATGACTTCAGGATCTACATTCTACAAAACCTACTCCTGTGGTTTTTTTTTTACTAAACTATGATATTGTTCAAAGAGTGCACATAACAGCTGACTTGCTTCTATATATCTATTTGGTTGGTTTTCAGGGTGGGAGGGGAAAATATCTTAAAAACAGAAAGTGATCCTAAAGTTAGGCGGGTCAGGACTGCTTAGTTACTTCCTCTCTTTAACACCAACTAACCTTTGAATAAATGCTGCCTGTTTATTTAACCTCTTTTTATTGTTTGTGCTGAGTGGAGTGAACAGGAGCGCTGTGCTGCTTTTGACCAGTGGGGTGCATTTAAATGTCTGCAGGGCAGCATGCAGCCCCTGGGCTGCACTTTGAGTATCCGTGTTTTAGAGTTTTTCTTGATCTCCTTTACCAAGCTGCTTAAGAAATAAGGCACAGTACTTAACTTTTCCATGATTTGGGTACAGTCACGTAATGAAATTAGCTTCGGGAGCTCTCTGCACCCTGGTTATTGGGCTGTTTAGTGCCTGAAACTTGATGTTCATTCACAGGATGAATACTGCAATAGTGTTTAAAAGGCCAAAATGTATATCGAGTTTGGATGAATGAAAGTTCATAGCTTCAACGGCTGCTTGTAGTGTGTCCAAAAGATTGGGCCAACATTTTGGATGATTTAAGTTTTCTTTTGCTCAGGTTTTAGGGCCTTTATCAGTGCTAATTACATGCTCAATGCACGGATCAGGTGTGGACCTGAAAGCACTTAAATATGAGCCTGCACATTTTAATTGTGGGCTTGATAGTGTGTAGAGTTGAGAGAAGTTTACTCCACACTTATGAAGGGCCTCTTAGGGCTGTTGGAGACCTTCTCTTGCTGTTTGCTTGCATGCAAGATCTCGGTGAAAATATAGTCATTATTTAACATTATTTCTATTAGGTATTATATTATTTCCCCACCTCTATTATTTTCAATGAGAATGTGTTACAGTACCTGTGAGTGGCAATGTGTGTTGTTAGACTTGTTCCAAGTCTAGTCCTGAGTAGACCACCTGCTGTTCTGTGAGTTTTTGGCCAGAGATAACTTTAGTAGTGTTGTTTGTGAATGCCAATGGTCTTGCTGTTTTGTGAGCTGTGTTTGCATTTACATGCCCCTCCTGAAACTCCCTCTTGTCACTTTCTATACCCCTAATTTTCCTTCTCTAAAACACTCCCATTTACTAGTAGATATTCCCAAATTTTCCAACCATTCCCCTTGTTCTCTCCTAAATGTAGTACTAAGTTGTAAATAAATATGTGCAGTGTTCTCTGCATAGAAAGGACAGCTGAGGTGGCTCTCTACTCATGTAGGATTGTGAATTGTATTTAGTAATACATAGGTAGAACTATTTTTGTATTACTTTACGTACAACAAAATAATGTTTGTTAACCGGGCTCACCCCCTGTATAAGTGGGAACTTTAATCCGACTACCATAACACAATGCCACTGTAAGCACTATTTCTGAAGAGGCCTGGGCATCACAGTAATGACACATTATCTCTTGACTTAAACCTAATAATCTTCTCGCACTATATTTTTTTGACTTTAACACCCCTATCTTTGTGGGCACTTGAAATAGTCACTCACAATCTTTGTGTTTCTTCACACACTATAACTTTTGTTTGGAATTCAACATGATTATCTTCACACACTACCTGTGTTGTGACTCAAACATCTGTTCATATTGCCACTCTGGGGATGTGGCCACGATTATCTTCACATACTATCTATGTCAGACCTTGAACATTATCTGTACACACGATCTCAGTAGGGAGTTGAAAAAAAATGTAGTTGCACATTATGTGGAGGCTTGAATGGGCCAATAATCACTCATTATATATCTGGGGACTCGGGTATCATTATCTACACACACTGTCACTGAGTGGACATGACCATGAGAGCCGCCATACACTATCTTGATTGGGATTGAACACCATTGTAATCACACACTAAGTGGATGCTTGAATTTGCCTATAATCACACATTTTTTGTGTGGAGACTTAAACATTATCTTCACACACCATCTTTGTGGTGACTTGAACTTGATCACCTTCAAACACAATCACTGTGAGGTTTTGAACTTTCCTGTAATCACTCTATCTCTATGGGGACTTGAACATGATTATCTACACAATGTATCTGTGTGGAGACTTGGACATCAACTTTCACGCACTATCCTTGTGGGACCATGATCATCATTACCTTCTACCACCATCTCTGTCAGGTCTGGAACCTTCCTAAAATCACACACTAACTTTGTGGGGACTTCAACCTTATTATCTTCACATGCAATCTTCATAAGACTTAAAAATCCCTATAAACACACACTTTGTAAGTGCAGATGTGAACATGCATATAATCATATACTGTCCCTGTTTTAATCTGAACATCATTACCATCATCTGTATGGGGACTTAAAGGTTATATTTAAACACTATCACTGTAGGGATGGGAAGACTATAATATTTGCCCACTATCTTTGTGGAAGCTCGAACATCCTGATAAACAAACAATAACTTTGTGACAGATTGTGCATCCCAGTAACCACACACTATCTCTGTCGCAACTTGAACATCCCTGTAAACACACGCACCCTCTGTGGGTACTTGAACATATCAATAACCACATTAATTGAAGGGAGATTTAAACATTATATTCACATATTATCATTAACGCGACTTGAACCTGATCTTCACACACAATTTGTATATGGTCTTAAACATTCCTATAGTCACTCCCTATCCCTGTGGGGACCTAAACTAAACACCCTTTACTTCACATGCAATCTTTTTAAGACTTAACCATCCCTATTATCACAAACTATGTATGTGCACATTTGAAGATGCCCTTAATTCCAGTTTGAATATGAACATCCTTACCATCACACTCTGTGTGTAGGGACAAGAAGATTATATTTAAACACTATGGCTGTGGTGACTTGATCAACCACATAACCACACACTATCTTTGTGGGGACTTGACAATAACAGTCAATTCTGTATTTAATGTACTTGAAAAAGAAAGAAAACAGTTTACAAATGCTGTCCACTGATCTGATAATGCAGAAAGGGAGACTTCCTACGGAATGCACAGATATGCACGTTAAGAAAACGCCGACCAATACTAGTAGAAAGCACATGTGACCTCTGATACCGATGGACAATGCTTTGTTTTATGCTTCCTTGGACAGTGTGATTGTGATAAAGTGTCCGAGTTGGGGGTTAGGAAATTGTGATGCTAAGATTACTATAATAGGCAAATTGTATCCCTCATTACAATTTGTGGTCAATGCTTTATGGGAATATTGCCTAGAGAAATACCAATACTGCAGGAATCCGCTTTAATCCAGTGAGGTATTACCCCCCTAAAACAGCTTATTTTTCTAAGAATGGGAGGAAACACAGCAATTTTGTACATTTGCCCCCATTGCCATCTGCAAGATTCAGAATATTGGATTCTTCCATCACAAATGTTGCCAGAATTTAGCTGGCAAAACATGTGCAATTATATATCTCAGGACTGATGGAAATGTAGCCCACAGGGTAAAATTAAAAGCTGGGAGCAAACACAGATTCACAGTCAAATGACTGAACATTCTGAATGAGGTTCTTGAGAGTTTGCCGGTGGAATTTCCATTCAGCAGTTTAGTAGATGTACATCCTCTGACAAAGTAACAGTTATAGAAAACTAATGCATCAGAGTTTTCGACACTAAAGTGGCAAACTTTGTGGGCGAGTAGCCACTTTGGGGAAAGTCATCTCCCATTTCATGGCATTCTCACAGCTCAAACTCTTAAGCATATGTGGGGGATCTGATAATGCAGATGCTGTGGGCGAACCACCACCAACTACAGTTTTTTCTAGAACCCAATGTAGTGGTATTCAGTTATCGACCTCCGAAGATAGAAGGCTGAGTTGCCCTTGACAGAACTCAAACTGAACAAAACTACCATTCTCTGCATAACTCACCCTTGTGCGGATAACTCAGTTTCCCACTTTACCAGTAGTACCTGTTTGGTTATTTTCAAACCTTGGGGTTTCATAGGTGCTTTTAGCTAGGTATGCAGCAATGCCTTCACTTTTACAGACATTGAAAGATATCTTCATAGTTCATCTACTATAAACGTTTAGGCAGACACTTATGATATGCTGAACACCCAGTAATTTGAAGTACATGTATGTTCATTGCGGTTACTTCAGAAATGCTTTTGGGTTTGTCTGGATAATGTGAATACAGAAATAAAGTTAATGAATATAAATGCTCATACACTTTACCACCTAAATATTTAGTTTTGAATATTGTGGGCAAAATATTGTCAAGACAAAGACATTGGGAGCCATAATATTGTTGCATCATCAGATTACCATTAGAATAAGTATTAGGTAAGGTTTAGGATTAGGTTGAGGACAAGGGATAGTTTCACAGTCATTGCAAAGCTTAAGGTCAGGACTATGGTTTCATTCAGGATGCTGCATTTAGGCTCCTAGCTTCAGAGCTAGGTTTAGTGCTAGAGTTAGATTGAGGGTTACGTTATGTGGTTATATGTGGCAAGAAGGTGAAATGTGTCTTTGCTATGCACACTTGCAGCATGAGCTCTGATCACCATGAAATGACTTACTTTAGTGTCCAAAAAGCCATAGAGAAATGTTAATATTCATCCTGTAGTGCATAGTTTACAGTAATTTTCACTTAACATCTTTTCAAGAAAGTTTGCTCAAACAATACTAGGAGTGGCCTCTCTGCTCTGGGAGACCATATTATGGAAAATACATCTTCTCTAAAAACAGATTCACAATTCTTAAATAGTATTAGATTCATATTTTGTTTAGCAGTATTCACTGTCCTGGGTTGATGCGGTTAAGCAGATGTGTTTGTCAATGTGAGATTTAGGCAAGCTGATTGTATGATGGGTGGCTACAGTAACCGGGCAAGTTTTCCTTTTGCAGGATTCTCTACCAAGGGAGCGTCTAGCTGCTTGATTATCACTGCCATAGCAGCTTTAGTACCTGGTTAGGAGTTGGGTAATAGTAAAGAATCCTTGCATTAGAGCATGCACTAAATGTGGATGAAACCTCTCCCTTGGTAGGTCCTCAACCATAGCCACGGTTTAGTGGATTGTATTCTACTGGAGATTTTCATCTAAGTTCAGTGCCTTCTACAAACATTGGAGGATTTCCCATCATGACCCAAGCCTATATCAAACCATTATTTTCTATATTAAGGCTATATTTAATTTCCTGATGAGATAAGTAGATTTTAGAGCAGGGAAGTAATGGGATATCATCCACGTTGTAATATGCGCTTGATTCTTGGACTGTGGAGGGTTTTTGTCATCTAGGTATAGCATGACAAATGGTGAGGCCCTGCGGGACTTGGAAGCGATAGTCAGAGAGTGGTGACAAGCTGGTATTTGGGCCTAGACAGCTTGGCGGATCCAGGCGGCGAACTTATTACAAATAGTGCAGAGGGTGATAACTAGACCCAGAATATTGGTGACTACAACTAGCACCAGGAGTGCGCGTGATAATCCATTCCGACCAGACCGGATACCTGCAAGATCGACGTGGCGAGACAGGGTTGCCAAGGGCATGATGGGGAAAACCCAACCCAAACAGGGCGGGGGACAGTCGGCCCGGGACAAAGAGGCGAGCCCACTGGCAACGCAAGTGCTGCAGCAGTCACCGGCTGATGGACTTCCGCAGCAGCAAGTCGACCAGAGTTTTGCAGGCTATAGCGGCCACGCGAGACACACTGCAGGCGGATATAGCGCAAGTGACGCAGAGCTTGGGTCTACTCAGAGCGTATCATAGTAAGTTGGCAGACAGAGTGAAAACGGCTGAAACTGCCCTGGAAGGCATAGAACCGACTACCAAGGAGTTAACGGCCCAAATGAAAGAAGTGCAGAGTCGGCTACATACATTGGAACAGAGAGCGGAGGATGCAGAAGGGAGAAACCGGCAAAGTAACATTTGCGTAGTGGGTTTGCCGGAAGAAGTGGAGCGAAAGAACATGCTGGACTATTTAGAAACCTGGCTGAAAACTGCAGTAGCTCCGGAAGGCCTGTCCCCCTTTTACACGCTAGAAAGAGCGCATAGAGTGCCGGCGAGACCGCTGGCGCTGGGGCGCCCACCCAGGCCGGTGATTGCTAAATTACTGCATTATAAAGATAGAGACTGGCTCTTGGCCCAGGCGCGCACGAAGGGGCCGTTCAAAGTGGAAAATGCTTCTGTAACACTATTCCCGGACTATATGTGGGAAGTCCAGCGCAAAAAGGGCATCATACCTGGCGGTCAAAAAGGCGCTGCGTGAGAAGGGTCTGCAGTATGCTCTAATGTATCCGGCGCACTTAAAAATCCTACTTTCACAACAACCCGGAGGATGCGTGGGACTGGCTAGAGCGCTATAAGGCTGGAGCTGAGCAACCATCTCAAGATGGAAGGAGGATCCCGACACAGCCTAAACCTAGACGAGTTCCGAAGTATTGTAGTCGACGACCGAGATCTCCAAGGCTGATATTGCAGCAAGCGGAAAAGGAGAGATCGGCAGTGGTAGAGGCAGTAGCGGCGTTATCCAAGACAGGGATGCACTCGCATAGCGACAAAGGGGACTCGGAGCTGGGCACAGGTGAATCGGACACAGATGCCTCACAAGCGGACAGTGTGCGGCTGCCACATGTGACAGCGGGTACAGCTGACAAGCTGGTGGACTTGTGAATAGTTCCTCCTGAGCATTTGAGGCTCATTCCTCATTAAATGGTCTGCATATTGCTGGACGGGGGGGGACATAGCTTACTGAGGCTGGGTGACGGCGAGTGCCGAGCAATACGAGGAGTCAGGGGGAGTATGGAGTTCTGGACCACCTTGAAGATGTCTGTAGCAGGGCGATTGGCACTGTTAAAAATGGTAGTGTTACCGAGACTGCTATACTATTTTAGGACCCTCCCAATATGGATACCTGGAGCAATGTTCCAGCAGCTAAAAACGATGGTGGGAGATTTCATATGGGGAAATGGTAGGAGACGGGTTGCTCTGGACACAATGATGCACCCCAGGGTGGCGGGAGGTTGGGCAGTGCCTGATTTTGAAAGGTACTATCTGGCAGCTCAGCTCCAGTGGCTCACACAGGCAGAGGCAGCGACGTTTCAAGGGCCATATCCAGGCAACAACTGCTGGGTGCCTTGACATGTGCTCTCCTATGTCTTACTAGGGCAGAAGCTGCATAGAGACACCATTACGAATGAAGAAAGAACGCTGCAGCGGTGCTGGGTCAGGAGTCATAAAAAGCATGGAGTGGAGCGCCCTTATGCGCCTGAGCTCCCGATAGGGGCATGCACGGCGCTACCCCACGGAGGAGACTGGTCAGCTCTGGGAGAGTGGGAGGAGAAGGAGGTATTTATGGTGGGCGACCTCTGACGATGGTGCCTTGCTGTCGTTCTCGATCTTACGAGACAGATATGACCTACTGCGGGGACACTACTTATTGCATGCAGCGCTGGTGGCGGCTATTCAACGCAGGTGGAAGACAGAGCTGATAGAACCAGAGACGTCTTTAATCTGCCAGTATGTGGCTATGGCGGCTGGCACGTTTAAGGCCATCACATGCCTTAATAGGAGAATGGAACAGGAGGGGAGGCAACCAATGTATAAACTAAAGGGGAAGTGGGAGCGGGACCTAGAGAGGGACATCCCAGACGCTACTTTGCTTAAACTAGTTGAAAGAGCATGGAAGAGTACGCGGAACGCGAGGTTTCAGCTCATACAATTTTATGTGTTACATAGGGCATATATGACCCCGAAGCATATTAGGCAGATCTTTAAGGTAGAAACGGCTGGCTGCCCTAGATGTGGGTCAGAAGGTGCGGACTTTCGGCATATGTTGTGGTCCTGCCCGAATATGACAGCATATTGGGGAGAAGTACTTACGGCACTGGAGTTGGTCACGGAGCGAAAACTTAACAAGGACATGGGAGTGAGTTTATTGCATTGGTTTCCGCATACAAAGCCCAACAAAGTGACCAGCAAATTTCTAGATCTGGGACTGATACTAGCAAAAAGGGAGATAACTAGCCACTGGAAACACAATCAGGGACCTAGCGTGCAAGGATGGAAGCATGAATTTCTTAAGTGGGCAGTGAGTGAAAGTGTGATTAAACTGCGGTTGGCGCATAGGTTGCAGAATGAAAAGATGTTGGAAAAGGCGCGCGCCTGGGAGGCGCTGGTAGAGGCATTGCGCAGGCCCGATAGAGACCTGGAGGATGAAACTGACCCTCCGCTAGACTGCTGAACGTTGGGGGCTGGAGAGGAGGCGTGGAGATTGGAGGCGCTATGGCCGTGGGGAGTGGCAGACAACATGGTCGTCTCATAGAGATGGCATATTTTAGGCATAAAACCTATAGATTAGACTATATTGAAAATGGTACACTGAAGCGGAGCACACTGGAGGGTGGGATAGGGGGGGAAGGGGGAAGTAGTTATGTTGCTGGGGAGGGATGAACACTGTTGGAATTAATATGCAGTAATTGTTATTATGATGTGAGATCCTGTGAAGGGCTGTCCAGATACCATTATGTAACACTATGTTTGGAAGAGATAACAACTCTGAAATTCATGGACAGCAGGCAATTAGTGAACATGTAATATATGCCAAATGTGGGGTTGTTATGTTGACGATGAATACAAATAAAAAATGTTTAAAAAAAAAAAATAGGTATAGCATGACAGATGTAAATTTGATAAGATTAATCAAAAATGGACAGACCCATTGGTGTTGGTACGATCACTGGCAAGCAGTGCTTGGGAACCCACTAGGTGAGTAAAAGGCCCCTCACACACCAACCTAGTTGGTGTCATGCTTCATCATAGGGGCCCCAACCGGGTGGCCGAGCGCCTCCCGGTTGTGCTGCAACGCCTGACTACAGCGGAGCTGGTGTGGTGTGATAGTGTGATGTTGTGTAAAGTTAAAAATACCTCTGAGAATCCTTGCCGGGGGAAATTTAATGATGGCGGCTCAGGATATATTAAAATTAAAAATTATGTGGAGCAACTAAGAAAGGAATTTAATTTCGTAGTTGACTATGTGTATGGTCTACATGTTTCAGCCCACCTTAGAATGTGCGGGGCTTTCTTCAGGACCAGGAAGTGCAGTGAGTGGCAAAACAGGGCCACGTGAATAGTGAAAAAGATAAAAAAGGGGGTAATTTACCTACACACTCACTAAGGTGTGTGGAAGCGATATCAGCTCAATGGCAGACACCGCAGCGAAAAACCTGTGGGAAAGAAAACAATACACAGACATAGATGGCAAAAGATGCTATGATACGCACCAAACAATTATAAAATGCAATCTTTGACTGACTGTGAAAGGATCTTTATAGGCAAATGATCGTGCAGGTGGCAACACACACGTTGTGACATGCGGCTATTGGCTGGTGCTTCAGGATGTCAGGTGTTTAGGCGTGCACAATACGCCCTTGGTGAGCTAACAGTGAGGCCAGCATGGAGCGTGTGGGTTGCTCTCGTGGGGTGCCTGGACGGTGTGGCAGGCAACTATAAGCCGGTGACGGCGTGTAGCCACTGGCTAAAATAGTCGGGCGGAGTCGCAACGAGTGAGCGAGGGTGCGTCTTGTATATTCAAGTAGGTTGTGCGTGTACCAAGTTATCTCTAGGGTACACTGTACAGAAAAGGGGCGATAACCCTTGAGTGGCGCTCTACAAATGAGTAATAGAATTAAAGAGTTAAGGAAAAAATATTACACTATGGCTGAGTATTGATCGCTGATCAGGAAGGGGAGGAGTGCGCTCCTCCTAACACAGAATCTGTGAAGGAACGAAACAGGGTCAAGGAAGGGCAGTTATCGCAGTCAATAGCCCGGCAATGCCAGCATTATTCAGCGCGCGTCACCTTACTTGGTCAGAGAGCAGCACCCGCTTGGCACCTACTGTGGTCTCCCGGCTCCTGGATGGTGTGGCATCTAAGATAGTTGGGGATTTTATGGAGGCGGGAGCCATAGCGTACGTGCTGACAGTCCAGTGGTCGCGCGAGAGGCAAAAACAGTCTGCGCATGCGTGCGAACGAGACACTGATTAGATGTGAATGCAGCATGAGAGTGCGTGCGTCTGGGATGCTGCTCAGGCGCGCATGTGCAGGGGACTTGGAAACGGAGTGTGAGTGGGAAAAAGTCGGTGTAAAACAGCGGGCTTGTATTAGCGCAGTGGCTAAAATATCTATGGGTGAGACAGCCATGATGGGTGGGGCGTCAGTGCCCCTGCTGGGAATGTTAATATATATGCCAAATAGTTGCAGGCACACGGAAATGTTAATATACATGCCAAATAGTGGCAGGCACACGGTTAGGGTCTCCTCAGGCTGTTCCAGGGGATATTGTCGTTCAGCCCATTTAGGTGGCTAGAAAGGCGATAAATCCATCTTTGCTCTTGTTCAAAAAGGCGGTTCTGGATATTGGGTAGATTGTTATCCAGGGCTTCCACAACGACCCATCTCATATCGTTGGTGGTGTGGCCCTTCTCCAGGAAGTGGTTCGTCTTTTTTGTGATGTTCTTCTTGCAGCGTATTGTGCTTCGATGTTCGCAAATCCTGGTTTTCACCTTCCGAGTGGTCATGCCAATGTAGACGAGATTGCATGGGCACGTTATGCGGTACACCACATTTTCAGTGTTGCAATTCGTGTGTTTGCGAAGCTCCCATATTTTGCCTGGTTCCAGGTGTAGGCTTTTAGTCGTTTCTGTGATGTGGCAGACGCTACAATTGCCGCAGGGGAAATGTCCTTTGATGTTGGGCAGACCCCAGGCGTTCAGGACCGTGTTGGTAAGCCTGGGAAGGAGAAGTGGTCTTGTGGACACAACAGTGTCTTTGATGGTGCGGGCTCTCTTGTTAGATAGGAGTGGAGGTTCCCAGTTGAGTTTGCCTGTGTTAAGTATTTTCCAATTTCTTTTGATAATTTGGGCAACTTTGTGCGTCACTGTGTTGTAGGTAGTGACGCATGTCAGTGGGGGATTGGTGGGTTCCTTTATGAGGTTGTCCAAAAGGCCATCACGATTTTGATTCCTGGCCCTTTTGTTGGCTGTCTTGGTTATTTTTTGTGGGTAGCCTCGTTGGTGCAGTTTCTCGCAAAGGTCGGTGGCCTGTGTTTTGTAGTCTTTGATGTCACTGCAATTCCTACGGAGGCGGAGGAACTGGCCATATGGGAGATTCTCACGGAGAACTCGGGGATGGAAACTGGTGAAGTGCAGTAGGGAGTTCCGGGCTGTTGGTTTAAAGTGCGTCTTACTCGTAAGGCCTCCCGAGGTTGCTTGTATATCCAAATCAAGAAAGGTGGTCTTGTGCCTGTCTGCGTTATGTGTAAATTTGAGATTAGGGTCACATGTGTTGATCCATTCGCAGAATGAGGCCAGGGACTCTTGTGATCCCTCCCAAATTAGGAGGATGTCATCAATATATCGCCTATAGAACTTGATTTGGGGAATGCGTGGTGTGCTGTTATTGAGAAGGTGTTTTGTCTCAAAATTGAATACATACAAGCCTGCTATGCTGGGGGCGAAAACGCTCCCCATAGAAGTGCCGTACTTCTGTAAGTAGAGTTTACCCTGGTACTCAAAGTAGTTTTCTTTGAGTGCCAAGGTGGCGCATTTCAGTACAAAAGAGCGTGGGGTTCTGTGTTGCCAATTGGAGTCTCTTAGAGCCTCTTCTAGTACTCTCAAAGTATCATCTTGGGGAAGACTAGTATAAAGGCTTTCCACATCAAGTGATACGAGAAAGGAGGTGTTGGGGTCGTAGTTCACGTCTGCTAGTAGTCCTAGAAGGTCCTTAGTGTCTTTAAGGTACGTACTGGTGGATTGGACCAGTGGTTGCAGGAAATGGTCGCAGAAACGTGACAGGGGTTCAAGCAGTGACCCAATGCCTGAGACGATGGGGCGTCCAGGAGGGGGGGTTTTGTTTTTATGGATTTTTGGGACTGTGTAGAAATATGGAATTTTGCCTTGTGTGGTAGTGAGGAATTTTGCCTCATTCTTAGATATATGACCAGAGCTTTCCGCATCTTCCACTATGGTTTTGATGCGGGTTTTCAAAGTGGGCGTGGGGTCATGAGTGAGTAACTCGTAGTTCTTGGTGTCATTTAGTAGGCGCTCACATTCCCGATGGTAATCATCTTTATTGAGTATGACCGTACCTCCCCCTTTATCTGCCGGTTTGATGATAATGTCTGTATTGGTTTTCAAAGACATGAGAGCCATGCGTTCTGCTTTGCTGGTGTTTTGGAACGTGTGGGGTTCTTTGAGTGCTTCTATTTCTTTGTACACTGTCTGTTCATATACCACGATCTCCGGTGGTATGGAGCAAGGTGGAGGCATAAATGCGGATTTGGCCCTGAGGGTGGTGTCCCCCTGGTCTTCCAGATCAGTGGTGGTCGGAGTGTTTTCAAAGAAGGCCTTGAGTTTGATTTTGCGGAAAAATTCCGCCAGTTCACAATGTAATTTAAATTTGTCCAATTTGGTTGTGGGAGCAAAGCCGAGGCCTTTATCTAGAATGGCTATTTCTGTGGGTGTAAGAGCATAGTTGGAGAGGTTGGTGACTAGGCTCAGCGCGTGCTCGGGCCTGGTTGTTGGTCTCTGGTTTGGCTCCTTGTTTGGGCACCCTGCTGCGGGTTGTCCTGCCAGTGTACGGTGTTCCCTCTGCGTCTCCTTCCGCGTCCTCGTCGGCCTCTTCCTAAAAAAGCCTGTGGATGGGTTTGGTTCAGGTATGGCGGTGGGGGACCAAAAGGCGGATTCCAGCCGTATCCGAACTGGGGGTGCATCGGTTGGTACATGGGTGGATAAGCCAAGTTGGGTCCCTGGGGGCCGTGGGGCAATGGTGGTTGCCATCCAGGTTGTCCATTTCTGCCTTGTTGGCGTCTGCGGTAGCTGCTGTTGCTGGAACCGCTACTTGCGGATGAGTCATCATCTGATGAGGTGCCTGTTGTGTCTGCCCGGTGGGGTGGTTGGTAATCAGCTTCTGCATAGGGGTATGTCTTGGCGTAGGAGAATCTTTTGAGGTCCTTCTGGAATTTGTTGATCTTATTTTGTGTAAGGCCTTCTTTGTACTCGTTGATTTCTTTGTTTGTTTCATCCAATTTTTTCTTAAATGAAGACAGTGTAGCTTTGAAATGAGATTCTGTAGCTTGTATTTCGATGAGAAAAGCATCAGAGAGACGTTTGGATGTTTGGATGATGAGTATCATCCAGTCACGGGTACATCTCCATGCTATTTGGGCCCAGTCTTTCCGAAAGGTCGGGTCTTCAAGGAAGATCCGCGGGGCATTGGTGACAATTAGCCCCCTGGGTGCCGTGTTGTTTCGTAGGTATTCTGTCAGAATGACTCCGTGGAGTATAGTGCGTATTCTGTTGCGTTTTTTCTCATTGAGATTTTCCCAATCTGCTGTTTGGGCAATGGATGATGCCAGATTGAAGTCTGCCAGTAGGGGAGGATTGTCAAGTATACTGTTAACGTCGTCCAGCGTGAACCCTAGACCCGGGTTTTCAGCCATAGTGAAAAAAGGGGGTGGGGGGGGGGAAAGAGAGGGAGAAAAAGAAGAACGAGCGAGCGTCGTCAGTAGAGGAGGCTCTCGCAGCTGTGCGCTGCAAATCAATGAGGAGAACAATGGGAGAGCTAGGGAGGCAAGGGTGCGTCCGTATCCCCTGTAATATATATAAGATTAATCAAAAATGGACAGACCCATTGGTGTTGGTACGATCACTGGCAAGCAGTGCTTGGGAACCCACTAGGTGAGTAAAAGGCCCCTCACACACCAACCTAGTTGGTGTCATGCTTCACTTTGAAAACCCGCATCAAAACCATAGTGGAAGATGCGGAAAGCTCTGGTCATATATCTAAGAATGAGGCAAAATTCCTCACTACCACACAAGGCAAAATTCCATATTTCTACACAGTCCCAAAAATCCATAAAAACAAAACCCCCCCTCCTGGACGCCCCATCGTCTCAGGCATTGGGTCACTGCTTGAACCCCTGTCACGTTTCTGCGACCATTTCCTGCAACCACTGGTCCAATCCACCAGTACGTACCTTAAAGACACTAAGGACCTTCTAGGACTACTAGCAGACGTGAACTACGACCCCAACACCTCCTTTCTCGTATCACTTGATGTGGAAAGCCTTTATACTAGTCTTCCCCAAGATGATACTTTGAGAGTACTAGAAGAGGCTCTAAGAGACTCCAATTGGCAACACAGAACCCCACGCTCTTTTGTACTGAAATGCGCCACCTTGGCACTCAAAGAAAACTACTTTGAGTACCAGGGTAAACTCTACTTACAGAAGTACGGCACTTCTATGGGGAGCGTTTTCGCCCCCAGCATAGCAGGCTTGTATGTATTCAATTTTGAGACAAAACACCTTCTCAATAACAGCACACCACGCATTCCCCAAATCAAGTTCTATAGGCGATATATTGATGACATCCTCCTAATTTGGGAGGGATCACAAGAGTCCCTGGCCTCATTCTGCGAATGGATCAACACATGTGACCCTAATCTCAAATTTACACATAACGCAGACAGGCACAAGACCACCTTTCTTGATTTGGATATACAAGCAACCTCGGGAGGCCTTACGAGTAAGACGCACTTTAAACCAACAGCCCGGAACTCCCTATTGCACTTCACCAGTTTCCATCCCCGAGTTCTCCGTGAGAATCTCCCATATGGCCAGTTCCTCCGCCTCCGTAGGAATTGCAGTGACATCAAAGACTACAAAACACAGGCCACCGACCTTTGC
Source organism: Triturus cristatus (assembly GCF_964204655.1). Classification (NCBI taxonomy): domain Eukaryota; kingdom Metazoa; phylum Chordata; class Amphibia; order Caudata; family Salamandridae; genus Triturus; species Triturus cristatus. Next base: position 91,077,381 of record NC_140582.1, read on the forward strand.
GAGAAACTGCACCAACGAGGCTACCCACAAAAAATAACCAAGACAGCCAACAAAAGGGCCAGGAATCAAAATCGTGATGGCCTTTTGGACAACCTCATTAAGGAACCCACCAATCCCCCACTGACATGCGTCACTACCTACAACACAGTGACGCACAAAGTTGCCCAAATTATCAAAAGAAATTGGAAAATACTTAACACAGGCAAACTCAACTGGGAACCTCCACTCCTATCAAACAAGAGAGCCCGCACCATCAAAGACACTGTTGTGTCCACAAGACCACTTCTCCTTCCCAGGCTTACCAACACGGTCCTGAACGCCTGGGGTCTGCCCAACATCAAAGGACATTTCCCCTGCGGCAATTGTAGCGTCTGCCACATCACAGAAACGACTAAAAGCCTACACCTGGAACCAGGCAAAATATGGGAGCTTCGCAAACACACGAATTGCAACACTGAAAATGTGGTGTACCGCATAACGTGCCCATGCAATCTCGTCTACATTGGCATGACCACTCGGAAGGTGAAAACCAGGATTTGCGAACATCGAAGCACAATACGCTGCAAGAAGAACATCACCAAAATGACGAACCACTTCCTGGAGAAGGGCCACACCACCAACGATATGAGATGGGTCGTTGTGGAAGCCCTGGATAACAATCTACCCAATATCCAGAACCGCCTTTTTGAACAAGAGCAAAGATGGATTTATCGCCTTTCTAGCCACCTAAATGGGCTGAACGACAATATCCCCTGGAACAGCCTGAGGAGACCCTAACCGTGTGCCTGCCACTATTTGGCATGTATATTAACATTTCCGTGTGCCTGCAACTATTTGGCATATATATTAACATTCCCAGCAGGGGCACTGACGCCCCACCCATCATGGCTGTCTCACCCATAGATATTTTAGCCACTGCGCTAATACAAGCCCGCTGTTTTACACCGACTTTTTCCCACTCACACTCCATTTCCAAGTCCCCTGCACATGCGCGCCTGAGCAGCATCCCAGACGCACGCACTCTCATGCTGCATTCACATCTAATCAGTGTCTCGTTCGCACGCATGCGCAGACTGTTTTTGCCTCTCGCGCGACCACTGGACTGTCAGCACGTACGCTATGGCTCCCGCCTCCATAAAATCCCCAACTATCTTAGATGCCACACCATCCAGGAGCCGGGAGACCACAGTAGGTGCCAAGCGGGTGCTGCTCTCTGACCAAGTAAGGTGACGCGCGCTGAATAATGCTGGCATTGCCGGGCTATTGACTGCGATAACTGCCCTTCCTTGACCCTGTTTCGTTCCTTCACAGATTCTGTGTTAGGAGGAGCGCACTCCTCCCCTTCCTGATCAGCGATCAATACTCAGCCATAGTGTAATATTTTTTCCTTAACTCTTTAATTCTATTACTCATTTGTAGAGCGCCACTCAAGGGTTATCGCCCCTTTTCTGTACAGTGTACCCTAGAGATAACTTGGTACACGCACAACCTACTTGAATATACAAGACGCACCCTCGCTCACTCGTTGCGACTCCGCCCGACTATTTTAGCCAGTGGCTACACGCCGTCACCGGCTTATAGTTGCCTGCCACACCGACCAGGCACCCCACGAGAGCAACCCACACGCTCCATGCTGGCCTCACTGTTAGCTCACCAAGGGCGTATTGTGCACGCCTAAACACCTGACATCCTGAAGCACCAGCCAATAGCCGCATGTCACAACGTGTGTGTTGCCACCTGCACGATCATTTGCCTATAAAGATCCTTTCACAGTCAGTCAAAGATTGCATTTTATAATTGTTTGGTGCGTATCATAGCATCTTTTGCCATCTATGTCTGTGTATTGTTTTCTTTCCCACAGGTTTTTCGCTGCGGTGTCTGCCATTGAGCTGATATCGCTTCCACACACCTTAGTGAGTGTGTAGGTAAATTACCCCCTTTTTTATCTTTTTCACTATTCACGTGGCCCTGTTTTGCCACTCACTGCAGAAAGCCCCGCACATTCTAAGGTGGGCTGAAACATGTAGACCATACACATAGTCAACTACGAAATTAAATTCCTTTCTTAGTTGCTCCACATAATTTTTAATTTTAATATATCCTGAGCCGCCATCATTAAATTTCCCCCGGCAAGGATTCTCAGAGGTATTTTTAACTTTACACAACATCACACTATCACACCACACCAGCTCCGCTGTAGTCAGGCGTTGCAGCACAACCGGGAGGCGCTCGGCCACCCGGTTGGGGCCCCTATGATGAAGCATGACACCAACTAGGTTGGTGTGTGAGGGGCCTTTTACTCACCTAGTGGGTTCCCAAGCACTGCTTGCCAGTGATCGTACCAACACCAATGGGTCTGTCCATTTTTGATTAATCTTATATATATTACAGGGGATACGGACGCACCCTTGCCTCCCTAGCTCTCCCATTGTTCTCCTCACAGATGTAAATTTGATGACAGATTTGTAACAGGTCCAGTCTTCTCAAATAAAAGAACTTTAACTTCTATGTCATGTATGAATGTATTGTGTCTGATATTCCCATACCTCACACCAAGCCCAAGAGCAGTGGAATGCCTGAACAGGCCCAGAAGTAAGCATAAAGTCAATAAGTACGTGGAAAAGAAGCTGGGTTGGTTATGGTTAGTGCATTGTGATATAGTGTTCTTAAAAGAGGTGATTCTTCAACTCTTCTCTAAATTAAAGCTGCGTTGGGGCAGTCCTGATGGATACAAGGATTGTTGTTCCAGATTCTAGGTGCGGAGATGGAAAAGGCCTAATGTATTGTCTTTTTTCCAAATGTGATTGTGACTTTGCTGCAGGTATGCCAAGGTTCACCCGAGGTCATGAGCTTGTCTGCAGCATACGGTTTGGTGCTAGTCATTAAGAGCAGCCAATGGGGTTCCATCAGGATGGGGATGATGGGTTCATATTTCTTCATGCACTGGATGAGACATGCTGCATCAAGTAAACTCACCTAAGGGATGCCATTGTGGAGTCCGGGAGGCCATGCAGTAGGGCACTACCACCATCACATTTTGGTGAATGTGACGTTGAACAGTAGTGCTCAAGTCAATTTCTGGAAGAAATGGGTTAACTTTTTAAAAAAGTGAGCACTGGCATTAGGTGGGATTTGAATTTTGGGGGAAATGTGTTTCTAGAGGGCGAGGTTGGTGTCTAGAGTGAATCCAAGTCACTTCGCATTTGATCAAAGTTGCAGTTCGAAGCCGTCAATGGTCATGTCATTGAGCTTGGTTTGTGCTCTATTTTGTTTATTGTTCCTAGCAAATAACCTGAATTCTGTCTTTGTATAGTTGAGCTTTAGGTAGGCTCTGTAACTCCGGGTCTGGGTGATGTGCAAGCAGAGTTTAAGGCATTGGATGTCTAAAGCGAGGACTGACATTTAATGTTACCACTCAACTCTAAATGAGCCAATGTAGAGTAAAGCAAAATCCTTCTTGCGAATTACGTGCTAGAAATCGAAAAATCCACTGGTGGAATTTCCAGATCCAGAGGGGTGGTATGGATAATGCATGAGATTATTAGTTTGAAGTTTTCAGATTTGCTGTTTCCATCACACTATATATATGCTGTAAAGAAAATCAGCTGGCAGGTTCACCTGTAAACAGCAGAAATGTCTGCAAACTCGCAACTCTAAACCGGCTATTTCGTGCAGATTTTCATTTTTACAATTTTGGCTGATAATGGAAGAAAGTTATAAGGCTACCATTGGAAAATACGCAGCTGATTGAGGAAGCAGCAGCAGAATTACCAAGACATGATTCCAAAGATGAACTTAATTTCACTTACAGATTCTCTGCTGGCAGCCAGTTACCAAGGTGCGTATGAACTGGTCAAAAGAGAACATTGCATATGCGTCTTTGCTGCACTCAACAGCTTTTACCCCCTATGCTTACCCCCTTCATAAGAAAACTCAGCACAAAAGGTGAACAAACACTCTGTTTACAGCATAGACAAAAAAAAAATCAATGATAGTGGTGATACAATGACCTCGAACAAGGTAAAATAACCATTCAAACTGAAATTATATTTATTTGAATTTTAACATAGAATGTAGCAATTTTAAAGACGTTTAAAACAAATCCATAGTTAAAGTAAACGACCAATAGAAAAAATAAACCTGATGTCGAGAAACTGTCATTTAACAGACTGTGAATGGTTTAAAAATAACAGGCCCTTATTGTGCAGCTGATTTAACCTTCCGTGTAAATGATTGACCTATGCCTCAAATTGTATTCCGTTATTTCATCTGTGCTAACATTTAGTTTAAACTACGTGGTTTTTTAAATTCTTTTTAAAAGAATCCCTGAAGCACTGGCCAGTGTTCCTGTGCTAAGCAAAATGAAAGCGCGCCCGGACAGGACATTTCCTTTCTGCTGCCAGCCAAAGAAGTGCAAATGCAGGCATCTGCATAACAAGGCTCCAAGTAGCCAATCTTGGTTTTGACAGCTCCAGGCCGTGACTGTTAGAGACAGGGGGGATGGGCTCTCCTGCTAGTGACCACACCGTCATCCGCTTCAGTCAACACGCATACACAGACGTCACCCAAAGATTACACTGACACTTTATTTGTGGGTGAAGAACTGCTGCAGGTTTATTTCATACATACAGTATGATAATAAAATTGGGTTATCTTACGGGCGATCCAGGGCAGGCAGCCCCTTGCTGCTCCGCCCGCCTGGTGAGCCAGCACACACGGTGGGTCGATGCCCGGCAGTGTGGCACATAATTATCTACAGATCATCCGTCGGGTCACGTGATCTGTCTCCTACTCCCGCCCCTTCCGACAGGGGCGGAGCGTGTTGTGGCACACCCCCGGTTGGTCAGGCCCCCCAACCGCCCGAAGGACTAACGGGGCGCCGTCGCGGTCTTCCCAGAACCCCCTTCGGCTCCTGGACCTTGGCTCGGGCACCCTTACTGTACCGGACAGGGGTACCCTTACTGTACCGCCTGTCGCAGAGGTACCCTTACTGTACCCGTCTGCATCCAGATCGCCCTGTAACTCCGCCTGCAACGCAAAAAAGAAAACATTAAAACATTCCAATAACGCGCTATGCCTGACACGTGGGGTAAGTGGAAAGGGTGGGATAACGCGTGTCCAGGCTGGAGCGGCGCGCAGGGAACAGAGGAGGAACTGGGCAAGAGGGCCTCCTAAGTAGGGGGGCAAGCCGCGCCCCCCGCCCCCAACGGCCCGCCTCCAACTCCACACTATTGGGGGTCATAACCCTGGTGGGCGTAGCCTCGCGCGCGAGGCAGCAAGGGGGAAGGCTCCGACGGGCGGCCACTAGAATGCTGCCCTGCTGATGTCCCACTGCTTGGGACGCGGGCAGCGGCATAGTGACCACACCGTCATCCGCTTCAGTCAACACGCATACACAGACGTCACCCAAAGATTACACTGACACTTTATTTGTGGGTGAAGAACTGCTGCAGGTTTATTTCATACATACAGTATGATAATAAAATTGGGTTATCTTACGGGCGATCCAGGGCAGGCAGCCCCTTGCTGCTCCGCCCGCCTGGTGAGCCAGCACACACGGTGGGTCGATGCCCGGCAGTGTGGCACATAATTATTTACAGATCATCCGCCGGGTCACGTGATCTGTCTCCTACTCCCGCCCCTTCCGACAGGGGCGGAGCGTGTTGTGGCACACCCCCGGTTGGTAAGGCCCCCCAACCGCCCGAAGGACTAACGGGGCGCCGTCGCGGTCTTCCCAGAACCCCCTTCGGCTCCTGGACCTTGGCTCGGGCACCCTTACTGTGCCGGACAGGGGTACCCTTACTGTACCGCCTGTCGCAGAGGTACCCTTACTGTACCCGTCTGCATCCAGATCGCCCTGTAACTCCGCCACAGCTCTGGGGAGGCTACCGTCGCTGCCAGAGCCCCCCTCTCCTAACAAGTGTTACTGATGTCCTTTGCTAGCCAGTGCCTCTTGTACGTCAAGCAGGAACATGTCCATCCCTACCCTGGACAGGTGCACCCCGTCAGCCTCATAATACCCCTCAACCCTCTCCTGGATCAAAGCATGTCTGATGAAGCCCATGCCCCTGCGCTCCATGAATTTCTGCATGGACCTATTAAGCCTCCTACGGGACCGCTCTACCGCCGCCGGGGACCTAGCCCCTCTCCAAACCCTACGGGGGACGATTTCAGACCACCAGACCTCGCATGACCCCCCGGCTTGGCTAATGGCCTGCAAGTCAGTTTGCATCGACAGGAGCAGAGCCCTCCTCCCCCTGGCAACCAGGTCATTACCCCCTAAGTGCAAGATGATAACAGAGGGCAGGACCCCTACAACTGCCAGGCGCTGCTCAATTGTTCCGCGGGCTTCACTCCATTTCATGCCCGGGGAACCCAACCACACAAGCTGTGTAGTAGCAAAGTTCTGCGACCAGTTCCTGTGTGCTGCCCAGCGTTCCAGCCTCGTGATGTAGGAATGGCCTACCAACCAGACCTGGGGACCTGTCAATAAAGCGATGAAACGGCTTTTAGGTAATCGTATCTTTATTACACACACAAAAATTGATACGTTCATCATAATGGACCAAAAAAACCCGGAGCGGGAACAAAGATCAGGGCTGCACCACAGCATTACGGACGGACATACTTCTTAAAACAGTCCGATTCCCAGCGGCCCACCCCTTTTACTCCTTCCGGGCCCAGGTCGGCCTTGGCCGCAGAAGTAGCAGCACCAATCCTAAAGGAGTGCGAGGAGAACCTGCGCCCGCACCCCGCTAGACCGGCTCTAGCCAGCGAGGCTCCCAGTAGACGCTCGAACTGAAATTTGGTAAGGGGGGATCCGTCCGCATGAACCAGAAAGGGACCAGGGGATACTGGACGCAGAGCCAGGTATTCCCTGACCAAGTGAACCGGGCAGTACCTGTTGTCCCCTAGGGTCTGTAACACCACCGTCTTCCCCCTCCCCGCCTGGTCTGTTTTTGATCTGCGAATCCGTAGCTCCACTGCTGTATTGAGGGTCACATCCGCAATCCCCAGCGCGCAATCAGACAGGTCTTCCCTAGATTTTGCCACTAGCTCGCTGACCCTGAAAGCGCCAAAGAATGCCAGGCAGAAGGCTGTTGAAAACAAGCTGGCTTCGAACGGTGAGAAAGTCACCAGGGGTAACACGTCTAGGAGGAGCTGGAGGTCTCTGAATTCAATGGGTGCCCTGGTGTCTGGTTGTCTAACCTCCTCCCTGGCCCAACCCTTCAGGGCCGCCCTGATCTTGGAAGATCCCGCGGGGTCGCCACTACCATCTAGCCTGGCATCGTGGCGCACCGCTGCCAAGTGACCGCTAATCCAGGAGTGCGATCTGCCATTCTCCTTGGCCCACACCACAAAGGCCTCCACTTGTTCTTCCGCCCCCAAGGCTAAGGCACCCAGCGCCTCCCCTACAGCTCTGAAGGTCGCTAGCTGCGAGTCGTATTTCCGCCGCGTTGCTGGCGCCAGGGACCTCTCCCCCATCTTCCTCAGTCTCTCTCCCACTGAAGCAAGCGCCAGAGGTGGTCCGGAAATGGTGTCATCTCCGCCCTTGCCCGCGGCCAGGCCTCCCGGAACCGGAGCCACTGAAAGCGAGAAAGAGCGTCAGCTGCCACATTCCGTACACCCGCGATGTGCCGTGCCCTACACTCGACGTTGCTGCGCAGGCCCTCCCTGACTAACTCCCTCAGCAGGCTTAGGACTAGCGGGCACGAGGCATTCAGGCCGTTGATGGCGTGCACCACCGCCATGTTGTCAGACCAGAAGACAACCTTCCTGTTGCTCAGTGCCGCCCGCCAGAGATGCAGTGCTACTACAATTGGGAAGAGCTCCAACACTGCCACATTCTGCGTCACCTTCTTCTCACGCCATGCATTGGGCCATCGCATCGCGCACCATTCTTCCCCCAGAATCACACCAAAACCTTCCCTTCCAGACGCATCTGAAAACAAGCAGAGCTCCTGACTGGCTATCCATGGGGCCCTCCAAATCACCGTCCCGTTAAAGTCCCTGAGGAATTCCGCCCACATGGCCAGGTCAGCCTTCAAGCCCGCGGTCAGTCTTACAAAGTGGTGCTTCTGAGTCACCTTTGCCGTGGCCCCCGCCAGTCTCCTTGAAAACACTCTGCCTGCTGGGATCACTCTCGCTGCAAAATTCAATTTGCCAATCAAGCTCTGGACAGCCCCGAGGGTCGCTTTGTCCTTGCCCAGCAGCGCCTGGATATCCTGTAACAAGCCCAGTACCTTCTCAGCGGGGAGCCTCGACTCGCCCTTTACCGTGTCCAACTCCACGCCAAGAAAGGTCAGCACCTGCGCAGGGCCCTCGGTCTTACCTGGGGCAAGGGGAACACCCAGAAACTCTGCCAGCTCCTCAAACCGACTCAAGCCCACTGCACACTCGTCTGACCCACTCGCACCAAAAAATAGGAAGTCATCTAGATAGTGGGTCACCTGTGTGATCCCGTGGAGTTCCCCCAAGGCCCACTGAAGGAACGAACTGAAGGCTTCGAAGTAGGCGCAGGAGACAGCACAGCCCATCGGCATGCAGCGATCATAAAAGAACTGCCCCGCCCACTTGAAGCCTAGCAGATGTTGACTGGCTGGATGAACCGGCAGCAGGCGGAATGCGGATTCGATGTCCGCCTTCGCAAGCCACGCCCCCTGCCCCACTCTCCTGACCATGTCAATGGCCATGTCCAGGGAGCAGTATACCACAGAACAAATACCCTCGTCCAGCCAGTGGTTCACCGAATTTCCTTCAGGGTAAGACAAGTGGTGGATTAAACGATAGGTGCCTTGTTGCTTTTTTGGCACCACCCCCAGTGGTGACACCAAAAAGTTGTCCAAGGGCGGGCCACTAAAAGGACCCGCTACCCTACCTGCTGACAACTCTTTCCTCACCTTTTGGTCCACCACCCCGGGCATATCCCTAGCGGATTTAAGGTTCTTCGCATCTCGGGACTCCAGCGGCCCACTGTAGGGAATCCTAAACCCATCGATGAACCCCCCCGCCAGGAGCGGTCTGTCCCGGAGCAGTGGATACCGCCCAATGAGTGGAAGGATATTTCCGAGGATGATGGGTGAAGGACCTTTGACGGGGGCCATGGCGCTCTGTGGTGCACCTTGAAATGCGGGGGGCATGACTGGTGTGGGAGGGAGGGTTGCTGACGAGGGAGGGGGCCCATGTGTGGTCTCAGGGTCGGGCATCAGTCCTGGTCGATGCTGTGGGCTGCGGTGCGCTCTGGCTGGAGGAGCAAGAAGTGGCAGGGTGCTGCGCGCCGCACTTGCTGCAGCTATGTGCGAACTTACATGACCTCCCCCAGGTGCAGTTGCCCCCATTGTAAAGGCGGCACGTCCCAGAATTGAATCGCTTGCCCTGCCGCTGCCCCCGCCCCCTGCCACCCCGAAAAGGCTGCTTAAATGGGCGCTTGGGAAATTGGTCTTTCTTTTTATCAGATGCCTCAGCCTGCCCTTTATATGCCTGGTCCTTCTTTTCCCTGGTGGGGCGGCACATGTGTTCCACCCAGAGCTGAATTTCTTTCTGGTCCCACCCCAGGTCCGGGCATATGGCCATTCTTTTTCTGAAATCCTGGCCATAGTAGAACCACCCTAAACCCCCAGAGAGCCTCGCCTCCTCTTGTATAGTGCTGGCATACTGTATTAGAGCCTCACTCTGGTCGGAAAATTTCTGCACTATGACAGCTGCCAATATATTGAATGCAGATGTCCAATTTTCGATCGTCTTGTCCGGCCATCGCTGGTACCTGACCCTCTCCTCTTCCTTGCGCCCCATCTTTCTCGTGTCCACCCCAGCAGACCCATGCATAAGTAATGTCAGGATGTCTATATACTCCCTCCTCCAGATCCCTTCTTTTGCGGCCTGCGGCACCAACCACGCCAGGGAGCAGCGGCCTGATGCCAGCGGTGCTTGGGTAACGAGGGGCTTCGGGACCTGAGTTACACCCTCCCCTCCAGACGCCGCCACAACCGTTGCTATGGCGGGCGCAGACTCAGCAGCAGCAGGGATGGAGGGTGTGGCAATCGCCTGTGCGGGTGGAGGGGGCGCCAGTGCGCCGGCCGGGGGGGTGCTTGCCGCCATACTTGAGGAGGGGCCGGCATCCCCTGGTGTTGACAACCCCAACGCTCCCCCCAGCTCACCATTGCGTCGTTCAACGGTTGTACTCTGCCCAGCCCAGACTTGTAGGACGGGCGCCTGAGCAGGTGCGGGGGCCGTGGCTGGGGGCACCTGTGGCGGTGCGGCCAGCGCGTCGAGGCGGCTCTGGAAAACAGACATGAGGCCAAGCATCTGGTCCATGGCTTTGCCCATCTGGGCCAAGTCAGTGAGTCCTGTGGCAGAGTCGTGCACCGGTGTTGTTGCGACTGCTGGGAGGCCGGTACGTGTTGCGGTCGCCTGCCGTTTCCTGGCCGGCTGGGCCTCTGGCATGTCTTTTGATGTGGGCTTACGCACCCTGGTGGACCTCCAGGGCTCTGACCCGGATAGGCCTGGGGCGCCCTCGGAGGGGGGGGGAGTTACGACAACGCCCGAATCCTCCACCCTGCGGCCCTCCAGAAAACCTTGGGCCCACGCCGTGCCCTTCTCTCGGGCGAACGCCATAAAGTCCGCCCAAACCCCTTCCTGTGGTGCGCTCGACTGCGTCTCCTCGACCGACGTTTCTTGGGAGAACAGTGGACCCGGTGTCCCGATATTCTCCATGGCAGGTGGGCTACTCCGAAAGTACAGCTATGCGCGTCCCCTTGGCGCCTTCGCCTCGGATCCTAGCCCTACGCTCGCGGGCTGTCCCTCACCGGATCTGCAATTGGGGAAAGGAGCGGAGTTAGTACAATAAAGATGTGATGCACTAGATATCCCATGACCCCAACGCTAGTAACCCGATACGCACATGCGTGCGGCGTGCCTTATGGCCAAGCGCGTCGCAAAACTACCCTCTCATGGTACGGGGCTGACCGCATCCGTGAACACCTTGTGGGCAGCTTGGTCTTAGTCTGACCATGGTTGTCGGCCGCTCCCCTGGGGTAAAGACAGTAATTGCACTCCCCCCCCAGCGGCCCACCCACCCTGGATACCTCATTCCTTGCATGCCCAAGCATGGCGGTTCAAGCCCACATCGTTCGGCGCCCTCGGTAGGTTACAGCAGGGAAGCGCGCCTCCGCAGTCAAATGCCTATTGGTCTGTTGCGCGCCGCCGGCCGCGGGGCTTGAAAACCTAGACCCAAACCCCGTACCTAACCTCCGCATCCTGAAGGACTCGCGCACAATAACGCAGCGGGCCCGTCTCCCATCTCGCCTATAGTGATTGCAAGCCGCTGCAGCGCTCTCCAGTGAGTGCCGCAAGCACTGGATAAGGAAGCGGCGTCCCACCAGCCCCACACCCATCTGTGGTCTTATCACGCGCCACAGCGTTGCTGGCCCATGCCCCGATCACAGCAGAAGGCGACTCCCTATTGCAGGTGCGTAGTAAATATCCGCGTGGCCCCGCCCGCTAAGTCTAGGCGCGCTGCACCCGACCGCATTTACATTACACACTCAGGCACTAGGGTGGTTCGCATCTGACCCGCACCACGAGGGGTGGCTCGCCGTCCCACCACTCGCACAACACGCGGTTAAAGGCATAACGGCCCGCGCAACTGTCGCGTGGAAGGAGGGGGGGCTCTTGGTGTTGTTTCGTGAGCTATATTTCACTGCGTGGACCCAACCCACCGGTAAAGGCGCGCTGAACGAGATCACCGTATCACCGGCACACCCTTTTATCACATGGAACGTGCGCGTCGAGTCCCGTACATAAGGCATAACCGCGCCGTCCTTGACCAACGCACAACCCCCGCTAGGTCGGTCCAAAGTGTGCGCGCAACTGTCGCGTGGAAGGGTGGTACCCTTACTATTGTATAGTGTGTTAACGTCATCACGTGGACCCCCAACCAGCCGGTCATGGCGCGCTGCGCAAGAGCAGTCTCACCGACACACATTTGATTCCTGAGAGCGCGCGCGTCATGTCCCCTAACATACGGTATGGCCGCGCCGACCCCGACCGACACACAACCACGCTCGGCCGTGTGGCTCCCAATGTAAATGGCGACTCCCTGCTATTGTGGCCTCCGAATGCAACACGCCAAACATTCATGCGCCGAACCCGACAAAACGATGACACTACGCACACACCGCTACGACCTATCACGATGCGCACATCAACTACGGGAAGGGATCAGAATACACCGGGTGTGAACGCGACGCGCATAACAACGGACAAAACATATCCCCCATGTCCATTTCAACACGCACATGGCTGGTTGCCCATAACGCCAAACGTGGAAGAACGAGTATTACTACTGCATCCGCGTCGTTGCCTATACCATGTGTGCCAGCTCACCGAGATTGGTGCGCTTTCTGCCCCCCACCGTACCAGCATTACACGTAAGGCGAAGGGCACTAACTAGCCATCCCGCCATGCGCACGCAACGCGCGAACTAACTCTTACCCCCTGTTCCACGGAGAGTGCCTGCGTTACGATGGCCGCTGGCCTTTGTAGGTTCCGCCCCACCAGGAGCCAACCTCAATAGTGTTTTTTCGATGCCTTAACTGCGAGTCAGGGGGGGACACAACGTCAAGCAGCCTCACCGTACACGCGGCCCATAAACGCGCCAAATATGTCAGCAAACCGAGTGTCCACGCGGGACAAGAGGGGGGGGGGGGATGCTCCCGACTTTGCTGCGCGGCGTTTAGGATCAAACAGTAGGCAAAAGGCACATACTACTACACCGGGCCCCCGGCGCTCCCTGCCTGCGGGCTGTAGTACATCTTTACTATGGATGTCACTTCACGGGCCTCTGCTCTCTACGCGCCAGATATCTCTGTGGGCGCGACGGCCCCACCGATCCCAGACACCCCACAGGGTCGCCGTGATCCGATGGGCCCCAAACTTAAGTATTCGGCCCGACTCGCGCCGTGACCCGCCTACACTCTAGGGCCTTCTAACTTCTAAAAGGCATTCTGAGAATGAGCCCGTTCTGTTCGTGCGGTCTTGTGCGCACTACCTGCGTACCTATGTAAACTGACGAGTGTTCCCACGCGCGTTCACCCGCTCGGCCCTACAGCTTCTTGGCGGTTTCCTGTGAAGGTACGCGCCGAACGCATGCACGCCCACCGAGGCGAGCGGCACTCTCTACCCATTGGTCCGGGGACTTTACCACCCACAGAAACAATGGCCGCGCGTGCTGCCGCTTCCGATCGGACCGCTAGTCCGGTACAGGGCCTCCCTCACCCTGCCCCCCGCAATCGCCCCGCGACCCGAGACCCGCCCCCCAACAACACCCGCATTGCCCCGCAGGGGCGCGGGCCACTGCTTGCGCCCCCCACACCCATGGCCATCCGGGCCACAGGGCCCTGTACACCTGGTCATGCCCAGGGACAGGGCCGGGGTGGGAGAGGTCAGCAAGACTCACCGGACGTAGAGGATCTCACAAAGACACGACGTCGCTGGAGGGGCCTCGATCAGGAACCGCGGTGCGAGACGGACGGAATAACGCGTGTCCAGGCTGGAGCGGCGCGCAGGGAACAGAGGAGGAACTGGGCGAGAGGGCCTCCTAAGTAGGGGGGCAAACCGCGCCCCCCGCCCCCAACGGCCCGCCTCCAACTCCACACTATTGGGGGTCATAACCCTGGTGGGCGTAGCCTCGCGCGCGAGGCAGCAAGGGGGAAGGCTCCGACGGGCGGCCACTAGAATGCTGCCCTGCTGATGTCCCACTGCTTGGGACGCGGGCAGCGGCAATCCTAATGCACACACCTTGGTGAAGGGAGCAGGAAGCCAGGAGTAAACAGCAGCAGGTCCGACTCGCCTGAAAGGCTGAAGGCTGAAGATCTGACAAAGCGTGTTTGAGACTGTGCTCACAGCTAAAACTTGAAAAAAGTATCGTTTTTTAGGTCTCGGCTAGCGATGGCTGCGCTTGCGCAGTCTCGCTCGCGAGACATAATGACTTGGGAGAAGAGGGGCTTGAACCCGCCCCTCTTCTTCCCTGTTCTCCATTGGCTGGCCTAGTAAATGCCGGCCAGCCATTGGAGAAGAGGTCCCGTCACTCTAATCCTGCCCCGTCCTTTTCGGATCGGGGGGCGTGTTTTTTGCGAGAAGTCTCAGGGAGGAGACAACAGCAAAACACGCCCCCAAATCCGAAAAGGACACTCCCTTTCTCCGAGGCATTTTCTGCTGTGCCTCGGAGAAAGGCGGTGGTGTCCCGGCGTCCGGACGCATTTGTTAATTGCCAGGTCGCGATCTTCTCATTAGGTGCGTGCTTGTTACAAGGGCAGTTGAAGCCCTTCCTGGGTCCCTCTGCCCACAACCACAATACCAAAACACAACACCTACACGCCTCGCTAAGCCTACTCGAGCTTTTTTCTCTACGTCTCTAGTCTAAAGCCCTTGCCGATTTGAGCATGTTTATCTAAATGACGCACTGTTAGTAAAAAAAAAACAGTGCGCCCTCCTAAGGGTATCATAAATATAATGTCACTTGTGGGCGGGGCCGTTTTCCATAAGCGGCCATGTTATTTCCAGGCAAAACGAGGATTTACCAATTGAAAGCAGGAAATATCATGGAGGCGTGGCTCAATTCTAACGGCAGAATGCTTCGCTTCGCCTGGAAGCAACGTGGCAGTCACTCAAGACACTGCCCGCCCATTGCGCAGCACATGGTGCGCAGACCAACGTCTACGTTTTTTATGGTGGATACTATTTTCTCGCGAGAACAACAGATGGCAACCCAGCGTCCATTTCACTCGAAGGGGCATGAAGGCGGCCATGTTGGCATAACTGGGGTTCCCCTGTGATAGTCTCTTCTAAGTGGGAGGTTTTTGTTGTCCATCCGCATCCATCCGGACCGGTGGAACGTTCCCTATATAATGGACATAATTCGCAGCACACACTAAAATGATGAAAGTATTTAATTGTTGGAATTCTTGGCGGATGGATTTATGCAACCCTTCTGTTTTTTAATGAATACAACGGAAAGTAGTGTGCACATCTACCGCAAGCCCTGTGTCCTCTAATTCACAACGATTTTCTTTTCTGATTACTAATAGAAAATTAAGGGTCTCGTTGCGAAAACACCAAATATGCGAACATCAAAAGACAGGAAGCACTTTTATTAGAAATTGACGTCATTGTAGTGTGCCTTGTTGAGCTGCCTGCCATTAAGTTAATTGTGCAGCGAATATTCAGTTAATGGATGGAATGCTGATTTATCTTCCTCGAAGAATGCCTGCCTCCACAGCAATGCTACTTTAATCATTGTGGTGACTTACCAAACAAGGCCAGAGAGGATACCAACAAGCATTTACAATGCAACGGTCTCGGCATTGTTAAAGTTAGAGCTATTGGCATTGCTCATGACAATGCTGTTTCTTTAAATGTTTTAAAAACAAATACATAAACAAAAATAATGTTATGAGCAATGCCAATAGCTCTAACTTTACCAATGCCGAGACCATTGCATTGTAAATGCTTGTTTAGTTTGCAGCAAATGCAGAGCAGCATTATTCCTATGCAGGGCAGAGCAGCTGATTTTGGAAGTTATACCTTAGATAAAATATGGGGAAATCAATGCATCTAACTTTGCTTTAGAAAAAAAACAGCGCAGCGATGTTATGCCCTTTGGTCAAGTTTGCACTATAGCCAAGGCAACCGCACGAGTTAATGATAGCTGAGCATCCTGTACAGCAGAGTGACTTCACCTGCACAAGCACAGACAGTGTAATGCTCGTTTTGTTTTATTAAGGAAAACCCCTTTAAATTCATATTTCGGCTGCTAATCAATATTTGTTCCTTGAACATTTCAGTCATCACCATAGTCTCTTTGGGTCTTATTGAGGTGGGATGCGCTTCTGAAAATTAATCAACCACCTACTTGCAAAAAGCATCAGCTATTTATAAACAAGCATTGGTCTGGCCTAAAGGGGATCGTTTGGCTTTGCCAATAGTTTTTAGCCATGTGCAAGAGGCTCAAAGTTAAGGAAAAAAAGCTTTTTGACAAACCTAGCGTTAACTGCTTTATAGCTTTTTCTTTTTTCTTTTTTACTTGCATCTGTGCTGCAGTGTAGCCAGCGCTGCTGTATAATTTGTACTATATCTTCCCATCAGATGTATAGTCTGGGGGCTGCAAGCGCACTCCTGCCCTTTTAATGTGGCCCCCTGTTCATTTCGGGCAAGCATTTATTTACAAGTTAATTCATGTGAAAGAAAGCAAGTAACTAGGGAGGTGTGCACTGTTAACTTTTGGGCCACCTTCATTTTTAAAGCCATTCTGGAACATGCGTGTAAAGAAAATTAGAAAAAGTGTCTAAAATCCTAAAAATGTATGTCATTCACATGCAGAACTGTTTCATCATAGTAGTAGTACTGCACCAGACTAAATCGGTGCTAGTATTTTTAGGAACAGTTTTCACGCATGAATTTTGAAACTTTCATACTTCCACCCACCCTGACTATTCCAGTAGTAAACTGAGAGGCAAGTCAGTTGAGTGCACCACTTGGATGGCCTGGGATGCTATTCTACAAGGACAACATTTTAGTAAAACTAAATGTTGGAGAAGTTTTCGTACAGCGCACATCCTGTAGGTATTATTTCAAGATCATGTTATATGTAATAATGAAGAACAAGCATCGGCAAAGCCTATAGGTTTTGTCCATACAAAATGTGTTGTTGTTCTCAATGTTTTTTTTGCATATTGCAACTGACTATAATAAAGATGTGAAATAACAGAAAGAGCTGCAGAACTGGGGAACTGGGTTCAAGTCTCGGTGTCAACTTAACATCCTTTGATCCTGGTCAAATCGTGTAATCTCTTCAGTGCCATAAAAAAAGTGTCTTCGTGCAGCATACCTGGTGCTCATATAAAGGGCTGGAATACTTTATAGAACTTTTAAGTGTTTTTTATAAAAGCTGCCCGTGGTGTGAAAAATGAAGATCCATACACTTTTAAGGTGGGCCAGTATCCTAGGTGAGGAGAAGAGGAAGCCTGCGAGGGAGGAAGCCTGTGAGGGTATAGAGAATGGAGCAGGAAGTGCAGCAGCAGTAGAGGAGGTGACGTGTGCACTGCACCACAGGGAGCAATGAGACAGCAGACAGTTGGCAGGGAGCAGGGAGACATCAGCCAGAGCTGGTTCTGAGTTGGGGATAGTAGTAAAATATGGCAATAATCGGTATTCAGTGGGTTTCCTAGGTTTCTTGGCCCTTGTGCCAGTGCAAAACCAAAGAGGATGATGGAGTGTTGAACATTGCAAGCACTCACCCCCAGTTAAATTATCTGGGTTTAATCCATCATCATTCTTTAGCTCACTCCGCCACCCCAGTTCAGACATGGCCATATGCAAATCAGTCTGACCCTGTGCCTCATGGGAACAGTCCAGCCAGAACTGCCAAGCCATGTCTTCCCTGGACTTGTAACAAGCATCCTGGGACCGGTTTCTGGTTAATCAGCCGTCATCAGCCAGGCTAGCTTGAATCCAGTGGCAAAGTGAGCAAGGGACCCACGTCTTGGAATACCCTGCCAACTTAGAGCGAACAAAGAAAAAACAAAGGGGATGATGGACGGAGTGTTGAACATTGCAAGCACTCACCCCCAGTCAAATGGGTTTAATCCATCATCATTCTTTAGCACCTGTTGCACCATTCAAATCATTACACTAGTGCCTGCAAGGTAATTTCACTTGTGAATGATTATTTATTAGTAAAATGTAGCAATAATCAGTGGTTAGTGGGTTTCCTAGACCTTTGACCCATGTGTCACTGCACCTGCTGCACCATTAAAATCATGACCCTAGTGCCTGGAAAGACAAATGAGGAAATCGTTTACATGCAGTAATATATGTGTCCAGAAAAAGGTACAATAGCAGACGGAATACATAATTATTGTATAGCCAAACACAAACACAAGAGGTTTAAAAAAAAGGACCTTCACAATTGAGTTCCAAGACAATATCTTTAATTTTACAAGGTTCCGAGGGAATACAAATTGTGTGTGTCTAAGGGATTGCCTCCCCTCTTCAGTAGCCTCATTGGGGTTAATGTGTGATTCTCTAACTACAGATACACAAGAACAACCATGTCCCCCGGCCACGCTGAGCTTATTACTTTGGGTGACAACTCCTTTTTCTCTAATGTACTACCAGCTCTAGCCTTCCCTCTAGCTAGCCCTCTCATCATTTTCTTTGGACAAGGGTGAAAATGTAGGTATATTTACCATATAAATTGTATTTCTGTTGCCTTCTAGATGATTCTCAGGACTTAGTGGAGGGTTCCCTTGCATATGCCCTGTACGCTCCCTCAAGGCCTGTTTTTCCTCCCGGGGATTCATTCCCATTCTCCCGCCTGCTACCCCTAGAGAGTGAGGGAAAAATGACTGTGTCCTAATACCCTCCAGGGAATGTCCTATACCATGTTTTGCAAGGGTTCCTGATGCTAGACTCCATAGGGGCATAGGAGGTCTCCCTTGATAATTTGCCCCTAAAACAAGACTGCGTATAATCACTGGATGTAAAAGAAGATGTGTACTCCAGGACTTTATTAGGATCCGCCACTAGGACAAGCTGGTGTGAGGTGTATATCCCAGTGTTTTCTGAACTCGTGACAGTCTGTGGTCTCCTATTTCCTTGAAACCTGTGGAAATTTAGCTTGTAACTGAACATTATCTGCGCCATCTTGCCCCTCCCCAGCGCCACGCACAGCGAACGCACGGCCGCCATTTTAGGCACCCCACTCTCGCCCCCGCTCATTGTTGATCGCCAGCACGTTCCCCTGGCGCTGCAAGCATCCCCCACGCACCGGCCACCACCGCTCTCTCATACACGGGCCATAAACCCTCTCCTTCTGCGCGACCCTGCCATGGAACCGCATCCCACGCCCGACCGACATCCCATACATGGTCATGCATCTCTTTGATAACCCCCTTCCTCTGCGCCCCATTGTCCGAACCGATCCCAGGCCATCACCTAGCCCTGCGGATGCAGTTGATTGCCCCTACTGTAAAGGGAACGCCCCACATCAAAGGGATTACAGTAGATCAAGGCCCCCCCACCCCCTGGGACCCGACCGGTCACACACACCCCCGGGAATTGGCGGAATACCCTGCTGTGTGATAGCCATCTCCTACTGCGGGTGAGGTGGGAACTTCTACTGTAGTTATGTGTGGGATCGGATCTGAGCCGGGGCTTCAGGGGATGTTCTTTCATACATCAAAGTAATCTCAAGAATGTGCCATGTACAATAATCCTGTAATAAAGTCATAAACCTGTGTATAAGAGGCCAGGCCTCAGAGATGCAGTTAGAGCACCTCGTGACGATACCTTGCTGTCTGATCTGATGTGTTCTGCTCCGACGGAATAAAACTTTGTTTCCTGCCTTCCAGTCTCCGGCGCCTGCCTCTTTCATTGGTAAATTATCGAGTGGTATGAGAGGCGATTACCGCCGGGCAATACTTGAAAGGTTATCGACTGCAACTGCCGCTACCATTTAACAAACCTAAGTACCTCTTTACTTTTTCCATATGAGTTTATCGTCTTAATTTTAACAGTGAGTGTGCTCAATTTCCCTCTTAATAGGGAAACTTCATCAATTAATTGTTTAATGATTTCTTGGAGCTGACTTAATTCACTCTGGCTTGTGCAAATAGTACCTACATTGTTGTTTCCAAACGCTCTCTTAGCTCCTGCTACGGCAGAGCCGCATGTATCAACATTTTCTTTACAAACACTTAAATGTGCTAAAGGATAAAAAAACATTTGTGCATGTAATTTCTGGTGCCACAACTAGGCTCAGAGTATTCGCCCCACTCTCATTAGTTGATGTATTGCCTGACAATGTAACACCAGGGTTGCATACCCCAACATTGCTACCTTCAAAATCTGCATGGCCCGCAATTTTATTATCCACAGAGGCTGGAAGCATAGAAGAAGCTTTCCCTAGTGCAGGTGGGTCACAGGATTTTTCTTTTTAAAAATGTCCAGGACTTTTTGGCCTAAAGCACTGGGTTTGGAGGAGTTCCTGCTGTTAAGTAAAGTCTCCACCTCTTCAATTAAGTTATATATATTCAACATACAGTTCCTTGCTGTATTGGGCACTTACAATTTGGCCTTCTTGATGGTTCCGTGGGGGCTCCTTTTAGCTTTCCTTTTACCAATGATAAGAAAGATGCCTTACCCTGTAGTTTCCTGGGCTTGAATGTCAGGAGAAGGAGGTGGTCAGACCTTGAACACTGGATGGAGGCAAAGACAGTTGATGTTAATGTGCTGTCCTGCCTCTTCCTGTCTCAGACAGGCCCGTCTGTGTCCGGTCTTTACCTGTGCGCAATCCTGGGGGTGCACCACACTATAGGATAGCTCTGGCTAATTACATGTTCAATGCACGGATCAGGTGTGGACCTGAAAGCACTTAAATATGAGCCTGCACATTTTAATTGTGGGCTTGATAGTTTGTAGAGTTGAGAGAAGTTTACTCCTCACTTATGAAGGGCCTCTTAGGTCTGTTGGAGACCTTCTCTTGCTGTTTGCTTGCATGCAAGATTTGGGTGGAAATCTAGTCATTATTTAACATTATTTCTATTAGGTATTATATTATTTCCCCACCTCTATTATTTTCAAATAGAATGTGTTACAGTACCTGTGAGTGGCAATGTGTGTTGTTAGACTTGTTCCAAGTCTAGTCCTGAGTAGACCACCTGCTGTTCTGTGACTTTTAGGGCAGAGATAACTTTAGGAGTGTTGTTAGTGAATGCCAATGGTCTTGCTGTTTTGTGAGCTGGGTTTGTATTTACATGCCCCTCCTGAAACACCCTCTTGTCACTTTCTATACCCCTCATTTTCCTTCTCTAAAACACTCCCATTTACTAGTAGATATTTCCACATTTTCCAGCCATTCCCCGTTCTCTCCTAAATTTAGTACTAAGTTGTAAATAAATATGTCCAGTGCTCTGTGCATAGAAAGGACAGATGAGGTGGCTGTCTCCTCGTGTAGGATTGTGAATTGTATTTAGTAATAAATTGGTAGAACTATTTTTGTACTACTTTACGTACAACAAAATAATGTTTGTCAATCGGGCTCACCCCCTGTATAAGTGGGAACTTTAATCCGACTACCATAACGCAATGCCACTGTAGGCACTATTTCTGAAGAGGCCTGGGCATCACAGTAATGACACACTATCTCTTGACTTAAACATAAATCTTCTTGCACTGTCTTTTTTTACTTTAACACCCCTATTATCTTTGTGGGCACTTGAAATAGTCACTCACATTCTTTTAGTTTCTTCACACACTATGACTTTTGTTTGGAATTCAACATGATTATCTCCACACACTACCTGTGTTGTGACTCAAACATCTGTTCATATTACCACTCTGGGGACGTGGCCACGATTATCTTCACATACTATCTATGTCAGACCTTGAACATTATCTGTACACACGATCTCAGTAGGGAGTTGAAAAAAAATGTAGTTGCACATTATGTGGAGGCTTGAATGGGCCAATAATCACTCATTATATATCTGGGGACTCGGGTATCATTATCTACACACACTGTCACTGAGTGGACATGACCATGAGAGCCGCCATACACTATCTTGATTGGGATTGAACACCATTGTAATCACAAACTAAGTGGATGCTTGAATTTGCCTATAATCACATGTTTTTTGTGTGGAGACTTAAACATTATATTCACTCACCATCTTTGTGGCGACTTGAAATTGATCACCTTCAAACACAATCACTGTGAGGTTTTGAACTTTCCTGTAATCACTATCTCTATGGGGACTTGAACATCATTATCTACACAATGTATCTGTGTGGAGACTTGGACATCAACTTTCACGCACTATCCTTGTGGGAACATGATCATCATGGCCGTCTACCACCATCTCTGTCAGGTCTGGAACCTTCCTAAAATCACACATTAACTTTGTGGGGACTTCAACCTCATTATCTTCACATGCAATCTTCATAAGACTTAAAAATCCCTATAAACACACACTTTGTAAGTGCAGATGTGAACGTGCCTTCTTGATGGAACCAAAGTACACAAGCATTGAAAATGCAATAGGTCTCGCCCTCGTTTAAGTTAAATCAATTCTGTTTGTAATTAGGTGGCTTTTTAGCTTTGCTTTTATTAGTGTTTTTCAAAATTTCATGTACATAACATGCATGCATATATGTATATGTATGCATGCATTTATATTTGTATTTATATAGATATGCAGATTATATCTGTTTATGTATGTATGTATATATATATATATATATATATATATATACACACACACACACATGGATACACACATGGATATATATAAATGCATATGCATATATATGCATCTAAATATGTGCATATGTGTGCGTGTAGAGAGAGGTATAGAGAGGTATAGAGAGGTAGAGGTGTAGAGGTAGAGGGTAGTAGTGAGAGTGGTAGAGAGAGGTAGAGAGTAGAGGATGAGTAATAGAGAGTAGAGAGTGAGTAGTAGAGAGTAGCAGAGAGTGTCTAGTAGAGAGTAGTAGAGAGTGGGTAATAGAGAGTGAGAAGTAGAGAATGAGTAGTAGAGTAAGTAGTAGAGAGAGAGTAGTAGAGAGTGAGTAGTACAGGGTAGTAGAGAGTAGCAGAGAGTGAGTAGTAGAGTGAGTACTAGAGTGAGTAGTAGAGAATAAGTAGTAGAGAACGAGTATAAGAGAGAGTAGTAGAGAGTGAGTGGTAGAGAGTAGTTGAATGAGTTGTAGAGTGAGTAGTAGAGAGTAGTAGAGAGTAGTAGAGAAGTAGAGAGTGAGTAGTAGAGACTGAGTAGTAGAGAGTAGTCGTGAGTAGTAGACAGTGAGTAGTGGAGAGTGAGTAGTGGAGAGTGAGTAGTGGAGAGTAGTAGAGAGTGAGTAGTAGAAAGTGAATAGTAGAGAGGGAGTAGTAGAGAAAGTAGATGGGAGTGAGTGGTAGAGAGTAGTAGAGAGTAGTAGAGTGAGTAGTAGAGTGAGTAGTAGAGAGTGAGTAGTAGAGAGCGAGTAGTGGAGAGTGAATAGTAGAGAGAGTAGTAGAGAGAGTGGTAGAGAGGGAGTAGTAGAGAGAGAGTAGTAGAGAGTGAGTAGTAGACAGGAGTAGAGAGTGAGTAGTAGAGAGTAATCAGTCAGTGTCAGTCAGTGTCAGTCAGTCAATCAGTGTCAGTCAATCAGTGTCAGTCAATCAGTGTCAGTCAGTCTCAGTCAGTCAGTCTCAGTCAGTCAGTCTCAGTCAGTCAGTCTCAGTCAGTCAGTGTCAGTCAATCAGTGTCAGTCAATCAGTGTCAGTCAATCAGTCAGTGTCAGTCAGTCAGTCAGTCAGTGTCAGCTAGAGCAGCTCTGCTGACCTGGTTCTCTGGCTTTAAAGCAGCTCTGCTGACCTGGCTTCTCTGGCTCTACAGCAGGTCTGCTGACCTGGTTCTCTGGCTCTAGAGCAGCTCTGCTGACCTGGTTCTCTGGCTCTAGAGCAGCTCTGCTGACCTGGTTCTCTGGCACCACAACAGCTCTGCTGACCTGGTTCTCTGGCTCTACAACAGCTCTGCTGACCTGGTTCTCTGGCTCTAAAGCAGCTCTGCTGACCCGGTTCTATGGTTCTAAAGCAGTTCTGCTGACCTGGGTCTCTGGCTCTAGATCAGCTCTGCTGACCTGGGTCTCTGGCTCTAGAGCAGCTCTGCTGACCTGGGTCTCTGGTTCTAGAGCAGCTCTGCTGACCTGCTTCTTAGGCTCTAGAGCAGCTCTGCTGACCTGCTTCTCTGGCTCTACAACGGCTCTGCTGACCTGGTTTCTCTGGCTCTACAGCAGCTCTGCTGACCTGGTTCTCTGCACTCACGATGCATGCATCCGACTTCGCGAAAATATATTTAAAAATAATATAAGTTTATTATAAGTACAAATATATTATTTTTATGAATATCTTAGATAATCTCTTGCCCTAATATGTATATTAAAGACACATACATATCATTTTGGAACATAATTTTTTTGTGGGAGTCACGCACCCAGCGCGCCCCAGCACGTAAATGACGTCACGCGAGACCCGCAACCGCGCAAGCATCTCTTACCATAATGTGCATGTTGTCACCCAAAAACCCATACCCACCCTTAACCCTGAAAAATACCTTGCCACCCAAAAATCCATACCCACCCTGAACCGTAAAGATTCCTTTGCCACCCAAAAACCCATATCCATCCTAAACCCTAAAAAATTCCTGTGCCACCCAAAAACCCATACCCATCCTAAACCCTAAAAGATTCCTTACAACTCAAAAACTTATACCCACCATAAACCCTAAAAATTCAATTACCACTGAAAACCTTATACCCACCATAAACCCTAAAATATCCCTTACCATTCCAAAACCCATACTACGTCTATAATCACACACTATCTCTGTGAGGACCTCGGCATCTCTAAAATCACACACTATATCTGTTGGGACCTGGGCATGTCTATAATCACACACTATCTCTGTGGGGACCTCAACATCTCTATAATCACACACTATCTCTGTGGGGACCTGGGCATGTCTATAATCACACACATTCTCTTTGGCGACCGTGGTAATACTATAGACACACACTATCTCTGTGGGGACCTGGGCATGTCTATAATAACACACATTCTCTTTGGCGACTGTGGCAATAATATAGTCACACACCATCTCTGTGGGGACTTGAGCATTTCTGTAATTACACACAAGCTCTGTTTTGGCTTGGGCATCATCAGCTCAGAAAAGTAGTAAAGTTAGACTTTTGGTCTAAGTTTACATTTGTGAAACTGAAAAGTATAAAAGTTAGATTTTGTCTCTAAGTTTACCTTTGTGAATCAGGCCCTATTTTAATGAGGACAATCATGTTCATGCACTATCCTTGTGGGTACTTAAACATTACTATAATAAAACACTATCTTTCTGGGGACTTGAACATCACTATAAAAACATACCCTCTGTGGGAACTTGAGCATTCATGTAACTAAACGCAAGCTCGGTTTCAACTGGAAGCATCAGGGAATGCCATGAGGCACAGGGTCAAGACTGATCTGCATATAGCTGTGTCTGAACTGGGGTGGCGAAGTGAGCTAAAGAACGATGATAGATTCAAGATAGATAGATAGATAGATAAGAATCTTTATTCGGATAGATAATATCCATAAAAGCACAATACATCACTACCAGCAACAATACAATACAGTTTTTTAAAACTTATGAATATACCGTGTCATCCAATACAAGATCAAAATTACAATTTATAAAAACGAGATAAAAAGGTTGGACGGGCTATGAAATGTAGTAGCGTTATTAGCGAGTTATGAAATGTATAGACCAATGTGCAAATTCAGCAATATATTACAAATAAAGTGCAATAACGTGCAAAATTCAGACAGAAGTAATGCAAAAATTGTAAAGCATTTAAAGTTCATTCATAGAAGCACGTGAGCGAACTGCAGCTTGTAGGAACGTGCTTACCCGGAAGATCAGATCATCGTTTCCTAGCCATAAAAATTTCAGAGTATGCTAATTGAAGTCAGAAATAGCCCATGCTTTAAAATAGGGGGTTAGATACAATTTTGTGTGTCTATCATAAAATTTGCAAAAAAGTTAAAAATGTAGCAGTGTTTGTTTACTACCAATGCCACAAGGGCAGCACAGCTGGTCAAGGTTATTATTAAATCCTATCGGGAAGCATAGTAAGTATTTTATGCTACCTTCCCTAAGGCAGAAGAGTAAGCTTTTTTTCCATCTTCCTATGTTCTTCCTAAGATAATTCTGTGGCATATGATGTTGGATGCTCGGTGCCTCCAGAAGGGACAGGTATTTAACAATCGATGGTTTATAATAATCAGTGTTCTGTCTTTCATTATGGTACAAATCATAAAGCACCCCCCTGAGTGATTTTACACATGTGCCTTCCAGTGCTAGTGGGCTTAGGAAAATATGCTCCAGCTTCACACTGGCAAAACTATTTTTAACTGCGGCAAGCCAAGGTATACTGCCACCTTTGTCACATTTAAGGCAGTCTGATATTATCTCTTTTGTTAAGATCGCAGCGGGGTTCTGCCATATTTTTAACCAGAATATAGCTGGGCGAGACCTGATGAAATCCTGCACGTAATGTAAATTTAATTCTTTGTGGCATATATAAGCTGGGGAACAGATTTGAGCCCCGAGAATTTTTCTGCAAAATCTATTCTCCTCAATTTGGATCCCGCTACATTTTGAGTACCCCCAAACTTCAGCACCGTAGGTGGCCGTTGGTACACATTGCGATTTGTATATCTTGATTAAAGATAACACCACCTCTACTTCTTTAGGCTGCCGAAGGCCAATTATAGAATTGACCGCCATGAATAATTTATTTCTGCTATGGGCTGCGTGGGCCTGCCATGAACCTGATTCTGAAAAGACTAAACCCGGGTAAGGAAAAGTGCTTGTGCATATTAGTGATTCATTACCCAACGATATAAAATTAATGCTGTGTTTCTTCGGCCCACACGTCATAAAATAAGATTTTTTTAAATTAGTGCAAAGGTCCAATTCGGACATAAAAGACACAAACCCCGAGACTTAAGTGCTGAGTGCATTAGGGGTGCGGCTCATGAGTACCGCATCATCAGCGTATAAAAGCACGGGTAGTAATTTGCCATTGATTTTTGGTACGTCATTAGACAACCTGGACAGAGAGTTATGTAATTCGTTTATGTAGAGAATAAAAAGTAGAGGGGCTAGAACACACCCTTGTCTTACCCCTCTGCCAATGGCAATATCTCCAGCAACCTCTGCGTCATTATTTATCCTTACCCGTGCCTTCAGATCCCTGTGCAAATACGCCAAAAAATGAACCAAAGCCTCGTCTGACCCATAATTTAAAAGAACCTCCCATAGGTCGTGATCTGTTAACGAAATCAAAGGCTGAGGTTAAGTCCATAAAACCCAGGTAAAGTGGAACTTTTTGAGCAATCGTATATTTTCCTAAGATAAGATTTAAATTCAAGCACTGTTCGACCGTTCCAACATTGCTTCAAAAACCCAGCTGGCAATGATTTAGGATTTGGTTGTCTTCCGCCCAAGTCCTAATCTTGTTGAACACGACTCTGCCCAAGATTTTCAGGGTGTTATCTATTAGGGAAATTGGGCGGTAGCAGCTGGGATTGGATCGGTCGCCTTGTTTAAAAATGGTCGCGCTGATGATAGTCGACAAGGTACTTGGGATAGCCGTATTAGTCAAATTATTAAAAACATTGCATAAAAGGGGGGCCCAAAAATCTGGTTCATGTTTTATAAGGTCAATCGGTAGCCCGTCCGGACCTGGCGCTTTGTTCCCTATGCTTTGTTTTATAGCATCCTCAACGTCGGTCACGCTTATAACAACCTTTGGTATTGATGAGCTGGAGCAGCTATTAGGGATCTTTATGGGGGCTGTATAAATTCTGGCAAAGTGCTCCTCCCATAGTTCGCTAGATATATTGCAGCTTATGGGAGTAATATTTGAGCCCATAGACCTCATGGCTTTTACTTCTTTCCAAAAGCCATTTGCATCCTTAAGTGAGGCAGCTCTGGCAAGATTATCCCAGCATTCTCTCAATATCTCATCTGAGCGTGTTTTAGTTGCTTTCTTGTAGCAAGCTCTCAGAGATCTAACTCGGGTTATGTCCCTGGGTGTAGCTGCTAAAGCTTCACGGAGGTCTCTGTTGGCCCGTGAGCATATGCCATCAAACCATCTAGGATTCTGGTTTAGATTAGTGGCCGGTCTTGAGATTGTGTGTTTAATGGCAGCACATAAGCCACTAAAGGCCTCAATAATTTCTGCGCCCGAAATGCTACTTGATAGACAAGTCTCTACCAATAAAGGATAAGATTTTATCATATGTGCAAATAGCGTTTTGTTATCTATGCCCTTCCAAATCACTGAGTTTATCGGTTGATGCCTCCAAATGTTTAACCCCTATTTTCCTTTGAGTAATAAATTTGGGAATAAGTCTAATAGTTGTTATAATTGGGTTATGGTCACCTTGGCTAGTACATAAAACCTCAGCCTTTACTAAAAAGTTTACAAATGAGGATGATATAAAAACATAATCAATGATAGATGAACAACCGCGACCTCTGTAGGTAGGCAGTGGGCCCTTAATTGAGTCAACCCCAGCCTTTTCCATTAGGTTAATTAGGTTTCGGTGGATGTATAATTGCGGAGTTCCTCCCCTCTTTTACATTGGTTAACTCTGGCCGGGGTGGTGGTTACATTATCAATGCCGCTGTGCAATCTGACATTAAAGTCGCCACCAAGACAGATTCCGTCCAATTTACCGCACCTGTGCTCATCTTCTAATTTATCAATAAATTCAAACAAGTTAAAAAAATTCCTATTGGGTAGTGATGTAAAATCATTATTATAAAAATATATTAAACAAATTGTGGCCCCCTGTGAATAGACCGTGGCTTGAAAGTTTTCATTGTTTGTCACCAGGGGTTTTGGGCTGCATCCAGCTGAGACCTTTATCCATGTTGATAACCCCCCGCATGGGCGACCCATTTTGGGACAGGGCACAATACTGTTATAACATACGAATCCGTCAAGGAACAGATCGTGTGTGCACCATGTCTCCTGGAACATCAGAATGTCATATTTACTGACTAGGTCAACCCACTCTCTAGAATTCAGTTTAGATCTTAACCCTGCAATGTTCCAACTTAACACGTTTCGGTTAGGATCGTGGGGTCTGGTTTCAACAACGGCTGGGCAAATTGTTGGAGGTACAACTGGGTTTGAGACAGTATTCGATGGTTGACTCAATAGTCAGTCCTGGCTATCCAGACTAGAAAGAGCGGAAAACCGGTTCTGTGTGGTATATGTCGGGAGAGTGAGGTTGCGTATGCCTGGGGAAGGTTTATAAAAAAAGCCCAGGGGTAGTGAATGTATAAGGGTTGGGGCGAAATTGTGATCGGTTTGTGCTCTTAGTAGCCATTTCACCAAAGAGGGGCGTCTGAAATTTACAACTATACAGTAACCTAAGATGTTCTTCTCTGAGGGCCCTACCCATCCTACGCGTCGCACCATTAAGATTTCATTGGCGTTCACCATCCCTAGGCCCTTATACTTAGATAGACAGTCAATACTTTTATTTTTAAGTTGTTCCCAAGACTCTGATTGATCTTTTTTCA
The DNA here is from genome assembly GCF_964204655.1 of Triturus cristatus. NCBI lineage: Eukaryota > Metazoa > Chordata > Amphibia > Caudata > Salamandridae > Triturus > Triturus cristatus. The sequence continues at coordinate 91,106,573 of NC_140582.1, forward strand.
GAGGAGGGACACCGGCTAAGATTATAACAAAAGGACAGGCTTCGGGGGGTAGGTAAAGGAGGTCTTCCGCTGGGATCTCAGCCCGTTTTTCGGTAAGAGAGGTGACATGTGGGGCAGTTGCCCTGCTTGTGGGTACCGGGGCCGATGGCACAGGGATAGGTGGTGCTAAGTTTCTGGATGAAATGCTACTATTGACCTGGCTGCCAAGTGCTGCATTTAGCGGGGGCATCATGCTGGGGGTAAGTTCAAGAAGGCAACTACTTTTGGGGTTGGCACACTTTTCGCATGCAGTGTTATCGGCGTGAGTGGGAGACATACCATCACTACTCTCCTTTGATATGGCCTGATTAGTTGTCTCCAATGATTTTAAATGCTGTTCCCCCCCTATCTTTATCAGCAATGGTGACAACTTTTTTATTAGTATCCTGTTTCTTTTTTTTTTTTTTTTTAAACCTTTATTCGTGCATATTAAAAGAACAAATACGGGCCTACAACCTTCAGGCCGGCCACGATACGGTTAAGCACTGATACAAACATTACGGCCCCTGTGCTTCAACGGTCAAGATTAGCAACGATTTATGAATTATACACTGGAGAGATCCTTGACACCAGGGGGAGGAGAAGTGAAGGTCAATTTTAAAGTTTTCAAAATAATTTTATGAAGGAAAAAAGTCAGTAAGGATGAAGAACCAAGGAGATTCGAGTCCGCACGATATCCTCACCACACGGGAGAGCAGCAGCAGTAAAACAGCAATGGAAGTAAAATCTCAGGCAGTGAGGCAATGCAGTTATAGAACAGGGTAGTCACATGAGCAATTACGCACCCCTCCAGTGCCGCCCCCACTCAGCCAACCCCACACCCGGACCCAGAATCGAAACAAGTATAGCGCAGAAACATAGAAAGAAAAAAGGCCCATAGAACTAATTAGAGACAGTAAATTACCCCCCCACCCTACACCAATGCGGAGGCTACGGCCTGCCCCCCCCCAGCATAGTGCCTGTCGCCCAAGAAACCCGAAATATAGACAAGAAAGAGAGTAAGAATAGAGTAAAGAAAGATAAGAAAACAGTACACCTGTGATAAAGGGGGTGAGAAAAGAATAGGACTATTCTAATCTAAACTCCCAAAAAGAAGAAGGAGGGGAGGAGCCTACGTATCATCAGAGCGCCCTAAACCATCGGCCATCTATGGCCTCCACACACTGAGAACCCACTACGCCAAAAGCGGTCGTGTGAGAATGAATTGTCACAACAATTTAAAGGAAGGAAAACAGATCGCGACGAGTGCGCACAACTTATACATACAGTTCCAGTCCCAGCCCAGCCCATCCGTGAAACCCTGGCGATATAAATCAGTTTAGCCCTGGCCCGATCGCGGGCTTGAGATTAAGCCAGCCCCTACGTGAAGGCCCGCATCCCGTGCAGACAAAGACAATATGGCCGCTTGGGGGTAGATGGTGAAGTAGAGTCACAAAATGGCCGCCGACCATCTGTAGAGGTCCCTTTATACACCACATAAAATCCAGACATGACATGTAAAGTACAGGAGTTCCACAAAAAAGAAGCAATAGGCCACCGTGAACGATTCCTCGAGGATGTTAGGTGTTGCTCAGCTGGATACTCTTGCAGACGCGGTGAGGCAGGCAACAATGAAGCAGGCAGCAATGAACGGGGATACAAAGTATCCGCTGTTGAGTTGAAGAGCAATTGGTCCTGGGTGCCGGGAAAGCCAGATGCAGGCACCAGTGTAGCACGATCACACACAGCCGTTGCGTCCCCGCAAGAGGACAAAAGCACTGGCAGACCCACGCCGTGTTGATGACAAACAGAGCGCTCACGACCCGCAGCCGACAGCATGGGGTCAAACTGCTCACTCAGCGCCTGCAAGCGAGCACACATTTGTAGACGAAGGTCCCGCAGGACAGCCAGAACGGAGCCGCATTTCAGCGGAAGCTGCGCCCCCACATCGGCAGCAATCCGGGACGGCACTGCGGAGCTGGTGTCTGGTGGAGGGAGGGCGAAGCGGGCAGCGGGCAAGACCGGAGTATCACCCCCCAGCCGCGAGCAGGCAAACAACTCCATGTTTTACCGCCGGACGGTACAATAGCCAGGGGGGGGGGGCGTAGCAAGGAGTCAGTTCCCCTCAGGTCTGCACCGCAACAGGGAAAGCCAACAGTCGCCTCCCTTCTCTCGGGTTCTCTGTGCAGCCGACTAGGCAATGGAAGAAGGGGGTCGGCAGCTTCCCACAGCGCGGTCCACAGATCGGGGCAGGAGACCCGCCGCACCGGGGCTTACCTTACAGTCCCAGCCCTTCAGGCGCAGGGTGCAGGAGGTGTCTGGCCGTCCCTCCCCAGGCTCATCTGGCGACAGTCCGTGGTGTGAGGTGAGGTCGGGACCGGGGGGCTCGGGTTTGCGCTAGCGGGTCCGGTGACTGCGGAGCCTCCAGGGGGCCGGCAATGGCCACAATGGAGCAGGGGTCCAGGGCGGAGAACAAAAGCACCAGGAACTCCGGCATCCGGGCGGGCTGAGACTTCGGGGAAGCGGCGGCGTGGACAGCGCGTCGTCGCACACGTTTCAGCTCGAGAATCGGCGAGGATAGGAATCAGGATGATAGTCCGAGGCCAAGGACCGACGGAGCCGGGCGCTCAAGCGTCTGCTCCGATCGCCATCTTGGCTCCTCCAGTATCCTGTTTCTTAACCAGGTTTTCCAATCTGTCCAGGCGTTTAAAAAGGGCATTAAATTGTTTGTCCAACAAATTTTTTAAACGATCGTAAACAGAGTCCATTATGGTATCAAGTAGAGTATCTCTCGGCCTTTCACAGGCGCCATGAACAGTCATATGCTCAGTCTGTGTATAAGTAGAGTTAACTGCTGCTTCTAATGCAGTCAGTTCTACAATACTGTCATTTGGTTGCTCAGCAGGGCTCACAGATACAATGGAAGAACCTCGTTTCCATAGACTCAAAGGTGTAGGTTGAGTTTTTGAGCGGGGGGGTTGTTTCCTCTTGCTACCGATAGGTTTTAACGTGCCTCTCTTCCCTTTTTCCCCGCTGCTTTGATTGCCAGTACCAAATTTCCAGTGATAACATTAGCTTGAGGCCGTGACTGGCAATTGGGTGTTACTGTGTTATCCTTATCAGTCTCAGGGCCCCCAGGCAGCATTTCTTGGTTGCTAGACCTTATAATTAGCACATTGGGTGATAATGGGAGATGATAGATTCAAGCCAGATCTGTGACTGGGGGTGAGTGTCTGAAAAGTTTCAATTCTCCGTCCATCATCTCCTTGTGTTTGCTTTGCTTGCCCTAAGTTGGCAGGGTATGCCCAGACGTGGGTCGCTTGCTCACTTTGCCACTGGATTCAAGCTAGCTTGGCTGATGAGGGGATGTTACCCCGAAACCGGTCCCAGGATGCTTGTTTACGGTCCAGGAAAGACCAGGCTTGGCAGTTCAGGCTGGACAGTTTCCCATGAGTCACAGGGTCAAGACTGATTTGCATATAGCTGGGTCTGAACTGGGGTGGTGAAGTGAGCTAAAGAACAACAATAGATTCAACCCAGATCTGTGACTGGGGGTGAGTGACTGAAAAGTTTATGCACTCCGTCCATCATCTCCTTGTGTTTGCTTTGACTTGAACATCATCAGCTTCACATTCTCTGTATGGGGCTTTGTGAATACTGAAATGTAGTAAAGTTAAACTTTTTGTCTCAGTTTACCTTCGTAAATTGGGCCCTATTTTAATGAGGACTTAAATACAATCACCTTCATGCACTATCTCTGTGGGGACTTAAACATTGCTATAATAACACACTCTCTTTGTGGGGACTTGAACTACTCTGTGATAACACACTCTCTTTGTGGGGACTTGAACTACACTGTAATAACACACTATCTTTGTGGGGACTTGTACATCACTATGATAACACACCATCCCTGTGGGGACTTGAACATCTCTATGGTAACACACTATCTTTGTGGGGACTTAAACATCGCTATAATAACATGCCATCTCTGTGGGGACTTGAGCATTCCTATAACTACACACAGCCTCTGTGTGGACTTGTACATCATGAGCTTCACGGTCTTTATCATGGGATTTAAGCTTTGAATGTACACACTATTTCTATGGAGACTTAAACACAATGATCTTCACTCACTATATCTGTGGGGACTTAAACATCTATTTTAGCAAAAATGTACGCAGCTAATGAAGCTCCGGGTTCCACTTGACCATATTCCTTGGCTCCATATGATAATGTCTTTATGTGTTAGTTCCAGAATCTCCTAAGATTTTAAGCACTAATAAATAGGTTACATACAGCTTCAAGTGTCTTTCATTAAGCATGATAAGATATTTTCTGACACATTAACATAATCTGTCTTTAATGTACACCCCTATAATATATGCAGCAATTCATATATGAATAGATTATAATGTTGTATGCGTAGTTTGTTGATAAAATAAACATTTAGCCATGTGCCTTTGACTGTATTTGATCACAAATTGTGTTACGGACTAGGTCCCCACAAGGATGGTAGCACGTGTTCAAGTCCCCACAAGGATGGTTCTGTGCGCACGATTAAATAACAACATATTTGCAAATTTGAAGCAGGATCCTATATAATGAATTTTTTCTTAACATCTTTCTGTTATTGGTATATTTTTAAAACATTTGGAAAGGTTAGTCCCCACAAGGAGAGGGGGTGTGTGTGTGTGTGTGTGTGTGACTGTGTACACGCCCTTTACCCATTTCCTCTGGGGATAAGCCTGACTGCTCTTCTCAAGCTTCCAAGTGGTGAGCACAGGTTATTCTGAGGGCGTAACTTAGTTACCCTGACTGGAGTGAGGATTCAAATTTGAACAGGGTGCTAACCACTGCCTACTAGAGACCCCATTTCCAACACCATGATATAATTATATGAATAGATTATAATGTTGTTTGCGTAGTTTGTTGATAAAATAAACATTTAGCCATGTGCTTTCGACTGTATTTGATCACAAATTGTGTTACGGACTAGGTCCCCACAAGGATGGTAGCACGTGTTCAAGTCCCCACAAGGATGGTTCTGTGCGCACGATTAAATAACAACATATTTGCAAATTTGAAGCAGGATCCTATATAATGAATTTTTTCTTAACATCTTTCTGTTATTGGTATATTTTTAAAACATTTGGAAAGGTTAGTCCCCACAAGGAGAGGGGGGGTGTGTGTGTGTGTGTGTGTGTGTGACTGTGTACACACCCTTTACCCATTTCCTCTGGGGATAAGCCTGACTGCTCTTCTCAAGCTTCCAAGTGGTGAGCACAGGTTATTCTGAGGGTGTAACTTACTTCCCCTGACTGGAGTGAGGATTCAAATTTGAACAGGGTGCTAACCACTGCCAACTAGAGACCCCATTTCCAACACCATGATATAATTATATGAATAGATTATAATGTTGTTTGCGTAGTTTGTTGATAAAATAAACATTTAGCCATGTGCTTTCGACTGTATTTGATCACAAATTGTGTTACGGACTAGGTCCCCACAAGGATGGTAGCACGTGTTCAAGTCCCCACAAGGATGGTTCTGTGCGCACGATTAAATAACAACATATTTGCAAATTTGAAGCAGGATCCTATATAATGAATTTTTTCTTAACATCTTTCTGTTATTGGTATATTTTTAAAACATTTGGAAAGGTTAGTCCCCACGAGGAGAGGAGAGGGGTGGGGTGGGGTGGGGGTGGGGGTGGGGGTGTGGGTGTGTGTGTGTGTGTGTGTGTGTGTGGGGGGGGTGGGGTGGGGTGGGGTGGGGTGGGGGTGTGTGTGTGTGTGTGGGGGGGGTGGGGTGGGGTGGGGGTGTGTGTGTGTGGTGTGTGTGTGTGGTGTGTGTGTGTGGTGTGTGTGTGGTGTGGGGGTGTGTGGGGTGGTGTGTGTGTGGGGTGGTGTGTGTGTGGGGTGGTGTGTGTGTGGGGTGGTGTGTGTGTGGGGTGGTGTGTGTGTGTGTGTGTGTGTGTGGGGGGGGGGTGGGGTGGGGTGGGGTGGGGGTGTGTGTGTGTGTGTGGGGGGGGTGGGGTGGGGTGGGGTGGGGGTGTGTGTGTGGTGTGTGTGTGTGGTGTGTGTGTGTGGTGTGTGTGTGTGTGGTGTGTGTGGTGTGTGTGGTGTGTGTGGTGTGTGTGTGGTGTGTGTGTGGGGTGGTGGGTGTGGTGTGGTGTGGTGTGGTGTGGTGTGGTGTGGTGTGGTGTGGTGTGGTGTGGTGTGGTGTGTGTGTGTGTGTGTGTGTGTGTGTGTGTGTGTGTGTACACACCCTTTACCCATTTCCTCTGGGGATAAGCCTGACTGCTCTTCTCAAGCTTCCAAGTGGTGAGCACAGGTTATTCTGAGGGCGTAACTTACTTCCCCTGACTGGAGTGAGGATTCAAATTTGAACAGGGTGCTAACCACTGCCAACTAGAGACCCCATTTCCAACACCATGATATAATTATAGAAAGGTGATGTTTGTCACAGACCACATGGTGTGCCTATGGTTTTTGGGCTCAGGACACACCTCAAAGTTGTGTGATAAAGCACCATCATGCACTTGAAGGCAATCCAGGACCAAGAAGTGAAGCTGTATGACACTAAACATAAGAGGTCAGTGTCCTTGTGAGAATCCAGAGCAAATGGCAGGTGCAGACTATCTCGCTCGAGAGGCATTTCCCATGAGAGGTCACCTTCATGGTCCAAGTCTTCTGGTAAGTCCAAACACAAGCACAAAAAAAGTGAAATTGGGCTCGACCTCTTTCTGCTACTCTGTATCCAAAGAGAAGACACAAAGACATCATGATGTCAATCAGTCTCCCTCTAGGTCCTTTGTTGTAGATCCGATCTCACTGCTTGCAGAGATTCAGGCCATCAGCAACACCTCAGCAGACTGAAGTCTTCAAGGAGGCCATGCTACAAACTGTTTTGTGCACTACTCCCTCCCTCTGCGATGCCTTCCGGCTCAAAGTGACCACAGGAGTTACTGTGAGGCTCCGTCCTCAGCACCATCTGACCCCTTGGGACCAGCTCTGGTGCGGATGTCCACTCCGTTCCCAGACCTGCACCGGGCCCTTCCTCATCAACACCAGTACCAATATCACTGGTGCCAGAAGTAGATGTGGTGCTGATTTTGTTGTCTGACTTCATACCAACTTCATCCTGATCTCAACCAATGTCACGCAACAAGATTACAAAAGTGCAACCATTTGTTATACAGGCAGACTCTGATCCTGTGCCTTTACCAGGGCAGACACGCCAATAGAGGCTCCATTATCCTTTTTACTCATCACTAAATAAGTTACACTCCAGGATGGCGATAATAATGATGATGAGAAGGGTATGGGTTTCTCTCCCCTCGCAATAGAGAGGACAACTTTTACGCAGACTTACAAGTGCCCAGTGAGCTTGATACCTCCTCAATTTAGGGTGAACTCGCCACATGGAACACCAATGAAAGAGTATCTTTTGAGGTAGTGGTCCAGCGGGCAATGGAGGTCCTGCATTTGCAGCAGCAAGACCAAAAGAAACGTCCTTATGGATATTTTGCAGCATGGGTCACCCACTTCTGAACCCTTGTGCCTCTTTAATGAGACCCTCTTTGATACCTTGCTGGGCACTTGGTCAAAGCCTTGTTCCTGCCTGTATGGAGCTGGGTTTTTATGTAGTGTACTAAAACAAGGTACTCTATGTAGAAAGCCCAGACAACCCTTATTGGCTTACAGGACTTACATTAATAATCCCAAATGCTCTCAATTATGGTAGTGTTAAGCATTTGTAGAACACACAGACAATAAATAATACACACACTCAAGCAGACACTCAAGGCCAATTTAGAAAAATAACAGGTACATTTTATATATTTTTAACATCAAGAACTTCATAATTGGGTAAGTACTTTGAGTTATCACATTTTTATAGGCAAGTAAAAATTTCACACTAATGCATTTTTATGCTGCAATGCTTTCCTAAGGAGAAAGGAACATATATGTACTTCTAATTGTATTTCGGGGGTCCCCTTTAGGACTTAAGGTGCTAGGGCGCCAAGATCCAAAGAACCACCAGCAGTTTTGGTTTACCTGCTCTGGAATGTCCAGGTGTAGAGGTGCCGGATTAGTTGATAGCCTTGCACACTACACCATAGGCAAAGAAGGGGGGCAATTTAAAAACAGGTTGCAGAGGGGATCCTGGCAGCAGGAGGCACAGTCTGTTCTTGTGGACTCGAGTGCAGAGGTTTTTGGTCGGCTGGGCCAATGTGTCAAAGGTACTCACTGTTCTCAGTCAGACCTGCAAAGAGGGGCCAAACAGGAGAACTGGGCCACTCTTAATGCTGGCCTCTGAGACACTGATGGTCCTTGTCAGCTGGTTGATCTTTGTGGTGGTGGAGTCCGGATTGGACTTCCTGACAAGCCTTGGTTGTTGCAAGGGGTCTGGTACCCCTGGGATTGGTGAAGGGTGGCTCCCTGGGGTTCTGGCATCTTGACACTTGGAGGGGAGATGGATATGACCTCTAGAAGCATGGTGAACTCCTCCTCCAGGGCAGCTGCTACGTCGGTGGACCGGGTGGTCAGCAGAACAGTGAACTGGATGTTGCGGTCGGTGCCTGCAGGTTGCAGAGAAGTGGCTCCTCCACTCAAGGGAATTGCTGACAGCTTGAAGAAGTGCTGGTGGCCCTCCGAGTCTTTTGAAGGGTGCACAGCTGCAGTTCTAGTCATATTGTTGCAATTCTCGATACAGGAGCAGCCAGGGTTTGCTGCCAAAGTCCACCAGTAGTCCACAGTTCTTGCTTTTTCGGTTCCTCTTAGTCCTTCCTTTGTCAGGTTAAAGGCATGGTGCATTCTATTACATGTGAGAACACATCTGCATGAGCAGATATGCCCCTGTGCTGGCCGACTGGCATCTTCCGGCCTGCCATGACAGACAGGTTTGTGACGCCAGGAGGTGAGAGCCCGTGCTCTGAGGTCAGAAACAATGCTCGCTCTGGCGGAAGTTATTTACACCTTCTCCAGCAGGATGGATAGTGAATCTGCATACAATGTCAGAGGCTTCTAAGCCTCTGCCTCCTTTGATACGTGACCCAGGCTTTCCCCAGACCTAGGAGATGCCACCCTATGCCCAGGTCCATCTGGCACCAGGCCAAGTGGGAAATTAGGTATGCAAGTAGGCGTGTTTCATCACCAGGCTAGTCACACCCTAAAGTGGGCTGCTCGATGTACTCCATTAAAGAAGGGTTCCATAATTTTGATTTTGGTGGAATTAGGAACTCTGGTAAAGGTTATGCTCCCTTCACACAGGAAGTGGCCATATAGGGGGGTAGTGACCGCAAGGGTTCATAGCCCATTGGCTACAACCCTTCACTCCCCTTAACGCCCCTCAAGTCAGTATTTAGGTGGCCCCAGGGTGTGCACCATGTCTTTTTTTCATATTGGTCTGCACCATTTCATGCAGCTTGCAATGGCAGTCTGCATGAGTTTGGTGGTGGGTCCCCTAAGGTGGCACAATGCATGCTGCAGCACTTAGGGACTCTCTTTAGTACTTATTCACTAGGTACCAGGGATACCATTTACTAGGGACTTACAGAGGTGCTAGGAGTCTTGCCAGTTGCGGATAAATTAACAGTTACCATGTTTCAGGAAAAACAGGACTGGCACTGGGGACCTGGTTAGCAGGAACCCAGTGAACTTCAGTCAAAATTGCATCAAATACCAGACAAAAAGAAGGGGGTGACCATGCATAAAAGAGGCACTTCTCTACACTGCCCTCTGGTGCATAGGCAGGTGGCCTGGCACGACAGACTTGCTCCATTTGCCACGATTTTCATACTAAACATCCTACTCCAGAGAGCCGTGTGGTTTAGGCTTCAACCAGTAAGGTGAAACAATTCAATCTTCACGACTCCTCCAGACAGGAAATCCAGGAGAGTTGATGACTTTGCTAAACCTATGTTCAGCTCTGCCACCCAGGCATGCAAACAGGTAAATGGGGTTAGTTTATTGGGTCAGTACACATGCTCTTTCGGACATGGCAGAAAGGTCTTGCTGAGGGGGTCACCGCATACTTAAAGCTCATTGGCTCATATAATTCATGATGCACAAGAACCAGCCAAATACGTGATTTGTACCAGCCTTGATGCTACTTACTGATTGGGAAGGGCAGTCAGCACCTGTGTTGTGCTCCACCAACACATGTGGATGTGTCCTACAGGATTTTCTGGGGATGTAAAAGCATCTCTTGTGAAAATGCCTTTTTGATGGTCCACACCTTTCTGGTGAAAAAGCGGATTCGACCTTGAAGAGTTTTAAAGAAAGTAAGGCCACAGTGTGCTCCCTGGGTTTGTGGACCTCTGAAAAGTAGTTCCTGCATCAGTTCAGAAAGTTCAGAGGCTACTCCAGGGGCTGGTGTACTGGTAGAGACAGTCTACCCAACAACTACAGCAGACCCCCTAGGCCTTTTTGAGCTGTAGACATGGGTCTAGCAGGTAACATACAGGTCAGCAGGGGATCAGTCTGTGAGGTCCCTTTCCCCTGCTGCAACAGCCAACAAGGCGCTTTAGTTTGCCCTTAGTGGTGCACCCACCTTGTAGGGTCACCATTTAGAAATTCAAACCAGGGTGGCGATCCATCAAGTCCAACTCGCGTGTCTTACAGATCGTTCAGCATGGCTATGCCTTTCAATTTCTTTTTGCTGCACCAAATCATCCCCCCACACCACAGCGAATTTCAGAGAAGCAACTGTTCATTCTGTTACAAAAGGTGTAAATGTTACTTTCAGGATTGTTACTCTTGCTATTTCCTTGTGCTGAAGGATGGGGGGCTCTGGTCTGTTTTGGACCTTCAAAGTCTGAATGCCTAGCTACTGAAGGACAATTTAAAAATACTCTCACGGGGGCGTGGTCTCGCCGGGCAATGGCGTGAGACGTGCGCTGCTTCTGCTCCGGGCCGCCGCTGGGGTCATTTGCATTCTTTAAGCGGTTCCCCTGCAGCGATCAGGTCCGAACTAACGCCTAAGTGCAGCTGAAGGCGAGGGGCTTCTGACGAGGGGCTTGGACGCGACCCGAGACGGCGGAGGGCTTGGGGCGCTGAGACGGCGGGGTGCTGGAGATCGCTGTCCCGCCCGACCGCCATCTTGCATTTCACCTGCTGCCCGCTCCTGGCAACCAGCGCCGGCTATCTGCGGCGGGGGAGAGAGTGGAGGCCCAGCGGATCCGGCGGAGTTCGTCGGGGTTGACCCCCGTTGATCCGGAGCTGCCCTGAGGGGTCGTGGGTCCTGGACTGGCTGGGACATCGGTCCTGGGGTTCCTGCGGATGGCGTTGCGGAGTAGCGGCCGCCATCTTCCCCCGGCCTGGCCTTCCATCCGGCCGGTCTGCTGAGGGCGCGGAGTGGAGAGGCGGCAGATGGTGACGCGCCAGCTGGGCCCGCGACGACAACGGCGACTACAGAGGTGAGGCGGGACCCGAGGCCCGTGAGGAGACCCGGGCTGTGAGACACGGCGCTGCTTCACCGGAGCAACGGGGCGCTGCGAGGGAGCCCCTGCCCGCCATTTACTGTGACAGGAGCGGCCGAGGCTGGTGATTGGTCTATTTGTAATGTTGCTTTTCCTGACATTACCATAAATATTGCCTGCAGCAAGCTCAAATTCAAGCAGACTTCCATACTTTGTAAAATATTTATACAGCGTGTCATTACAAGTTCAAATCTGCCCCAATATGCGAACATGAGCCACCGCTTTTTTAGCTGTCTAATTCACTAATGGGGATAGTTTTTATTTTGGTGCCCAGGCCGACCCTGCTCCCAGGATCTTAAAGCAGACGTTTCACTTGGTGGTGTCTCCGAAGGTTGAAGATAAAAATATTTCCGTCCAAGACTAAATTGATACTCTGTCTCTCACTGTGTCCTAACCATTTCTACCATTAGATGATAAAGAAAGAGTCTGGAAGCGGTTCCAGGAGCAAGGCCTAAGACCGTCAAATGCACTGTATGGTCTTGGAACTTAAAGTCCTATCTAATCAATTTGCTTGGAAATAAATGATATGCAAACAGGAAACATAAAGCCTCAGGTGATTATGAGCACTTGAGCAAGCAATCTCTCAATAAATCAGCACAAGTATAAAACTTAACTTTGTAAAGAAATGCACACAAGTTCTTTTTTTTTTTTATAGTTTATGGGCACAGTTGTTACCTGCATGTCTGGGTCCATCATGGAGGCCTTTAACCCCTGTGACCAATGGCCTTGTTGTTTCTGGGGAGAAAAAAAATAAGAGCAACAATTGGACATTTATTTACCAAATTAAACTTTATATGATATTAATAAATCCAGTTTAGTTTGTAATGAAAAATTGTGGATATAGAAGGAAAAGTTAAAATGGCAAAATAACGGTTCTCAACTGTACGAAATAAAACGTCTCTCATGTGGGTTTTGGTTAGGCCTGGGCTAAAATTCCGTTCCGCTCGCGGAAATTGCGATAATTTGACATTTTCGCGTTCCGCGGAGAGCGCGAAAATGTCAATATTTCCGCAATCCGCATTTTACCGGAAATTTGTTGCTTGCTCGCGCTGTAAAATAATACATTCTCGCGTGCGCGCGATCGCTTTACCTGAATCCCCGCGTTCGCCGACAAGTTTTCCCGATCCGGTCGCGTTCTCCACGAGATGTTGGATTGTTGGTAGCCATTTGCGCTGTCTCGCGACAGTTCGCGCCCGCAGTAACGTCATTCGTCGCGCGATCACGTCTTTCTTCTCGCGATCATGCACCGCGAGACAAGTGAAAACAAGATGGCCGCGCCCGCGAGCAACTGCATGGGTAAGTTGGCGAGCCGCGACCACGCAGAAAATACCGCGAACGGGCGGGAAAAAAACTTCTGCAAATTTCACCCACCCCTAGTTTTGGTAGCACAATACAACGCTACTGGAGGGAATCTGTGAAAAGCGGAGTTCAGGAAAAAAATACAGGAAATGAATATTCCGAGTCTGTAAATCTCCTTTCTCAAAAATGGGGAAAAAACAAACAAAAAAAGAGGAAAATCACTTTTTAGAGAAACATTTCAGTCATCAGGTAATGCATACTATATAGGGGTTTGACCACTGACCACGCAAGATTAGTTTCTACTTTCTCTAGGGTTACTACCAGACTCCCACAATTTCAATCAATCGGCAATGAGGCAGGTTCCTGTGGCCTGCAAAGAATAAAACGGACAACAACGTCATCAGCTGCAAAAAAAAGAATAACTGATGGAAATCCTGAAACTAGGGGCAGGGGAGCAGTCACCTTCACCTCCAAACAGGGCATAGTTTCTGGAGAAGCTGCTGAACCAGTTTTCTGATAAATAGAGTGCCGCAGGAAGTAAACACATCTCTAACTCTACGTCGGCACTGAGAGACCTCATACGCAAACTAAACAAGCTCTTGGGAACTGCGGAGGAGTACAGAAGTACTCCTACAAATATCATTGAGTTCCGAAACTCGATGAAGGCCTATAGAGCAACAGCATGACAAGTGGCTAGGTATGATGAGGAAGCACTGTGGTCTGAACTGCAAGAGGCATCCCAAACTAAAAACTCTGCAAAATTCTGGACAATAACACAGAGAAGGACGAGTAAAAACAACGTGAAGGTCTCTCCCTCAATTTCCGCCCGCAAGTGGACAGAATACATCTCAAACGTATACAATTCCATGGAAGATGGCTCTGGGAATGTTCCACTGCTGGACAACAAATATGGTATCGAGAGCGGAGCACTGGCTGGCGCAGACAAGTTAGCACGGATATTGGCCAAATTTCGATCAGTAGGAGCCCCAGGACCAAATGGTTTGCCCACCAGAATATTCAACTCAGCATCAGTGGGATGGGCCCCTTGCTAAGCCCTCTATTTAAAATCTGCATCCCGATGAGCATGTCCCGGGCAGCTGCAGAGGTGCCGTACTGATGCCAATTCATAAAAAGGGTGCAAATGATCAACCAGCCAATTTTAGGCTAATTGCCCTCCTTGACATCAAGGGCAAATGATTCGCGAAAACCCTGAACAACGAGTTTGAGGTTTTAGACGCGGACATGGTACAGAGGACAATTTAATCATTCTTTCGTATCCAATTAAGGCTGCTAACATCAAAGATGTACCACCGCTGTATGTAGCATCAATCAACTTTACAAGAGCATTCGACAAAATGGACAGACTGAGACTCTGGCAGAAGCTGTCTAACTGGGGCATTCTGGAAAACCTACTCAGAGCCATTAGGAGTATTTACACTGGAACCCGGGTGCGAGTGAAAACTTCAACAAAAAGAGTCACAGCCCATAGGATCAGGAACAATACCGGTGTAAAACATGGATGCACCCTAGCTCCGCTTCTGTTTAATCAGTATGTGGCAGATAGAAATGACGCTCTAGCCTCAGTCCGTGGCTTTCCATTCAAGTTTGCTGGAACACATATCCACTGCCTCAAGTATGCAGAATACACACTTATTTTACCACACTTCAGTGGGGTTGCAGCGATTTTTGGAGGCGCTTGCGCTGTACGGTAAGGGCAATACATTACCTGTCAACCATTCAAAAACAAAAATCATGGTATGTGGTACCAGAAGTATTAACAACCCTATGAAATTCAAATTTACCATGAATACTGCCGTCCTTGAGCAAGTATCGAGCCTAAAGTGCGTGGGCATCCACTTCAACAAGTGTGGCATACACTTAACACAACTTTCCACTCTAAAGGATAACTCCCTGTCCATGACTATGAGCTTTAAAAAAACTGGCAAAAAAGCTGCGGAGTCCAGATCTCACAGGCAATTGTAAAGTGATTGAGACCAAGTTCACCCCAACCCTAACCTATGGTTCCCTAATATTTAAGACCAAATTGACTCATGGCTGGATACAGTCCAAAGTAGATGCTACAGAAATCTGTTTTCTCTCCCCGTTGCCAGCCCATCGTCTCAAATACGATTGGAATTCAGACTAAGAAAACAATCAATCATGCTGAAATCTAGCTTCTTTGGTAACGGCGCCAAGCTTAAGGCGGCTCCTAAAGGATCCCTAATGAAACTAATATGGGTTGGCATTCAGGAAAATAAACTTCAATAAGAAAAGCAACTGAACTTTTGGGAGCCAAAAGCATATTCAAACAAAATCTCCCCCCGAAGCGGACGGCCAAACACAAAAATGAAATGAAGAGAAGAAGACCTGCAAGAGCTAGCTCGAAAGGCCCACTCGGATCTCTGTGGTACGTTCTATCAAGACCAGGGAAAAGCGTTATACCTATATAGATAGCCCTATGAAACTGGCGTTCAAAAAAGATCTCATGAAGATGTGATGTGGACTAATCCCCCTAAAAGGAAATAAATGTGGGCGATTAAAAGGTTTATGACCCCAGCATAATATTGATGGAAAGTATTCACTATAACATTTGTATTGGTATGAAAATCAATAAAAATAGGTTATTTAAAAAAAAAAGAAAAATGACCTCTGCATGATATATAAGCTGTTGATCTTGTTTAATCCATCTATTTGGGTTTTGTAATATTATTTGATTCGATTTATAACATATAATATGTGTCATTTATTTTGTTTTTCTTGCCTGAATAATGATATGTTCATACTTCTTTTTTAACCCAGCTCATTAACTCTTGACATGAATTCCATTTTTTTGATTCTGTAATTCTTCGATTTTAACCTAATATATATTTCATAGTGCTATGTTGTATTGAAATATATTATAAATGTATTTTCTCTTTTAAATAACAATTAAGATTTGAACAAAAAAAGAAAGGTTTATTGATCAGCATTGTCGATTGTGTAACTTTAGGCAGGAATCAATGATGCACATTATTTGTCTCTGTCCCGGACTAAAAACTAAAAATGTTAAGGTGTTACTGGTTAAAGGCGATATTTCAGCAGCTGTGTATCACTCAGTGTAATAATGCAGTTATTGCATGCTTGAGTAGCTCATATGTGCAACTTTCAGCCAGGTGCATAAAGTTCTTTTGGAAAGCCGTCAAGCTATTAAATTCATGCATTATGGACAGTTAAAAGAGGCAGCTGCCAAATGGTCCCCAAGTTAAAATGTTTGTCAGTGACGTTAAACGTTTACACTTCTCTGGTAGAAATTCCTACCGAATGAAGTAAATCCTCTTTGGGACATTTTGACCTAACCGACACATGTGCGATCTGATTAATTGTGTCATCACTTGATTTTATATTGTTTTAATTGTTTAGGTGTTCTACAGTGTACTGTAATGGTTAACTAAAAAAATAAAATTTTGTCTCGTGGTGCTTGCATAATTGGATCAGGTTGTATTGCTGATTTCACGTGTGCTATCAAAGGAACCCCCTCACAGTGAGGTAAAGTCAGGAACATCACCATCCATCTCAAGGCTGCCACACCCTTTTATCACTCTGAAAAAGCAAAGCAACAGGACCGGACGCAATTGAGGTAAAATTTTAAAAGACATTTAGAGAACATTTGGCACTACAATTTTACAAATTTCTCCAATCCTTGGCAGTAGGGGAAGGTACAGACATACTAGTCTCATGGCGAGAAACTTCTAACACTATGGGCCAATGCGAATTTCAGCGTTTGCGATCGCAAATTAGCAGTGTGCAATGTAGCACACAAAAACCCCGTCGCAAAATAAGGAATCGCAAATTTTGCGATTCCCTATTTTGCAATTGCATTTATGGAATCGCAAACTGCGATTCCTTAAATGCAATGTAAGAAGCACAAAAGAAAGTGTGATTTGGCCTTAAGGAATCGCAAATTACCACCAACTTCAAGTTGGTGGTAAATTGCGATTTCACTTAAAAATGCACTATTTTGCATTTTTGATAGTGCCATATGGCGCACAGGGCATGTATGTGCAGGGCAGGCCCCTGCAGAGACCTCGGCGGAGGGGCGGGCCTGGATCACTGGGGGCCCCCGCAGGATTACCGTTGGTGGTGGGGGCCTCTGGGGCCTTACCCGGAGGTCGGTTGCCTTGCCCCTGGTGATTGGCGGTGTGGGGCAGAACGGAGCGGAGTGAAAAACCCGGGGAGCCGCGGCGCCCCTGGCCCCCCTGAGACGGCCCGATTCCGGTGGTGTGGAGGTCCTGGGAGCCCTTCGGTGGGGTGAAGAGTGGCCCTGAGGTGGGCGGCTGGAGTCTGGGGACTGGCTGAGAGCCTGCTTTGGCCCTCGAGTTGGATGAGACCAGTGCCCTGGAGCTCCGACCTGCGGCTCCTGCGGTTGAACATGGGGCGGCCCCGGGGGTCACTGGAGGCCTGCTACGCCTTTGCTGGGACCATTGGTTGACACCGGAGATCGGAGGAACGCCCTGCAGCCGACTACTCTACTACGCTGGCCCTCGTGGGCTGAACCGCGACGGGGACCCGCAGTGACACCAGCTTGTGCGCAGTGAGTTGTTCCTTGGGGGGGTTGCGGGCCCTCATCCTTTTGCTCACCTTGCTTACACGGGGGCCTTGCGCAGGGTCTCTGAGCCCGCAGGCGAGAAGACTGGGGTCTGTGGAACACTGTGGGGCCCTGGCCTGGACTGAACTGGGAGTTGGGGCATAGGTTGGTCCTGTGACTGCTCAGACGCGGGGTACTGTGGAGACCCTGCCGACTCAAGGGCGCACGGTGGTGGTCCGTGGAGGGTCCCTGAAGGAGACAAGTCGCCGGGCCAGTGCGTCTAGACCTCGGCCTCCTCGAAAACGACTGGCAGACTTGCAGCATGACGCGCACGAAGGCCGGGAAGGAGCCCCCGGCGACCTCCAAGGATGCCTCGGTTGCTGACCTGTGGGGAAAGTCCGGAGCGGCATCGTCGGGAGGGGGTGCTGCCGCGGAGCCGGTCACCCAGTCATTCATGGCGCTCTTCATGCAGGAACTCAAGTCGGAGATTGGGTCCCTTCGCACTGAAGTCCAGGCCTGCGTCAAGGTCCTCCGGAAAGAAGTGGGAGACCTGGGAGACCGCGTAGACGACATGGAGAAGACCCTGGACGCCCGCACGGAGGACCAGGAGCACCTCTGGCAGCGACTGGCGACCCTGGAGGAACAGCACGTTGAGCTCCAGATCAAACAGGAGGATTTGGAAAATAGAGGGCGCCGCAACAACATTCGCATCAGGGGTGTCCCGATTGGGGCTGAGGGGGACGATATGACGACATTTGTGGCGGACATGCTCCAGGAGATCCGCGGGGATGATGACGTTTCGCCGCCAGCCTTGGATCGGGCGCATAGGGTCTCGGGGCCACCTGGGAGACCCGGACTCATCCCTGACATCCTGACGAGGGTCCACTTCTTTGTCGAGAAGGAAGCGATCCTCAAAGCTGCCAGAGACAAACCTGACATCCTGTATAAAGGCATGCATGTTCAGCTGTTCCAGGACCTGGCCTCCACCACCCTCCGGCGCCGCAGGGACTTTCGGCCCGTCACGGACAAACTGCGGGAGCTCCACATCCGCTACCAGTGGGGCCACCCCTTCGCTCTCATCTTCCAGTGGGAGTCCAAACGCCGAGTGCTCCGATCCTACCGGGAGGCGGCCCAGCTACTCCAGATCCCGGACTCCCCATCAGCTAGTCCGACGCGGCGCTCTGCGAAAGCTCGTGGGGCTCCTTTGAAACCGCAGTGGTCCATGGTGCGCCATTCACGACATCTTTCTTCCCCGGATGGCAGCAGATCGTCACGAGATAAGCAAGACATTATCAAACATATTAAATCTCTAGAGGGTGGCTCGCCGCTGGCGGGCTCTCAGGTCCCGCCCCATGAGTGAGACCCCCTGGGGTGGCCGCCACACCGGGCTGCAGACGCTCTTCCTGGGAGTGCTCACGATCTTCTGGCTGCTTTGGTGGCTACACTTTACCTGCTTCTGGCGGCCAGCCGGGGCGATGCGATTGGACCTGCCTCTTGCTATGCCGTGCATGCCTACCGGAGAGGCGGTGGCCCGGAGCGGGCTCTTGGTGCTGTGATTTCTTGGCTGAGCGATGACAAACCCCCACGCCTATCCATGGGAGAGTGACATCTCTGGGACAGCCTGTGCCACGCGGCCTGGCTACTCCCTAGACTGGAATAGGACATGTTGGCCATGTTGGCCGGTTCAGGACACATGTGGTTTTCCTTTGTTTTTCCCTTTTCTTCTCCTTCCCCACCTTTGGCGTCCTTCTGATGGGGGGGGGGGGGGGGGGGGGGAGTACTGGCATGTGTGGGAGGGGCAATGCACGCGGAGGGGATCTGGGACTATGGCTAGTGAGTCGTGCTGGAAGGTCCTTTCCCTTAATGTGAAGGGGCTCAACTCGCCCAACAAGCGTCGCCAAGTGTGGCGGTACCTCCTGCTTCAAGACCCTGACATAATTTTCCTCCAGGAGACCCACCTTCTCAAGGTTGATGTCACCCGCATGGCACACCCTCGATATCCTAGGCAGTTCTGGGCCTCGGCGACCACTAAAACGGCGGGGGTGGCTATACTCTGCAGGGCAGGAATTGAACCGGGGACGTCCAAGGTGCTTAGAGACAGCGAGGGTAGGTTCTTGAGGGTTGAGGTCAAGAGGGGTCATCGCATGCTCACCTTGTGTAATCTCTACGCTCCCAATCAGGGTCAGGACCTTTTTCTACGCCGGCTGATCAGGGACCATCTAGACCAGGTCACTACGGACCTCATAGTTGGGGGTGATTTCAACCTGGTGTGGGACGCGGAGCTAGATCGCTCTGGGGGGTCCTTCCACGGGGTGGGGGCCATGTCTGCGGCAGTGAAGAGCTCCCTTAGCGCCCTCAACTTAGTAGACGTCTGGCGCTACCACTCCCCAGGCCTGCGCGATTACACGTACTATTCACATGCACACCGTTCATACTCCCGGATAGACCTGATCCTTGTCTCTCACTCCCTGCTCAAAGACACTATTTCGGCGACGCACTCTAGCATCTCCATTTCGGATCACGCCCATGTGGAGCTGCGTTTTCACAAACGTGGTGCTGGCTCCCCGCATTCGTGTCGCTGGAGGTTCCCGGAACACATACTCAGGGACCCGGTGGACAAGGAGGAACTACAGGAGGCTATTTTAGCCTACTTTGCTTCCAATGATCTCCCGGGGACCCCCCTCCCCCTCCTGTGGGACGCCTTCAAGGCTACTATTCGGGGTACCCTCACTGCTATCGCAGCCGCGAGAGCACGAGAGGCTCGCCTCTACGAGCACAAACTCGACCGGGAGGTCAGACTGCTCGAGAGAATGGACCACGAACTTCCGTTGATGGTACACAAGCGCAGGTTGGCTATCCTTCGAGGCCAGCTGCAAGCCCACAGAACGAACAAGGCGGAGCGGGCCTTACTGGCACTTAAGCAGCGGTACTATACAGGGGGAGACAAGGTGGGTGCCGTGCTGGCGCGACGCCTGCGCACGCGGGCGGCCAAGGCCCACATCGCGAAACTGCAAAGGGCGGATGGATCCTGGGCCACTTCGGAGTCGTCTAAGCTCCAGATGTTTCACGACTTCTACGCTACTCTCTATGCTGCTGACCCCCCGCGTCGGACTTGATTGCCTCCACCATGGAGGCCTGTGCCTGGGAACCGCTAAGTGAGCACCAGTCGGGACTTCTTGAGGCCCCCATCACTTCAGAGGAAATGGCGAGCGCTCTGCGTGATCTCCCACTGGGGAAAGCGCCCGGACCAGATGGGCTACCGGTATCCTTCTATCGTGCCTTCTGGCCACAACTGCAACCATACCTTCTGCGTCTCTTCAACTCGTTCGACGAGTTGACGGGCCCGTCGACCGATATGGCAATGGCGGAAATTGCTCTTATCCCGAAACCTGGGAAGGATCATACCCTTTGCTCCTCTTACCGGCCCATCGCGTTGCTAAACACAGATCTTAAGCTGTATACTAAACTTCTGGCTAAACGGCTTAGTGTCCACATGCCCAACCTTATCGAGCCGGACCAGGTGGGGTTCATCCAGCATCGTCAAGGGGCAGACAACGTGCGCCGAATAGCACACATCGTCGGGAAAGCCAAACACTGGGGGATACCGGCGTGCCTGCTCTCGCTAGACGCGGAGAAAGCGTTCGACCAGGTGGACTGGCGGTTCCTCCGCGCGGTGCTCCAGAAGGTGGGTCTTGGCCCGAAGATGGTGGCGCGCATTATGGCTCCCTATCTTTCGCCGGTAGCTAGGGTGCGCGTGAACGGTCAGCTCACGCCGGCCTTCTCCATCTGTAGAGGTACCCAACAGGGCTGCCCCCTATCCCCACTATTGTTCGCTCTTGTGGTGGAGCCCCTCGCCATCATGGTACGCCGGTCCCCCGACATAAGGGGCATCTCCCTCCGGGGGGTGGAGCATAAAATCGCCCTTTTCGCGGACGACCTCCTCCTTACCCTATCGGACCCGCTGCGCTCCCTGCCGGCGACCCACTCGCTGCTCCAGGACTTTGAACAGGCGTCCGGGCTCAAAATCAACCATGCGAAATCATGGGCCCTCAACATCTCAATCCCGGATGGAGATCTGCTGGCGCTTCAGACCTCCACTCCCTATCAGTGGGCGGCCCACTCGGTGCGTTACCTCGGCCTCAACCTGACTCCGGACCTGGCCACCTGGACGCAGGCCAATTGGCAAGAGTATAAGTGCTCGGTCCAGACGGACCTGCGCGCGTGGAGAGCCTTGCCGCTCTCTTGGCTCGGCAGACTCAACACGGTGAAAATGTCTATCTTGCCAAAGATCCTGTACCTCTTCCAAACCCTGCCGACGCCGATCCCGGAACACCAGATCCAGGGACTCCAACGGGAGCTAGTGGCGTTTATCTGGGGTGGGAAGAAACCGCGCTTCTCCAACACGATCTTGATGCTCCCCCGGGACAGGGGTGGCCTAGCGTGCCCGAATCTCCTTGAGTACTACTGGGCGTCCCACCTGCGTTTTGTCTTGGAGTGGGGGGCGTGGGAGAGTGAGAAGGTGTGGTTCCACATGGATCGGGCTGTCACCTGTCGCCCTCTGTGGGATCATGCTTGGCTGCCTCGAGGGGCGCGCCATCGCAGCGCGTATATGGCTGTCCCCACCACCAGAACAGTCCTTGAGATTTGGGACAAGGTGGCGGTTCGGAGAGGTCTCACTTCCTTCCCGTCCCCGCATACCCCCATCGCGCACAATCCGCTGTTTTCGCCAGCCTGTCATCCGCCCTTCTTTGCCAATTGGACGGAGACTGGCTGCAGAACGATAGGGAACCTCTTCACGGGGGGTAGTTTTAAATCCTTTGCGCAATGCCAGCAAGAATTTGGGATCTCAGAGAATGACAAACTCCAATACATCCAGCTTCGCCACTGGATCCAGGGCTCCTCCCTGACACAGGCAGCCATACGTCCTTTCACACCGTTCGAACAGCTAGCGCGCACATTCGGCGCATACAAGGGACTGATCTCACGTATATACGGGGTGTTGCAGCACGCGCAGCGGCCTGTTCCACATCTATACCAATCGAAATGGCAGTCCGTCTCTAGCTCGGGTGTCGCCCCTTCTCAATGGGCGAGGCTGTGGAGAGATATCCCTAAAATTCTGCGTAGCATTCCGCAACAGAAGTCAGCCTATAAGGTGATGACTCAATGGTATTACACCCCGGTTCGGCTTCAGAGGATGTTCCCTGCGACGTCTCCCCTTTGCTGGCGCTGTACTCAGGCGCCGGGAGACTTCATTCACATTTGGTGGACCTGCCCCCTGATCACTACTTTCTGGAAAGAGATCCTAAGCCATATCAAACGGGTCCTGGGGTACCCCCTGCCTGCGGATCCGCTGGTTGCGGTCCTGGGCCTCCGGCCGGAGAGTACGAGAGCCATGACGGGGCGTGACCGACACCTTAGCCTACACATGCTATGCGCCGCCAAACAGACGGTGGCACTATATTGGAAAAAGGCGGAGACGCCCTCCATCAACGTATGGTTTACTCGCCTGTGGCATGTGGTGGCGATGGAGCTGCTCACGGCCCGGCTTCAGTTCCGGGATACTCAATTTAGGAAACTCTGGGCGCCCCTGGTGGACCACCTGGGGCGGTTGGAACATGCCCGAATGAAGCCGCCACGGCTGCGGGCCCTGAGGTTCTTCGGAGATGTTATATGCCCGGCGGATCTGGGAGGTCATTGGGGGCTGTCGGGTGGTGGGCGGGGAGAGCCGGCCACCGCCCTTCCACCCACTGGCGAGGAGACTTCGCCTCTACTAAGCCGGGACGCCGCGGTTCCCGCTTTCTAGGGGGTAGGGCAGCGGATGCTTTTGGCTTTCCCCGCGTCTAGGACGCTTCCCCCCCCCTCCCCTCACCCTCCCTGTTTCCCCATTTTGTCCCAGGTTTTCCCCCGGTTAGTTGATTGTATTGTGGGTTCTCCTGATCTTAGGGACGGCCCCGGGGGCCTGGCGCACCACTCTAGCGCGGTCGAATCTGAACTGCCTTATGGCCGGCTTCTTGCGGGTGGGCCTCGTCTAATGGCAGCTGTGCCGCCCCTCACCGGATAGGGCCCACTTGACAGACACGGTGCTCCTATCGCCCTAGGCCCCCCGCTACTGCATGCTGGAGGTGTGACCATGAGCGGCTGGAAGGGAAGTGGGAAGGGTGGGACCCCCGTCTGGTGACCACTTGTTTAGATGTTGCCTCTCTTCCGGGGCGGGGGTGGCGGCGCACTTACAGTAATTACCTGCCAGGCGCAGGAGGCACTGAGGGGTTTCCACTCTCGGTATCCTGCAACAGGCCGATCCTATCACGGGGCATGTAGTCATTTTCTGAGCCTGCTGCTGACCTACGGCAACCCTGCGATTGTTCGGCTCTGCTGGTATACCCTGGAGAGGCCCCTGGGTAGGGGGATTTGGGGCCAAGGGACCTTGAGCATGACAGACCTGTACCTCCAGCTGTACCTGGGTCGTGGCATATCTTTTGGATTGGTCGGGCCCTCGCCCATTGTTGCTTGAATGTGGTAGCTGCCGGCCCCTGTGGTTGTAGGCGAACCAGCTGTGTAATGCTACAGGAGTGCTCCTTTAAATTCAATAAAAAGTTGTAAGTAAAAAAAATACTCTCACTGCCCAAGATCCTGTCTGCTCTAGACTCAGTATTGGATGGTGTCATTAGACCTGCAGGACGCTTATTTTCATATATGCGTCCTACAGTCGCACAGACGTTCCCTGCAGTTCAAGGTAGGCCAGAAGCATTTTCAGTTTGCCATGCTCCCCTTTGGCCTCGCCAGCACTGCTTGGGGGTTTAAGAAAGTGATGGTAGTGGTTGCTGCCCACCTTGGGAGGGCGAGGATACAGTTTTCTCCTGCCTCAATGACTGGCTGTTGAAGGTGGACTCACCACTGTCAGTCGTAGACCACCTCCAGCTGATGGGAAACCCCCTGTCCTCAGGTTTCACTTTCAATGAGCTGAAAGATTACCCGACTCCTTCATGAGGCACCCAGTTCTTGGAGCTTTTCTGAATAAAGTGCAGGCCAGGCCTGCCCACCGTCAAAAAAGTCCAGAACATTTGGGCTGTGATCCTGATATTTTGGCCTCTGTCCCGGATCTTGGTGAGAGGCACTCAAAGGCTTCTTGGCCTTGTAACTTCCTGCATACTTCTGGACTACAACAGGTGGCACGTGCAAGGTCTACAATGGAATCTTTAGTTCCAGTGGGCCACTTATCAACGAAATCTGATGGATGTCATCCAGACTTGGAAGAGGCGGCTCACTATCTGCATTGATAGCTGTTTGAACGCAGTTGGTTTGCATTCTGTCCATCAACTGTTGTTAGGTCTCCCCTGACCCATTGCTTGCGCTGGTCTGGTGAGACTTTAAGTAAGGGCTTCAAAAAATCCTACAGCTGGCCACAGCTTGCAGTGCATGTGCGCAGGCTTGAGCAGAGGCACCATATGGCGTGATTACTGCTGCGCGCACACCTCTCGCGCACATGCACTGCAAGCTGTGGCCGGCGGTAGCATTTTTCCCCCACGATCACTTTCACTTAGGCCCCGCAGTGAACTTCCTTGTTCTAACTGGGGGCAGGGTGCGTACAATAGATCTCACTGCTTAAAAAAGACTTCCCTTTCCTTCCCCTACTCCCACGACCCTACACCTCAGCAGTCTACCACCCCACACACCGGTGCCACATACATTTTACCACCCGTACACAGCAGACTAAGTATATGAGATAAAACCACATGTAATAGGGGATTCATGTGGTTTAATGGCTGGTAAATCGGCCCGTGTTATTCCCCATTCCACAGAATTTTAATTACAGTTCCTCGTTGCTGTGGAGATTTAACAAACGGAATCAATAAAATTGCATGTATGTAGTAAAACCGTCTCATTACCGTGCATCTCGAAGTTACGGATTTTGTCTGTCTTGTGACAGCCTTTGCATTGCTTTCTGTCACTGCAATGACGCTCCTCCATTCCGTGCGACCACCACATATCCTTTACTCATTGGAGCATTAACTTTGTCTTCCAATCCATCTGTGTCCTTGGCTTTCCCACCCATTCCACATTTGGTACCCCGGGCATAAGTTCTAAACAAGCATTGGCATAGCCAATAGGTCTCGCTTTTGGGACCTTATAAGTGTTTAGCAAGGCAACAGTTAATGTTGTTGCAGTAGGGATATTGTGCTGCATAACTAAATACTTATAAGGTCCCAAAGGCGAGACCTATTGGCTATGCCAATGCCTGTTTTTGCATTTGTGTGACCGATATGCTCAGACGTGAGTCCTGTGCTCTCCATGCCACTGGAATCAAGCTATCCTGGCTGAAGAGGGGTGAAACCCAGAAACGAGTCCTAGGATGCTTGGTTCCAGTCCAGGGAGGACCTGGCTTGGCAGTTCGGGCTGGACTGTCCCCATGAGGCACAGGGTCAAGACTGATTTGCATATGGCTGGGTTCAAACTGGAATGGCATGGTGAGCAAAAAAATGATGGATTTAGGCCCAGATCTCTGTACTGTGGTGAATGTATGACATTGTTCAGCATTCTGTCCATCAACTGTTGTTTTTGCATTTCTCACCCCGAGTGGGACGGGTATGCTCAGAGGTGAGTCCCGTGCTCTCCATGCCACAGGAATCAAGCTATCCTGGCTGAAGAGGGGTGAAACCCCGAAACCGGTCCTAGGATGCTTGGTTCCAGTCAGGACCTGGCTTGGTAGTTCGGGCTGGACTGTTCCCATGAGGCACAGGGTCAAGACTGATTTGCATATGGCTGGGTTCAAACTGGAATGGCCTGGTGAGCAAAAAAACCGATGGATTTAGGCCCAGATCTCTGTACTGAGGTGAATGTATGACATTGTTCTGCATTCTGTCCATCAACTGTTGTTTTTGCATTTGTCACCCCGAGTGGGATGGGAATGCTCAGAAGTGAGTTCCGTACTCTCCATGCCACTGGAATCAAGCTATCCTGGCTGAAGAGGGGTGAAACCCCGAAACCAGTCCTAGGATGCTTGTTTCCAGTCCAAGGAGGCACCGAATTGGCAGTTTGGGCTGGACTGTTCCCATGAGGCACAGGGTCAAGACTGATTTGCATATGGCTGGGTTCACACTGGAATGGCATGGTGAGCAAACAAACGATAGATTTAGGCCCAGATCTCTACTGAGGTGAATGTATGACATTGTTCTGCATTCTGTCCATCAACTGTTGTTTTTGCGTTGGTCCAGCAGCAGGCCTCTGTCCTTCACACACCTAGAGCTGACATTGGTAACAGACACTTCCCTGCTAGGCTGGGAGGTCATCTGGGGGAGTTAGTGGTGAGAGAGCTCTGGTCTCTGACAGAAGCCCTGCTCCATATTAGGTGTAGTACCCGAAACTTCTGGGTATGAACACCGGTCCTCCGATCAGGCTACCACTTCGGGAGGATCTTCTGTCACAGCAGAATCTGCGCAATCTACATCTCAATGCGTACAGATTGAGCAGCGGCAGTTGACAGTTAGATCTGCTGCTTAAGTAGATGTTGTCAACCTTGCTGCCATTTTACAGTCTACTTATGCCAGGCTGTGGGACAGGTTTGTGGGATCCACATGACTGACTGTTTACAAGCCAAGCTGTTGAATGTTGCTTTGTTCAGTTTATATTTGGCCAAGCAAGGCCTTACAGTGGGCCCTAGAATTGTCGACCCTTTAGGTTTTTGCTTGGTTTGCTGGACCAACCTTTCATGTTTAAATCACCTGTTCTGATACAGTTTACAAAAAGGTTTGTCACACATTTCCTCCCAAACTGTTTGTGATGCCACAGTGGGACCTTACTTTGGTCAATGTTTCTCATGTATATGCCCGAGTCGATCTATAGCTGCTTGCTGAGTCTCCTGACTTCAAAGACCACCTTCAGTTTGTTGAGTGAGTGAACTTCAGATATTGTCAGTGCAGCCACTCTACGCCAACGTTATCCCAGTCAAACTGGTGCCAAGGACGCACGCAGACTTCTTGTAAAATTGTGTCTCCATTCCACTTTAGACAATCCACCATCCTACCAAGCGTTCTTTGCCCTCCTCCCCATTCCTCAAAAGCAGAGGCTAAGTTTCATCGTCCTGAACCCTAAAAGGGGTTAAGGCTTTTACATTAATCATACCAAAGAACACTATGTGGATGATCAGCTTTTTGTGGATTTCTCAGAGGTGAAGAAAGGGAAGTGTCAAAACCCACTTCAGAGGGCCACAGAGCAAGCACAGGTTACTGGCACAACTGTGTGTGCTGTGGCCTTTTATCCCCTTTGGTATCGCTTAGTTCGCCCTAAGTTGGCAGGGTATGCCCAGACGTGGGTCCCTTGCTCACTTTGCCACTGGATTCAAGATAGCCTGGCTGACGAGGGTTATGAACCCAAAACTGGTCCCAGGATGCTTGTTTCCGGTCCAGGGAAGGCATGGCTTGGCAGTTCGGGCTGTACTGTTCCCATGAGGCTTAGGGTCAGACTGATTTGCATATGGCCATGTCTTAACTGGGGTGGTGGAGTGAGCTAAAGAACGATGGATTAAACCCAGATCAGTTGACTGGGGGTGAGTGTTTGATTTGCTCAAACGCGCCGTCCATCATCCCCTTTGGTATGGCTTTGTTCGCCCTAAATTGGCAGGGTATGCCCAGACGTGGGTCCCTTGCTCACTTTGCCACTGGATTCAAGATAGCCTGGCTGACAAGGGTTATGAGCCCGAAACCAGTCCCAGGATGCTTGTTTCCGGTCCAGGGAAGACATGGCTTGGCAGTTCGGGCTGGACTGTTCCCATGAGGCACAGGGTCAGACTGATTTGCATATGGCCATGTCTGAACTGGGGTGGTTGAGGGAGCTAAAGAATGATGATGGATTAAACCCAGATCAGTTGACTGGGGGTGAGTGTTTGATTTGCTCAAACGCTCCGTCCATCATCCCCTTTGGTATCGCTTTGCTGTGGCCTTTTACTCCTGCTGTCCGGGGACTGACCTACTATGGGACCCACAAAACTGGGCCTAGCACCATCTCTTATAGCAGTTGACTCGCATTCCAAGGTATACGCAGGCTTTAAGTATTAACAGTTATGGCAATAAGCAGACTGTCCAGTCAAACACTTGCTTTTATTATATAGACTCAACACACTTAAGAGTCAATGTTAGCAGCACTACGTGCTAAGTTTTTGTAAGTCCCCAGCAGGTATGATGGCCTAGAGCAGTCTTACCCGACCTGATGGCAGCTTGCAAACACAGGAGGGCTGGTGTGCTTCCTTGCAAGCTCAGGTCTCCCGTTGCTGAGGGCCCACAGCCTTTTGTGGTCTTTCCCCAGCGACACAAAGGGCCTCCTCTGTCTTTGGACAGCTCGTGTCAGTAGTCCTGTCTTGGCAACTACAGCAGACATTAACTGCTCTTCACAGCATCCTTGCACGATGATCCAGTTTGGAGACCTGCCTTCACAGTGGCCCCTGCTGGCACATGGAGGTCGCAGACTTTGGCTTGCACATAGACGACACTTGCTTCATGGTGGCACCCTCCTGGTCACACGAGGATCGCAGACTTGGTCTCGTACATGGATCAACTGTATCTTCACTGTGGCCCACCTACCTGGCACATAGAGGCCGCCAACTTCAGCACGCACAGACATCAAACCTAACTACATGGTGGACCCCTACTGGCGCACAGGGGTTGCAGACTTAAGGATACACACAGGCGATGGTCCTATCTTCACTGTGGCCCACACTCTTGCAGTGGTCTCAACTGGAGGGTGTCTCACACTTAGCTCACCAGAATCTCCGCTAGGCCTCTATCCCTCTAGGTGCACTCTTCACTCACAGGATCCACTAGTCTTGGCAGGCAGGCAAAACGCTCATGCTCTAGGCTCACAGCATGTGGTCTTGACTTCCTGAGTGATGGCTTCTAACCCAGCAGGGAGCCTAGCAGAGCTTGGTAACCAGTCCTCGTTAAAACAAGTAGTCTTCGTTTTCTTACCTTCAGTTGAACCCAGCTGTAGAACATCGCTATTGATTAACTTGTGGATTTTATGCTTCCACCTTTATATTTGAAAACCAGACATGGATGTGATATTGAGTCGGATCCTTTGATATTCCTATTGTGAGTATTGCCTCTTTGAAGTGCCATCGCCTCTACTCTGTCCTTTGCTAAAGGGACAGTCTGGCACAGCAGAAACGGCTCCAATTGCAATGGACACACAACACAGACTAAGGGACCAGGACCAGAGATTATGTCAGGATGCCAGCCTCCACTGAAATATGCCTTATAAAGTTTCAAAGGCCTAAGCCTCCCCGTTGAACGATTCCCTGGTCCTTAAGTGCCAATCATATCAGACCCACCATCTCCCTGATGAGCCATGGCCTCACTGACCAGTAACTGTTAAGGGAATCAGACATTTGATGAACACTGATGATGCTTTGCTCCCCTTCTTTCAGTGTGCATGTTCTGACTCCAACCCTCAAGAATATCAGCAACCAACATCTTCTGTCTGGGGGTTGCAACTTTCACCTCCACTTGCCTTTCCAGGGACTGGGCTTCCAAAATGGAACCCATAGGCCTCCATTTTATGTACCAAACATACATCCTAGCACAAACCTACAAGTTATCACTTGCTGTACGGCACAGCACACAATCACCATGTAAGCCAAGGATGAGTTAAATACACAAAAGCAGAACTTTACATGAGTGGGCCCATAGGCCCCACTCCTGTGACATAGGTAAAAAGGCCTGTTCAGACTACTGGTCACTACTAAACACAAAACATTTATGCTGGCACCACCGCACTCGTGTCACTTAACTTTTGGTATGGGTAGTAGCCCTCTACCAATACAAGAGTAACACTTGGTGCGCATCTCCTGGTCTAACAAAACTGCAGTACCATGAGACAGGTCTAGGGCATGGTGCATGACAAAAATCTGTACCAGGGATCCAGATATCCATGCTGCTGGGGTACTCTGGGCAAGAGTGCCTGTCCCATCAGCCCACAGGGGACTTCTCTGCCCCAACAGGAAGGCAGTGCAGAAGAGGACCCTGTTGAGGTGGCTAGTCCACTGCATTAAGATCTGCTACACACTAGCCATGGGAGAGGTGTGGCGCAGCGGCCAGAGCGGCTGGCCACAGAGCGTGGGTCTCACGGTTCAATATCCGGTGCTCACGGTAGCTCAGCATCATGAGACTCTGGGCAATAGATCACTTTATCTAAATTAATGTGAATTTTCCCTCTCCCTCCAAGCGTGCCTGGATAGGGTCTTTCACTGGCAACACGTCTAAGGGTCATAAGAGTCTGGCAAACAAAATACAGATCATGTGCATCTGTTTTTTGCCATTTTCCTGCCACACCCTGGGTTGTTCGCAAAAAGAGCGCACTGCGAAAAATGTGATAAAGTTTTCTGTCATAAAATGATCTAAAGATACTCTACGTCCTAAAGGGCGCAGAGCGAACTAGCTTTACAAAGGTTTTAGATGAAAATTGTGAGGAAAAAAACCCTTTAAAAAGGCAGATCTCTGCCCCCGGATCCTGTCAGCAGAAACCAGGAAAAAACGGAGTAAACTGCCACCTACAGGGCATGATGAGACACTGGATGTCAGAAGGCCCTTAAAGGCGTAGTGTCCTATTTACAATGTTTCAATGCTGCCGCCTATTCAGCCTACGTTGCTATGCATTACCCCTTATCTTACTTTAAAAAAGGAGGACCCGATTCACAGAACTAACTTAAGACAAAATCCTAAACTTACGACCATTTACTCATTTTGGTATTTGTGAGAAAGTGGCTCTGTATATACTGTTCCCTAATAGGTACAGGGTGTACAGAGTCCACAGTCCCCCAGAGGCTGATAGAGGTCAAAGTTAGGTATGACCTTACTCTCAAAAGTGGTAGCTTGGTCGAGCAGTAAGGCAGTACCAGAGGACAGTGTAAAGCATTTATTGTACACACTCAGTCAGCAAATGGTTTCACACACTCAATAACTGAACTCTAGGCCAATGATTTGTATATATATAAAATATATGCTTGTTTTATTTTTAGAACCACAAAGGGGGTAAAAATATACTTTCTCAGAATGAGAGGTAGAATATAAATACTTTTGTTTCAAGCAATAAATTTGTGTAAACAGTCACAGTTGGTTGCAATAAACAATCCTATTTCCTAAACATAACAATGCATTGAGCTCAATTGTAAATTCAGGTTATTTGTAATAAATTACTTTTCAGATTACTTTTGGAATTCCAGGTCTGGATCCTAGAACCAGCCTGGGGTCAGTATTCAGAATCAAGTGATGAAAGTCGACTTAATAACTGTAATGATTTTTAAATAATATTTAGCTATTTCAAAAGTTAGCACTTAGAAAATATTTCACAGAAAACATTCAATGGATCTCTATGGCAAGAAATTCAAATTGCAGGTAGAGTACTTTATCGTTACTTTAGTAATCCAGGACTGGGTGCCTAGACCCAGGACTGGGGTCCTTATCAAAAACAGGTAAGTAATTTTGTTTGCAGAAATGGTACGATTTTAAAAGAATATTTCAAATTTGCAAAAATAGACACTTAGAAGAAATTTCACAGAAAAGCAGACAATGGTTTCCTATGGGAGAAAAATGAGTTAGAGGTAAGTATAGTTGTGAGTACTTTTCAGGGTCAGGGCTGGGCACCAAGATCCAGCACTGGGAGCTCACCCAGGAACAGGTGAGTAAATTCGTTTTTGTCACTTGGCTGATTTTTGGTGAATTTTTACAGTTTTGAAAAGTTCACACTTAGAAGATTTTTGAAGAAAAAGCCAGTCAATGTTACCCTATGAGGAAAATGAAGTTAGCGGTTTAAGGGTAAGTACTCGACTGGCAGAGTTGAAATTCCGGGCATAGACTCAGGGGTCCCCCAGTGTCAGGTAGGTACAGTTGGTTCACCCTCAGCGGTTTCAGGACGGCCGGGTGCAGAGTGAGTTAGGCCCAATGTTATCCTATGAGGGATAGGGGGGCCTTAGTTGGTGGCTGCTGTCTGGCAAGCCACGCGTCTGTGGGAGCTGGGCTCCTGGTCACTTACTCAGGGCAAGTGGGGAAGTAAGTTAGTGTAGAGAGTGCACTGCCAGGGCCACTCGGGCGGCTGGGTGCAGGGTGCTTTTGAGCCCTCGGGCGCTCAATGGAAATCAATGGGAATGTTCCGGTTTGGAAAAAGGCTGCAGGCTCGGGGACGAGGATGTTTCCGGTGCCACCACCACTTCGAGGGGTAAGTTGGGTAGTTGTAGGTTAGGTGGGTACCCCGGGATTGGGCACAGGGGGCCGCAGGGCGCCGGGTGCAGGGGTGCCTTTTGACGTCGGGAATCTTACCCTCTGGTTGATCGCGGCTGGGGTGGCACTCGGTTCTGAGGCTGCAGGCTTCGTCCAGGATGTCGAGGGGGGTCCTTGGGTGCCGGACTCGGGGTCACAGTCGCCGTGGGGTCGTCCTCAGGGTCTTTGTCCACTCCGGCACTGGCCAGGCTTGGCTGGTGCAGAGTGTGTTGGGTCCGCGGTTCCGGGCTGCTGCCAGGAGTTAGGAATAGGTTTCTCGAGTAGAGCCTCTACTCATGGGAGTCCCAGGGAATCAGAGGTCAAAGGTAGCCAGGTCCTCCGGGGTTTTTGAGGTTGCTGGCCACAAGAGATGCCGCGCTGGAGCAGGAGCAGGTTCGAGGGTCGACAGGCCGGTAGGGCTGGGGCCAAAGCAGTTGGTGTCTTCCTCTTTTTAGCAGCTGCAGGGCAGGTCTTTTTTCTTCTTGCTCTTCTTGTAGGTTTCTATCTGGAATCTGGGGAAGGAAGGTTCAGGGGGGCCCCTAAATACTAGATTTAGGGGCGTTACAGGTAGGTGAAGGCCAGGGACCAATGGGTCCTTGTCCTGGGGTGGGTACACCCCCTATCCTGCCTCTCTCCTGTGGGAGGAGGGCAGTAGCCTAATCCTGATAGGGTAGGGCCTCCCATCTTCAAGATGGCGAGAGCCCGGAGATGTGCTTCACCTCGCCTCCCCCACCCGAGGGGTGGGGTGGGCAGGCTGGCACATCTCCTGTCCTTGTATGGGGTTTCCGGCCAAGCTTCCTGCCAGAGTGGGGGGTTGCAGTGGCCTGGGGAAACTCCAACTGGCGGCATGCCTTTGAAGCTTCCCTTTGCTCATCCTGGGGGAGGAGATTTCTCACCTCACCCAGGATGTGCATTGTTGCAGGCCCGGGAGAGCAGGGGCTCTCCCACCCAGGGGTCCAGCAACGTGTCTGCTGTGTGGCAGCCTGGGCAGCCTCAGAGCAGACGTGGATTGTAGGTTAGCTGTAAGGGGGCATCTCTAAGATGCCCTCTGGGGTGCTTAGTACATTAAATCCCACACTGGCATCAGTGTGGGTTTAATGTGCTGAGAAGTTTGATACCAAACTTCCCAGTCTTCAGTGTTGCCATTATGGTGCTGTGGAGTTCGTGTTTGACGAGCTCTCAGCACCATGTACTTGTAAAAGGCAGCACTGTACTTACAGTGCCCAGGAATGGACCTGGGTACTGTAGGGGCACAGGGCTCCTGCTCCTGTGCCCACACCATAGGCATAAGGCACCCAGCCAGAGGGGTGGCTGACATATGCCTTGGCAGTATGGGTAATGGGCATGGCACACAGAGATGTGTGCCATGTCGACTCTTTGTTTTGTCCTGCACCCAGACACTCAGCCTGCAAAGGCAGTGTGTGTGTGTAAGGGTACAGGGCCTCTAAGGGTGGCACAAGGAGTGCTGCAGCCCTTAGAGGCCTTCCCTGGTCACAAGGCCCTGGGTACCTAGGGTACCATTTACCAGGGGCTGACATGTGGCCAGGGTTTGCCAATTGGGAGTTTGTGTGTTTTAAGGAAGGAACATAGGCCCTGGGCACCTGATTGGCAGGAGCCCAGGGCACAACAAGGAAAAGTGCATCAGCTATTAGGCAAAAAAGGGGGGGGTTACTGCAACAGAAACCCACTTTCTCACACAAGCCCCCCCCAGCCCAAAGGCCAGGAGACTTCTGCCAAAGCTGGGAGAGTCTACCTAGTCTTTCAGGCGAGGAAGAGTTGGGGAAGTGGTTTGAAAGTTGCAGGGCCTACTCTGCCTTACATCCTTCTGCCTAGGTCAATCCCTTTGGGGAGCTGGCCTGTCTTGTTAGTTTCAGGACCTAACTCCCAAGGCTCCTCTCCTTGTCTTTTACTGTCCTGGTCCCATCTTTCTATTTTGGGTTTAGAGGTGTATACCTCGGTAGTTTCTAACTTAGCCAGGGCTAGGCCCAGCTTACCCACAGAGGCTACCCACAGCTTGAGCAACCCCACCATGACCAATAAGGTCAGGGGGCCTGACTTGCTATTTGGCAGGGGGTTAGGCCACCATGCCAAGGATAGGGCTGCCATGAAGGCTAACACCCAGCAGAGGCTGCTGACAGCTGTCAGTGCCCAGTACCATACCTTTAGCTCCTGACTGGCAAGTGAGGGGGCTATTTTATAGTTCTCTTTGGGTCCTGGCTGTTGGTCTGTTTGAGGATAGGGGGTCCCTACTCTTGGTAGGGAACACCCCTCCTCTACCCTTTGTCCTGCCACCTGAGGAGCCACTAATTCAGGCTGGACAGTTGCCTGACTAGTCAGGTCTTGCTGTTGGCTAGGGGGGGCTTTACCAGTGCCATTGTGGGAGTTTTCCCTTACTGGGATAGCATCTCCCTGGCTCTCTGGAACTGTGGCTAACAGTTGCCCACCTTTCCTACCCTGTTTCTTCTCATTCTTTTGGGACTCAGCTGCACTGACTGCAGGTTGAGCCCCCACAGGTTCTTTGGGCGAGGCCTGGCATTGGGCCAGCACCTCTCTTTGGCTCAGTTCCACATCTAAGTGATCATTCCCCAAGAGACAATCAAGGGGGAGGTTTTTACTGACTATCACTTTCCTCCATCTAAGGGACCCAGCTGTGGCTAGGGGCACTATAGCCACAGGCCTAACAGTGACTCCCCCTGGGACAGTTCTTACCCTTCTTGTTTCCCCTGAGACATATTGGTGTGGGAATACCAACCTGTCATGTACCACAGTGTGACTGGCACAGGTATCTCTCAGGGCAGTGGCTGGGATTCCATTCACCAGTAGGTGGTGGAAGTGTCTACTTCCTTCTGGGATCTCCAGCTTGCTTCTTGGGCCCATTCCCCAGTTGAAAGCTAGGAGGACTTCCTCATCTGAGGACCCTCCCTCCCAAGCTACACTAGCAACCCCTGGGGCTACACTAGTCACCCCTGGAGCTGTACTAGGAACCTTATTTTTAGGACAGCTAGAGTCCTGGGTGTGGTGTCCAGCCTTCTGACAGTTGAAACACCATATTCTGTTGGGATCCCAATTCTTACCTTGGTACCCTGGTTTAGTTTGTGAGGTGTCTTTGGGCCCACCCTCCTGGTCAGGTTTTTGGGGGGCTACCTGGGACTCCTTTCTTTTATCCACAAGGGGTTCACTCTCTTTCTTCTGGGGAGGTTTTGGGACCCCTTGGTTCTGGTCCCTCCCAGTGAACGTCCTAGTCACCCTAGTCTTGACCCAGTGGTCTGCTCTTTTTCCCAATTCTTGGGGGGATTTTAGACCTAGGTCTACCAAATGCTGATGCAACTTTTCATTTGTGCAGTTACTCAAAATATGTTCCTTCATGAATAAATTGTACAATCCAGTAAAATCCTGCACACCATGTCCAGCTAACCAACCATCCAGTGTCTTCACTGAGAAATCTACAAAATCAATCCAGGACTGGGTCTGGGTTTTGTGAGCCCCCCTGAATCTAATTCTATACTCCTCAGTGGTGAATCCAAATCCCTCAATCAGAGCTTTCTTCATGAGGTCATAGGATCCTGCTTCTGGCCCAGAGAGAGTCAGAAGCCTGTCCCTGCAGTTACCAGAGAACAGTTCCCACAGGAGTGCCCCCCAGAGAGGTTTCTTTACTTTCCTGATATCACAAGCCCTCTCAAAGGCTGTGAACCATTTGGTGATATCATCACCTTCCTCAAATTTAGGGACAATCCCTTTGGGGATTTTAAGGTCAGAAGTTTCCTCCCTATCCTTGTTTTTATTATTGCTGCCACCATTGATGGGTGCTAAACCCATCTCTCTCCTTTCCTTTTCTAGAGCCAGGAGCCTGGACTCTAGATCTATTCTTTTGGCCAGCCTCATAAGGCTGTCCTCTTCACTGGGGGGACCCCCAGTGTTGTCTCTGGGACCAGAGCCACCTGTGTGGTCTCTAGGTGCCCAGATGCTATGTCTTGAGTTGGAGGGTATGGGTGCCATCTCCTCCCTAGGGAATAGTATGGGGAGGTTGCTGTCCTCCTCCCCTGTTTCCCTTTCCTCATCTGACTGGCCATCACCATGTTCAGATGGGTGGTCTTTAGCATACTCAGCCAGGAGCTCCTGGAGCCCTTGTTTGGTTGGATGCTGACCCATTTGTAAATTTTTGAGTTTACATAAGGACCTCAATTCCTTGAAAGACAAGTGTAAGTAAGGTGTGAGGTCGAGCTCCTCCACCAGGTCCATGTTATTATTATCACTAATAGCTGGGTTTGTTTGAGACATTCTAACCTGACAGTTCTAACCCTCTACCCTGACTATAGTGACTTTTATTTTTCTAAAATTCTAATGGGACTTAAGCAAGGCCCTAGCAAGACTTTTAGTAATTTTGGAAAAACCAATCAGAATTCTAAAGGCAATTTTTAAGAGTTCTGTCGTGTGATCAGATGGTAACCAAGTAGTCCAACAAATGCAAGTTTGTATCCCACCGCTGATCCACCAATGTGAGAAAGTGGCTCTGTATATACTGTTCCCTAATAGGTACAGGGTGTACAGAGTCCACAGTCCCCCAGAGGCTGATAGAGGTCAAAGTTAGGTATGACCTTACTCTCAAAAGTGGTAGCTTGGTCGAGCAGTAAGGCAGTACCAGAGGACAGTGTAAAGCATTTATTGTACACACTCAGTCAGCAAATGGTTTCACACACTCAATAACTGAACTCTAGGCCAATGATTTGTATATATATAAAATATATGCTTGTTTTATTTTTAGAACCACAAAGGGGGTAAAAATATACTTTCTCAGAATGAGAGGTTGAATATAAATACTTTTGTTTCAAGCAATAAATTTGTGTAAACAGTCACAGTTGGTTGCAATAAACAATCCTATTTCCTAAACATAACAATGCATTGAGCTCAATGGTAAATTCAGGTTATTTGTAATAAATTACTTTTCAGATTACTTTTGGAATTCCAGGTCTGGATCCTAGAACCAGCCTGGGGTCAGTATTCAGAATCAAGTGATGAAAGTCGACTTAATAACTGTAATGATTTTTAAATAATATTTAGCTATTTCAAAAGTTAGCACTTAGAAAATATTTCACAGAAAACATTCAATGGATCTCTATGGCAAGAAATTCAAATTGCAGGTAGAGTACTTTATCGTTACTTTAGTAATCCAGGACTGGGTGCCTAGACCCAGGACTGGGGTCCTTATCAAAAACAGGTAAGTAATTTTGTTTGCAGAAATGGTACGATTTTAAAAGAATATTTCAAATTTGCAAAAATAGACACTTAGAAGAAATTTCACAGAAAAGCAGACAATGGTTTCCTATGGGAGAAAAATGAGTTAGAGGTAAGTATAGTTGTGAGTACTTTTCAGGGTCAGGGCTGGGCACCAAGATCCAGCACTGGGAGCTCACCCAGGAACAGGTGAGTAAATTCGTTTTTGTCACTTGGCTGATTTTTGGTGAATTTTTACAGTTTTGAAAAGTTCACACTTAGAAGATTTTTGAAGAAAAAGCCAGTCAATGTTACCCTATGAGGAAAATGAAGTTAGCGGTTTAAGGGTAAGTACTCGACTGGCAGAGTTGAAATTCCGGGCATAGACTCAGGGGTCCCCCAGTGTCAGGTAGGTACAGTTGGTTCACCCTCAGCGGTTTCAGGACGGCCGGGTGCAGAGTGAGTTAGGCCCAATGTTATCCTATGAGGGATAGGGGGGCCTTAGTTGGTGGCTGCTGTCTGGCAAGCCACGCGTCTGTGGGAGCTGGGCTCCTGGTCACTTACTCAGGGCAAGTGGGGAAGTAAGTTAGTGTAGAGAGTGCACTGCCAGGGCCACTCGGGCGGCTGGGTGCAGGGTGCTTTTGAGCCCTCGGGCGCTCAATGGAAATCAATGGGAATGTTCCGGTTTGGAAAAAGGCTGCAGGCTCGGGGACGAGGATGTTTCCGGTGCCACCACCACTTCGAGGGGTAAGTTGGGTAGTTGTAGGTTAGGTGGGTACCCCGGGATTGGGCACAGGGGGCCGCAGGGCGCCGGGTGCAGGGGTGCCTTTTGACGTCGGGAATCTTACCCTCTGGTTGATCGCGACTGGGGTGGCACTCGGTTCTGAGGCTGCAGGCTTCGTCCAGGATGTCGAGGGGGGTCCTTGGGTGCCGGACTCGGGGTCACAGTCGCCGTGGGGTCGTCCTCAGGGTCTTTGTCCACTCCGGCACTGGCCAGGCTTGGCTGGTGCAGAGTGTGTTGGGTCCGCGGTTCCGGGCTGCTGCCAGGAGTTAGGAATAGGTTTCTCGAGTAGAGCCTCTACTCATGGGAGTCCCAGGGAATCAGAGGTCAAAGGTAGCCAGGTCCTCCGGGGTTTTTGAGGTTGCTGGCCACAAGAGATGCCGCGCTGGAGCAGGAGCAGGTTCGAGGGTCGACAGGCCGGTAGGGCTGGGGCCAAAGCAGTTGGTGTCTTCCTCTTTTTAGCAGCTGCAGGGCAGGTCTTTTTTCTTCTTGCTCTTCTTGTAGGTTTCTATCTGGAATCTGGGGAAGGAAGGTTCAGGGGGGCCCCTAAATACTAGATTTAGGGGCGTTACAGGTAGGTGAAGGCCAGGGACCAATGGGTCCTTGTCCTGGGGTGGGTACACCCCCTATCCTGCCTCTCTCCTGTGGGAGGAGGGCAGTAGCCTAATCCTGATAGGGTAGGGCCTCCCATCTTCAAGATGGCGAGAGCCCGGAGATGTGCTTCACCTCGCCTCCCCCACCTGAGGGGTGGGGTGGGCAGGCTGGCACATCTCCTGTCCTTGTATGGGGTTTCCGGCCAAGCTTCCTGCCAGAGTGGGGGGTTGCAGTGGCCTGGGGAAACTCCAACTGGCGGCATGCCTTTGAAGCTCCCCTTTGCTCATCCTGGGGGAGGAGATTTCTCACCTCACCCAGGATGTGCATTGTTGCAGGCCCGGGAGAGCAGGGGCTCTCCCACCCAGGGGTCCAGCAACGTGTCTGCTGTGTGGCAGCCTGGGCAGCCTCAGAGCAGACGTGGATTGTAGGTTAGCTGTAAGGGGGCATCTCTAAGATGCCCTCTGGGGTGCTTAGTACATTAAATCCCACACTGGCATCAGTGTGGGTTTAATGTGCTGAGAAGTTTGATACCAAACTTCCCAGTCTTCAGTGTTGCCATTATGGTGCTGTGGAGTTCGTGTTTGACGAGCTCTCAGCACCATGTACTTGTAAAAGGCAGCACTGTACTTACAGTGCCCAGGAATGGACCTGGGTACTGTAGGGGCACAGGGCTCCTGCTCCTGTGCCCACACCATAGGCATAAGGCACCCAGCCAGAGGGGTGGCTGACATATGCCTTGGCAGTATGGGTAATGGGCATGGCACACAGAGATGTGTGCCATGTCGACTCTTTGTTTTGTCCTGCACCCAGACACTCAGCCTGCAAAGGCAGTGTGTGTGTGTAAGGGTACAGGGCCTCTAAGGGTGGCACAAGGAGTGCTGCAGCCCTTAGAGGCCTTCCCTGGTCACAAGGCCCTGGGTACCTAGGGTACCATTTACCAGGGGCTGACATGTGGCCAGGGTTTGCCAATTGGGAGTTTGTGTGTTTTAAGGAAGGAACATAGGCCCTGGGCACCTGATTGGCAGGAGCCCAGGGCACAACAAGGAAAAGTGCATCAGCTATTAGGCAAAAAAGGGGGGGGGTTACTGCAACAGAAACCCACTTTCTCACAGTATTCACAGAAGGCACTTACTCATTGATGAGTAAGTTCCTTCTGTGAATACCAAAATGGTAGTAAGTTTAGGATTTTGTCTTAAGTTAGTTCTGTGAATCGGGCCCACAGTAAACGTATGTGAAGGAGGTTTTTAAAAGTTCACTTTTAATTTTGCTCAAGTGATTGAGGGTACGATCCTTTTTTTTCCTTCTACATTTGAAAATAATTTAGTAAAGATTGGCAAAATAGCCAATTTTTAAGGCTGAAAAAAAGTAACGTGTGTCCCATATGTGTCCTGGCCTTTCTGAAGTAAGGCGAAGTAGATGTGAATTTGAAAGAACTGCTCTGGGATCCCTGCACGTAGGCAAGATTATTCAGGCCTCGATCAACAATGGAGATTCCCCTGAAAGAGAAGGAAAATGCTACTTAACAGTATGCATCTGTTCTTGGCATGTAGATCTGTAGATCCATACACTTATGCATAGATCGCCATCTGGTGTTGGGCCCGGATGTTTGCACTTTGTTGTTGTCCTGGAAAGTCTTTGCAAGTCACGGTATCGGCGGCTCCTCCTTTGCCTATGCGAACTATTGTCCATCGACTCCATCGTCAGATTGTTTTTTCGCCGAGAAGGGAAATGGAGTTTTGGAAGAAACAGAAAATATGTCCATATATGTTGTATCTATACAAGATAATACTGGAACAGATAAAGGTAGCCGGGGAGGTGGGTGGGCGTGTGTGGATCTACAGCTCTACATGCCATGCAAGAACAGATGCATACTGGTAAGTAGCATTTTCCGTTCGAGGCATATGAGCTGTAGATCACACACTTATGCATAGATTGCATAGCAGTACTCCTCCTTAGCGGCGATTACCAGTGTCTGTTGCAGTAGTTTGAAATAGTGTTTTAAGTACAGCTTGGCCCACACTAGCTTGTTGTTTTGCCTGCACATCTACACAATAGTGTGTTATGAATCTGTGCAGTGTAGACCATGTAGCTGCTTTGCAGATATCATCGAAGGGACTGTTCCCTAAAATGCCATTAAAGCCCCTATCTTTCGGGTAGAGTGGGCTTTAGGGGGAATAGATAATGTACGTTTTGCTTTGTGATAGCAAATTTGTATACATTTGATAATCCACCTTGCAATCCCAGATTTTGATATGGGATTGCCTTTATGTGGTGGTGAGAAGGATACAAAAAGTTGTTTTGTTTTTCAAAAAGGTTTTGTTCTGTCAGTATAATAAAGGAGTGCCCTTTTTAAGTCTAGAGTTGGAAGAGCTCTTTCTGCAACTGTTTGTGGTTGCGAGATGAATACCGGCAACTCAACAGACTGATTGAGATGAAAAGGAGAGATACTTTAGGAAGGAATTTGGGATTTGTCCTGAGAACCACTTTGTTATGATGAAGTTGTAAAAATGGTTTTTGAATAGTTAGTGCTTGTAGTTCGCTGACTCTTTTGAGAGAAGTAATGGCCACAAGGAAAGCGACTTTCCATGTAAGAAATTGTAGCTCGCATTCATGCAGAGGTTCGAATGGACGGCCCATTAGTCTTGTGAGGACAATGTTTAAATTCTACACTGGTGAGGGTGGTACCCTAGGAGGAATGATTCTTTTAAGGCCTTCCATAAATGCTTTAATGGCAGGTACCCTGAATACTGAAACAGTCCCTCCTCAGCCAAATTCAATTTATAGATTGATTTACTACGTTTGGACATTAACAGATTGACTCTTCTGGGCATGTTTTATACATTAAAATATAGATTTGCCTAAAAATTTGAATCTTAAATGGTTTCCTCTATACAGCCTTTGTTCAGATTTTCTAGGGTTTATGAATATCAAAAGAAAGACTGGTAAAGGAGAACTTCAATTGCTCAAAGTCTCATATGCACGGTGGAACATGCCCCAATCCCATTCAATACAGTGGGTCTACATTTTACCTGATGCAAAGAACATAAGGCAGGAGTTTATCCTTCTTAAACATTCACATGACTAATGTACGTTTTCCAGCTTCAATCAACGTACTGCCTTTTAAGAGATCATAATGAGAGCAACTTGTATGATGCAAAAAACGAAAAAACATGTTTAATTATTGATTTTTATTTCCATAATTAATTCTGTGTCCTTAACATATATGGTCAAATTTTAAAACGAGCACAATAGCAACCCGTGGGTTTTTGTTTTCTTTTGCCTGTCCACCACAGAATACAAAACAAGGTGTTACAACAAGTATTAAAATCCTCTAGGACCGATTTAAGATGTCTGACATTGAACACCTCCTCTTGGGTGATCTTCATCGTCATCATGATACACTTCTCCGTTATAATTACGCCTTCTTTGCTGGGATGGGTCAAAGTCTACTAAGTCTACTTGTTCCATGTCCTCAGTTTCTTCAATGTTCTTCCTTGATGGCAGAAGTTTTTCCAAGAAGGGCACTTTTTCAGGTGAAAGAAACCCATTCTCTGGAAAGTTCACCTAGAATGGAAAATTCACAGACAACTTGTTAAAAGATTTGTCACTGATAAGTAAAAACATACAAAATGGTTCCTAAAAAATTGGTAAAAATAAAAAAACTTCATCAAAATGTACACAGCCACATGCTCCACTTAAGAGTCGAGGATTTAATACAATTAGGCTTGTAACTACTAGCATGGCAATGTAATGAGAATTAACTGAGAAATGAAAAATGCTTCAAAACTGCATAGTTGCTTCCTCTTCAGTGGTAAGAGAAATTGGATCTGTGCTAAGAGCCGAACAACTGTATACAATCAACAATAAATACACAGTTACCATTCACAAGTGCCATATTATTCTGACAGTAATTGCTCTTGGCAATCAAATGTATATTTGGGAGATGGAACTCTATTGTGTTTCTTTGGCGGCAGTGATGCAGAGGTCATGGAGAAATGTTCCCAACAATGTGAACAAGGACAGAAATGGACATGGAACTCGCCCTAGGGACTTCTAGTCATAATCCAATATTTACACTAAATCTTTAAAAGTAGGATTTTAAATCCAGACTTACACAGAAGGTAAAGTTGAAATTGAGGTTCCGGTGAAGGGTTGATTAGGAGTGTGAGTAGATAAGATACAGGTAAGCACAGTTTCATGGAAGAATAGCGTTTCATAGATTTATATGGCATTTCAGTAATTGAATATGCTACCTACCAGTATGCATCTGTTCTTGGCATGTAGGGCTGCTGACATTCATATCTGTGCATAGATCGCCGCCTAGTGTTGGGTCCGGATGTTTGCACGTTGTTGTCCTGGAAGAGTCTTCGAAGTATCCTGGGATAGGTGACTTCTCCCCTGGACTACAGTGCGCATGGGCATCCTCTCCATCCTCAGATTGTTTTTCGCCATTGTGGCAGTGATGGAGTAGGTACAGAAAGTGATGACCATGCTTACAGTAATTCTGAGAGCTGCAGCTGCTACAGGCGCCGGGGAGGAGGGAGGGCGATATGAATGTCAGCAGCCCTACATGCCAAGAACAGATGCATACTGTTAAGTAGCATATTCAGTTCGAGGCATGTGGGCTGCTGAATTCATATCTGTGCATAGAATATATAGCAGTACCTCCTATTAGCGGCGGCTACCAGTGCCAGCTGCAGCGGTCTGAAAAAGAGTTTTGAGAACAGCCTGTCCTACAGCTGCCTGCTGTTTTGATTGCACATCTACACAATAGTGTTTGGTAAATGTGTGTGTAGTGGACCAGGTGGCTGCTCTACATATATCATGCAAAGGAATGTTTCCCAGGAAAGCCATGGAGGCCCCTAACTTACGTGTTGAGTGGGCTCGTGGGGGAATCGTTAATGTGCGTTTAGCTTTTTGATAGCAAATT
Organism: Triturus cristatus; assembly: GCF_964204655.1. Taxonomy (NCBI): domain Eukaryota; kingdom Metazoa; phylum Chordata; class Amphibia; order Caudata; family Salamandridae; genus Triturus; species Triturus cristatus. The sequence continues at coordinate 91,150,700 of NC_140582.1, forward strand.
TGAATACATTTAACGATCCATCTGGCTATACCTGCTTTGGAGATAGCGTTACCTTTGTGGTGTGGGGCAAAGGCAACGAACAGTTGTTTAGTCTTCCTAAAGACCTTAGTCCTGTCGATATAGTACATGAGGGCTCTCTTCACATCTAGTGTATGGAGTGCTCTTTCTGCGACAGTTTGTGGGTTTTGAAAGAAAACAGGCAGTTCAATAGTTTGATTCATGTGGAACTGCGATATCACCTTGGGCATGAATTTGGGGTTGGTACGTAGTACGACCCTGTTGGCGTGAACCTGTATAAATGGCTCTTGAACGGTTAGTGCCTGGAGTTCACTAACTCTCCTTAAAGAAGTGATTGCAACTAGGAAAGCTACTTTCCAGGTGAGGAATTGAATCTCACATGAGTGTAGACGTTCGAAGGGTGGACCCATCAGGCGTGTGAGGACCAAGTTGAGGTTCCACATTGGAGCTGGTGGGTGGCTTGGAGGAATTACTCGTTTGAGTCCTTCCAAGAATGCTTTGATGGCCGGCACTCTGAATAAAGAGAGGTGCTGCCTGTTCTGGAGATAGGCTGATATTGCGGTCAAATGGACACGTATTGAGGTGTATGCCAGATTGCATCGGTATAGGTGTAAGAGGTAACAAATTATGTTTTGGATGGATGCGTCTAGCGGGTTAATGTCATTATTATTGCAATAAATGACGAACCTTTTCCATTTGGCTGCATAGCAAGCTCTGGTAGTGGGTCTCCTGGCCTCCTTAATGATGTCCATACAGTCAGGTGGCAGGTTTAGGTAGCCAAACTCTAGGACTTCAGGAGCCAGATTGCCAGGTTCAGCTGTTGCGGATCTGGGTGCTGAATCTCTCCATGGGTTCTGCGTCAAATGCGCGGGTTTGATCCGCAGCCTTTGATGCGGCACCACGGAAAGTTCGAGAAAGGTGGTGTACCATGGCTGGCGTGCCAACGTTGGAGCAACCAGGACGAGTGTCAGTGAGTGTTGTCTGAGTTTGCGAGCCACCAGCGGCATCAACGGCGCTGGGGGAAAAGCGTACGCAAATCTGCCGGACCAGTTCATCCATATCACATTGCCCTGCGACTGCGGATGTGGGAACCTGGCGGCAAAGCTTTGGCATTTTGCGTTTTCGCTTGTGGCGAATAGGTCTATCTCTGGATGACCCCACTGATGGAAGTACGGTTGGAGTACTGATGGGTGTAACTCCCACTCGTGCATCTGGTGGCTGTGTCTGCTGAGCAGATCCGCCATCTGGTTGTCCTTGCCGGGGAGGTGTTCCGCCATGAGGAACATGTTCCTCTGAATGGCCCACTTCCACATGCTCTGAGCCAGATGAGAACTGTGGAGAGTGTGTTCCTCCCTGCTTCTGTATGTAGTACATGGCGGTCATGTTGTCCGTCCGAATCAAATCGACTTTGTTGCACAAGTGTACTTTGAACGCTTTCATAGCTAGGAAGATTGCCATCAGTTCTAGAAGGTTGATGTGCATCTTCTTTTGTTGTGTTGTCCATAGTCCCTGCACTGTGTAATTGAGTACATGAGCTCCCCATCCCTGGAGAGACGCGTCCGCTGTCAGTATTATCTGTGGAACAGGCTCTTGGAACGGTCGGCCCTTGCAAAGGTTTTGTGGATTCCACCAATGCAGAGAGTTGTATGCCCGACCGCTCACCAACACTAGGTCGTTTAGTTGTCCTTGAGCCTGATTCCATGGACGTGCTAAGCACTCCTGAAGCGGGCGCATATGTAGTCTCGCGTGTGGGACTATGAAAATGCAGGAGGCCATCATGCCTATCAACTGCATGAACACTCGCGCGGGAAGGGAGTGTTGGGGTTTGAACTTGGAAATCAGCATTTGTATGCTGTTGATTCTCACTAAATTCGGCTGAGCTGTGGCCGCCAGAGTGTCTATGGTCGCACCTAGGTACTGTTGTACGTGTGCGGGTTGGAGATGTGATTTTGGGTAATTTAGTGAGAACCCTAGACTGTGAAGAAGGTGAATGGTGCGGGACATGTGGTTGGCACATTGCTGGGCTGACTTTGCCTGGATAAGCCAGTCGTCCAGGTAGGGGTAGACATGCATGTGTTGCCTCCGTAAATGTGCGGCCACAGTAGCCAGACACTTTGTGAAAACTCTGGGCGCTGTTGTCACACCGAAGGGAAGAACCTTGAATTGGTAGTGCTGCCCTTGAATAGTGAACCGGAGATATTTCCTGTGTGATGGGTGAATGGGTATGTGGAAATACGCATCTTTGAGGTCTAGCGTGGCTAGGAAGTCTCCCTGTTTGAGCAGTGGTAGGACTTGTTGCAGGGTGAGCATGTGGAAATGCTCCGAGAGAATGTAGCGGTTGAGGGGTCTCAGGTCTAGTATAGGTCTGAGTGACCCGTCCTTTTTCGGTATTAAAAAGTACAGGGAGTACACCCCCGTACCTTGCTCGTGGACTGGTACGACCTCTATTGCGCCTTTTTGTAGCATACTTAGCACTTCCTGCTGTAAGAGCGTTAAGTGCTCTGAGGACATAGGACGGTGTTTTGGAGGTACTGTGGGTGGAGTCGAGGTTAATTCTAGGCAGTAACCGTGTTTGATAATATCTTTGACCCACCTGTCCGTGGTGATGGAGTTCCACGTGGACAGGAACCTTTGTAGCCTTCCCCCGACAGGTGTTATGTGGTCGGGAGGAAGGGAGAGGGCGTCACGGTTTGTTCTTGGGGGGAGGACCTGGTGTTGCCGTATCCGCGTCCTCTGCCCTTTGTGCTTGAGCCACGATATCCACCCGGGTGTTTTTATCGTAGGAACTTTGTGTGTTTCCCTTGTTGTAGGTTTGCTGTGACCCCTGTCCTCTACCTGCTCCTCTATTTCCGGGGCGACGAAAGGAGCCACTCCGAAAGGTCTGCGTTTGGAGAGCCCCCATGGACTCTGCAGTGTCTGTGTCCTTTTTTATTTTTTCTAGGGTGGTGTCAACCTCTGGCCCGAATAAGTAGTCTGGGTTGACCGGCTGGTTGAGGATGTTATTTTGCACCTCAGGTTTGAATCCGGAGATTCGTAACCAGGCGTGTCGCCGTAACATGACGCTAGTGTTTATGGCTCTGGCAGCTGTATCTGCGGCATCCAGTGCACACTTAATGGATGCGTTCGTGAGTAGTTGTCCCTCCCTGACGAGGATCTCTGCTCCCTCTTTGTATTGGTCAGGTAGATGTTGGAGTAATGTTTCTAATGTGTCATAATGTGCACGATCGTAGCGAGCTAGGAGCGCCTGAGTATTGGCAATACGCAATATGTTAGCTGCTTGTGCTGCAACCCGTTTGCCAGAGGTCTCTAGCACCTTGGACTCTTTGTCCGGGGGAGGAGCATCTCCTGTCGTCTGCGAGTGCGCCAGTTTGAGAGCATTCGCGACTACTATGGAATCCAGAGGTAGTTGGCCTCTAATGTAGGTAGGATCCCCAGGTGCCGACCTATATTTCTTGTCGATCCTGGGGTTTATTACTCTTGCCCTGGTAGGTTCTTTGAAAATGTCCTTTGCTGGTTTGAGGACACCTTTCAACATGGGTAGAGTTTTTATATTCCATTCTGAGGATGCGAAAGTATCCATGAGAAAATCGTCCTCGATGGTGTCAGAGTGAAGTTGCACACCATGATTGGCCGCAGCACGTTTAATGAGGGCGTTGAATGCGGCAGTGTCCTCTGTGGGAGACGTTTTTGCGACATATAGCTGCGTGTCCTGTGTATCCATAGGTGCACCCGGGTCTACAGGGTCACCCCAAGCCTGGTCAGGGTCCTGTTGGCCTTCAGGGTCCATCTCTCCGGGGTAGGGGACGTGGTCACCCATGTAGTCCTCCAAAGCGTCGGTGTCTGAGTGTGTCGGAGAGAAGGACTGTGGATCTTGGTAAGAGGTATGGAGAGGTTCGTAAAGAACTGGTTCCGAATCCAATGGCAGCTTTTTCTTTAGTGGGATCCGGTAGGAGTCCAGAGCTGGCTCTGAAGTTATTCTCCTCTTGTGGAGCATCATTCTGCCGGTGTCGGCATCGATGATGTGTGATGGTGACGTCTCCGCAGGAGAGCGTTCTGCAGGTGTGATCCTGGTGTGGGTGACACGTGTTCTAATTTCAAACAGTTTTGGGGCCGTAGATGGTGGCAGGCCAAAAGTGATGTTGGCCGGCGCCGGAGAAGGCTTTTGAGCTTTTTTCGGCTCGGAGCCTGACGTGTCCTGGAGGACTGCCTTGTCTTTGATGCGTTGCAAGGACGCTGTAACTTGCCGCACCTGGAGCGCCGACGGGTCTTTGGCGCCGACCGGTTCTGTAGAGGCGGGCGTGTACTTTTTCGGCGCCACTGGGTCATCGAGTCGAGGAGAGGTAGTAGCTGTCGACGGCGTCGATGATTGTGCCCTTGGTGCTGCTTTCGAAGCGGTGTGAGACGCAGCAGCCATTGTGACCTTTGTGGCTGGAGCCGATTGTTTCGGTGCCGGGAGCCGAGGCGGTTTGGCGGTACCGATGGTCTTTTTCCGTGCGTCGGCGCCGACGTCGGCTGCTGCAAGTTCGGCACCGAAGTCCAGTTTGGCGCGGTCGGTGCCGACGGGTTTGGCTGGCGTCGAAGGTGTGGTGGGCTTCGATCCGACCAGTGTCACTTTCAGTTTCGGTTTCTGATGAACCAATACGGCTTTCGGTTTCGGTGAAGGGAAACCAGTCGTTTTGGGTAGTAATGGCTGCCGTTGAATGTCCGAGGCCGGGCCAGAGGGCGGGGCCGAAGAACTGCGGGATAGGTCTTGGGTAAGGCCCGAAGGCGATCCCTCGACCGGAGCCATAGACTGACGCACTGGGATATCCTCAGTCTGTACGGGTAGGCCTTGCTCGTCAGCGGAGCTACTCTCTTCGGCCCCTAAGGCCTCATCGTAGTCTCCTACCTCGGTGTCGGCTTCGTCTCTGTGAAAGAGTCGTTCTTCGATGTCTTCCGATCCGGAGTCGTGGTCGGAAGCGGGGCTGGAGGGTAGGTTCTCCACGTCTTCGACATCTTCGTCCTCGGCGCTGAAGATGTTGGTCGGGGCCGGTGCCGCTTGCTGCGCTTCAAGTCTCGCCGCTCGTCGATTCCGGAGAGTCTTCTTGGATCGGAATCGGGCACAGGCCATACATGTGGACTCGTCGTGATCCGGTGAAAGGCATTTGTTGCACACCGGATGGACGTCGACATTGGGGATATTTCGCGTTGCATACAGGACACCGCTTGAATGGTGTCCTCGATTCCATCGTCGATGTCGGGTCGATGGTCGGGTATGATGCGAAAAAGTTGTTCTTGAAGTTAGAAACTAACAAATAACTATCGATACCGATCGGGAACAGTACCAACGCGAACTAAAGGCCTTTTGGCCTGTAAAAAGTTTTTCCTAACTTGAGTCAAGATAAGCACATCCGAACCCAATGGCGGAAAAAAACAATCTGAGGATGGAGAGGATGCCCATGCGCACTGTAGTCCAGGGGAGGAGTCACCTATCCCAGGATACTTCGAAGACTCTTCCAGGACAACAACGTGCAAACATCCGGATCCAACACTAGGCGGCGATCTATGCACAGATATGAATTCAGCAGCCCACATGCCTCGAACATTTTGTAAATAAAACATTCTCAAAGCGCAAGCAAAAAGGTTAAGATTTTAACATACATCCATTTTGGTCTCACCTCTTACCATAACTTAAGTTTAAGTATCAAACACTGCCTCTGTTTTGTATAAATTATTTAGGCATTTCAGTAAGTCACATACTCTGTGAAGGTGGAGGACCAATGTCCTTTGCAATGATGCCCCAAGAATCGGCAACTAAGTTTGGTACTTCAGTATGGGTTAAGCCTAAACTAGCATGTTAAGAGAAAAGGCCAGATACTCAGGTGAGCAAGAGTAGGGTATTACATTACTGGTTAGAAATATATCACTGTTGAGATTAAGGTGAGGCCTAGGCCATAACAGGACAACTGAGTCACAGGGAGCGCTCCGATCAGATTCTTCTGCAGCGCCACTATCTCCCAAGGCCACAGAACTGGCCTCTCAAACTGGATAGCAAAGTTACTCAGTTAAGGCATGTTTCTCTATGATAGTAATGAAGAGAAGTAGGCACTTCAAGGGGGTTGGGGGGGGGGGGGGAATTCAACAAGAAGGTTGGGCAGTTTACCTCAAATACAGATTCAGTATGCCACAATACATAACAAACAGTCGGTACTTAAGGGAAAAGAAAATATCTAACCGGTAATGAAAGTATTTATGTGCTAGCAGGGATATCAGAGATGGACATCGACCTGACAAACCAAGCCACCATTTTGTGCATCATGCACACAACAAATGAGGAACACCAGTTTAGCACATCTCAACAATTACAGGGACTGAATGGTACTCTAAGAGCATTACCCCAACAGATGTACACCCAAGATGGATGCTGCTCATGCAATCACGCTGCCACTATAATGACTTCTAACACCTCCAGTGGACTCAAACGATTGTAAAAATCAGTGGGGGGGAAACCGGTCTGTCCAGAATACATAATACGGCAGTGTGGCCCAGATTTCCAAAGCCAAGTAGAGGTATATCAGCCCATTAAGGGAAAATTAGGAGTGCGCATGAACACTTAGAAATGTCTGCCTCCTGAGCTTCTTACAGAGGTGCTTTATGTTCACAGACTGTATGGTATTCTCCTTCACAGTTCCAATGCTATGCATAAGTAACTGCATGGGCAGAGGAGCCAGGAGATGGACCTACCTGATCAGGCTGGGACCTGGCTTGGCAGTTCAGGCTGGACTGTCCCGATTAGAGCAGTGTCAAGACTGATTGTCATATAGCCAAGTGCAAACTGAGGTGACATGGTATGTATAAAAGATGAAGTGAGATGCAGCCCAAGTAATTACATCACTTTTTTGTATACTTTGATGTGTCGCCCTAAGAGGGATGAGAATGGCTAGAAGTGGGTCCTGTGCACACTGTCACTGGAACCAAGCTGTACCCGGCTGATAAGCCCATTACTAGGACGAACTGATCCTCGGTTGCTCATGTTGAGGTTCAGGGAGGACCTGGCTTGGCAGTTCAGGTTGGTCTGTGCCCATTAAAGCAGGATCAAGACTGATCCAATTTTACAAAAAAATACTTTGTTTGTACTTTATTCTAAGACCAAGTTATTTGTAATCAGGTAAGTAAGTTTTTAAATAAAATTATTTTTAACTTTGAAAAATCGAAAAAATATTTTCAGGACAGTTCAATGTTATCCTATGGGGGAAACAGTTATGCAGTTAATCAGGTAAGGACGCAACTTACAATTCCAGCCTTCAGGACCAAAGGTCAGCAGTGGGCAAGGGTCAGGTAAGTAACACTGCACCACCAGCAGCGCAGGGGCGGCCGGGTGCAGAGGACAAAATCAGAGTTCGGCCCAATGCGTTTCAATGGAGACTGGGGGTCCTTGGAGCCACACTGCTTGCAGGTAAGTGGAACGGTTGCAGGGGCCTATCTTTGGGTGTTACGACCAGCACTGGGTGGGGAGGGCACAAAGCAGCCCCAAACATACACCAGCAGCAGCACAGGGGTGGCCAGGGTGCAAACACGGCGTGGGGCGCCCAGTGCAATCCTATGGAATTTCTTCTTTTTGGAAACAGACTGCAGGTGTTCAACTGGAGGGTCCAGGCAGAACACCAGCGACAGCACAGGTAAGTTGAGGTTTTGGGGGTCACTGGGGAACCGCTGGTCGAGCTCACCAAAGCCTGGGTGCAGGGTTGTCTTTAGATGTCGGAAATCTCCCTATTGAAGGCATCAGTCCACCCAGGGGTTTCAGAGGTCGCTGGCTGCAAGACAGCTCGCAGGTTCCTCGAAGCTGGAGAAGGGCCGGTAGGGCTGGGTCCAAGGCAGTTGTCTTCAGTCCCACAGAGTAGCAGCTCTCCATCCAGTGGTCCAGAAACATGTCTGTGTGTGGCAGGCTGCTAAACCCGGTCACTGACCACACCAGGGTCGGTAGGTTTCCAGGGGGCACTGCTAAGGTGCCCTCAGAGTACATGGTTCAATGAATCCCACACTTGCATCAGTGTGGGGTCATTGAGAGGATTAGTTAAGTACCAAACACTCCTGTGTTCAGTGAAGCCATCATGGTAATGGGGAACTTGAGTCGTTGATTTTCCAGCCCATGTACTCTCTATGGTTCCCTGGCACTTAGAACATAAAGGAATATACCCCAATATTGTTGGGACATATCTGCTCACGCAGATATACCCAAACCCGTGATCTAGTGCACACTGTCTTCGGGCTGGTGAACAAGTTACTTACCTTCGGTAACGATGTATCTGTAAGAAACGTTAGTTAGATTTCTCACCTTAGAATATCCCCAGGAGTCAGACTGGATCCGGAAAGATTTTTGTAGCAATACCCATTGCGCGTCGCTAGGCGTCATCTGCGGCTCCGCGTCCGTCGTTGGCGTCGTGCGCCGGAATGACGTCGGAGTACTTGGACGCCGCCCTCGCGCGCTGACGTCAGTTCTTGTACATAGCTTTCCGCGCCAGAAACGCAGAGCCATGCAAGAGACCGACACTGGTGCCAAAAAAGTCTAGGGGCCTGAAAAGGACAACCTTAACCCTAGATGTCAGTTCGCAGAACGGGGAGGCTGGGTGGGTCGGTGAGGAATCTAACTAGCTAATGTTTCTTACAGATTGAATATGCTACTTACCAGTATGCATCTGTTCTTGGCATGTAGGGCTGCTGACATTCATATCTGTGCATAGATCGCCGCCTAGTGTTGGGTCCGGATGTTTGCACGTTGTTGTCCTGGAAGAGTCTTCGAAGTATCCTGGGATAGGTGACTCCTCCCCTGGACTACAGTGCGCATGGGCATCCTCTCCATCCTCAGATTGTTTTTCGCCATTGTGGCAGTGATGGAGTAGATACAGAAAGTGATGACCATGCTTTACAGTAATTCTGAGAGCTGCAGCTGCTACAGGCGCCGGGGAGGAGGGAGGGCGATATGAATGTCAGCAGCCCTACATGCCAAGAACAGATGCATACTGGTAAGTAGCATATTCAGTTCGAGGCATGTGGGCTGCTGAATTCATATCTGTGCATAGAATATACAGCAGTGCCCTCTTATTAGAGGCGGCTACCAGTGCCAGCTGCAGCGGTCTGAAAAAGAGTTTTGAGAACAGCCTGTCCTACAGCTGCCTGCTGTTTTGATTGCACATCTACACAATAGTGTTTGGTAAATGTATGTGTAGTGGACCAGGTGGCTGCTCTACATGTATCATGCAAAGGAATGTTTCCTAGGAAAGCCATGGAGGCCCCTAACTTACGTGTTGAGTGGGCTCGTGGGGGAATCGTTAATGTGCGTTTAGCCTTTTGATAGCAAATTTGAATACATTTAACGATCCATCTGGCTATACCTGCTTTGGAGATAGCGTTACCTTTGTGGTGTGGGGCAAAGGCAACGAAAAGTTGTTTTGATTTCCTAAAGGGTTTGGTCCTGTCGATATAATACACGAGGGCCCTTTTCACATCTAGTGTATGGAGTGCCCTTTCTGCGACAGTTTGTGGGTTTTGAAAGAAAACAGGCTGTTCAATAGTTTGATTCATGTGGAACTGCGATATTACCTTAGGCATGAATTTGGGGTTGGTACGTAGTACGACCCTGTTGGCGTGAACCTGTATAAATGGCTCTTGAACAGTTAGTGCCTGGAGTTCACTAACTCTTCGTAAAGAAGTTATCGCTACTAGGAAAGCTACTTTCCAGGTAAGGAATTGAATCTCGCATGAGTGTAGAGGTTCAAAGGGTGGACCCATCAGGCGTGTGAGGACCAAGTTGAGGTTCCACATTGGAGCCGGTGGGTGGCTTGGTGGAATGACTCGTTTGAGTCCTTCCAAGAATGCTTTGATGGCAGGCACTCTGAATAGAGAGAGGTGCTGCCTGGTCTGCAGATAGGCTGATATTGCGGTCAAATGGACACGTATAGAGGTGTACGCCAGATTGCATCGGTATAGGTGTAAGAGGTAACAAATTATGTTTTGTATGGATGCGTCTAGCGGTTTAATGTCATTATTATTGCAATAAATGACGAACCTCTTCCATTTGGCGGCATAGCAAGCTCTGGTAGTGGGTCTCCTGGCCTTCTTAATGATGTCCATACAGTCAGGTGGAAGGTTTAGGTAGCCAAACTCTAGGACTTCAGGAGCCAGATCGCCAGGTTCAGCTGTTGCGCATCTGGGTGCTGAATCTCTCCATGGTTCTGCGTTAAATGCGCGGGTTTGATCCGCAGCCTTTGATGCGGCACCACGGAGAGTTCGAGAAAGGTGGTGTACCACGGCTGGCGTGCCCACGTTGGAGCAACCAGGACGAGTGTCAGTTAGTGTTGTCTGAGTTTGCGTGCCACCAGCGGTATCAGTGGTGCTGGGGGAAAAGCGTACGCAAATCTGCCGGACCAGTTCATCCATATCGCATTGCCCTGCGACTGCGGATGTGGGAACCTGGCGGCAAAGCTTTGGCATTTTGCGTTTTCGCTTGTGGCGAATAGGTCTATCTCTGGATGACCCCACTGCTGGAAGTACGGTTGGAGTACTGATGGGTGTAACTCCCACTCGTGCATCTGGTGGCTGTGTCTGCTGAGCAGATCCGCCATCTGGTTGTCCTTGCCGGGGAGGTGTTCTGCCATGAGGAACATGTTTCTCTGAATGGCCCACTTCCACATGCTCTGAGCCAGATGAGACAACTGTGGAGAATGTGTTCCTCCCTGCTTCTGTATGTAGTACATGGCAGTCATGTTGTCCGTCCGGATCAACACGACTTTGTTGCACAAGTGTACTTTGAATGCTTTCATAGCCAGGAAGATTGCCATCAGTTCTAGAAGGTTGATGTGCATCTTCTTTTGTTGTGTTGTCCATAGTCCCTGCACTGTGTAATGGAGTACATGAGCTCCCCATCCCTGGAGAGACGCGGCCGCAGTCAGTATTATCTGTGGGACAGGCTCTTGGAACGGTCGGCCCTTGCAAAGGTTTTGTGGATTCCACCAATGCAGAGAGTTGTATGCCCGACCGCTCTCCAACACTAGGTCTTTCAACTGTCCTTGAGCCTGATTCCACTGACGTGCTAAGCACTCCTGAAGCGGGCGCATATGTAGTCTCGCGTGTGGGACTATGAAAATGCAGGAGGCCATCATGCCTATCAGCTGCATGAACACTCGCGCGGGAAGGGAGTGTTGTGGTTTGAACTTGGAAATCAGCATTTGCATGCTGTTGATTCTCACTAAATTTGGCTGAGCTGTGGCCGCCAGAGTATCTATAGTCGCACCTAGGTACTGTTGTACGTGTGCGGGCTGGAGATGGGATTTTGGGTAATTTAGTGAGAAACCCAGACTGTGAAGGAGATGAATGGTGCGGGACATGTGGCTGGCACATTGCTGGGCTGACTTCGCTTGAACGAGCCAGTCGTCCAGGTAAGGGTAGACGTGTATGTGCTGCCTCCGTAGATGTGCCGCTACAGTAGCTAGGCACTTTGTGAACACCCTGGGTGCTGTTGTTACGCCGAAGGGGAGGACTTTGAATTGGTAGTGCTGCCCCTGAACAGTGAACCTGAGGTATTTCTTGTGTGAGGGGTGAATGGGTATGTGGAAATACGCATCTTTGAGGTCCAGTGTGGCCAGGAAGTCTCCCTGCTTGAGCAGCGGGAGGACTTGCTGTAAAGTGAGCATGTGAAAATGCTCGGAAAGAATGTACTGGTTCAGTGGTCTCAGGTCTAATATAGGTCTGAGTGACCCGTCCTTTTTTGGTATTAAAAAGTACAGGGAGTACACCCCCGTACCTTGCTCGTGGACGGGTACTACCTCTATTGCGCCTTTTAGTAGCATACTTTGCACCTCCTGCTGTAAGAGCGTTAAGTGCTCTGAGGACATAGGACGTTTTTTTGGAGGTATTGTGGGTGGAGTTGAGGTTAATTCTAGGCAGTAACCGTATTTGACAATATCTTTGACCCACCTGTCCGTGGTGATGGAGTTCCACGTGGACAGGAACCTTTGTAGCCTTCCCCCGACAGGTGTTATGTGGTCGGGAGGAAGGGAGAGGGCGTCACTGCTTGTTCTTGGGGGAGGACCTGGTGTTGCCGTAGCCGCGTCCTCTGCCCTTTGTGCTGGAGCCACGATATCCACCCCGGGTGTTTTTATCGTAGGTGTTGTGTGTTGCCCTTGTTGTATGTTTGCTGTGACCCCTGTCCTCTACCTGCTCCTCTATTTCCGGGGCGACGAAAGGAGCCGCTCCGAAAGGACTGCGTCTGTAGGGCCCCCATGGACTTTGCAGCGTCCGTGTCCTTTTTTATTTTCTCTAGGGTGGTGTCAACCTCCGGCCCGAATAAGTAGTCGGGGTTGACAGGTTGGTTGAGGATGTTATTTTGTACCTCCGGTTTGAATCCGGAGATGCGCAACCAGGCGTGTCGTTGCAACATGACGCTAGTGTTTATGGCTCTGGCAGCTGTATCCGCGGCATCCAGTGCACACTTAATGGATGCATTTGTGAGCAGTTGTCCCTCCCTGATGAGGATCTCTGCACCTTCTTTGAATTGGTCAGGGAGATGTTGGAGTAGTTGCTCTAATGTGTCGTAGTGCGCTCGATCGTAGCGAGCGAGGAGCGCTTGAGTATTGGCAATGCGCCATATGTTAGCTGCCTGGGCGGCAACCCGTTTGCCAGAGGTCTCTAGCACCTTGGACTCTTTGTCCGGGGGAGGAGCATCACCTGTTTGAGAGTGTGCCCTCTTGCGAGCATTCGCAACGACAATGGAATCCAGAGGTAACTGGCCTCTAATGTAAGTAGGGTCCCCAGGCGCTGATCTGTATTTCTTGTCGATCCTGGGGTTTATCACTCTTGCCCTGGTGGGTTCCTTAAAGATGTCCTTTGCTGGTTTGAAGACTTCCTTTAACATGGGCAGAGTCTTTATATTCCTTTCTGAGGATGCGAAAGTATCCATGAGAAAGTCGTCCTCGACGGTGTCAGAGTGAAGTTGCACCCCATGATTGGCCGCAGCCCGTTCAATTAGAGCGTTGAACGCGGCAGTGTCCTCTGTGGGAGATGTTTTTGCTCCATAGAGTTGCGGGTCCTGTGCATCCATAGGTGCACCTGGGTCTACAGGGTCATCCCAAGCTTGATCAGGGTCCTGTTGGCCTTCAGGGTCCATCTCTCCGGGGTAGGGGACTTGGTCACCCATGTAGTCCTCCAACGCATCCGTGTCGGAGTGTGTGGGAGAGAAGGACTGTGGATCCTGGTAGGGTGAATGGAAAGGTTCGTAAAGAACTGGTTCCGAAGCCACTGGCAGCTTTCTCTTAAGCGGGATCCGGAAGGAGTCCAAAGCTGGCTCCGAAGTTATTCTCCTTTTGTGGATAATCATCCTGCCAGTGTCGGCATCGATGAGATGTGATGGAGACGTCTCCGCAGAGCGTTCGGCAGGCGTGATCGTGGTGTGGGTGACCCGTGTCCTGATTTGGAACAGTTTCGGGGCCGTGGATGGTGGCAGGCCAAAAGTAATGTTGGCCGGTGCCGAAGAGGCTGTTGGAGCTTTTATCGGCTCGGAGCCCGACGTGTCCTGGAGGACCGTTTTGTTTTTGGTGCGTTGCGCAGCAACGGGTCGCACCTGGAGCGCCATCGATTCCTTTGCGCCGACCGGTTCTGTAGAGGCAGGTGTGGACTTCTTCGGCGCCGGCGAGTCATCGAGTCGAGGGGCGGTAATAGCAGTCGACGTCTTCGATGAGTGTGGCTTTGGTGGTGCCGTCGAAGCGGTGGGAGACGCAGCAGGCAGTTTGACCTTTGGGGTCGGAGCCGATTGAGTCGGTGCCGGGAGCCGAGTAGGTTTGGTGGCACCGAAGGTCTTTTTCCGTATGTCGACTCAGACGTCGGCCGCTTCAAGCTCGGCACCGAAGTCTCGTTTGTTGCGCTCGGTGCCGACGGGTTTTGCTGGCGTCGAAGGTGTGGTGGGCCTCGATCCGACCAGCGCCGGTTTCGGTTTCAATTGAACCAATACAGCTTTCGGTTTCGAAGAAGGGAAACCAGCCGGTTTGGGCATTGATGGCTGCCGCTGAATGTCCGAGGCTGGGCCAGAGGGCGGGGCCAAAGAACTGCGGGATAGGTCTTGGGTAAGGCCGGAAGGCGATCCCTCGACCGGAGCCATAGACTCAGTCTGTACGGGTAGGCCTTGCTCGTCACCGGAGCTACTCTCTTCGGCCCCTAAGGCCTCATTGTAGTCTCCTACCTCGGTGTCGTCTTCATCTCTGCGAAAGAGTCTTTCTTCGACGTCTTCCGATCCGGATTCATGTTCGGAAGCGGGACTGGAGGGTAGGTTCTCCACTTCTTCGACATCTTCGGTCTCGGCGCTGAAGATGTCGGCTGGGGCCGGTGCCGCTTGCTGCGCCTCGAGTCTCGCTGCTCGTCGATTCCGGAGAGTCTTCTTGGATCGAAATCGGGCACAGGCCATACATGTAGATTTGTCGTGATCCGGTGAAAGGCATTTGTTGCACACCGGGTGGACGTCGATGTGGGGATATTTCGCATTACATACAGGACACCGCTTGAATGGTGTCCTCGATTCCATCGTCGATGACGGGTCGATGGTCGGGTAAGATGCGAAAAAGTTGGTTCTGGAAGTTAGTAAACTAACAAGATAATATAGATACCGATCGGGAACAGTACCGACGCGAACTAAAGGCCTTTTGGCCTAGAAAAAGTTTTTCCTAACTTGAGTCAAGATAAGCACATCCGAACCCAATGGCGGAAAAAAACAATCTGAGGATGGAGAGGATGCCCATGCGCACTGTAGTCCAGGGGAGGAGTCACCTATCCCAGGATACTTCAAGACTCTTCCAGGACAACAACGTGCAAACATCCGGACCCAACACTAGGCGGCGATCTATGCACAGATATGAATTCAGCAGCCCACATGCCTCGAACACATCGTTACCGAAGGTAAGTAACTTGTTCATCTGAAAGAAACACGTTAGTTAGATTCCTCACCTTAGAATAGATACCCCAGCAAACCTGCGAACCAAGATCACACCACAAAGTCCCGGAGGACAGAACGGCCAAAGAAGCCATCCCTCCGGACTTGGCTGTCTAGACAATAATGCCTGGCAAACGTGTGTAGCGAAGCCCACGTCGCCGCCTGACTGATCCTGCAGAAGGACTCCCCGTCCCAGGGCAGTAGTAGCCGCTGTGGCCCGAGTGGAATGGGCTCGCAGTCCAACAGGAGGGTCCTTTTTTGCCAAGGAGTAACAGACTTATGCACAAAACGACCCACTGAGAGATGGTCCGTTTGTGCAGAACTCTTCCCTTCTTCGCACCCACGTATCCAACTAAAAGTTGGTCGTCCACCCGGAACGGTTTGGTGCGGTCCAAATAAAAGGAGAGCGCACGTTTTGGGTCCAGACGGTGGAGCCTCTCTTCCTCTTTGGAAGGATGCGGAGGAAGAAAGAAGGTGGACAAGGTGACAGATTGCCCGATGTGAAAGGGGGTCACCACCTTCGGGAGAAAAGAAGGACGAGTCCGGAGGACAACCTTGTCCGGATGAACAGACAGAAAAGGAGGCTTGGACAATAGAGCCTGGAGCTCACTCACCCGTCTAGCCGAGGTGATAGCTATCAGGAAAGCAGTCTTAAGAGTCAGAAGACGAAGGGGACAATTGTGAAGAGGCTCAAAGGGAGCACACATCAGAAATGTTAGGACAAGATTCAAGTCCCACTGATGCATTACAAAAGTGACAGGAGGGAACGTGTGGGTAATGCATTTAAGAAAGCGTGAAACTACAGGGGACTTAAAAAGAGAAGGCTGATCAGGAAGCCTCAAGAATGCAGAGATTGCAGAGAGATAACCTCTCAAGGTGCCCAGAGCAGAGCCCTGCTGGGCCAAAGAAATAAGAAAAGGAAGAACCTCAGAAAGAGGGGCGGAAAGGGGAATCACAGCCTTTGCTGTGCACCAAGCCACAAATTTGTTCCACCTGCAGGCGTATACCGTCTTTGTGGAGGGACGCCTGGCTGCCAGAATAATATCACAGACTTCAGGAGGCAAGTCAAATGGCATCAACTGCCGCCGCTCATGGAGGTGGAGGCTGGACAGGTTCGGGTGGAGGACCGTCCCCTGTAGCTGCGACAGAAGGTCCTCCTGAAGAGGCAGGCGTATCGGAGGATCGGTCAGCATACTGAGTAGCTCGGGATACCAGTACCTTCGTGCCCAATCCGGAGCCACCAAGATGACTTGGGCCCGGTCGCGCCTGATCTTCTTCAGCACTCTGGGCAGAAGTGGTATAGGCGGAAAGGCGTACAACAGACCGCAACTCCACTCGCGACGAAAAGCGTCGCCGAGCGAGTGCCGCCTTGGAAATTCTAACACGCAGAACTGCAGACATTGCGCATTCTCTTCGGTGGCGAATAGATCTAACCAAGGCTCTCCCCACTGCTGAAAGAGACCTTGCGCCACGTCAGAGTTCAGACGCCATTCGTGATCCATCATGCAGCGGCGGCTGAGTTCGTCCGCTCTGGCGTTCAGAGAGCCCGCCAGATGTTGAACCACCAGGATAATGCCCTGGTGTTCCAGCCATGTCCAGAGGCGCAGAGCCTCCTGACAAAGGGTCCACGACCCCACCCCGCCCTGCTTGTTGCAATACCATATGGCGGTGGTGTTGGCCGTGAACACCTGCACGACACTTCCCCGGACAGAGGGAAGGAATGCCTTCAGTGCTAGTCGGATCGCTCTCAGCTCCAACAAGTTGATATGGAGCCGAGACTCCGCCGGAGACCAGAGGCCTCTGATCTCCGCCTCTCCTATATGGCCTCCCCATCCCAGGAGGGACGCATCCGTCACTACGACATGCTCCGGTTGGGGGCGGGGAGAGGCTCTTGCCTGTGACCCAATCACAGTCCGTGAGCCACCACTGCAACTGCTTCGCCGTGCCCTCCGAGATCAAGACATGGTCGGACAGGTTGCCGTGATGCTGGGCCCACTGAAACTTCAGGTCCCACTGCAGAGCCCGCATGCGCCGCCTGGTGTGATGCACTAATAGGATGCAGGAGGCCATCAGCCCCAGAAGCCGCAACACTAACCTGACTGAAACCCAGGATAGAGGCCGAAATATGGGAATCAGGGCCTGAATATCCCGGACCCGCTGCTCCGGTGGATAGACCCGGAACTGCGCCGAATCGAGAACCGTTCCGATGAAGAGGAGCTTCTGGGAGGGACTCAGGTGCGACTTCGGCACATTGATGGAGAACCCCAGCGAATGCAGGAGGTTGGCCGTAGTCTGAAGGTGGGAGACGACTTGCTGGGGCGAGCCTGCCTTCAACAACCAGTCGTCGAGATAGGGGGAAGACTGGAACCCCTGATCTGCGCAGATGAGCTGCGACAACCGCCATCACTTTCGTGAACACCCGAGGGGCACTGGTGAGGCCGACGGGGAGCACGGTGAACGAAAAGTTTCTTACCTGTCGGTGTAGTTTTGCAGCTTGAAGATCTTTCTGGATTCACTATGCTGTGCATTATTCCGCGATCTTGTGGTTGGGTCCGGATTCGTAGTCTTTTCTTTGTTTTTTTTTTTTTTTTGTAGCCCAGGTGGGCGGCGACGACCACCATTTGGTGCACCTTCCGTGACGTCGTCGTGCTTCCTGCGGAAGTCCCACCTTTGGGGCGCCATCTTCGGGTTCTTTTTTCCCTCTTTTTTTTTTTTTACCCTAGGCGATTGCTTAATCCTTTTTGTCCATATTTCTGTACGTTTCCATTTCTTTGATCTTTTCCATTTCACCCCCTCTTCCTTCAGCCTCATCTTCCTGGCAGAGGTGGGTGGGTTCGCTAGTGAATCCAGCAAGATCTTCAAGCTGCAAAACTACACCGACAGGTAAGAAACTTTTCGTTTTGCAGCGTGAATCTTTCTGGATTCACTATGCTGTGCATAGACTTTGTAGCGGTTTTCCTACTTTTGTGGTGGCTGGGTGGAAGATGAGCGTTGGTCGTTGAAAATGTGTTGTAGCACCTTCTGTCCGACCTGTGCTTCCTTATTCATCTGAATGTCCACGCAGTAGTGTTTTGTGAACGTGTGCACAGATGCCCAAGTTGCAGCGAGACAAATGTCTTGGATGGGCGTGTTTGCCAGGAAGGCAACGGTGGCCCCCTTCTTCCTTGTGGAGTGAGCTTGGGGCCCCTCCGCTAGCTCCTGTCCAGCCGGTTTGTGACAGAATTGAATAGTGAGGGCAATCCACCTAGCGATGGTGCCCTTGGTCACTGGCCTACCCATGAAGCTAGTAGCAAAGGACACAAACAGCTGCTTCGACTTCCTGAGTTCCTTGGTTCTCTCAATGTAGTGCATCACCGCTCTTCTGGCATCGAGGGTGTGCAGGGCCTTTTCTGCGTTTGTAGTCGGGTTTTGGAAGAAACTTGGTATCTGGATACTCTGATTCATGTGGAACGCCGACACTACCTTGGGCATGAAGTGTGGGTCCGTCCTCAGGACTACCCTGTCTTTGTGAATTTGAATGTAGGGTTCCTGTAGCGTTAGTGCTTGAAGCTCGCTCACCCTGCGTAGTGAGGTTATGGCCACTAGAAAGGCAGTTTATCGTCAACATTTGCAGAGTGGCCTTGTGAATGGGTTCAAACGGCGCCTTCATGAACTCCGTCAGAACCACGTTTAAATTCCATGCCGGCGGCGGCAACCTTTTCGGGGGGGGGGGGGGGGGGGGGCATTCTTTTGGCTCCCTCCATGAATCTCTTCACCACCTGCGAGGTGAAGAAACTTCCACCCTTCTCACCTCTGGTGTAGGCAACGATCGCTGCTAGGTGTACCCTTAGGGAGCTCGAGCAGAGGTTACTCTTTAGAAGGTGTGTTAGGTACCTCAGCACAGTTGAGTCTCTTGTCATTCTGTTTTGCAGGCCTTTTTTCCTGCACCACACCGTGAATCTCTTCCATTTTGCGCTGTAGCATTTTGTCGTAGGTTTCCTTGCCTCCCGTAGCACTCGCAAAGTGCTCTGAGGCAACCTTAGGTGTGCGAACTCTAGGTCTTCAGGAGCCATGCTGCCAGGTTGAGTGTGTCTGGCTCTGGGTGCAGGACCTCCCCGTTATACATTGAGAGCAGGTCTTTTCTCCTCTCGAACCTGTACGGATTGCCTTGCGCCATTTCTTGAATTTGTGAGAACAATGTCTGCCTCGCCCACTGCGGGGCCACTAGGATTAGAGTCATGTTGCTGGTTCTGCACTTGTTGAGCACTGTGTGCAACAGGGGTATCGGTGGAAAGGCGTAGGCAAATGTCCTCGACCAGCTTATCCATAGGGCATTCCCCTGGGATTGCTGATCTGGTTCCCTGGACGCGAAGCTTTGGCATTTTGCATTTTGGCGTGTTGCAAATAGGTCTATTGTGGGAGTTCCCCATCTCTGGAAAAGCTTCTCCGTTTCCTGGCCATTGAGCTCCCACTCGTGAGATGCCGAGGTCTGCCTGCTTAGCCAGTCTGCCTCCACATTGTCCTTCCCCGGTAGGTGAATTGCCAGTAGATCTATCCTGAGAGGTATGGCCCATCTCCAAATCTCCTGAGCCAGAGAGGAGAGAGGGAACGACTGTGTCCCCCCCTGTTTGTTGATGTAGAACATTGCTGTGGTGTTGTCTGTTTGAACCAACACCCTCTGGTTGTACAGGTGCCTCTGGAATGCCTTCAGGGCTAGTAGGATTGTCTTCAACTCGAGGTAATTGATATGGCGAACCGCATCTGCTGGAGCCCACAGACCCCTCACTCTGAGGTTGTCCATGTGTGCTCCCCATCCCCTTTGCGATGCGTCCGTGGTAATGGTCATTGTAGGGTTTGGTGGTGTCAGGCTTCTCCCTGCTGTCATGTTGTCTTTGTTCCACCAAGTTATCTCCTCCTGCACTGCGTGCGTAACAACCACTAGATCCTCCCAACTTCCGTTTGCTTGTGACCATTGCTGTTGTAGCCATTCCTGGAATGGTCTCCTGTGCAAGCGTACATTCGGCACTAGCTGGATACACGACGCCATCATCCCCATCAATTTGCTCACCGCCCTCACTGTCAGAGCTCGCCCCTTCTGGTAGAGCCGCGTCTCCTTCAGTAGGGCATCTGTCCTCCTGTCGCTGGGCACCACTGTGCCGCTCAGGGAGTTGATTTTTGACCCCAGGAAAATCTTCACCTGCTCCGGTTCCATCGACGACTTCCCCCAGTGAATCGAGAACCCCAGGTTCGTGAGAGTGTCTGTTACGCGTTTTGCGTGCCTCGCGCACCTTTCGCGCGAGTTTGCCTTGACCAGCCTGTCGTCTAAGTAGGGGTAGACGTGTATCCCCTGCTTTCGTAGGTGGGCCGCGACCGCCGACAGGCATTTTGTAAAAACCCTTGGTGCTGATTTTAATCCGAATGCCAGGGTTGTGAACTGGTAGTGTTCCTGGTCGATGTTGAACCTTAGAAGTCCCTTGTGTCTTCTGTTTACTGGGATGTGCAGGTAGGCATCTTTGAGGTCCACGGTGACCATGAAGTCTCCGTGTCTTATTTGGGGCAGCACCTCCTGCAGCGAAGTCATCTTGAACCTTTGCGTTCTGACGAACTTGTTTAGGTATCGCAGGTCTAGGATGGGTCTGAGGCTCCCGTCTACCTTCGGGACCACGAAGTAGTTTGAGTAGACCCCCTTGTTGCGTTCTCTGAACGGCACTGGCTCTATGGCTCCCTTTTGTAGAAGCTTCCGTGTTTCTTCCCTGAGTAGGGTCAGTTCTTGACCCGATCTTTGCCTTCCCCTTGGCTTCCTGTTTGGCGGTTTCCTTTCCAAATCTACGCAGTACCCGTACTGCATGATGTTCAGTATCCACTTGTCTGTGGTTATACGCTGCCACTCGTGAAGGTAGAGCCTCAGCCTTCCGCCTACTGGTGTTGTATGCTCGTAGGCTTCTGATCCTTCTCTCCCCCTCGATGTTACTCTTTCGCGCCTCACCCTTGGGGGCATGTCGAGGGTAGGCGTCCTCCTGCGTGCAGAGTCACTTTGATGAGGGCTGCTCCCCCCCTCTCCTTCTCTGGCCACGTCCGTTCCCTCTCCCGCGAAAGGACTGGCCCCGGGGCTGGTACTGCCAGTTTTGCTTCTGTTGACCCTGTCCGTGACCTTCACCCTGCTGACCCTGCTGGAACGTCTGGTGCGACGGGCCCTGCTGGTTTCCTCCCCTACCGTAGGGTCTCCTTGAGGGGTTGCCTCGCCTCATTCCCCTCTGCTGTAGGGCCCCCATGGACCTCGCCGTTTCGTTATCTCTCTTTAGCTGGGTGAGCTTCTCGTCAACTGTTGCTCCGAACAGTGTCTCTCCGTTGAAGGGGGTGCTAAGGATGTTGTTCTGCACCTCCGGTTTGAATCCCGAGATTCTTAACCATGCATGCTTTCTCTCGGTGACCCCTATGGCCATGAGTCTTGCTGAAGTCTCTGCCCCGTCCAACGCCGTCTTTATGCAGGAGTTGGCGATGTTTTTGCCTTCATCTACTAGGTGTGAGGCTCTCTGACGGTATTCTTCGGGGAGATGCTTTACTAGCTCTCCCATCTCGTCCCAGTGCTGGTACTGGTGTCTATTGAGGAGAGCATTTGAATTCGCCATGCGCCAGTGCATAGCGGCGTTCCTCTCGACCTTTCTTCCTGTGAGGTCTATCCTCCTGCTCTCTTTATCAGGTGGTGGGCCCGAGGTTGCTGGCACGTTGGCCCTTCTCCTGGCCGTGGACGCTATGATGGAGTCTGCGGTCACGCTACCTTTGATGTAAGGGGGGTCCAGGGAAGAGTGCTTATACTTCTTCTCAGTCCTGGGTGTGATCGACCGGCAGGTCGCTGGTTCCTTGAAGGCTTCTCTCCCCTGATTCATCACGCTTTGAAGCATGGGGAGGAACTGGCTCCTCGTCTGGATGGGGAGAAGGGTCTCAACGAGAAAATCGGCTTTCGGCTTCTCTTCGTAGAGTTTGACGCCGAAGGCTGTCGCTGCGCTCCTGACCACCATATTGTACACCCCGATGTCGTCGGGTGGCGAAGGCCTCGAAGGGTACGTGTCCACGGACTCCTCCGGGTTCTCGGTGTCGAGATCCTGCCATTCGATCTCGTGGCTAGTCGATGGAGCCGAGCCGTAGACCGACTGT